>NC_139564.1:58769009-59369009 GCF_965112155.1 Podarcis liolepis | reverse complement strand
GCTTCCAACAAAGATTAGGTAAAGGTAAAGGTAAAGGTACCCCTGCCCGTATGGGCCAGTCGTGACCGACTCTGGGGTTGCGTCCTCATCTCGCTTAAGAGGCCGGGAGCCAGCGCTGTCCGAAGACACTTCCGGGTCATGTGGCCAGCGTGACGAAGCTGCTCTGGCGAGCCAGCACCAGTGCCACACACGGAAACGCCGTTTACCTTCCCGCTATAAAGCGGTACCTATTTATCTACTTGCACTTAGGGGTGCTTTCAAGCTGCTAGGTGGGCAGGAGCTGGGACCGAACGACAGGAGCTCACCCCGCCGCGGGGATTCGAACCGCCGACCATACAATCGGCAAGTCCTAGGCATGGAGGTTTTACCCACAGCGCCACCCGCGTCCCTATGTCCAACAAAGATTAAAAATACATTAAAATGTCACACATTAAAAACTTCCCTGATTGCATGATACTGAATTGTTCACATTCTAAGATCACCGAATTCTTACTGAGCACTCATCTGCCTCGTACCATGCTGCTTACCCTTCTGTGGCATCCGAATAGCTTGGTCAAAGGCCACTTGTGGTGCCAACAACAACACTATGACTTCTGCTTGCAGAACCCCATGACAGCATCACAGCAGAGAAGAGAAGGTCATGACCGGCAAATAGGCCAAACAGATAGAACGAAAAAGGCATAATGATGATAATAATGGAGAAATTTTGCTTTGCTAAGAGTCCACATATGAAAACCTCAGCTGGTAACATGACCAAGATTTGCTAGGAATCGAATGCTTTTAATACTATTTTGATAATATTTTCCTAATGAATGCATTTGGTATTGCTAGTTTTTTTAGTATAATTTTAAGAGCTGGATTATTTGACCTAAAATCAGATTTGCATTTTCTTAAACTGATTTGAATGGTGGATGTTGTTGTTTTAGATACTTTAATATCTCTTGAGCATCTTGTCCTGCACTTTTGCACTACTTTTTCATATATAATTAAAAGCGGGCGTGGGGTGAGGAGCGAGGAGCTGACAACCAATTTAGTGGGGCTGTAATGTGATACAGGCCACATAGTCCAAGAAGCCCATTATGAAATTCTTAGCACTCACAGAGTTTTCTAAGACAATGCTTTTGGAATGCACTCAGCTGTTCCAGTTTGCTCAAGCTCATTACTGATTTTCAAAATGGAACATTTTGCTCAACTCCTATGTAGGAAATAGCTGGGATGACAGTGCTTTACAGCTGTTTTGGAAGTGTGTTCCATCTCAGCTAGAAGGTTCAAAGAGTTGTTTATTAAGCTGAAGCTTCTTGTTTTCGCAGGCTTTGAACTCTGCTGTTCTGAAGCTAACTAGATTTCTTTTTCGGGTGGGGGTAGCGAGTGAGCGCAGGGGAAACAGAAACGTGTGATATGCTGTCTCGTGAGACACGGTGACATTAACAAAAAGAAAAAGGAATCTTAGCTTCGGTGATTCATTAATATTGCATCCATATGCTATTCCAGTTTCAGAACTTCAGTCAGGGGGAAAGTGCATTAGGAATAGTCTGCCCTAAAAATTATGTTGGAAATACAGAGCAAAGATATATTAGTTGAAGCAGCTGCTCCATGTGTAACATCAATCGTCTTGATAGGAATCTCATTATGAAGGCATAGTCCTCTGCTTAGTAGACTTAGCAGGGATTATGTCTTAGGCGCAGTGCTTCTTCCAGTGGAAACCCTCAAATTTACTTTGTTGTTAGGGGTCTGCAAAAACAAAAAATATGTCCAGGGTAGCAGGCATAAGCCACTGGGCCTGAATGAAAACTCAGCAAGTGTGTAAGAAAATGGATTAGACGATTTTGATGACCAAGCAACAGTTATGAGAGAAAATGCAGGAATAGTAGGTGAATTCTGAAAACCATTAGACAGGATTGATGGAAGTCATAGGCTAACTATAGCCATAAATGTATAAGATGAGAAGGGATGGTTGTTTAGTCTGGAAAGTATGTTAAAACCAATAAAAATTTTATTCAAAGAAAGAAAGAAAGAAAATCCAGCAAGTGGCAATAGAAGATGGTCTAGGAGCAGGATAGAAAAAAAAATCCTTGTTAATACATTCAACTTGGGCACATTTCATATCCAGTGAATATCAGAAAAGAAGCGTCAGCAGACTCCCCCAATATGGTGCTCTACATGTTTTGGACTACAATTCCCATCAGCCCAGCCTGCATGGCCAATGGCCAGAGATGATGAGAGCAGTCTTTTCCCAGAGAAAAGACAAACCTAACCTGGGAAGTTAAAACCATGGTTTTCCCAGTAGTGATGTATGGAAGTGAGAGCTGGACCATAAAGAAGGCTGATCGCCGAAGAATTGATGCTTTGAATTATGGTGCTGGAGGAGACTCTTGAGAGTCCCATGGACTGCAAGAAGATCAAACCTATCCATTCTTAAGGAAATCAGCCCTGAGTCCTCACTGGAAGGACAGATCCTGAAGCTGAGGCTCCAATACTTTGGCCACCTCATGAGAAGAGAAGACTCCCTGGAAAAGACCCTGATGCTGGGAAAGATGGAGGGCACAAGGAGAAGAGGACGACAGAGGACGAGTTGGTTGGACAGTGTTCTCGAAGCTACAAACATGAGTCTGACCAAACTGCGGGAGGCAGTGGAAGACAGGAGTGCCTGGCGTGCTCTGGTCCAGGGGGTCACGAAGAGTTGGACACGACTAAACGACTAAACAACAACAACAACCTGGGAACCTTTTCATCCAGGTCAAGGGAAACCTAGGGGCATCTTGAGTAAGGCAGGGTCACTTTTAAAGCACACTCTCCTCCACTGGAATCAGTAATATCACTTAAGAACAAGGTGGGCAGGCAGCAAGAACAGCTTCTTCCCTGTTCTAAGACCTTTCAACACCAGTATCAAGAAAAAAGCAAACTGCAAAGGATGCTGAATAGCTGAAAAGCACCCTGGGACATATTTTATTTTGGGGTGGGGGTGGGGAAGGGTACTCCAAAAGGCAAAGCACTGCCTTCAGAATAGATGTTGCAGTTTCTTTGAGTTGTCACAACAACTTATATGCTGTATAAATTTTCACTCTGCCTTCCTGAGGATGGAAATAAAGGAATAAGTTGAAATGACCCAAGTTCAAAAGCTGACCACAGATTTGGTTGCAAAAGAATAATTATTTAATGCAATTACAAATTGTAACATAACATTCACCCCACTACTGGCTCTTCTAAACATCTTTGAAGTGAATGATAAATGATTACAGTGTAATAAGTTGATTATCTGTGTGTTAACTCCATAATGGCCTGATTTTGGAGAGATCTAGTTGGAGTAGATATTTATTACTGGCACATGTGACGTGGGTATGGGAAGGAGCCCTCCTAGAAAAATTCACATAACTTGAGACCCTCTAGAGATCAAATAAGTACAAATTCATTTCTTTTTGATATGATTTTATTGTTTATGTTAATAATGCAAAACATAGCCAATCTCCCCACCCAACCTCAACCTATAGATGACTCAGGATAATACAATAAAGTAGCAATATGTGCAGATCTTCAGAAACAAAGCTTTGCTGGCAATGCATGCAACTCATTCCCCTGGAAAACAAGGGATATCCATGTCAATGGATTTTTATAGATTTGGTATAATTTCTATTATTTTCTATTATATAAAAAGTCTGGAATGTACTACTGTTTTCTCTGGTCCCCTCTTTGTTTCTGCTTCAATATTTCATACATATTTTCAGTGATATTTTTGTTCTGTGATGTTTTTGATTTTGTATTTTAATATACATATATATTTTTCTTTCTTTTTAAAATAGTATTTATTTGAAATTTTCAACATAACACAAATTAAAACTAATCAATTATTTATCCCTTCTGGACTCGCCCCTCCCCCACCCCCGGTTTCCAATTTCTCCCCTTTGTTTCCTTACACATCTTATCTTTTCCATTCCATATCAAATCCACTAATAACCTTAATTCATGGTACTTCATAGATGCTATATCAATCCTGCTAATGTTTTTAACTCTACAATGAACTTTAAGGTATTCTTTATTTCCCTCCCAGTCTTGTACAAACTTTTCTTCATCTTGGTCACGGATCTTCCCACTCATCTTTGCCATTTCAGCATAGTCTATCATAGGATAGATGATAGAATATATATATATATTTCAAGTGTTCACGTTCCCAGTGATTCCTCTTCCCTTAGGGGAACCAAACCCCTAAACGCCACCAATGAAACATCTTCTCACTGCGCAATAATATGTTCTAGCCCTTCCGTTGAAATCCATGGATCTTCAAAGTGTTGATAACCTTGGCAGAATTGTGATCCTGCTGTGAAAAAGGAATGAGATTTCTCACACTTCCAGCATATGTGGGGTGCTTTTTTTTTGAAACGAGTTCAGATAGGTAGAGTTGCAAAGAGGAAAGTAACTCATCTGACAAGATATCAACTAGAACACTTTTTCATACTGTGAAATTATACACATCCTTTTCTGCTTATTGACCCAAGAACTACATCTGGGATTTCTGTTGTCAGAATGAACAATGGAGCCCCCTCTCCCATGCCCATATCCAATCCATTCACACCCCAAGCTTCAACAGCAAGGATTACAGTGAGAAATAGAAGTCTGGGTCATTTTCAAAGCATAAAGTCCATTTTAAGTGTTCATACTTTTTCTTTCAGTTGTCTGAAATAGGAGGAACCCGTATGTCAGAAAGCAATGTGAAATATAGAACTGAAGACCATCTATTATGCTCCAAGTGGCTGTGGTATTGGGACAGCTAGCCAATCTTAATCATTTCCTACTTGAAATCAATGTGCAGTAAGTGCTGGACTTTGATAGGATCATGTCCATGCTACTGAATGTGTTGTTCTTTAATGCAGACCAGCTAAGTGGTGAAAAGTAGGTGACCTTGTGCATTGCTCCTACATGAATTAGATTGTGGTGGGTTTCCATGTTTTTACATCACTGTGTCTCTATTGTGGGGTGGTGGGGATGGGAAGAGAGGCCAGCAACTGCTGATATTTCCCTAAGTCTGGTCATTCTAGCAGCAGGTGAAAAACAGAAAACAGAAAACTGATATCCAATTTACTGAGCTCTGCTAATTTTTATTTAAGCGTGGGTCCACAAACTGCATCTTCATTTGATGGAGGAAAAATAAAAATAAAACAAAACCCAGTGAACAGATGAAGAAGAAAGAGAAAGAGGGACCTCTAGTCACATGAGAACTTAAAAGCAAGGGAGCTTTTAACAGCAATGCAATGGGAAGAGCACAGGCTGCTTTAAAAAAAAAATGAAAGGAGCAGAAGGGAAGAGCACATTTCATTTTTCTTTCCTCTAAAAGCAAGAATACAGTGGATGAGATTAAGAAAAGTACCTGCTTGGCTTGTGTTTATAAAGAGAATCAGAGAGCCAATTTTCTCTCATGTCTCTTCTACCACATTCACAAAGCAGATCAGTGGGGTTTCTCTCTCTCTCTCTCTCTCTCTCTCTCTCTCTCTCGCTCTTGCTCTTTCTCTCTCTCTCTCATGTGGATGAGTTGCCTATTTGGACCACAGACATGCCCAAAGCTCTTCTGCTCTATTAGACTCTGCCACAGTTCTCTTGCTTCTCCGAATGAGACTTCCTCCCAGAATGCCTAGCAGCATCACCTCTTTCTCTTCCTTCCCTCCTTTTGATGTTCAGTTTTTTTGGCATAATCCTTAACACAGTGATGGAGAACATCCATGCCTTTTTATCTTTCCCTCAGGACTCTCCCCAGGCTGCACCCCCTCCCCAACGTTACTCCCTAAGCCACATCCTGCTCTGCTGCCCAGGAAGACTCTCCTGCGTGAGTGCTTGAGGGCCCTGCTCCTTCTTGCCACTTACCACCTGGCCCAGGGAGGGCCTGACAGGCCTCACAAGGACTGCTCCTGCCACTTACTATCTGGCCCAGGGTGGGGCCTCACAAGGATGGTTGTTGCCATTGATGCTGCTACTGCCCAGGAGGACCCGGAGGAGTGCAGAGCTCTTTTTAACATGTTTTGTTTTGTTTTTGTTTTTTAATATTTCCCTTTCCCTTTCGATTCTATATATGGGGGTGGGATGGATGTTTGGGTGGGCTGGGGAATTTGTTAGATTTTGATGAATTTGTAATTTTTGCAGTTTTTGTTTGTATTGTTTTATTGTTTTCTGGGTTGTTTTTGTTTTTTTGTTTTTATTGTTTTAAGGTTTTATTGTTTTAGGCTGCGAAAGAATAATATTAATTGCCATCAATGGAGGCCACTATGAGGCCTGGGATTGCTACCGTGGAGGGGCGAGGGAGGTATGGCGGTGGGGGCAGATGTTACAGGCAAAGGGGATCGAGATATGGATACGCTCGTACCCTTTCCAATCTGCGCCCCATCCCGAGGGACGAGGGTAGGGTGAGCAAGAATTACTCACCTCCGTCACTGGTGCTGTGCAATGCCAGGTCTATAGGCAATAAAACCTATAGGAACCAGAGCAGACTCAGCTGGAGCCTGCACCTACGGATCCAGCACAGGTGAGGACCCTTCAGGCTCATGTCCCAGCCCCGTCTCAGCTGGTTCTGGAGGCGGAGAAGCCTGTGCAGGCTGGGATCCCTCAGGTTCAGCATCCAAGTCCAAATCCCAGGCCATCACAAAAAGTTCCCCCATCTTGGCCCTTACTCTTCCTCCTCAACTGAAACAAAACTTAAAGACCAGCAACTTGTTCCATTTGAACTATGTTATCTTAACTCCCTCTCTCATTGTTCTCCACTGCCTGTTGTTTGTTATCCTTGCCTCTCCCTTCCCTTATCTTCCGCTCCCTGGCTGAAATTAAGATCGCAAACTTCTCATGGTAGGGACCTGCCTTTGATGCTTATTTCAGTTCAGCACCATGGAGAGTACCACTGCTGTAGGTAGCCACTTGTCGGAGCAAGCCAGCAATAAACCACACTGTGCAAGCAGGAGCTAACTCTTTTATCAGCAAAAATACGTTCTTCACAGGCGTGTCAGGCCTAATGAGCACAGCAGGGACGCGGACTTATAAAAAATATTGGGGGGGCCCGGGAAAGCTCATGAATAATAAATAAGCTCATGAATATGCAAATAAAGTGGCTCCGGCCCTAAATAGGGCAAGCCACGCCCCCAGCCAGCCGATTGGCTGGCTGGGAGGTGTGGCCAGTCGGGATTCCCCTGTTCTCGCGGGGGCTGAAACCGTCAGGAGGAAGGAAATTCCCCCCGGCAGTGCCTTGGCAGTGGTGGTGGTGCTGCGAAGCAGCGAGGCAGGAGCCCCCGCCCCCGGGGATTCCCTAATCTCGCGGGGGACGGCCGGGGCTCTCCGACTAGGGCGCGCGGCTGGCTGGCTGGCTGGCGAGGGAGCAGGTGGGGAGGAGGCGGGGGATGGCGGCGGCGCTCTGCTGGAAGGGCGCCCGAGATTATTGGGGGGGCTGAGCCCCCCCAAAATTTTTTTTGAGGGGGCTCGAGCCCCCTCAGGCCCCATGGAGTCGGCGCCTATGGAGCACAGCAACACATCTCTGGTAGCTCTTGCCCCCATGAACCAGTTGCTGAGACTAAAGGTCCTCATCTTTCTTTCTTTAAAAAAAATATTTATTTGGTTTTTCAACTTAAAATTTTACAGAAATATTTCAAACATAAGTCATAACAACAAGATTCCAAGGAATCTCCTGGACTTCCATCCTCCCCTTTGTGGGTCCTATTATTAATCAATTCCTCCTGTATCTTTTATGATAATCCGAACCCTTTACCTCTTCCATTATGTCCAGAATCCAACCTTAAACTACAAACGATATTCCAATCCTACTAACGATTTTAACTGTTTACAATGGTCTTTAAGATAAGTTATAAATTTTCCCCATTCCTTGTTAAAATTTTGGTCTTCCTGATTTCTGACTCTTCCAGTCATTTTAGCCATTTCAGCATAGTCCATTAACTCCATCTGCCATTCTTCTCTGGTAGGAACTTTTATCTTTTTTCCATCTCTGGGCCAGTAACATCCATGCAGCCATGGTTGCATGAAGGTCCTCAGCTGCCTAAGTCTTTCCCCAAGCAATCAGAGACTGGGTCTGAGCGTCACCAATCTCTCCTCCACCCTCTTCTGGTGCTGGGAGACAAGGAGCGGGGAGGGGACCTTGTCGCAACCGGAGGGGCCGAGACCCGTGACTGACCAGCCTGACTCATTTCTGCCTCTTGGCCTCTCTTTTCCCACCCTCCTGCTTCAGCTTCTGCCTCTGATTCCGGACTTCTCTCTGTCTGACTCCCACTGCTCACTAAGCCCTGATACCTCTGTTAGGATATAGCTCCATTCCATCTTAAAATGGAACAGGCATGACTGTTGTGTGTCACATGCCTGTTTACTTCCAGCACAGTCTGCTGGGAACTTCCATTTGTATATTGCTTTTGATATTTTGCTGTGTGCTTGGACATGAAGGGAAGCAGACATGTTTTTCCTTTGTTCCTGAACTATGGTGAATAAACGCTTTTAAATAATGCTTACACATGTCTCTGTCCGCCACTTCTGTTGTGAGGATTTATTCACTCTGCTGATAAGAGCGTACACAGCTTCTGAAGTCTTTTGAGGCTTCTGTCGCTGATTGATGCTGTTCCGGGAACCGGAGATCACCGAGCTGCCGGCCAGTGGCTGGAGCCAGCTGGGGGCTTGCCAGATGCCCCCGTCTCCCCGGCAGCATCCCAAAAACTTCCTCAGCTTCCAATACCTCCCCCCCCCAGTCATCTCCCTCTTCTCCCTCTGACCACTCATCATTGTCGCACCATTACTCCCCAGGCTCTGAGCCTTCTTCCCTTGGTGGTTCCTTCCCCAGCTGGTTCCTTCCACCATTTCTCTGCATCCAACCAGTCCATGACACCACTGCCTTTCCATTGTCACGGCTGCACTAACTGCCCCTGCTACTACCACTACTGCCGTTATTGCTCCTCCTTGCCACCACTGCCACCTCATAGTGCCTTCCACTTCACTTCGTTTTGACTCAGGGTTTAAGATGAATGTATATTACAGTGGAAAGGATGCTGGTGGCGCTGTGGGTTAAACCACAGAGCCTAGGGCTTGCCAATCAGAAGGTCGGCAGTTTGAATCCCTGCGATGGGGTGAGCTCCCATTGTTATTATTATTATTAACTCACTTGTTTCTATATTCTGCCCTTTTCCTTTATGTTTCAAATTATTGCTCCATCTTAATCATTGCCTTTCTGCAATTGTTTTGTTTTTGTTTTGTTTTTGATGCAACATAAATTTGCTTCCTTGCAGCACACCTTTGTTGTAAATATCTTCTCAAAGCTCGCATTCCTTGCCAGGTGTTAACCCCAAATTTGCCAGTTTTATTCTTTTTGGTGAAATATTTTAGAATCAAGCCCCCAAATCTAGACTTTGTACTGGCATAAAATCTACTACCCACTCTCCCATGGAAAAAAAAAACGTGTTCCCATTCAGAATGTCCTGCTTTTTCAGTATGATTGCTGATAAATGTCAGTGGAATATCACCCCTGCTAAATGGCATAGCAAGGCTCAGGTAATTCAGAGAAACTGAATTATACATAAGTCCATTACTGATGATTGATCCAAATTCCATTATGCTTCTCCATTGGATTTAATGTGTTTTTGGAAGACCATGGTGTACTGAAACTTGCCAGCGCTTTTGTCTCCCAGCATCATTAATACTATGCTGAAAGCACATTTACCAGCAAAATCTACACATTATGAACGAGAAAGCACCTGGAGGATATTTGGCAAGCAGCGTTCCCTCAATGGGCTCTTGTTCTTACTCCCTTGCTGCCTCGTATTCTTGGAGCTGTTCATTTGAATCATCCTTATAAAAACCCCTTTTCATGGACCCCCTTGTTCCCACTGTAATTAAGCCTAAGTCTGTGCAACTGAAACAATGGAATATTATTTTCCCATTTCTCCACTGTTGTTTCCTCTGTGTTTAATTTTAGATGGTAAGCTTCTTGGTGCTGGAGCCTGTCTTCTTGGACCCTGTAAAGCAGGGGACTGGACAATTTTGACAGAGCTGCCCACCTGTTAATCACCTGCTGACACAATGATGTCAGGTGAGCATTCTATTATTATTACAGTGGTACCTCGGGATGCGAACAGGATCCGTTCTGGAGCCCTGTTTGCATCCTGAATAGAACGAAAGAAGCGACTGTGCGTCTGCGCATGCACGGGTCGCATTTTGCCACTTCCGCACATGCGCATGATGTCATTTTGAGCGTCTGCACATGTGCTAGCGACGAAACCCGGAAGTAACACACTCCATTACTTCCAGGTTGCCGTGGAGCGTAACTTGAAAATGCTCAACCTGAAGCACATTCAACCCGAGGTATGACTGTATTATTATTATTATTATTATTATTATTATTATTATTATTATTATTATTGCATGGGTCTTGCAGAGCCCTTTGCAAAGCACTGCACACGTTAGCTCTCTAAAAGGAGCTTAGTATGACCCAGCTATCACCTGGTTGACAGGTCTTGCAAAGCCCATATACAAGCATTCCACAAAATAGGTGAGACATGAACACAATAGGCTTTTCCTGCTGTTCCTATCAACAGGTATTTAGAGTTATGCTGCTTCTGACAGTAAAGATAGATGGCTAAAAGCCATTGATAGCATTCTTCCATGAATCTGTATAATTCTCTTTCAAAGCCATCCAAGTTCATGGTCATCACCATGGCTTATGGTACCAAATTCCTTATTATGTGCAATTGGAATATTATCTCCTTTTGTCTGTCCTGAATCTTCCACCATTCAGCTTCTCTGGATAACCCCATATTCTAAGATTACAAGAGGAGGGAGACCCACATCTCTGCCCATGCATATTTTTCTATTCCTCTGAGATGTCCCCTTTGCTGGCCTTTGTTTCTAAATTAAATAGCTGCCAATGTTGTCACCTTTCCTCTTAGGGGACTTACCCTGTGTCACTAATCACTTTGATTGCCCTTCACCTACACTCTATACCTCTCTCAAATATCCCTTTTGAGAGGTGGCAACCAGAACTGCACACAGTATTTCAAAGGTGGTTGCACCGTAAATTTCTATAAAGGCATTGCAAAATTGACGGTTTTATTGTCAGTTCTTTTCCCAACAGCTCCTAAAACGAATTTTGCCTTTTTCTTTTTTACAGCTGCAGCACACAAAGTTAATGTTTTCATTTAGCTATCCACTTTGTTCCAAGATCAAACTTGTTGCCACTGACCTGGAGCTGGAATGCAAGATCTGTCTGTCAATGTCTGGGTAAGAAGAGGGTATGTTGGGTTACGGGGAGTTGGGGTTATGGGGTTGAGGGATAGAAATGAACAGGTGACTTGTGCCCACATTTCCTGATTGCGGACCTTCAGCAGCCTTACAAAGACTGGTTTTGAGTTTGTCAAGGGCTATCTAATAGATGGTGAAAATGGTCTTTGGTAGACTAGATTGAGTTTTGGTTGCTGGACTTAAGAAATCAGGCGAAGGATACAGTAGTAAACTAACCATTATTATGGGGTCAAGTCTGACCTTCTTTGAATTCATATTAACTTGACGTGTATAGGATTGTACTATTATTGCATTATTACAGACTAGACCAGAACTTCAACCTTTCCAATTCCTTTCAGTTTCCAATGTTGTTCCAACAAAAAAAAGTTAATTTTGTTGGGCTGTAAATAAAGTGTGAATATATAAGTTTGTGTGTGTATGTGTTCGATAGAAATGGAAGAAGGTACCAGTGAGGCGATTCAACTCTGATCCTTAAGAGGTGAGATTTATAAACCAAGATATCTCAGGAACAAGTTTTTCACCTACTGTAATTGGAAATGAAGTCATTATTATCACAAAATTATTTTTACAGAAAATCCCACCATTAACTCCATTTTTAACATCTTATTTCATTCAGTTTGTTAAAAGATTGAAACTATGGGACATTAACTGGTAGAAGGAGCACATTGCAAAGTTGCCATTTTTAATAGTGATTGATAATAGTACCATGAACATCAAATTAACTGTTGTCACTTAGAGAAGAATTAATAGATATTTTCCTTGTAACACCTCAATCAGTTCCACTGCAGTGATTATGATTTTAATGTGAATTATTCCAATTATCTTTTTAAAATGTTGATATCAGTGTGTAGTAGTAGATTTTGAGTTGTGTGTGTGTTCTGAGAAGTGGGGTGAGCATAACAAAATATGTTGATATACATGGAATTACGCTTACCCCACTTCTCCAAATGGTGAGATCTTCCAAGTGGTGATCTCCAGAGAGAGAGAGAGAGAGAGAGAGAGAGAGAGAGAGAGAGAGCGCACTTCTCAAGAAGGCTCATCCTCTGACTTTGTTTACACCAGTGGTCAGCAAACGTTTTCAATAGGGGGCCGGTCCACTGTCCCTCAGACCTTGTGGAGGGCCAGACTATATTTTGAAAAAATAATAATGAATGAATTCCTATGCCCCACAAATAACCCAGAGATGCATTTTAAATAAAAGGGCACATTTTACTCATGTAAAAACACATTGATTCCTGGACCATCCACGGGCCGGATTTAGAAGGTGATTGGGCCAGATCCGACCCCCGGGCCTTAGTTTGCCTACCCATGGTTTACATCAACCTTTGATGAGGGAGGAAAAGTATGCCATTCCCCCTCCCTTTTTACCATTTTTCCTATTCTGAGCATTCCAGAGTGGTCCTGCATGAAGAAGCAATTATCTAAGAGTTCGCTCTGATGGAGACACATCACCTGAACACCACAGGCTATTAACACTCTTTTATCAAGTTCAAAACTCTGGTCAAGTATTGCCATAAGGGAGCTCACAGTGATAGTCCTAATTACAGAAGTCTTCTACCTACCTAGTTACCAACCCAACCATCCATCCACCTATGTAATTATGCAACCATTCAGTGAGTGGTTTTGCTCCTTGATTCCAAATGCCTAGGAGAACAAGATTGCTTTTACTTGTTGGCAGAATCCCAATAGATTTCTACTGTTGGGCAGGAACACCATGCAGTTCTATGTAGCAGGCCCTTCATTCCCCTGCTGACCGCAGAGTCTGGGGCAGAAGAAATGGGAGAAGGCACTTTGCCGACCACATGTGGTTGAAATTATTTTTTACCATAACTTTTAAGTTGCAGGCTGTGGCGTTTGCCCTCCTAGGTGTGTGACATCATACTGGGTTCATAGGGAAAGGGTTAACTAATTGTAAAATGACTAACCAATGGGAACCCAGGGGGTGGAGTTAACTGTGTATAAGGTTTAAGCACAGAGGGTTTTTTGAGGAGAGTTAGAGTTGGGGTGGAGAAGACAGTCTGGAATTAGAAGAGACAGATAATATAAGTCTGTGGGTTGGGCTAGCCTGGTGTGAGAGAGTGAGAAAATTTGTTAAGAGGAGTCAGTCAAACAGTTGAGATAAAGAGTCAGAAGGTATTAGGAAGGTACAGGCCGGTAAAGAAACTAAAGTTAATATACTGACAGGAATCTTATCGGAGAAACCATAAACTTGTTAATGTCTGTAAAATAAACAATAAAAGTTGTTCACTTTTAACAACTGTCTGGACTCAGTGTTTTACCAGAGAGTAACTGGTTGGAGGGGACGCGGGTGGCGCTGTGGGTTAAACCACAGAGCCTAGGACTTGCAGATCAGAAGGTCGGCGGTTCGAATCCCCACGATGGGGTGAGCTCCCGTTGCTTGGTCCCTGCTCCTGCCAGCCTAGCAGTTCGAAAGCACATCAAAGTGCAAGTAGATAAATAGGTACCGCTCTGGCGGGAAGGTAAACAGTGTTTCCATGTGCTGCTCTGGTTCGCCAGAAGTGGCTTAGTCATGCTGGCCACATGACCCGGAAGCTGTACGCTGGCTCCCTCGGCCAATAAAGCAAGATGAGCGCCGCAACCCCAGAGTCGGCCACGACTGGACCTAATGGTCAGGGGTCCCATTACCTTTACCTTAACTGGTTGGAGGCAGCGGGGGAAGCGAGCACAGTGGTGGCACAGGGATCAATAGACCATTAAACGTCCGGGGACCCTGTGTGATCACCACACAGGCTTTGGGGACAGAGTAAGAAAAATAATCAGATATCCAGGATAATGTATAATATTCATTAAATTGCTGGTGGAGTCAGAAGACAAACACAAAGCCCACATTTTACAAGGGAAAACACTTGCAGAAAATGTCCTCAAAATCATTCACATTTTATTATTCACTATGTCAGTCCCACACAATACATGTTCCAAGGGCCTGAGCACAGCCTCCCTAACTATTTATGATAGCCTGTCAGGGGCTCAGTCCAGGTTTCTGCTGCCTGCCTTCAGCTGCAAAAATCAGGTCTCATTGGTTAGAGCAGGGGTCTGCAACCCGCGGCTCCGGAGCCACACGTGGCTCTTTTACACCTTTGCCGCGGCTCTGGGGCGGATACTAGCGAGGGGAGGAGGCGCATTGTGAGCCCCGACACTCCCCACTGTGGCGGGCGCTGTACTGGCTGTGACGTCGCATGGGGGCGGTGCGTGCATTAGTCACGCACCGTCCCAACGTCACCTTCCCGCCCGCTGTCAGATCGGAGGGCAGCGGCGCGCATGCTTTAAATGTTGCAATGGTTTTGCAGCTCCCAGTTGTTGTTTTTCTTCGGAAACAGGTCCAAGTGGCTCTTTTTGTCTTAAAGGCTGCAGACCACTGGGTTAGAGTGAGTTGGAGCTGTCCATGGTTCAGAAGCATCTGGCCAGGCTTTCCCTTGCCACTTTCCCCATTGGATCTGGCATTAGACCAGAAAGTGAGATCTGGTTACTGTCCTCTTGTGTGTTTGGAAGCTCTATGTACATTGATGGTGCTATCACTCCCTATAATACTGGACTGAGTGCCCACCCCCCATGCCAAATTGGGGCCACCAACAAAGAAGTGGGAAGTAGCAGTCTATCCAGGTGAATCTCAAGTTATGCAGAAGTACAAAACTGCCCACTCCAAATAAATAAATAAATAAATAAATAGGCATGCTCCAAAACCAGAAATCAATATGCAAGACACACATGAGCTTTCTCAATCGCCCCCAAAAGCCACAGAAGTTTGAGTATCAATGGGAAAGGAAAAGTGGAAATTGGGGAATTTATTATTATTATTATTAAAAATAGAATTTTTATTGAAATAATTCAACATTGATACATTTATACATACATATTACAGATATACAAACAGACATACATTTCATACAATCCTTAAAAATAGTCATACATACCCATGTATGTGCGGGATTGAATGTGGGTATGTAGGAAAATGCGGGATTAGTGGAGGAAAGTGATTTGGCTTACTTGAGACCTTAATTGCTTGTGCCATCCCAGAAAAACAATGGGAAACGGAATTATTTCATATTTTTTTTTAATGATATTTATTGAGATTTTACAGACAATAAAAAGTTACAGAATTAAAAAGAAAAAATGAAAATAAAAAAGAAAAAATAACAATACAAAGATACAAAGACAAAATACATAAAAAGTAAAAAAAAACCAGTTAAAAACAAATCAATATTTTCATGTCTTATATTTCATTTACTTGTTTCCTGACCTCCTCACACCTCCCTTTTTTGTATTCCAGTTCACATAGTTAATTCAGCAAATCCCTTCCCTCTTTGTTTTTATCTTAATTCTATATCTTAACATATTATAACTTCGTATCTCTTAAATCTTATTTTAACCGACTTCTCACAACCATAATATTCTTACCTAATTCTTTAAACATTTTTACTAGAGCCAAGTAATTTCATTCCAACATTTTCCTAACATTCATCAATTTTATAAAACAATCCTGGTAATAAAGAAAAAGCAATAAAGACAATCCAATCTTCATCCAGCGTCCCTTCCTCCTGGTCCCAGGTTTTGTCAGTCCTTTTTGTCCCATCGATCTAGCGCATTAACCTGGTAACCTTACATCCGAGGCCCTTAAATCTCTTCCATGTCCCTTCCGCAGCTCTTCTTCATATTCTCCTTTCACTCGTGGGAACTCCAGCTTAGTGATGTTTTTGACCCTTTTCCATAGTCCAGACTCAACTCCATGTTTCAGAATCCCTCCAAAATTGAGAGCCCCCACAGCTCCAAACATCTCACGGCCCATTGCCAGACTCGGAAAGTCCAAACATCCCTGCATAGGGGGGTCTGTCCAACCCCCCATTTCCAAACCAATCCAAACTTTATCTTTCCAAATCTGGCTTTTTCCAAGTTCATTTGACAAATCCAAAAGCTCGTGTTCCTGCAAGGCCGCAGCTCCCTCCATCTCTGGCGCCCAAGATTCTGCAACATCCTCTTCTCTCATCTGCTCTGTCAGGGCATGCTCCTGATCTAATTCCTGGGTGGGCTCCACATAGTTTCCCACTGCCTGTTCAAAAGTTCTGACCGCATTAGTCATCAAATCCATCTTCTCATTTAACTGTTCCAGTAGGGCACTTGTTTTACAGAGAGCACACAACAGAGCCTCTGAATACATTGTCCTACAAGGTCACAAGTCCATTCCCACGATTGTAATCTGTGACAGCTGCAAACTCCCTGGAATTAGTTACAGTTTCATAGTCTCCCTCTAGGGGGGAAACTTCTATTTGTTCTTGCAACAAAGTATCCTTTTTGAGACATTTTGTCAATATTTGTTCCTTTAAAATGCGAAAGGAAACAGTGGAATCACTATGTTTCTCTTCTTTTAACTATCTGTCGAAAACGTTTGTCTCTGGTCAATGATCTTCAAACGTCAGTCCTGACACCCCGCTCCAGGAGCAGGACGGTGGAAAGTTACTTTACCTTAAACTCACTTCTGCAGGTTTAAACAGTCCAAAAAAGATCCCCCTTCTTCTCCTGCTTCCGAGGGGGGGGGGGTTCAACAATTTTAAATGATGAAAGCCAATCCTTTAGAAGCGATTTTCTAAGCTCTAGTTTACGTTGTCTTTGCTTTATTCTGTCTACAAAGAAACGGAAGGCTGACTTCCTGTTTAGACCTTCCCGTTTCAGTACCAAATTGAAGTAAATTTTTAAGTCCAATTCCTTTCTGCTCACAAGTCCTTATTTAAAGTCCGATTGTTCAAAGTTTACGTACTCACGGGTGCTTATTTTAAAAGCCAAATTGTCCCAGGAAAAAGGCAGCGCTCTCCGGCAACGGCTATGCGGCTTCGCTCCACGGAAATAGCAGTTGACTCACAGCACCGCGCCACTTCCCCCTCTTCACTTCGGAGCCCGTTCGTGGGTTCCTTTGCGGGTTGGGGGGGCGCTAAGGGTGCCTGCCGAGTCCTATGGTCACAGGCTTCATCTGCCTGTGATTTCTAACAGGGTCCCCGCTTCGCCGTAGCGGAAAAGACCCGGTTCACGCAGAGCTAGTCCCTCCAGTTCAGAGGGAGTCCGCCATTGTCGATGGCGCCACCCTGGAAGTCGGGAAACAGAATTATTTCAAACCAGCAAGCAGTGGAGATCTAGCAAGCTGGTCGTGATTACGGTGCTATTCTTGCAACCCACATGGGGTGAAGGTCTTGCTTGGTAACCGACAGTGATTATGTCAGCCCCTCTGCACCTTGTAGAATCCATTCTCTTTCTTCTGATCTGCAGTCCATGGTTTACTGTCTAGCCTGACAACCAAGATGGCTGCCAAGAAAGGAAAACTCTCTGCCAAGAGGTTCTGTTCTCTTTTGCTAGTAGGGATTCTCTGCCTTTGCAGGCCAACTTTGTTTTTCTCCAGCTTCTCTGTCTCTCTTCTTCCCCCTTTTTTTGTACTGTTGTTAAATGGAATGAAATTGGTATGAATTATTATGTTTGTCTTGTATGTTATGTTCTTGACTTGGTTGTAATTGAAGTACCGTATTTTTCACTCTATAACACGCACCCGACCGTAACACGCACGTAGTTTTTAGAGGAGGAAAATCCGTAGACATGCCACCCGTAGGCATTTCCTCCATAACACACACAGACATTTCCCCTTACTTTCTAGGAGGAAAAAAGTGAGTGTTATGGTGCAAAAAATACGGTATTTTGTATAAGGAAACCGCTTTGAGGTGGGCATGACATAAAGTGGGATATAAAAGGTAAAGGTAAAGGTACCCCCTGACCGTCAGGTCCAGTCGTGGACGACTCTGGGGTTGCACGCTCATCTCGCTCTATAGGCTGAGGGAGCTGGCATTTGTGTACTCCCTATTGGCAATGGACCCATTCCACCTTAGACTTAGGCCTTCTTATGTCCAAACCCAGTTTGCCATGCTGTCTGCAAATATTAGTCATCAGCAGCAGCCAGCTACCGAAGGAGGCTGCCCTCATTTTCTTAATTTGCACTAACTTGCAGGGTGATTCTAGCCATGTCTACTTAGAAAGAGGAAAAGGTAAAGGGAACCCTGACCGTTAGGTCCAGCTGTGGGCGACTCTGGGGTTGTGCGCTCATCTCGCTCAATAGGCCGAGGGAGCCGGCGTTTGTCCGCAGACAGCTTCCAGGTCATGTGGCCAGCATGACTAAGCCGCTTCTGGCGAATCAGAGCAGTGCACGGAAACACCGTTTACCTTCCTACTGGAGTGGTACCTATTTATCTACTTGAACTTGATGTGCTTTCGAACTGCTAGGTGTTCAGGAGCTGGGACCAAACAACGGGCGCTCACTCCATCATGGGGATTCGAACCGCGACCTTCCAATCGGCAAGCCCTAGGCCAGAGGTCGGCAACCCGCGGCTCCGGAGCCGCATGCGGCTCTTTTACACCTTTGCCGCGGCTCCGCAGATCCTCGGGGACCCTGAGCAGAAAAGCAGAAGCGCCAGAAAGAGGAGGGGGATGGAGCTGGGCAGCCGAGCTGGGCAAAGGAAGGCAGCGGCGGCAGCGGAGCTCGAGAGGCGGCGGCTGCTGGGATGGAGGAGGAGGCGGTGGCGGCCAGAGAAGGGCTGCTGCTGCTGCTTCTGCGCCGGAGGGAAGTTCTGCCAGGCGGCTTCACGGCTCATAGCTTCCCCTGCCCACCCAGGCCACACTCTCCTCAGCCCCGCGCGCGAGGCACCTGAGGCGAGGGGGAGAGAGAGAGAGCGCTCGAGATGGCGGGGCGGTATGTGTGTGTGTGTGTGTGAGAGAGAGAGAGAGAGAGAGGGGGGTGGCGGTGGTGCTTCGGCTGCTGGGATGGAGGAGGCGGCGGCGGCCAGAGAAGGGCTGCTGCTGCTGCTGCTGCTGCTTCTGCCGCCGGAGGGAAGTTCTGCCAGGCGGCTTCACGGCTCATAGCTTCCCCCGCCCACCCAGGCCACGCTCTCCTCAGCCCCGCGCGCGAGGCACCTGAGGCGAGGGGGAGAGAGAGAGCGCGCTCGAGATGGCGGGGCGGTATGTGTGTGTGTGTGAGAGAGATAGAGAGAGAGGGGGGGTGGCGGTGGTGCTTCGGGATCCTTTTCCGTGCCTTGCTTCTGAGTGGCTGCCGAGTTGAGGGAGAGCACCTGAGGTGAACCACAAAATGGGCCCGCCCTCCCTGTCAGGGAGGAAGGGTTGAATAACGTCAGTGACGAGGAGGGGGTCCAGAGGTAGCCAGCAGGAGAGGCGGGGGAGCACGAGAGCAATTGCAGAGGGAGGGGGGCTGTTAGGCACCAAAATCCTGCATGCGGGATTTCCCCCGTTCTCTTGTGCCTATGCAATTCCTGCCCTTCTCCCTTCCCCCTCAAGATTTGCTGCAGAGACAAGCAAATGAAGAAGGGAAGAGTATTAGCTGGCATGTCCCCGGATCCCATGGAAAGCACTACAGATTCCTTTGCTTATTTTAAGTTGGCTTCAAACCTGTAATTGTGCAGGTGTATGTATACATATACACATATAAATATTCATATCTCTTCCCTCTCACCTTCCTTTCACCCAGTTTCTCTGGCACTGGTTTATAAATGCTGCTATGTAGAAATGATGAGAAAGTTGCACCAGCAGAAGGAATGGATATGTACTGTTAGTAAAAAGAGAGGGAGTTAAACTGCAGGGCGGGACAGACACTTTTCTATGTATTAATTTGTATAATGCCCTCTATGCACATGGTGCTTTGCAAAAAATGGATATGAGAGGTACCATACCCATCTTTGCTATCTGAAATAGACTCAGGGAAAAGAGAGAGAATGGGGGAAGGGGAAGAATGTGTGGTTATTTACATTTGGCTTGTTTTGCGGCTCCCAGTTTTTTTCCCCCTTCGGAAACGGGTCCAAGTGGCTCTTTTTGTCTTAAAGGTTGCAGACCCCTGCCCTAGGCTCTGTGGTTTAGACCACAGTGCCACCCGCATCCCCTAAAGTGGGATATAAGACTTCTAAAAACCCCCACTAAAAAAACATTAAGCCTGTGGCAGGCCATAATAAATGCCCAGTGGACTGCATTCAGCTTGGTGGGTCACCTGTTGCATAGGCGCACACTGTTTTGAGCCTTCTAGATAGGCTAGAAGAAACTTTCATTGAAACTTTGTTCCAGTGAAAGTCCTTTCACATCAATATTTCTACACTAGAAAAAGTGTTTTACACTGCTGCCGAGACATAAATTAATATCATGCTTACCGGGATTTATAATTTTCAAGGTGAAATTGACTTAGCATGCTCTACCAAGTGCAATAAATTTCTAATAAAGTGCCTTATCCGGTCTCCGATTTGTCCTTGGTAATGACACATATTTTAAAGGAAAGCCAACCTTACTTGTTTCCTCCCCTGCAAGGAAAAAGCACTTTCATGCAGTATTCTAATTTTGGATATATGTTCAGAATACTCAGCATATTTACTGTAACCCCAATCTGTGAAACTGCATGTGAAGCTGGAAGATGAAACTCTTTCCTTCAGTCCTGCTATTGATAGTGCTGCTTCAGGTGTGGCCGCTGGTGAGGTAGCCTTCCACACACACCTAGCAGGTGATCCATTAACAACAACAACAACAACAACACTTTTATTATTTATACCCCACCCATCTGGCTGGGTTTTCCCAGCCATTCAGGTCAGCTTCCAGCACCTATAAAAACATATTAAAACATGAAACATTAAAAACTTCCTGATACATGGCTGCCTTCAGATGTCTTCTAAAAGTTGTGCAGCTCTTTATCTCCCTGACATCTGGTGGGAGGGCGTTCCACAGGGAGGGCGCCATTGCCGTGAAGGCCCTCTGCCTGGTTCCCTGTAACTTCACTTCTCACAGTGAGGGAGCCACCAGATAGCCTTTTAACCTGAAACACCAGGACTGAACTTGGAAAATTTGCCATGCAGAGCACATACTCTACCATTAAGTGGTGGTTCCTCCACTTAAAAGAAACAATTTTTGCAGATTAAAGACTACCCCATGAGGTGGGGGGGGGGGGCTGCAGAATTTGAGTATTTGACCCCACAGGCAAAAAACTATAGAGACAGCATGGTTGAAACCTCAGCCTGAGTTGCACTTTCTAAAGTGAAATAAGTTTTGTGAAGTGTTGCTTCAGCGATCTTGGATGTAATTTATTCATTTTGCATGCTCACTGACAAATAAATCAGTGTGCACTGTATAGTAGTACTTCATGACTTGCACCAGCTGTGAATTTAACTCAAGTTTTCAGTATAGATTCATTGCAATTGCTCTTACACAAGGGATGAGCTTAGCCCACAGGCCAATATGCCAGCGCATAACTGTCACCAAGATCACATTTTCTCTGTAGTTTATAGTTAGAAGTCAAGGAAGGTCTAATAAGGAGATATTAGAAAGCCAGGAGAAATATAGTGTGGAAAATATTTGACATATAGCTGAAATTAATCTTCTCAGGATTTGAGCATTTACATGTCCATGCTGTGCAAACTTGAATACTCATCCATATTTCTCACATTTGATTCACAGCAGAAACTCCGTTTTCAATATCCCTGTTATTCAAAATTCTTTGTTACTTTTATTAACTCTGAGTATTTTATTTCTCACATGTCTCCAAACTTTCTTTCAAGGAACTTCAAGGAATCCTGGGTTAGGCTCAAGAGTCATCTGCAATTTCAACCCACATATCTGATATCTAAGTCCATCACTCACAAGTACACCATACTGACTCTCTAGTCATCCCATGTCAAGTTAAATAATTAACATTTCAGACCAATTGCCCAGGAAACCCTAGGGGAAATTGCTTCCCTTTTTCTCTACCCTACAAATGTAATTGTTGCCCTTGCTGGGAAACCACTGCAGCTATCCTTCTGAAGGCCAGATTCAGAAGGTGTCTTCAGAAGGTGTGGCCATCCCTGAAAAATTCATTTCAATGTCGCTCTCTTGATTAATTCAGCAGGGTTGACTTAATCCTCCTTCTCCAATTAATGGTTACTGCTATCAGAGCTGAAAACACTGACTATTTAAACTGGTGGCATGTTGATAGCCAGCTAGTGCCTACAAGTCCTCCAGGGGACTATATAACACCAATATTTTTTGGACTGTACCCTTATTTGAGTTCACCGATTGGGTCTGCATTGCTCTGGGACAGGAGGAAGGAAGTCAAATGACACCGAGGTTGATTCCAAGAAAGAGTTTATTCTGCTCTCCGGATAGCAGAAGGCACTTGCTTGTTCAGTCCATAGCAAGTCCAAAGAAATCAAAGATTACATGCATTATATATATCCTCCAGGCACCCTCTCCCTCCTTCCCCAGGAATCCAACCATGTCAGCCTATGTACGCAGGTTGACATCACATATGTTCTTGCTCTGGTATTCTTAACCATAAAAGGGTATTCCTTCCTGTACTTCTGACCATAAAAGGATCTTCCTCTTCCTAGTCTTATCTTGGAGGAAGAGGTCATCATCTCTGAGAACACACTCTGGCTTTGTTCCCGGACTTAGGTCTGTGCGTCTTTTGTGGTCAGGACATAAGATAAGGCCCAGAGTGTCATCCCTGTTCCACTAGAACAGCCAAGATCATCCTTGCCGTCACAAACTGATAAAGGAGAGGGCTCTAAGCACTTGTTTACACATTGACTCAGAGCTCAAGTTAATGGGTTTTAGGTAAGGAAAAATAGGGATTTTGGTGCAGTTTCAAACTGCCTGCACAATCAGTTCTGGGTTTGGGAAACCCATTCCTTCAGGACAATAACTATTTCACAGTGCAATCCTATCCATATTTACTCAGAAGTATGAACTGAACTAAAAAGCCCCATATATTGAACTTTACCTCATAGGGGGAGTTGCTTCAACTCCTTGATCATTTTGTTGCCTGTTGAACCTTTTCTACCTCTACAATATCCTTTTTGAGCTGAGAACTGGACACAGAGTTCCAAGTGAGATCTCACCATAACGGCATGGTGATATTAGCTATTTTATTTTCAATATCTTTCCTAATGATCTCTAACATAGAATCCTCCCCGTCCCCCGCAGTGGCCATACACTAGCAGCAATAATAGTAAGTAGTAGTAAAAGTTCTAGCATAGCTGGGGGGGGGGGTAAGCACTGGAAATGATAGCACCTCTTTAAAAATGCAACTGGTAAATAATTTTGTTGTTATTAGCCAGTTGGGGGGGAAATTAAGCTATTGGCACCCATTTAGTTCAAGGTTCAATTATATGAAAGTGTGATTAAGTAGAAATGATTAATGAATGCCACATTCAGTTCACAGATGAGGTTTCTGAGTAGAAAGAGTATTCCCTCAGGAGGACATTAAATGTGACTCCTATTATAAATTATGACTACCATTGTTGAGACCAGAAGATGTCTGTTGATCCAACAGCCATGTTAACATTATGAGACAAGCATGGGATTGTATTATTGTCTAACCTCATCTTGCTTGGGTGCCAAAGGGAGAGAGAAAAAAACAATGTGCAAATGAGGGAGACTTGAGCAAATACATGTTAAGCTACTTTCAGATTACAGTTTGTGTTAAGAGAGCTTGCTTTGACTCTTATGTATTAGTTATGGTATACCGTATCACAAGCCTATGCATCTCAGAAGTACGTAAACCTCATTGAATTATTGCCCAGGAGGATCTGGGTGGGTGGAGTCAGTTCACAACTGGAAGAATTCTTCACTGAGAAGGCTGCAGTCCGTTGATTCACCACACTTTGCAACAGTTCCCAACAGGGAAATCCAGATCTTCAAAATATCTTCAACGGTTTCCTCAAAAATAATCCTTAATCCTATGTCTTTTTTCAGTACTGTTCATGGCTGTTTCCCCTGTCTGCTCTTTTGGAATAGCAAACTTTTGTTTTTTGGGTCACATGATCCCAGCCAATGAGGGGACCATGCAGTTATCATGATGACGTCACAACCCTGCAGTCATTCTTGGCTATGCAAGAATGTCACGGTGGGCAAACAAGACACATTAAGGGCAGGATGAAACAGGTAGCTATGTCTACATAGCATGATGGTTGTTTTTATAGTATTGCGTCAGAATAGAGCAAATGCTCAGAAGTCACTGCAATATTTACCAGAAGTCTTCCCTCTGGGTCAGGGACTTATTGTTTCTTCAGATTAACTGTCAGCTGGTGAAACACTGGCTTTAGTTCTTCCCAAAGGACTGCTGCTGGAGTCTTTTTTTCTCCTCTTGCAAACATTAGCTTTTCTTTTCGGTGATTTCAGCTTGAAGACTTGGCTCCTTCCCCTTTATCAGCTGCCTGCTGCCACAAGGATTCCTCAGCTCCTAGCCCCTCTCTGGACTTTTAACTGCTTCCAGTTCCAGACTCTTTCCACGTTTACCTCTTCAAAGTATCTTCTTAAACTGCCTGATTAATTTTTTTCCACAGTCTCCCAAAGACAGGGGCAGCCCATCCCTTTTCACCACCTGAGGCAAATCAGGAAGATGCTATCCTACATGTGTGTCATGCACCATGTGCTCCTTGTGGGCCCTGCCAAAGCCTCACTTAACAGGGATCACACAGCTGCAACTTCTGGGTTCCGGTGAGATCTCACATGCAGTTTCATGGAGCTCTTGTGAGATCATGCTAGAACCTGGAAGCCGCTGCGGCTGCTTCTCATTTCTCCAGTGATGGGGGAGGACACACCCCTAGAGATGTTAGAATTCCTGACTCTATGATTGCAGTCACATGACGGTATATGTTTTGACTCCACAGAGTGGGAAGTGACGGAGATAGGATGTTTGTGTTACTGTGTTCCGTGAAGTGGGACTATTGTCCTTTGTTCTTTCTCTTTGCTGTCTGATGCTAGAGAGAGAGGGAGTCATGTTGCAGTGCTCTGTCTGTGTTTATATGTAAATAAAGTAGATTAGCCAAAATGCTGAGTTGCTGAGGTCTGTCACGCAAGGTGCACAAACTCTGCGGATCCCTAAGTGTGCCGGTGTCAGTTGGCATCGGTCGCTGTGATGCTCGGGCAGAAGAAAGCTTTTGAAGCTCCCGAACGATCAACCAGGGTCTCTGCCAGGGTCCTACTCAAGTGTAGGCTGAGCTCCTCAGTCTGCCTCGTAGATGGGCCAACCCTGCTCAAAGGCTGTCCCTGTGAGACGAGTCTCCCTATTTATTTTCTACACCTCCAGCCAATAAATAACAATGAGGTCATTTAGAGTGTGGATTACTGAGGACAAAGAACAGCTTCAATCCAAGAACAGCTGTTGCTGGCAAACTTGGGAATGTTGGGCATAGGAACTCCTTGCCACTGAGTGCCAGTCTCAAAGAGAGCCTCCAGGCTATGTACCTCATCCTTCAGGCAAAGTGCAACCCCATCCAGAACAAGCTGCTTTCCTAAGTCAGAGTCTTGAGAACTTCCTACCCATGATGCTTCCATCTTGTTGGGATTCAGCTTCAGTTTATCCAGCCATTTACTGGTTCCAGGCATTGGTACAGTCTATATTGATTCAAAGGGAAAGGAGAAATTGAGAAGAGTATCATATACAGTACATATTGACCTGGCTTTTTTTCATCCAGAACCTACCGGATCTCAGTTCCGGCCCCTCTCAGGTGGATGCCATTGCCATGATAAGAGAACAAGTGGCATGTTCATGGTGAGATCTGGCACTTCTTTTCCTAGAAAAATAGCATATTGCCTATTGATGACTCTACAGCCCAGATTCCTGGGTGACATCTTACAGTGGTCTCATATAGAGGTCAACCAGCACAGGGGTCAAGATGATCCCTGTGGGGCTACCAGCACAAGATCCTGACAGAAGCCCTCCAATGCTATGGTTCTGGTCGAGGAGGTGGAGAACATGTATTCAATTTGAATTTTAATGAGAACCCACCTAACTGGCACTTGCCCCAACAATATGCAAACCAAGGCATACCTATCCTTCAAATTTTGCATTCCTCCCAATTTTGTGATGCAGGTTTACAGCCAAATAAAATGTGTATATTAGGAGAAAGTGTGCATCAAAATTCACATATTAGTGAAAGTAGCCTAAAATTCATTACATTAGGGGAAAGAGCTTGCAAAGGTGTGTCTATTGCATCAAAAATGTGTATATAAGAACCAGTTTGCACCAATATGCTGCTGGGTTTCCATTAGGTATTTTTTTTAAAAAATCCCAAACTTATGCAGAAATGTGGAGAACTGAATTTAAGATTTGGAAAAAATGAGAAACTGAGAGAAATTGAAATTTATGGGTTCATCCACTCTCACTCTCTGGTTGTGACATTGCAGGTAGGAGAAAAGCCACTTTGATACAGTGCCACCAACTCCTGGCCCATTGAGCTGTTCTAGGAAGATATCACAGTGTGGCACATCACTGAGGAATCCACAACAATCAACAGGATGGTGCTCCTCATCTCTGCCTCCTGGAAAAAAGTCATCTATCTAGGAGAGTAAGGCGAACCAAACCAAAGTTTGAAGCCAGGCTAAAATGGGTCTAGATATTCTATATCCTCCTGGTGTGTCTGCGGTTGACCTGCCAACACTCTCTCAACCACCCTGCCCATGACTTCTGCCATCCTGTTCCTTTATACCAAGAGAAAAGAGCACACCAAGAACTCAGGCCAATATAAGTTTCAATAGTGGGAGTGGTCCCTACTCACAAATCAATAGTCACTTGTAACAAAAACTAATCCATTCAAAAGTATGTATTCTGACAAGGATTACAAACTCAAATAGAGATTACAAACTTAAATAGAAATTACAAACTCAAACTCATAAGGATATATCCAATTATGGGTCAGAAACTAGTAAGTTCATGTTAGTCCATAGTCAGATTCGATGTGAAGGTCTTCATTTCAATCATTGAGCAGAAGTTAGAAGTCAATTATGGATCAGAAACCAGGACAGGGCCCTATTTCGATGTTTTCACCTTCATCAGCTGGAAGTATCAAATATGACATGAAAATAAATTTAAATTCTAAATTATCATAAATTGTAAAACAGTCATAAATTATAAAACAGTATTATATAACTTTTGGTTCCTTTCCTAATTTTTAAAGGGTCGTGTAAGTTTGAAGAATTCATATAAATATATCCTGTTATTTTCTACATTTCTCAGAGATAACAAGTGTGGAAAGGTACGCAAGCCAGGCATTCTTGCTGTAAGGCTTCAATTCTATACCCCCTGAAAGGGGGGTATCACCTGGCAGGCCAGAGCACATGGCTAGTGGCCTTCATTTGACTTGGTAAAGTAGCAGATTGTTTCAGCTAGGTGTAGAAAGGCAAATATGTATGGCATATAGTTGGGCGTGCCAATCTCTGCTGCTGAAGTGGAGTTCTCTGCAGTTCCTCACCATGAAGGAAGAATGGATTAACACTTGACAAGGGTTGATTTAAAGACTTGGAAGAATCCTGCAGGAAATGAATAACTGAGCTTTGGTGGCCCGATGCAACTTTGATACCACACCTTTTCCCTGAAAATTGGTGGGTTGACAAATGGAATGCAAAGCAACCAATTACTGGAAATAGCAAATAATACATCAGTACATGAGAGACAGCTCTTTGAAACAAATATTGACAAAGGGAAAGCTTTTTTTTGCCCCCTGTAGCCAGCCAGACTGAATCAATGATTAATAAAGACCAATAGACTTCTGCGCTAGATGGACTCAGAAAACAACATACTGCAAGGCGAAACAATTCGCTTCTTATTCTTGCTGAAGGCGAAGATGATGAAAGCAAGCCCCCAGGGTGATTAGCATTAACTTCACACAAGCGTGTAAACGCCCAAGTTTCAGAACATGCAGTTCTGCTATTATGTATTTACAGCTTCTGTTATTGAATTTATTTCTACTTTTCTTTCTTTTAAAGCTGTGTTAGAGCTGATTCACGTATGCATATTCATCACTGGATGACTACAGAAATCAATGGTTGCTAAGTGGCAGGGGGAAGGAGGGAGGAGAAGGATGGAGGAGAAGGCCAGCCCAGAATACCCCCTTTCTTCTTCCCAATCTAGCTCACTGGGAAATCAGTTTCAGAACTGCTACTCTTCTGTTCCATAAACAAACCTAGCACACATCCCCTAGCAGCTGCTCCTAACAGGCTCAAGGTGTATGAGTGAGGCTTGGGACGGCTGCCCAAATAGAGAGAGCACCACATTTTCTTCCTTTATTAAAAAAAAGGTCCCCGCTTTTCTGTTCAATCGTTCAAGGTGGCTAACAAAATCAAACTGTATAAGACAATTACCAAGGCAGCAATCTTGACCCCTGGGAATAGGTCCTATTTAATTTAATGGGACTTATTTCTAAGTAGAGGACACAGGTGGTGCTGTGGTCTAAACCACAGAGCCTAGGACTTGCCGATCAGAAGGTCGGCGGTTCAAATCCCCACAACGGGGTGAGCCCCCGTTGCTCGGTCCCTGCTGCTGCCAACCTAGCAGTTCGAAAGCAAGTCAAAGTGCAAGTAGATAAATAGGTACCGCTCCAGTGGGAAGGTAAACGGCATTTCTGTGTGCTGCTCTGGTTTCACCAGAAGTTGCTTAGTCATGCTGGCCACATGACCCAGGAAAACTGTCTGTGGACAAATGCCGGCTCCCTCGGCCATTAAAGCGAGATGAGCGCCGCAAACCCAAAGTTGTCTGCGACTGGACCTAACGGTCAGGGTTCCCTTTACCTTTACCTCTTTCTAAGTAGACATGGCTAGGATCACCCTGCAAGTTAGTGCAAATTAAGAAAATGAGGGCAGCCTCCTTCGGTAGCTGGCAGCTGAAGATGACTAATATTTGCAGACAACATGGCAAGCTGGGTTTGGACATAAGCAGGCCTAAGTCTGTGGTGGATTGGGTCCATTGCACACAAGTCTGATTATATATTTTGTATGTTACAGCTCCGGTTTCTTTATTTTCAATTTAGGCACTTGATCAATGAAGTTGCAGTCTTAGCATGCTTTAGTTCCTAGGGATTTGGTCCTTGCTCCATAAAGATTACTTTATGTGGATTGCCCATAAATACCAATTGCTGGGAATCACAAGAGGGGCGAGGGCCATTGCACTCAAGTTTTACTTTTAGGTTTCAGAGAGGCATCTGGTTCATAGCTGTCAACTTTACCTTTTTCTTGCGAGGAAACCTATTCAGAATAAGGGAATTTCCCTTAAGAAAAGGGAAACATTGACAACTATGATCTGGTTGGCCACTGTGTGAATGGGATAATAGACTAGATGGGCCTCCAAAGTATTGGAGCCTCAGCTTCACGATCTGTCCTTCCAGTGAGCACTCAGGGCTGATTTCCTTCAGAATGGAGAGGTTTGATCTTCTTGCAGTCCATGGGACTCTCAAGAGTCTCCTCCAGCACCATAATTCAAAAATATACAGTGGTACTTCGAGTTAAGTACTTAATTCGTTCCGGAGGTCCGTTCTTAACCTGAAATTGTTCTTCATCTGAAGCACCACTTTAGCTAATGGGGCCTCCTGCTGCCGCCATGCCGCCAGAGCACTATTTCTGTTCTTATCCTGAAGCAAAGTTCTTTACCCAAGGTCCTATTTCTGGGTTAGCGGAGTCTGTAACCTGAAGCGTATGTAACCCGAGGTACCACTGTATTGAATCCTCAAATCCTCAAATAGACCAGCAGAGTTGGAAGGGAACACAAGGGTCATCTAGTCCAACCCCTGCATTGCTGGAATATATTTTGCCCAATGTGGAGCTCGAACCCGCACCCTGAGATTAAAATGTCTCATGCTATACCAACTGAGCCTAGGTTTGTGTTTTGGAAACCACAGGACAAATTTCTTCAAACATAAAAAAGGGCAGGATGTTTTTTTTTTTTAAAGAACCAAATAAAATATATTCCTTAACTATGAATCCCCTTGGCATAGAGCTTGATTATCATTAGTTAGGCTGGATGGTCACAAAATATACATCAGAATCTGTAATGCACATATGGGCAATAGGCTCTAGAATGCAGAAGTTGCTTAAGGCTAGGAGAGTGCAGACCTATGGAAGGGGAGAGAGAGGGGGAATTACCATGTTTAAATGTCCAGAAGTGTCTGTCACTCCAAAGGATTACACTTTTTTCCACAGTGGCCAGGAGGGAGCTATTGAAGTGTCTGGAAGTGTCAAGCAGAAGAAGCACGGGGGGCCTTCAATAAAGATTATGATAAAGCAATGGCCAGAGGCAACAGCCCAAAGAGATGGAAATAGGGGGCAATGTAGGGCAAAGCCAAATGTGAAGGGAAAGAAGGGATAGTTAGTGCCCCAAATACTACTCAGCAGCTTTATGGCTACATTGGTGGGCATCTTGCGTGTGTGTGTGTGTGTGTGTGTGTGTGTTGTCTCTCTCCTGGCGACCACTCGTGGCCGAGTAAGATTGTCTTCCATGAACGCTGTCTTAGCAGTGTGTCTGTAAATGACTGTGGAGGACAATTCTGGGTCTGCACATCCTTTCACAGTGGGGACATAGGTTTCTGGGCAATCACAATGAGGATTTGCCAAACATGCCTTCCTCCTAATTCATTTCTCCCATACATCCTGAATTCGTGTGTCTTCAAAATCCATGATGCCTTTAGTCAAGACTATTCTCCAATTGGAGTGCTTGCAGTCTAAAGGTAAAGGTACCCCCGACCATTAAGTCCAGTCGTGAATGACTCTGGGGTTGCGGCACTCATCTTCCTCTATAGGCAGAGGGAGCCGGCATTTGTCCGCAGACAGCTTCCAGGTTATGTGGCCAGCATGACTAAGCTGCTTTTTGCGAAACAGGGCAGCGCACGGAAATGCCGTTTACCCTCCCGCCGGAGTGGTACCTATTTATCTACTTGCACTTGATATGCTTTCAAACTGCTATGTTGGCAGGAGCAGGGACTGAGCAAAGGAAGCTCACCCCGTCGCAGGGATTCAAACCGCCAACCTTCTGATCGGCAAGCCCTAGGCTCTGTGGTTTAGACCACAGCGCCACCCGCGTCCCAGCTTGCAGTCTAGTGTTTCCCAATTATCGGTGCTTATACTGCATTTTTTTTTTTAGATTTGCCTTGAGAGCATCTTTAGATCTCTATTGTTGTCCACCAGTATTTCGCTTTCCATTCTTAAGTTTGCAATAGAGTAGTTGCTTTGGAAGAAAATAATCAGGAAGAATATAGCCCAGGCACTGAAATCAAGGATTTTTGGGGGTTGGACAAGGTGGATGGGGTCAGCCTGTTCACCTTATGAGTGCCTAGGTTCCTAGTTCAGTACCACTAAAGGTTTAGTTAATAATTATAATAACAATTTTACCCCACCCATCTGACTGGGTCACCCCAACCACTCTGGGCAGCTTCCAGCATATACAGAAACATAATAAAACATCAAACATTAAAAACTTCCCTTTACAGGGCTGCCTTCAGATGTTTTCCAAAAGTCAGGTAGTTGTTTATTTCCTTGATATCTGATGGGAGGGTGTTTCATAGGGTGGGTGCCACTACCGAGAAGGCCCTCTGCTTAGTTCTTTATAGCCTCACTTCTTGCAGTGAGGGAACCACCAGAAGACCCTTGGAGATAGATCTCAGTGCCTGGGCTGAATGATGGGGGTGGAGATGCTCCATCAGGTATACAGGGCCAAGGCCATTTCGGGCTTTAAAAATCAGCACTAACACTTTGAATTGTGCTCGGAAATGTACTGAGAGCCAATGTAGGTCTTTCAGGACTGGTGTTATATGGTTAATGCAGTTATTGTTACACGTATATCCCAACTTTCTTCTAAGGAGCTCAAGGTGGCATGCGTGGTCCCCCCCCACACACACTGTTTTATCCTGCAAGATAGATGAGGCTGTGATTCAGAGATGTAGTGACTGGCCCAGGGAGCTCTATGGTTCAGTAGGGATTTGATCCATGGTTTCCCTGGTCCTTGTCCAATACTCTAAACGCCACACTACCTCCTGGGTGGAGCTGCTGAGAATGTCATCTTCCTGTCCAGGTAACTTGTTGTCGTCCACCACGCAAGTGGCAGGAGCAGCAATTCTCTCTTGTACCTTTGAAAGTCATACTGCATTTGTAAATGCAGAGAAAGAGATTCAGAAATAGTGAAAGCTGATTCTCTGCCTCTTAAAATTTCTGTTTGTTCTTCATGACTGTTGAATGCCCTTGTAAATGAGGACACGCTGAAATAAGAAAGAAACCAATGTATGGCTCCCAGACTTCTGCTTTATAATCCACATGGGCATGGATGTAAAGGGGGGAAAGCAGAAACCAGAAAGAGAAGAAGAAAAAGAGCTGACTTCTGTTCAAATGAGACAAGTAGAAGGCAAAGCTTTTATGAGGCTGCTGTAGTTAGAGCCAAAGCATAAGACAAGAGAGAGGTAGCAGAAGTCTGAAGCAGCATAATAATCAGACTAAGTGCAAGAACAGGGGTAATAAAATGTATTCACCCTAGTCAATGGTGACAATAATTCATCCTGAGCTCTTGCAAAAGTAAATGCCTCTGAGTCACTAGATTAACACAAATCATCCAGTAAAGACCATTATTTTGAGAACTTACAGTTATGTGGGTGGACATTTTTTGATGCACCCTCTTTCCCAATCACTTTTCAATTGGTCTTCAAAGCACAGGTTATTCTGCAAGATCCAAGTGCTGCTGCAACCTGTTGTTTCATTACTGTAATAGTATTTGAAGCACATCTGCACAACTTGTGACCCTCTCAGTTAGATCATCGAATCATAGAGTTGGAATAGACCACAAGGGCCATCGAGTCCAACCCCCTGCCAAGCAGGAAACACCATCAGAGCACTCTTGACATATGGTTGTCAAGCCTCCCTCCTCTATATGACATCCTTTTATATATTTGAACATGGCTATCATATCAACCCTTAACCTCCTCTTCTCCAGGCTAAACATGCCCAGCTCCCTTAGCCGTTCCTCATAAGGCATCGTTTCCAGGCCTTTGACCATTTTGGTTGCCCTCCTCTGGACACGTTCCAGTTTGTCAGTGTCCTTCTTGAACTGTGGTGCCCAGAACTGGACACAGTACTCCAGGTGAGGTCTGACCAGAGCAGAATACAGTGGCACTATTACTTCCCTTGATCTAGATGCAGCCCAGAATTGCATTGGCTTTTTTAGCTGCCGCGTCACACTGTTGGCTCATGTCAAGTTTGTGGTCAACCAAGACTCCTAGATCCTTTTCACGTGTACTGCTCTCAAGCCAGGTGTCACCCATCTTGTATTTGTGCCTCTCATTTTTTTTGCCCAAGTGCAATACTTTATATTTCTCCCTGTTAAAGTTCATCTTGTTTGTTTTGGCCCAGTTCTCTTTGGCCAGTGAGGAATCTGTTTGACCTTATGCTCTTGGCTGAGTTAGACATCCAACAAATATCCGGGTAATTGAAGTCCCCCATTACTACTATCTCCCTTTCTTTTGCATGCTTGGCCATCTGTTCCAGGAAGGCATCATCTATGTCCTCCGTTTGGCTTGGGGATCTATAGTAAACTCCCACAATGAGGTGTCTGTTATTCTTCTCTCCCTTAATTTTGACCCAAATGCTCTCACTTTGGCTTTGAGGTTCTAAATCTTGGATCTCTTCACAGGTATACACATCCCTGACATATAACGCCACTCCTCCTCCTTTCTTGTCTGGTCTGTATCTCTGAAATAGATTGTATCCCTCCATTATTACATTCCAGTCGTGGGACTTATCCCACCAGGTTTCAGTGATGCCTATTATGGCATATTTAGTTTGCTGTACCAAGAGCTCAAGCTCATCTTGTTTATTTCCCATGCTTTGTGCATTAGTGTACCGACATTGAAGTCTATTAATCATTCCCCCGTGTCTCTTATTTAAGGATTTTTTCCTCCCACCACTAGGTCTGCATGCTGTTTGCTCCATTTGGTCTATGACATTTGGATGATCATCTTCATCAATTGATAGACTCCTACCTTCAGGAGCACTGTCTCCCTCCCCCACATTAGTCAGTTTAAAGCCCTCCTGATGAGGTTTCTGAGATTTTTGGCAAAAACATTCCTCCCAACCGTTGTGAGGTGCAGCCCATCGCTTGCCAGAAGTCCATCTTCAAGAAACTGCAGTCCGTGATCTAAGAATCCAAACCGTTCCTGTCTACACCATTTGCGAAGCCAGGTGTTCACTTCCACTATTTTCCCCTCTCTCCCTGGGCCACGTCGTTCAACTGGGAGGACAGATGAGATGACAATTTGTGCATTTAATTGCTTCAATTTCCTGCCCAGAGCCTCGTAGTCTCTTTTGATCTTCTGGAGGCTATTGTTTGCAGTGTCATTGATTCCCACATGAACCAAGAGGAAGGGGTATTTGTCAGTGGGTTTTATGATTCCTTGCAGTCGTTCAGTTACATCTTGGATCTTAGCCCCGGGGAGATGTAGGCCAACAACCATGTATGGTGCCTCTCCAGGGTCTACATGGAATATTTCACACTGCCTACCTAAAAGAGCAAAATTATGTTGCAGGGGGCACCTTCAAGCACCTGAGATGCCACAATGCATGAATAATGGGCTACATTCTGGCTGGAGGTTCATACATGGAGTGGTCCTGTTTTAAGGTAAACCAGCACAACTAAGAGCTTAAGGTCAAACAGATTCCTCACTGGCCTTGCAGACAACTTCATTGTCCAGAAAGTGGGAGAAGCAACAAGAGGAACAGCCATTTTAGATCTGGTCCTAACCAATGTTGATGACCTGGTTAGTGGGGTAGAAGTGGAAGGATCATTAGGCGCGAGTGATCATGCTCTTCTGAAGTTTACTATACAGCGGAAAGGAGCAGCCAAGCATACTAGGACTCAATTTCTTGACTTTAAGAAAGCCGACTTCATAAAACTTAGGGAAGTGCTGGGTGAGATCCCATGGGCAGTAATACTAAAAGGAAAGGGAGTTCATGATGGCTGGGAGTTTGTTAAGAGGGAGATAGTAAAAGCACAACGTCAGGCAATACCAATGAGACGGAAACATGGAAGGTGCCTAAAGAAGCCAGGGTGGCTATCTAAAGAACTTTTAACTGAGTTAAGATTAAAAAAGGATGTGTACAAAAAATGGAAAAGGGGGGAAACCACCAAAGAGGAATTCAAACAAATAGCCAGCACGTGTAGACACAAAGTCAGAAAAGCTAAAGCACAGAATGAACTCAGGCTTGCTAGAGAGGTTAAAAGCAACAAAAAAGGCTTTTATGGGTATGTTCGTAGCAAAAGGAAGAACAAAGAAACAGTGGGGTCACTCAGAGGAGAAGATGGTGAAATACAAACAGGGGACACAGAAAGGGCTGAACTCCTCAATGCCTTCTTTGCCTCAGTCTTCTCCGATAAAGAAAACAATGCCCGACCTGAAGAATTTGGAGCAAATGATTCAGCAAAGGAAACACAACCCAGAATAACTAAGGAGATAGTACAAGAATACTTGGCTAGTTTAGATGTATTCAAGTCTCCAGGGCCAGATGAACTGCATCCAAGAGTATTAAAAGAACTGGCAGATGTGATCTCAGAACCACTGGCAGTCATCTTTGAGAATTCCTGGAGAACAGGCGAAGTCCCGGCAGACTGGAGGAGGGCAAATGTTGTCCCTATTTTCAAAAAGGGGAAAAGAGAGGACCCAAATAATTATCGCCCAGTCAGTCTGACATCAATACCAGGGAAGATTCTGGAGCAGATCATTAAGCAAACAGTCTGTGAGCACCTAGAAAGGAATGCTGTGATCACCAATAGTCAGCATGGATTTCTGAAAAATAAGTCATGTCAGACTAACCTGATCTCGTTTTTTGACAGAATTACAAGCCTGGTAGATGAAGGGAACGCAGTGGATGTAGCCTACCTTGATTTCAGCAAGGCATTTGACAAGGTGCCCCATGATATTCTTGTAAAGAAGCTGGTAAAATGCGGTCTTGACTCTGCTACCACTCAGTGGATTTGTAACTGGCTGACTGACCGAACCCAAAGGGTGCTCATCAATGGTTCCTCTTCATCCTGGAGAAGAGTGACTAGTGGGGTGCCACAGGGTTCTGTCTTGGGGCCGGTCTTATTCAACATCTTTATCAACGACTTGGATGATGGACTCAAGGGCATCCTGATCAAATTTGCAGATGACACCAAACTGGGAGGGGTGGCTAACACCCCAGAGGACAGGATCACACTTCAAAACGACCTTGACAGATTAGAGAACTGGGCCAAAACAAACAAGATGAATTTTAACAGGGAGAAATGTAAAGTATTGCACTTGGGGGAAAAAAATGAGAGGCACAAATACAAGATGGGGGACACCTGGCTTGAGAGCAGTACATGTGAAAAGGATCTAGGAGTCTTGGTTGACCACAAACTTGACATGAGCCAACAGTGTGACGCGGCAGCTAAAAAAGCCAATGCAATTCTGGGCTGCATCAATAGGAGTATAGCATCTAGATCAAGGGAAGTAATAGTGCCACTGTATTCTGCTCTGGTCAGACCTCACCTGGAGTACTGTGTCCAGTTCTGGGCACCACAATTCAAGAAGTACACTGACAAACTGGAACGTGTCCAGAGGAGGGCAACCAAAATGGTCAAAGGCCTGGAAACGATGCCTTATGAGGAACGGCTAAGGGAGCTGGGCATGTTTAGCCTGGAGAAGAGGAGGTTAAGGGGTGATATGATAGCCATGTTCAAATATATAAAAGGATGTCACATAGAGGAGGGAGAAAGGTTGTTTTCTGCTGCTCCAGAGAAGCGGACACGGAGCAATGGATCCAAACTACAAGAAAGAAGATTCCACCTAAACATTAGGAAGAACTTCCTGACAGTAAGGGCTGTTCGACAGTGGAATTTGCTGCCAAGGAGTGTGGTGGAGTCTCCTACTTTGGAGGTCTTTAAGCAGAGGCTTGACAACCATATGTCAAGAGTGCTCTGATGGTGTTCCTGCTTGGCAGGGGGTTGGACTCGATGGCCCTTGTGGTCTCTTCCAACTCTATGATTCTATGATTCTATGATTCTATCTGGACAAAGGGACTCCTAGTCACCAAGGTCACCTGAACCTCCAGTGACAGGGCTGAATCCAGGAGCAGCCCCAAGCAGCAGCCCTGCACCTGCCAAGGGAGTGCAACCCCATTTCAGCAGGGGCTGATGTAACGTAAGACCCTGCTGCACATAACACCTCTGTCTTTCAGGATTCTGCTCCAATTTATTTGCCCGCATCCATCCCATCATCACAGAACACGAGTGGCACTGTGGGTTAAACCATAGAGGCTAGGGCTTGCCGATCAGAAGGTCAGCGGTTCGAATCCCCGCGATGGGGTGAGCTCCCGTTGCTCGGTCCCTGCTCCTGCCAACCTAGCAGTTCGAAAGTATGTCAAAGTGCAAGTAGATAAATAGGTACCGCTCCAGCGGGAAGGTAAACAGCATTTCCATGCACTGCTCTGGTTCGCCAGTAGTGGCTTAGTCATACTGGCCACATGACCCGGAAGCTGTACGCCTGCTCCCTCGGCCAATAAAGCGAGATGAGCGCCGCAACCCCAGAGTCGGTCATGACTGGACCTAATGGTCAGGGGTCCCTTTACCTTTTTTATCCCATCATCACGTCCAAGCACCAGTCTAACACCTCAACCAGCTCTCCTGATTCAGATGGAACAGAGAGGTAGATCAGGGTGTTATTTGCCTATTGATGACACTTTACTCCAGATCTCCTAATGACAGATCCCAGTGGTTTCAAATACATGTTAAATACCATATTTTTCCATGCATAAGACTATATTTTTCCCTAAATTTTTGAAGTTTAAAATAAGGGGTCGTATTATACATTGATAGTGCATAGTGCACTTTCTTAATTTTGGGTTAAGAAAATAGGGGTCTTCTTATACACGGGGGTGTCTTCTACATGGAAAAATATGGTAGCTTGGAGACAAGATGGAACCCTTTGGATGATGAAAGACAACTCCCATGGGGCCAAGCAATAAAAGGATCTGACAGTTAAGTCCAGTCGCAGACGATTATGGGGTGTGGGGCTCATCTCGCTTTACAGGCTGAGGGAGCCAGCGTTTGTCCTCAGACAATTTTTCCGGCTCATGTGGCCAGCATGAAGCCACTTCTGGCACAATGGAACACTGAAACCAGAGCAACACACGGAAACGCTGTTTACCTTCCCACCGGAGTGGTACCTATTTATCTACTTGCACTTTAGCCGTGCTTTTGAACTGCTATGTTGACAGGAGCTGGGACCGAGCAACGGGAGCTCATCCCGTCGCAAGGATTCGAACCGCTGACCTTCTGATCGGCAAGCCCAAGAGGCTCAGTGGTTTAGACCACAGCGCCACCCGCGTCCCTGGCAAAGCAATAGTGCCTCCTAACTACTTTTTGGAAGCAGCATCTAAGGTAATAGTGGAGACACTGTAAGTCAATACCCCATCTCCCAGAGCTGCTCCAAAAGAATCCCAATAGTTTCTTGATTTCTGATTATAACTTTTTGATATGCTTTAAATTTTACCAGTTTTATGTACAGTTGCTTTGATATTTTATGTACATATTAGCAGACTCTATTTATTTATTTATTTATAAATAAATAAATAAAATAAAATAAAATACCCTGGGCAATTGTCTTAAAAGCCACTGCAAGATCAAAGAGGAAATGCCCTCCTGTCCTGACATCCGCATCTCTGTTCGAACAAATGTTTCCAATCAGGGTGACCGTAGCAGTTTCAGTGCCCCAACCTGGTCTGAAACTACGTAAATTGGAATAGGTCCAGATAATAGTTTTTGCTCCAAGAATTCCTGAAGCCACCCTTCCAAGCACCTTGACCAAAGTGAGGATATTCACCAGTGAGTGATAATTGTTAAACACTTCTGGGTTCCGGAAAGCCCTCTCCAGGACCATCACATTCTTCATGAGATGGCAACATGAGCAGTCTCGTGGGGATAATGATTGAGAAATCATTAGTGAGAAAATTCAGAAGGTAAGCTGGAATCAAACTAGCATATGCAAGTGAAAGTGCCTATACGATTACACTTCGATTTACAAAGGCTGGAGCCAGAAATGCCTAACAAGTCAACTTTCTGCATTATGTTCTAAGGGTGCTCCAAAGAGATATATTTTATAACTACTGCCTCCAGCGGTTTTGAGATTCAAGTGTCCTAGTGTTAAAACTATTTACTTGTGACCTGAATGTTGCCCTCCTCATATAAAATTAAGTAATTTTTACATTACAGACTCTCGGCTCATTTTAAATGATTCCTGTTGAGCTAGAGGTCAACGTTATTTCTAAATAGCTCAACTGAGAAACATTTTACAGTTCTTATTACTCGATCCTAATAGCAGAGGTGCCCACAAAATGGAATTGTGGCAATTTTTCTTCAAACTGGAAAGATAGCAGATCCCTTCTGAGCCACAATGGTTGAACTGGGTAAATTACTTTCTGTGCAAGTCTTAAGTGGAGAGATGGAAGAAAATGTACATAATTCATACCCTACATTATGATTTGTTTTATAATTATTTCTCAAAGGAAGCTTTATCACGTATCTAAGGACACCAGATCAGTCGTGATATTCTAGTGATTCAGCTCGAACTTAAGATAACCTTGGTGAATAATGACTGATAATTCAGAGGATGCTTCATGCCCTCAAGCGAGCATGTGATTCCAGTGCTGTGTGACACACCATAACAAAGTGGGCTGGGTTCAAAATGCAGGAGAAAGCGTGGCTTGAGCCCTCAGTCTAAAATGCTTTGTGTATTTCCCCCCGCACGTTAGACAAACAATGTGAAACATTTATACTGGAATCATCTTACAGGTTCAGATGCAGACTGATCCAGTTGTTGTTGTTTAGTCGTTTAGTCGTGTCTGACTCTTCGTGACCCCATGGACCAGAGCACGCCAGGCACTCCTGTCTTCCACTGCCTCCCGCAGTTTGGTCAAACGCATGCTGGTAGCTTCGAGAACACTGTCCAACCATCTCGTCCTCTGTGGTCCCCTTCTCCTTGTGCCCTCCATCTTTCCCAACATCAGGGTCTTTTCCAGGGAGTCTTCTCTTCTCATGAGGTGGCCAAAGTATTGGAGCCTCAGCTTCACGATCTGTCCTTCCAGTGAACACTCAGGGCTGATTTCCTTAAGAATGGATAGGTTTGATCTTCTTGCAGTCCATGGGACTCTCAAGAGTCTCCTCCAGCACCATAATTCAAAAGCATCAATTCTTCGGCGATCAGCCTTCTTTATGGTCCAGCTCTCACTTCCAGTAGACTGATCCAGTAGACCCATCAAAATCAGTGAGCCCACTCAAACTATTATGATTAAATCTAATTTCAATCCATTACGTTTAATTTAATTTGTGTGAAACCTGCTAAAGAAGCCATTTTCTTATAATTAATTCAAATGATAGCCACGTACAGCAACATGCAGTGACAACATTGAGTTCTATAGGTGGCACATTAATCTAAAAGAAAAGGTAACCCAAACAAGATAACCAGTGAAGGATATAATCCCCTAATGCTGTGTAATCCACACTGGAAGACAAAACAAGTTATTTGACTCCTGAGCTGTCTGAAGGCAGTCCTGTATAAGGAAGCCTACCTGTTTTGTAATTCGGCACTGCCGCAAATGTTCACAAGAACAGTTGGCTGTAAACATTGCTACAAACTCTGGTCAACACTTGTCATCATCATCACCACCACCATTTATTATTTCTACCCTGCCCATCTGGGTGGGTTTTCCCAGCCACTCTGGGTGACTTCCAACAAAAGATTAAAGGTAAAGGTACCCCTGACTGTTAAGTTCAGTCTCAGACAACTCTGGGGTTGCACGCTCATCTCGCTCTATAGGCCGAGGGAGCCGGCATTTGTCCGCAGACAGCTTCCGGGTAATATGGCCAGCATGACTAAGCCACTTCTGGCGAGGAGATAACCAGAGCATGCACCACTCTGGCGAGGCAGTCCGCAGGCAGATAGGGTCTCAGCCTGCATACCAGATGGAGCTGATAAACAGCTGCCTTGGACACAGAATTGACCTGTGCCTGGAAAATAGGGACACTTGGAAGGTCTGCTATAATCTTGCATTGACCACGTCATAGTTGCCTTGAGTTTAAGGCTGGTATTGAGCAAAGAGGCTATCAAAAGAACAAGTGCATAGGAATGTCTGATCATGTTGCCTGGATGGAGTCTCCATGCTGAACTGGCTTCTTATTCAGTGTCGCTGTTACTGTCCTTATCACCCACTGGCCTGTTCATCTTGAGCAGTGATGGAAACATTGGCCATGCCGGCTGGGGGTGATGGGTGAGTCCAATGACAACTGGATACCCACATCCTCCCCATCTTAACTCCAGAGATATGCAGTGACTTGAGAACTACATTTAAAAAATCCACATTAATAGTTGTTGTTTTTTTAAAGAAAAAAACAAATACAACCCCGCCAAATCTGCCCCTGATATAGCAGCAGTATTTTAATGCTTTAGTGCCATAAAGGAATTTCCCAGCTGTGATTGATCTGTTAATGTTTTTATTTTACAGTCCTTCCCCACCCAATACAGAGATTGCCAGAGATATCAGCAGATAATAATAATAATAATAATAATAATAATAATAATAATAATAATAATAATAATAAATTTTATTTATATCCCGCCCTCCCCAGCCGAAGCCCAGATTAACACCTTAATAAATGCTACAGAGAGAACTTCGCAACATTATGAACACTGCAGTTTCTTAATCTGTGTCACTTCTTTGACTGATTATAAAGACTGATCAGTTGCAAGCCATTAGTGTCGTAGTTACATAACATTAACACCTGACATAAAAATCCTATATGCTGCAAAAAAAATTAATCTAGTTCATCAACAGGGGATTTTGCAGTGATGTTGGAAACGACCGAGGAGACAATGGCTTTATATCCTAAAATGGCTTGTAGAAAATCCTAACTGGGAATTAAAGTTCAGGTTACGATCTCTTTTAAGTACTCTGATGAACTAGATTTGCGAATGAAGGCTTACTCTGCAGTTATATCTGGGGCACACTTGCATGCAGAGCTTTTTCATTGTGCATTAAAGGAATATAGCACTATGCTGAGGTCCAACAGAAGAAACAAACTAGCTCCTTTGAACTTTTATGACTTTAAATATCATCTTGGATGTACGTAGCACTAATGAGTTTAGGTTCACAGTTTTGGCTTAGTTCTATTCTGCTGAAAACAGAATTGAAGGACGTGGCAAGCAATTTTTTTAAGCCCATGGCCACATTTGCAAATGGGCAAAACTGATATAGGCACCATAAAAAGGTAAAGGGACCCCTGACCATTAGGTCCAGTCGTGGCCGACTCTGGGGTTGCAGCACTCATCTCGCTTTATTGACCGAGGGAGCCGGCGTACAGCTTCCGGGTCATGTGGCCAGCATGACTAAGCCACTTCTGGCAAACCAGAGCAGCGCACAGAAATGCCATTTACCTTCCCGCCAGAGTGGTACCTATTTATCTACTTGCATTTTGATGTGCTTTCGAACTGCTAGGTTGGCAGGAGCAGGGACTGAGCAACGGGAGCTCACCCCATCATGGAGATTCGAACCACCGACCTTCTGATCAGCAAGTCCTAGGCTCTGTGATTTAATAATAATAATAATAATAATAAATTTTATTTATATCCCGCCCTCCCCAGCCGAAGCCGGGCTCAGGGCGGCTAACAACACTAAAATAGTGCAACATTATAAAACATCATAAGAATTAATTAAAATCAAAATGGATGGCAACCATAAACTAAAGTATTGTAAAGATTGCCAAAGGAGGGAGTCAGGCTGTGCCCTAACCAAAGGCCTGGTGGAACAGCTCTGTCTTGCAGGCCCTGCGGAAAGATGTCAAGTCCTGCAGGGCCCTTGTCTCTTGTGACAGAGCGTTCCACCAGGTTGGAGCCGCAGCCGAAAAAGCCCTGGCTCTAGTTGAGGCCAGCCTAACCTCTCTGTGGCCTGGGACCTTCAAGATGTTTTTGTTTGAGGACCGTAAGTTCCTCTGTGGGGCATACCAGGAGAGGCGGTCCCGTAGATACGAGGGTCCTAGGCCGTGTAGGGCTTTGAAGGTTAAAACCAGCACCTTAAACCTGATCCTGTACTCCACCGGGAGCCAGTGCAGCTGGTATAGCACCGGATGAATGTGATCCCGCAGCGAAGACCCCGTAAGGAGTCTTGCTGCGGCATTCTGCACCCGCTGGAGTTTCTGGGTCAGTCTCAAGGGCAGCCCCACGTAGAGCGAGTTACAATAATCCAGTCTGGAGGTGACCGTCGCGTGGATCACAGTGGCTAGGTCAGGGCGAGAGAGGTAAGGGGCCAACTGCTTAGCTTGGCGGAGATGAAAAAATGCCGCCTTTGTTATAGCTGCAATCTGCGCCTCCATGGAGAGGGAGGTATCGAAGATTACACCCAAACTCTTAACGGACGGTGCTGGCACTAATTGCACCCCCGCAAGAGATGGGAGTTGCCCCCTCAATCCCATATCATCCCGTCCCAGCCAGAGGACCTCTGTCTTCGAAGGATTTAACTTCAACCGGCTCCCACGTAACCATCCAGCCACAGCTTCCAAGCATCTGATCAGTGTGTCTGGGGCCGAGTCAGGATGGCCATCCATCAACAGATAGAGTTGGGTGTCATCAGCATACTGATGGCAGCCCAGCCCAAAACTCCGGACAAGCTGGGCGAGGGGGCGCATAAAGATGTTAAAAAGCATCGGGGAGAGAATCGCACCCTGAGGCACTCCACACACCAAGGAGTGGCGGGATGACAGTTCCCCCCCAAGCGCCACCCTCTGTCCCCGACCAGAGAGAAACGAGCGCAGCCATTGAAGGACTGTGCCCTGGACCCCCACGTCGGCGAGGCGGTGGTCCAGAAGTTCATGATCGACCATGTCGAAAGCTGCTGACAGATCTAGAAGAATCAGCAGCCCCGACCCGCCTCGATCCAGCTGTCTACGAAGATCATCTGTTAGGGCGACCCACAGCGCCACCTGTATCCCAAATAGGCACCATATACACCCCACAACCAAGCATAGGCTGCAACTTATTCTATTGCTTATTCTAGAATTCTTCTTTCAGCTCCAACTTCAGCATCAGGGGAGCCCCTGCAGACTCCCCTGCAGGGGGGAACTCTATGGGCATAGAATAATAATAATAATAATAATAATAATAATAATAATAATAATAATAATTTTTATTTATACACCACCCTCCCCAGCCAAGACCGGGCTCAGAGCGGCTAACAGCCAATAATAAAAAGAAGTTGATTAAAATACAATTTAAAAAACAAGATTAAAATACAACATTAAAACATTAGGATGCAGCCTCTTCACAGGAGGAGAAAGGGAGAAGAAAGAGGGGGAGGGAATCAAACTGATTCTAAGCCAAAGGCCAGGTGGAACAACTCTGTCTTACAGGCCCTGGGAAAGAAATCAGATCCCGCAGGGCCCTGGTCTCATGAGACAGAGCGTTCCACCAGGCCAGAGCCAATGTTGAAAAGGCCTTGGCTCTGGTTGAGGCTAATCTAACTTCGTTAGGGCCCAGGACCTCTAGGGTGTTGCTATTTATGGACCTTAAGGTCCTCTGTGGGGCATACCAGGAGAGGGGGTCCCATAGGTACGAGGGTCCTATTATTATTATTATTATTATTATTATTATTATTATAGATGCACTTGCATGCACCATGTTGGTGAACCATGGCTCCCAGTAAAGGAGAAGCCTCTAGAGATTTCAGACTCTACTGCATTTCAGTAAGAACTGGGGAATTTGGAATCAAGAACAGATTCTGGAAGAGGGGCTGAAGAAGTGTCAGGTTTTGAGAGATAAAATGTAAGACAAGTCAGAATAGATCAGAGTGGTTCAAAGCATTGTCTGCCCACATGTTGGTACAGTGGTACTTTGGGTTACGAACTTAATCCGTTCCGGAAGTCCGTTCTTAAACCGAAACCGTTCTTAAACCGAGACGTGCTTTCCCTAATGAAGCTTCCTGCCGCCGGTGCCCTTCCACCATTCAGATTCCGTTCTTAGACCAAGGTAAAGTTCTCAAACCAAGACACTATTTCCGGTTTTGCAGAGTTTGTAAATCAAATCGTTCTTAAACCGGACTGTTCTTAAACCGAAGTACCACCGTACAAAGAAAATAGAAGTGAAATTATGCATACCCAAATGATTGGTCAAAAAGCAGTTTCACTAATTCAGCAATAGGACATGGTAAAATCTGAATACAGTGGTACCTTGGTTCTCAAACCTAATCCGTTAGTCTGTTCCAAAACCAAAGTGTTCCAAAACCAAGTGTGCTTTCCCATTGAAAGTAATGCAAAACAAATTAATCCAGACTTTTAAAAACAACCCCTAAAACAGCATGGATTTTACTCTCTAACGAGACCATTGATCCATAAAATGAAAGCAATAATCAATGCACTGTACTATAAAATAAATAAAACAGTATTGTAGATGATGAAAATTAAAAATATTTTTTTTCTTACTTGCTCTGATGATAGTCATTGTTTGGAGGGAGGACTTTTATCCATTTCCGCAGTCACACAATCAATCAATCAATCAATCAATCAGCTGAACTGGGTTCCACACAGTCATAAAAACAAATTAACTGAAAAAGCCTCAAAAACACAAACGCAAAATAAATAGCAAAACCAAAAGCGCCAGATACAGTTCTCGAACTTAATCCATTCCAGAAGTCCATTTGACTTCTGAAATGTTCGAAAACCAGGGAGTGACTTCTGATTGGTGCAGGCGCCCCAGAAACAATAGCCGACAGCTGCATTGGATGTTCAGCTTCTGAAAAACATTTGAAAACTGGAACACTTACTTCAGGGTTTTTGGTGTTTGAGAACCAAGGCGTTTGAGAGCCAAGGTACCATTGTTTGCCCTCCTGTAACAACATAGTTGATAATGGAATGTAGTTTTGCTTTATGACGTGTCAGCCTGGCCTTAACATCTATCCATCTAGCTTAGGAGGACATTTTGAAGAACACAAAATAATCTAAAATCTAAAAATAATGATTGATAATCAACTGTTATCTCTTTCCTTTCAGCTTGTATGTGGGTACCAGTTGGGGGACTGTAGTTACAATGCAAAGACATGGGATTTTGAATCAGTGGGATATATTTTGTGTTGTCCAAAAAACAAATTGTCTCCACCCTAAAAAGAACATTCACAAAGTTAAGCCAACAGCAATTCTTCAATGAAGTAGATATATAAATATATTCTTATCCTTTGTGTTCAATTTGAAAAAAAATGGATTACCCAGCAAAATGAAGCAAATCATGAAGGCTGATTCTTCCTGATCTGTTGTTTGCATCTCAGATAAGAAGCTTAAGTGCAGGATTATCCTTTTTGCATCTTTGAAATACAGATTGTCACAAATCCTTTTGTCCACCATGTATATATGCACCATATTGAATCAGAGCATAAAGTAAGTTCTTCAGGTTTTGCAATATGAACATCCTGGTCTAGGGATGGACTAAACACTGAACTTAGTTTTATATTTTACTTACTTTTATTGCACTTAAGTGGCAAATCTATAGCTGGACTCTACCATTTCAGAATATAGGTAAGGGATCGTGGAAGTAACTGCTCATCTAAGCAAAAAGGTCCTTCCATCCAGAAAACTGTTCTTCAGAGAGAAGAGTTTCAGACACATAGCTGAAATTGACGATTGGTAATTATTTTAGGAGCAGCATACAACTGAGTCCAAGTGGGGCTAGTGGAAACAATGAAAACAATGTTGTTTTTTAACAAAGATTTTTACTGTTTCTCCATAGATAGATGGATGGATAGATAGATAGATGACAGATAAAACGCTAGAAAGTGGGCTTTAAAAAAACCAATTTGGGCTTCATTTGCACTATGAAAAAGGCACCTTAATGCTGTAATTTTGCATCAAAATGTGCCTTGGTGTGTGGGCTGCCTAATTACAATTCCCTGAACTTTATTTGGTATGCAAGTGTAAAAAGTAAACAGAGAAATATTTAGATGAGAATTTACAGGTCCACCTACTCTCTCCCATGCTTTACAGGAAGGACATCTGGGGAAATCAATTTGAATCAAGGAGGTTTACCCAGTTGTCTTTTTCACCACCCTTCATGATGGTTGGTTGGTGTGTGTGTGTGTGTGTGTGTGTGTGTTGCACTGCTCTCTACTGCACAAAACGTTCATCATTTGACATAAATTGTCAGTGCTTGGAAAACTGGTACATTGGCACATCATATAAGTCCCTTGACTGCTAATGCTGCTGAAATTTGTCCCTTGCCTTGAGACAGAGATGTCTGGAAGAGATTCTGAGCCCTGATTTATTTTATTTTATCACCTTATTTATTGGTGGGGAGAGGAAGGGGAGAAAACCCTCTTTCCCTTTCTCCAGCCAGTGGGGTATGGTGAGCAGTGAGGTCATGGGAGAGGGGTGAGCGGTGGGTGGGTGCGTGGGGGGATGAAAAGGGATGAGATGGAGAGACTGAGAGGTATCAGTGGGGTGAGGTGGGGGGGTTGGCAAGCAACATGAGCAGGGTGTGTGTGTGTGTAGAGGGAAGGAGGGAGATTGCAACAGTCTCTTGGAATTTTGTATAAGGGTTTCATACAAATCCAGTTATTTCTCTAGGACTCATACTTTTAATGTTATTGATTCTATTGAAGCCCATTATGTTTAATGCATCTTTGCTAATTGGCACAGTAAGTTTCATAAAAGATGAGAACAAAACCTTTCAGAACCATTTTAGTTTAGCTAATTATAGAGCATTCGTCTTTTTTTTTTTTTTGCTAGACCATGTTGCACAGGAATGCAAAAGGCCAGTTTAAGGTTAAAGGGAGCCCAGGATAGTATTATTATCAGGAACCACTCTGAGTACTATAATCCACCTCTGTGTGGAAAGAAGTTTGTCAAATCACAGACAAATAGATCCAGGAGTTTTTGTGCTGAACACCTTTAACATTTGCTATTTAAAAGGAAATGTATATAACTGTGGTTGTTGGTTTTTTTTGGCAGAACTGGATGAAATTTGCAAGCAAGGTTGTCCATTCTGCAGGCATGAATCACATCCAAATTTCAGAAGCATAGATCCCATGGTTTTCCCACCTGGGCAGCCACTACAGTTTTTATGGTTGGTAAATCACAGTGTCTCTGACTGCTTTGTGGGCAATTGGTCTGAAAATTGCAACCGTCAGGCAGGTGTTCTGGGGCAAGAAACTGGCCAGTAGGAAACAAATAGGTCCGTCAGTTTTAGTGCTAGCCGCCTTTAAAGTTGATTTTGGATTGGGAAGAACAGAGAGAGATTGTTTTCTGGGTAAAGTCATTATCTCAGGTTACAAGGTTGACTTGTCTCTTCCTCTGCCCCCCCCCCCGTACAATGACATTTGTTCTCCCTTTCCCTAGCTTTCCATCCTGACATTGTAGTAAGCTTTAATAAGTGATATGACTTTCACTTCCAGCAATCACTTATATATATCTCCCCGCACCTTTTGGGCCATTTTTGCTACCTGCAATGTACCAGATCCCAGATTCTGCTTCATCTCAGAATTTGTCTATATCCAGTGCATATCCCTAGTACAGGGCTATGCACGCATGTTTTTCTACTGCACACACCCACACTCACCGCAACACGATAAACACATGAACAAGGCTCATTGATTTTGTACCCTTTTTTCATATCTATATTCTTCTTTGAGGTGGGAAGTTCAGTTCTTTATTTCAAATGTAGCAGATTTATATTTTAGCTATTATTATTCTTCTGGCTGTTTTATAATCCCAAACACGGAATTTTAAAAAGAATCCCTAACATGGAATTTGCTTTTTTCATGACCAAGACATACCCCAAGATCACAAGGTTTCATCCATAATTCAGTTGTTGTTAGAAAAGATCTGGCCCTTAGAGCAAGGAAAGTGGAAATACAACCGAGAACACTCTCAGACCATAACCCAATACTAGTTACATTCCGGGGAAAAGAACTAGCATATAAAAGATGGAGGCTACAGGAAGATATACTGATTAATAAAGATACGATAGAGAAAGGCAAGAAAATTATTAAAGAATAATTTGAATTGAATTGTAATCAAGATGTTGATTTAAAAACAGTTTGGGGTGCAATTTTAAGAGATTACTTAATCCAGCAAAGTGCATACCAGAGGAAAGTAAGGGAATGTAAGAAATTGGAAATATCTGACAAATTAATAAAGAAAGAGAAAGAATTGGTTAAAGGCCCAGGAAATAAAGAGAAACTCCAATAGATTAAATTATTACAGATACAATATTCAATGCTTGTAAACCATGAAATAGAAAGGAGAATTAAGTTTGTAAAACAAAGGAATTCTGAATTTGCAAGTAAACCAGGAAAGTTACTGGCCTGGCAACTTTAAAAAGAGAGTAGACAAAAAGTAATTAATGAACTGATAAAGTACGGAGTACACATAAACAATCCAAAACAAATCAGACAGGAATCTGTGAGGTTTTACACAGATCTGTATAAAAAAAGAGAAATAAGACTTTAAACTTATAGAGAATATAGAGTAAGTTGGGAAATATTGAGAGTGAAAGTACAGAGCTATTAAATATGCTCATCTCCAGGATGGAAGTACATCAGGTGATAAGTCAGGCGAAATCTGGAAAAGCCCAGGGACCAGATGGGCTCCTGGTCAGCTACTACAAAAAGTTTTGGGAATCCTTTCCTGAAAACCCCTAAGCATTGTTGTTGGGGTTAATAACAACAGAAGTTACCCCAAAAGAGAGAAATCTGTTCCAATACGCAGCAACGGCTGTACGTTATTAGCACAAAAGTGGAAAACAGATAGGGTACCGACAAAAGAGCAATGGCACATTAAACTGTTAGAGTATGCGGAGCTAGCAGGGATGACAACTAGAATAAGAAATCAAAATGACAAAAGATATAAGGAGGACTGGATATTGTTTACTGAATATATGGAAAAGTATTATAAGCAAACAATCAACAGGATTTCTAAGGTTTTCAGCAGTGCAAGAAATAATGTAAGTTTACAAAAGTAGTTGCAATAGAGGGGGTGAACCAAGACAATGAGAGAAAAAGCGGTGATAAGAGGAACCATGGAAAGAGGGTATGGGAAATCAGTTAAGGAATTATTATTATTTTTTAATGTATGCAGATTCTCCGACACCTATATCAGACACCTTTTAGCTGACAAAGAGCCCGAAATTAACAGGTCCGTGGCAAAGTACTGTTACATTGCAACAAGAATAAGATGAGCAATGATGTCTACAAAGGAGTTCAAACTGTAAACATCGAAAGAACGATAATAAACAGTAGCGACTCCTGAATTGAATTTTAAAAACTTAAAACTCGAAACCTGGTCATAAATATAAGCACCAATTTTGAGAATTGGCCATATTTTTACTGCTACTTGTAGCACAATACTACTCTTAATGTCATATTTTATAAATTGCTTCCTGGTCACTGACCGTATTAAAGATATTTGATTTGCAGATTCTTTGATATTCTAACAATGCCACTTCTTATTTACTTTAGAGATACTTTTCTGTTAGCACTGTTTTAGTTTGTTTTGTTGCTATGGAATTAATTTAAAAAATGCAAAAATAAAAGATAATTCAGTTGCCGTTATTATTATTATTATTAAGTTTGTTCGTTGCTTTATCCTGCCCAGGGCAACCCACCTAGGTACATTAAACTCCACCTAGGTACATTAAAACCAAGAGGAAAGATAAATACATTAAAAATATACCACCCACTTCAAAAAGGCCTGGTTATAGAGAAACAGTTTCATCTGGTGCCTAAAGAAGGCATCAGGTGAGCCTCACTGGGGAGTGCTTCCCATAAGCAGGGAGCCACCCTCTGGACCTCTTGCAAAGGAGGCGTGTGAAGAAGGGCCTCAAATGATGATGGAAATGTCCATATAGGTTCATATGGGAAGAGGCCATTCTTGGTGTATTGCAGTACTGAGTTGTTTAAGGCTCTATAGGTCAAAACCAGCCCAATGAACTGGGCCCGAACACTAATTGGCTGCCATTGCAGTTGGGCCAGAATCAGTCCTATATGTTCAAACCATCTTGCCTTAGTTCAGACCCCTTCCACTTATATGTGAAGCTGGTGTTTTAAAAAATTCACTATGAATCTCTTTGCATCTAGTTACAATCCAATCTCATTTGCCATTTTGTTGCCCTTACAATCCAGTTCTGCTTGGGGTTCCCGTTTTGAGTAATTTGCTATCATCTTCAAATTTGGCTAAGTTACTCCTGACTCCAGACCATTATGAATAGATTGAATAGCCCCTGTCCCAAAACAGCGCCTTAATCAACTTCAATGTTTACTTCCCTCTATGGACAGGAGCTTTCCTCAGCCCTGCTCAGAACTGGCTCAGTATTTACAAGCTGTTCCAGTGAGTATTCAGAAAAGCAGCTCATTGACTCCTGAGGATTCTCTTCTGGTTCATAATATTGGCACTGATGAAAATCCAATACTGCTCGGTGCAATGCAACTGAGTCACGGTTGTAACAGTATTCCAGGGATCAGAGATCTAAACTGGGGAAGAATGAGCTGGAGAATACCAGCCAGGTTAAGATGGTGAGTGTATGTGTGGGAGTTCTTCTCCAGCTCATTGTAAAGAGCTCTAGGGGCATAATAATCCATCTTGTTTTTAAGGTAAACATTACAAATCGCTGAGTTTCATATTCTCAGTCAAAAATTATGAAACTTGGTGACATCTCTGTTCCAAGTGTATCTTTCAAGCTTTTTTTCAGTGAAGATCCATGGTGAAAAATAATAATGATCCAGCTTCTCTGCAATCTCCCTATCCCTTTTCATCTCATCACATTTTAAATAATGGTACAACTATTTTGCACCTACCCCATCCATTTTCTGCTTCATACATAAAACAACTTTTTATTGCTTATGTTAATGTTTTTGGTAAAGTGCCCCACAAATTCTATTTTGCTTCCTTTAACATTTATTTACACCGTTTTTGCCAGAGATTGTGCCCCTTTTGATTTTCTTCATCTGGGCAAGACTTGCTAACATCCTATGTTTAATCTTTACTGGTTTTGTTTAACCTTTTCTAATACTGTTTAAATAGCCTTCAACCATTCTGAAGAGATTTAAGTATCCTTACACTTTCAGTCTCCTTCCTTTCAACTGTTCCTTCATATTAAAGACCTTTTCTTTGATATGGAAAGCCTTAAACTGTTCTTAAACAGAAGGGGGGGGGGGAAGAATTAGAATTCTAAACTATAATCATAATCACAGCAGCATACAGATACACTAATAAGATAGGAGTCAATGCAAAATACAAAAGGAATCCAATGTAATCCAAATGATGTTTTATTGGAATCAGTGGCGGGTAGTAAATCTTTGAGCAGCACAGAGCCTTTCCCCCCAACCCGCCTCTCCGTGAACAGTTCTGTGAAGTTTGAAAGCTTTTTGGCCTACCCTATCAAATGTTTGCTTTAATAAACACTAACATCTGAGCCAAAAAAGAAGCTGGTGTTCCCTCTTTTAATTTTTTAAAGACGGTATAATGCTAGAGTTCCTGGATTATTTTCCATTTACATATATGTTGAACTTGACAGTACTATGCTCATCATTCCTAAGTAACTGGTTGCATGTACATTTCAGTACCAGACCCTGGTCGTAGTTAAGATTATGTCAAGGAATATCTCTTCCTCTCATTAGCTCCATAAGTCACTGTTCTATGGAGAACTCATACTGTATGTTGTCCAATCTAGAAATGTTGTCTGCTTGCCATAACATGAATGAACATTTACTCAACATGTGGGTAGTTGAAGCCACCCATTATTTCTTATTTAGTTACCTCCCTAATATTTTTCTCCACAGTGACACCACCTTGAGAGATTGGGTTAGGGGGCAATAATATGTTTCCAGTACTATATTATTTTTTAGGCTTAGTATTTCCACCCATGAAGATCACATAATGGTATTTGTTCCCTTTTATGGGATTCCACATACCCTTTGACACACAGAGCTATACTTCCTTTAATATGCACTTCACAATTCTTTCAATAGATTTCATATTGAGGCACAGCTGTATCTCACTGATACTCAGTTTCTGATATACACACTATATAATATTTCTGAATTCTCTTTTACTACCAAGAACTCCCAATTCCCTATCCTTGGCTTTGAGGCTTCTGGTATAGGGACACATAACACAAAAGCTAAGGAGCATTAATAAGAATTACCGTATTTTTCGCTCTATAAGACGCACCAGACCATAAGACGAACCTAGTTTTTGGAGGAGGAAAACAAGAAAAAAATATTCTGAATCTCAGAAACCAGAACAACAAGAGGGATTGCTGCACAGCAAAAGCAGCGATCCCTCTTGCTGTTCTGGCTTCTGGGATAGCTGTGCAGCTTGCATTCATTCCATAGGACACACACACATTTCCCCTTACTTTTTAGGAGGGAAAAAGTGAGTCTTATAGAGCAAAAAATACGGTAATTCCTACTGCATCCAAACTTGTTGCTCTTGACTTAAAGACACTGAGGGGATTGCATCCATGTTTAAAAGTTAAGGGGATATTTTATTATGAGTTTGTGTGTGCTAGACTTCCCTGTGTTATGAGTTTTAGACTCCCCACCTGTTGTGAGTTTCTGGGTACCAAACACTGAACCCCTGGGATTTAGCAAAGGTTAAACTATAAGCCAGGCCAGTTTCTTGAAGAGGTAATGGCATGGGAGATGATCCATTCAGAAGACAAAAGGAAGGTAATGGCCCATTAAGAAAGCTACATGAGAGGGGCTTTGTGACTGGACAAATAGGAGGGGCACCTAGTTAGTTAGTTAGTTAAAAAGACAAAAGCTGAGAGTCCTTGGAGTTTTTGCTGGTGTGGCAGGTAGAAGCCGAAAGCAAAAAGCTGCAGGCTGTAAAAGGGAGTAAACTGGAGTAGAAGGTCAAGAGTACAATGGCTGATTTCTGTTTGGATTCAAGACTGCAACTATTGGATAAGCAAGACCCTTTTCGGGTGTTAATGCTGTGAACTCCTCCATCACAGGTTGTAGATACAGTCATATCTCATGTTACGCCCGCTTCAGGTTACGTGTTTTCGGGTTGCGGCCGTAGGAAACCCAGAAGTACCGGAACAGGTTACTTCTGGGTTTTGCCACTCGTGCATGCGCAGAAGTGCTAGATCGCGCATGCAGAGAAGTGCCAAATCGTTCTGGTGCCTGTGCAGACACAGCGCTTCAGCTTGCGAACGCTGCAGGTTGCAGACGTTCCTCCATCACGAATTACATCCGCAACCCGAGGTTCCACTGTATGTGTAAATAAACCATGTTTCATAAAGACACCACAGTCTCCACTGTGCCTCATTTCCAAAAGGAAGCACAAACCCTGGGTAAAGTGCACCTGGAACCCCTGGAATCCTGCACCACTCAGAGATTGTGGTGGGGTGCAACAATATTATTCCATTTTATACAATGTTCATGGTTTACTAGATTGATGAAGAATCAGCAGCACTTATGGAGGTCATAATGACCTGTTTTTTTATGGGGAAATACTTATTTTTTTTAAAGTCTTCTGTTCTCTCACCACCAGCATGTTTTACAGCTTCCTGTTATGCTGTTGGGGGGATGAATGAGAGAGGCAATGGAAGCAGCTCTTTCTATACTTTGCTCACCCCCCTTCTGAGTGCACCTTATGAATGCCAGTCTACATTGCTGCAAGCAAGACCCACTTTCCCCTCGTTTGCATTTCATCACCTGGGGGAAAAAACACACCGAGACTCCAGAGGAGCGAGATCAAAGAGAGGCAAAGCAGAGGAGAACAGGGTGGCGGAGACCCAGAGAGCCTGAAACAGCTTCTCTGGTGCACATGGATCTGACAAGTGAAAGGCTAAATTAAGCAACAGCCCCAGCCTCCTCCTCCTCCTCCTCCAGCCCATCTATTCTCCAACATCTCCAGCAACTGCTGCTAGTGCAAAGCAGGCACGGAGAGGGACGTGTCCCCCCCCCCAGCCAGCTTCTCTCCCCCCCCCCCGCCCCAAATCTCGTGCCGATGCAAACTTCTGGGAAGAGCACGTTTCTTGGGTGTGTGAGCGGCCGGCCGGGATTGCAGTAACCTGTCTGGATAGATCAGCCAGAAAAGGGATGCGCGAGGAAGCAGCCGAGCAAGCGCCAAGGGGGCTGGGGGTGCGGGGCGAGCAGCTGCAATTGGGCAGCGGTGGGGAGCGCAACTCTCCCCATCTCCCCCCCTCCCCCTGGGAGGTTAACCCCGCTGCCTCTGCCCGCTTTGCTACGGGCTAAATGAGGAGGAGTGGGGTGGGGGTGGGAACGGCGCCGGCTGCTTCCTCCTTCCCTCACGGGGAGACGACGCTCGCCTCAGGCCGGGCCGTTGCCACGCGAGCTAGAACCACGCACGTCGCGGAGGCGTCTACCTCACAACGAAAAAAGACCACCCCCACCCAAAAAAAAGCCCCGCCAGACGGCGACTCCACCGCCGCCCGGTTGCTAGGCAAGGAGGAAGGGGGGGAGACACGATACGACGCCCTGCGTTAGGGCCCGGCCGAGCCCACGCCCCGCTCCCGGGTGCCTCGGGGCTCCTCCTGCCCCGCGGTGCTCCAGCTGCAGCAGCAGTGGCACCGGTAGACCACCACAAACGGCTCTTTCCCCTCACGGTGTCTCTCCCTCTCTCGGCGGCTCCGCCCCCTCACTGTCCCCGTCCCCCCCCCCCCGCCACGCGCCCTCCTCCTCCCGCCTTTCCTCGCTGGAGCCCCCGGGGGCGCGTGCCAGCTGCATCCGCTGCCTGCGCGAGCACGCGTTTGGCGCGCTCGCCCTCACTCCCTCACACACACGCACACGCACGCGGTCGCACACACGCAGAGAGAGAGAGAGAGACATACCCATATACCCCGGACTGACTGACTGACTGACTGCTGCTGCTGCTCTACGCCCGCCTCGCGCTACTGCTCGCCTGCTTTGCGCGCGCACGCACATGCACACACACACGCAAACACACCGCCGCTCTGGGTCCGCTTCTCTTCGCAGGGGCTGCTGCAGTCGTCTGGAAGCCTCCCCCCTCCCTCTGCCAAGTTTCCTTCTTTTTGAGCTCCCCCCCCCCACTCTCCGGAGCCTCGCTAGGGAGGACTCCCTCCTCAAGCTCGCCAAGTCCTTATTAATATCATTATTATCCTTTATGTTTTGGCTGCTCCTTTGAGCGCCTCCTGGTGCTCCCAAGGTAGGCTCCCTACTTGCTCTCCCTCCCTTCTTCTTCTCTCTGTCCCTCTGCCTCCCCTCCCTTGGAATGAGTGGAGAGTGAGTGGTTTCCAGGGGTATGTACCAGAATGAAAAGGAGATGTGTGTTTATGGGTGGTTTGCATTGGGGAGAGGGAGGGGGTGATAGAGGATGCTTTGGCTTTGAACCTTTCCTCCCCCCTTCAGCCTATTTGAGTGAGACATTTGGAAGCTGGGGAGGGGGAGAGGAGGCTTCTGCAACTTTGCGCTGCGCCGCGACTGTTTTCGTTGTTGTTGTTTGCGAATTCCGCCTCTCTATGAATTCTCTCTCTGGACATCTATCTCCGTGACTGTGGCAGTTATTATCTTTAAGCAGCTGTCAAACATGTTCAGCATTCGGAAAGAGCTGGGCTGCCTCGGTTCACGGCAGTGTCAGTGAACCCCTTTGCAAATGCCTCTCTCCAACCCCCCCCCCCACCTGCCACATCTTCCTAAAAAATTTTTTTGCTTGAAGATGTAGCGAAACCAACCGAGGAATTACTGATGGACTTTTTTTTTAATATATAAGAAAAAGATAGGGGGAAGTCTTGGATTTCTTTCTATTGCATGGGAGTGAGGAGGAAAAGCAACATTTGCTGCATCTGCTCATATGTCAGTTTTGATTATGCACTGCATGTAGAACAACACATGATCTGGGAGGAGGACGGAGATGTAATAACTTGTTAGTGTGGGGTGGTTGTTGCTTTTTTTAAGCGGGGGAGTGCTTCAGCGACCCATGGGTCCAAAGTCTTCATTGAAGTGGCATCTTTTTGTCGGTTTGAATTGAAGGCATCGCTTGGTTGGGAACTGATTCCTCTCTCTCTCTTCCTCCTCTTACATCGCTAGGAAGAGGAAAGGAAGCAGCTATGAAGAGGAAACTGATGTTCTACATGATGCAGTTGGTTCTCGTTTTGTTGGCGTGCTTCTCTGCAAGGTGAGAGGAGGTTCTGCTTCTTGATCAACAGCAACAGAGATTGCCTTGTTTGCTGCTAGTTAGCACCGCTCATATACACTGGGGTTTGGGCAAGAAAGCTCTTCTTTAAATATAAGATCAGTTGGTACGCAGCACAGGTGAAGTAAAGGAGGAAGTCCTGAGGTTGTTGAAATGTTAATAACTTGTGTCAAACAAGTCTTTCTAAAAGCCAAATGACAGTTTTCGTGATGCCTCTGGAAAGAAGAGCACTGTACAATCTTTCTGTGCAGCCTTTGAAGCTATGCAATGTTTTCTGGAGTCATTGTGTCACTCTAGTTATATCACGCCAGTCCTCATGGAGAATAAGGAACAGGAAAGAAACCAAAACACTGAAGATAATGGGATATTTTCCATGTGGACGTGGGTTGGAACGGGGAGTATTTTTGGTCAACATAACAGAACACGGAGACATTTAATATTTAAACCTCTAGGTGGAGATAGTATACAATTCCACAATCCCATAAAATAAAACAATAACCTGATTCATTAATCAACTTTTGATGTTGCTTAATAAACTATATATCTAAAATGATGGCATTATAAAAGGCAACTTAAAATGCATGCTTAGGTTTGGTTTTACCTGGCACCTCTATGCATCCAATTAATGATGATTTCTAACTTCATTTTGCTCATAGATCACAGCTTGGGCTGCAGTAGCATTCTGACTATAACATATTTTTGCATTTTATTTTCCTCAAAATCATAAGAAACTCATCTGATAGTGAAAAGCAATGCATCCAATTTTAGCCAAGTAATTGGCAATATATTTCAGTGGCTAGAATTAAATGCTGCTTTGAGGTTTTGATGTTTTCGGTTTATCTAGCCAGCAAGGATGCTGCAGTATTAGTTAAGCCACAGTGGGCCTGGTCCTTTTACTCAAGTGAGTAAGTCTCATTGCTGCCAAGGAGTCAACATGTGTACCTAAAGACTACTACATTCTTCTATAATTTTCAGGATTAGACTCTAATAGGAATATCAGTGTTAGTTTTTATCTAATAATTTGCTTACAAAACTAGTATTTCTTTAATACTGGTAAAAATATCTGCTTGTATACTACATGCAAGTGCTAACAATAGTATTTTAAATCTTATTGACAGCTCACATGTGAAATACTAAAGTCAAATAATTACTTGTAAGCGAAGGTTCCTGAAATACCACAAACTGCAAAAAAACAGCAACCCATAAACATTTAAATGCTTTGTCCATGTTGTTGAATATTCCCATTTTCTTAATTTCTCAATAATGTTTTATCCATATAAAAGTAGTATTGTTTCACTTGATTATTTACTTTGTTTTAGTTCGGACTGTGCTCACATTACAGAAATTGCCTCAGAAGGAGGATAGCATTAATCATGCATTCAAAAAAAACCAAATGTCAGAAATAACTGTAGATTATTGGGGAAAGACAATGTATATCATATTCTTTTTATGCTAGCTGAATATTTGGAACTTGTATGAAAGGGGCATCTAAGCATCATAATTCTGAAGCAAAAATTTGGTTGTTACTATAAGGTTCATGGGAAAGATCCATACAGGGAGCAGAACTGACGTCCAAAGAAATACAACAAGGCCTTGGTTTGGATTTTCCCAGTTTAAGAGACATTTGCTTTTCAGCACCAGTCTTAAGTGGACAGCAAATGAAGGAAGTCACTGTGCTTGCTGCTGTTTTTCAGAATGGGGTGAAGGAGGATCGGATTACTTTTCATTCCTTTTTTTCTCCATGGCATCTTCAAAACTGAATTTTAAGCTTTTTCTTCTTCTTTGCCCCCAATGTTTATTATCCTGGAAATCCGTTGAATTAATATTTTTACCACAACTGCTACAATAATTTAACAGGATTTGTTTTAAGATCCATACATATTTTAGACTCTCTTGTGGTCTGCTGCTTTTCTATCTCATTGCAACTACCCATGATTTATAATGTCAGAAGCCAGTTTTATCACGACAGCTTCTCTCCATGTCTTGTGTGCTACATGGTCACTGAGTGAAAGCATAGTCAGAATGCCTTCTCAGAAGATGGCAAAGGTGGTCCAGGATGAAGACCATGCTTTTCACATCCTGATATTCCTTCCCATGCAAGCGTTCATTATAAAGAAATAGCTGCAGTATTTTGTTTAATTGTATTTAACGGTACAATTGTATTTAACCATAATGAAGAAAACCAGAATTTCCCAGTCTTTTCCAAAATTCCAGTATTTTATGTCTTTCTCATCAACAAATGTATGTGCCCCAGTTACATTGCAGTTCTGCTTTATTTTTTTTAAACTTTTTATAGAAAAAATAAGCTGGTCCGCCCCGCTTTCCCAAATATATTTATATTTCTCCATTGCCTTGTGAAGGAGCACCAATAGCAGGTGTCAATGGCAAAGACCTTACAGTTTGCAACCTGTGTCATTGGGATGCATATGAATTGTTTCCAAGGCCTTGTCACTCAGTGAATGCATCAAGGCCTATGAGTCCAATAAGGTCCCTACCGGCCAATTCTTTCCAGTGTTCGTTCCCTGCTTTGCTACAAGGTTTCTTGGAAAAGGAAGTGGGTAGCAGGAGGTCCTGACTGACAGTGATCCAATTCTTGGAAGGACCTGAACTTTTATTAGAAGAGCTGTGGCTTAGCAGTAGAGCATCTACTTTATGCAGAAGGTTCAATCCCTGTACGTATCTCGAGATTGGGGATGGCAGAATCCCCAGTCAGGGCAGACACCATTGAGCTAGATGGACCAATGACCTGACTCCATATAAGGCAACTTCCTGTGCTCCATGGTGTATTGGGCTTAGTGGACAAAGATCTACTCTTGAGTTTGCTGTTACAGGTTTCACCTTACTATGTACTTCAGGTATTGCAGGTAAATACAACTGGATGCATCTCTTGTTTGCAGCACTTATTTCAAGTGTTGGCTTGTAATCAATTCTCAGAGAAGTTGTAAGGAAGTGGACAAAAGTGATATGGGTTGCACCAGTGATTTTGCCACTATTTTCATTTGTTTTAAGTTTTTTAAACACACGCACACACACAAACATACATGTTGCCTTGCTAGATCACACCAAGGGTCCAAGTTGGCCGGAATTCTGCCTCCAACAGTGGTCAGCCACTTTATTTTCTTTGATTGCCAGAGAAGAAATTGGAAGAAAGAGAAAAAGCATACCCAGCTGGGGTGGGGATTTAAATATCTAGTAGGAAAGTTTTGGATAGGCTTGGCTGAGGAAGCAAGCATACATAAAACAGAGAAGGACATGGTGAATGAATAAGAAAAGGGAAATGGTAAATATTAACATTGCTCACATAATGAAGTGTGGTGGCTAAAGTTGGGTCCTAAAAATGAAAAGCTAAAGAATGTTGATTATTCGCTAAGAAAAGGGTGGCATCTTCAAATAATTTGTATTAAATGCATATACAGAATATTCAGAGCTAATAAATACTAACAGTGTAGTAAATGTACATAGAACATATTTAACATTTTTTTTTTTAAATGTCTGTTTAGATCAGCATCTGTTGACCCCAATGAAGATGAAGCAAAAAATAACATCACCATCTTTACAAGAATTCTAGATAGGCTTCTGGATGGTTATGATAATCGTCTGAGACCTGGATTAGGAGGTAATGAATAACACTTCATTTTGAAAAACAAAAGACCTCATTGGGTAATTAGAATTCTGGTGCTTAACATGTTGATAATTTTGCCTGAGAATATTGACCTGTTCTTCAACCCAAATAGTGTCTACTATTTTGATACTAGGTTTAGGAAAATTGAATCTGTTTATATTTCTGAAAGTGTGACAATTTTGTAGCATTTGATGTTTGCCACTTTGTTCATAGCCTGCATTATTTTGATTGTTTTTTTTAAAGATAATAGTTTTTACTAAGGGTTTTTATGTTACAAAACAAATAAACAGGGAAAGGTACATCTATTTGGTTTTGACTGCACAGGAGATCATTACAGCTGAGTAATCCTATATAAATAGTATAATCACCCCAAGGGTCTGATGTGGGTACTTTGTATTATACAGGGGTCAAGCCTCTGACCATTAAACCGCCACTGAAATCATTGGAAGGATTCCCAATAACATCATGGTGAAATAACAGTGTGGTTTTGTTCCTTTATAAGCATTTGTTAAGGTCAATAAATGGCAGCTCTGTTATGGGTTACCTTTGCTTGAGCTCAGAAAGAAAGAGGGTGAAATTTGGAAATGGCTCCTACAAATTGTTTACATGTCCATCTTTCTCCTAGATGTCAAACAACTTTTCTTTTTTCTTTTTAAAAAGCTAAACTTTCTTAATGGCAACCTATCTCTTGCTATTCAATTGCCTCCATCAATTACAATGGTTAATAGTGTATAAACATAATAGCTAATGGCACAGACTGTTCAAGAAGATCAACTAGGTCACTCCCCCTTCCAATCCTGTGGGACTTGTTTATCCACAGCAAGATGTTTAGGTTACCCAAACCTCTTTCATCTTGAGGACACAGAGCTGCTTGTGCCATAGATTCAAGATCAAAAGTATTTTGAGCTAGAACTGCAGAGCTCGGTGTCAAAGCATCAGGTTCCTCAGATTCTTGTCACAGGCCCCATAGGTAAAGATCTACAGAACAAGAGCCCTTTGGCTCTCACCTCTTCCTCAAGCAGCTCTCAGATACAGTGGTGCCCCGCAAGACGAATGCCTCGCAAGACGGAAAACCCGCTAGACGAAAGGGTTTTCCGTTTTTGAGCTGCTTCACAAGACGATTTCCCCTATGGGCTTGCTTCGCAAGACGAAAACGTCTTGCGAGTGTTCCGATTTTTTTTCTGCCCCCCCTTTTCTAAGCCGCTAATAGCTTTTTAGCCGCTAAGCCGCTAAGCCTTTAATAGCCGCTAATCCGCTAAACCGCTAATAGCGCTAATCCGCTAAGCCGCTAATAGGGTTGCTTCGCAAGACGAAAAAACCGCTAGACGAAGAGACTCACGGAATGGATTATTTTCGTCTTGCGAGGCACCACTGTACATACATACATACATACATGAATACATACCTACCTACCTACCTGCAGGGTGACAGGAGCAAGACAAATAAACTCAGCTTCCAGCTTCAAAGTGTTTCCACTCCTTCCCTTTCCACACCAGCCTCTGGCCCAAGCAGCTCTCAAATCAATGCTGTTGATGGCAGCCCTGGAAACAGCAGTCATCCCCAAAAGCAAAGCAAAGGGGGGAGGGAAGCACCAAATACAGTTGCAGCCAGCAGAAGAGTCTTTGAGCACAAAAGGGCTCCCGCTGTTGTTCTTCATCCTTGTGCAAGGATCAAAAGCAAAGCAGCCCAGGCACAGTTAGCTGAAACAAGCTAATCTACCCCAGCTTTAAGTAGTTTTCAAATGGTTCCAAGGAATCTTAGTGTTCCTCAGAAGTTGATCAGGAGTTCCTCAATGTGAAGATGACTAAAGCTTCCCTCAAAGATAGTTGCCCACCACCACTATCAATTCCTCCCTTGCAACACACAGCTGCAGAGTCGTTCTCTTGAACACTCTTAATTCTCATGAAGCAATGGTGACACTCAAGATATATGGCCCTCACTGCACTTGACCTAAGCACGAACACTCATGTGGCCTTCCAGATGTTACTGCTTTCATTCCTCACCATTAACCATGCTGGTGGGGCTCACAGGAGTTGGCGTGAAACATTACCTGAAGGACCACAGGTTCCCTTCCCCGGTGTACCAAAGACACAGATCCCTTTACATTAAAATGAATGACTTACTGGTTCTTATGAAACCATTACAGTTGTTGTGAGGTGTAGAATAGTAAGCATAAAATACACTTTTAAAAATGCAGTGTGGCTTGTTTGTTGCAAGTTCATCTTGAATATATCCAAAACCAAACCACGCCAAGAAGCTTGCTTACCACAGTCCGCAATCAGAAATGTACAAGAGGACTATCTGTCCCCCACCAGATGCTGGGTTCACCAGCTGTTATAATAGAATGCAGGGGTGAAAGCTGGTTTTTTTTTTTTTTTTTGGAAGTACTTAAGTTGCAGTGAATGTGCATGTCAAGATGATGATACCATAAATGTGCAAGGTGGGCAAAAAGGGATAATGATCATATAATCACTTTTGCTATGCTGGCTTAAATAAAATTTAGATAAATTGCTATGGTTAGGTGAATTTTCTAACCCAGGAGTACTGAAAAAATGGGGGGTGGAAACCTGAAATGAAATGCCAACTCCTTATATATGAACCTTCATTGGTTTTTATTTTATTTTATTTTTATTTTTTTGCTTATTGATGGAAATCCTGCAATGAAATCTAAACAGAAAAATTGTAAGCAATCTCACTTAGATGCAGTCTCTGGAGCAGTTTTGCTGAGAATAGAACTGAAACCAACAAGTGCTATTTTTATGCAAGGAGGCGAGGCAAAAGCTATTCTGCATGTGCTGGAAATGTATGGCATTTAGCACGGTGGGGAAAATAAACAGAATATTTTGTTGGTGCACAAATTTGAAAAAGCTGATTGATTTCTTCTTTGATGATGGGTGAATATAGAAAACCAGCTTTCCTTGTGGGGAAGCCTCCTCATTCTTTTCTTAGAAGTGTGCCAAAGCATGTTACAGTGCAGCAATATAGATGACTATGCCTGTTTTTTGTAGTATTCTGTGGTTGCTTTTGCTCACTCCAGTTACCAAGTAGTTCTGTTGCCATGGAGAACCGATGTATTCTTCCATGTATTGCTGCAGTACGGCTTTGTCACAACTTCCTGGTTCTTTGTTTAAGAAAGTAGATGGTTTAATATGTTCTCACAGTCTTAACGTTTTGTTCATACTGATAATGGTGTTACTACAAAGGGCTCAGTAATTTCTTGCCCCCCCCCGTCTCTTTGGATTTATTCTCTTTCTGTTGGGAGGGGGACACCCAGTTTCTTTAAACAACAAAAACAAAAAAACAGAAGCTTGCCTTACTGTTAAGTTCTAAAGCTAGATACTTTGTGCTATCCTAACTATTCATGGCAAAAATTTAAAATTGCGATTGAGATGGATGTGTGAATATGGGCACAGCCAGGCCTAGCACTACCATCTGGAGGTGCCAGACAAATGTCTGACACCAATACAGTGGTACCTCGGGTTAAGAACTTAATTCGTTCTGGAGGTCTGTTCTTAACCTGAAACTGTTCTTAACCTGAAGCACCAATTTAGCTAATGGGGACTCCTGCTGCCGCTGTGCCACCGCTGCACGATTTCTGTTCTCATCCTGAAGCAAAGTTCTTAGCCTGAGGTGATATTTCTGGGTAAGCGGAGTCTGTAACCTGAAGCGTATGTAACCTGAGGTACCACTGTATGGTGCTCATCACTGAATAAGTGCCCCAGTTTGGCCTTCTTGATAGCTCCAGTTGTAACCACCATCTTTATTTCCACGAAAATGCATTTATTTATTAAAAACATTTAGAACCTACCTTGTTAAAAAAAAAAAAAATGTGAGGATGGCAACGAGAAGTGCCCATAGCAGCTGAATACAAAAAGACAAGGGATAGCTTTAAAAACAACTACAGAGCAATCATAATTCCAGGGTGGAGCAGTGTAGCCGTACTGCATCTGTAGCCCCATTGCTCACACTGACCAGGATGGAGGTTGGGTTGGGAGGCAAAACCCTGCTATTCGCTGTGCCAGCCTGGAGCTTGGATACTGGCCAGGCTCACATTCAGCACATTGCTGTCAAGTGGTGGCAGTAGGGATGGCTCAAGTTCCAGTAGATCAGGCTTCCTCAACCTCGGCCCTCCAGATGTTTTGAGACTACAGTTCCCAGCATCCCTGACCACTGGTCCTGCTAGCTAGGGATCATGGGAGTTGTAGGCCAAAAACATCTGGAGGGCTGAATTTCAGGAAGCCTGCAGTAGATCCTGGGCTGGGTCTACCCTCATAATGCCTAACTTTGGAGCTTTCCATGGGCTACCAGTAGGGGGGATTTCAGCAGCAGTAAATCTACCCACCATGTTTTTAGAACGTGAAAGGGAGAGCTTTACATTGGAGGCATGGTGGAGGCCAGCGGAGGTTGACAGAGCTGTTTCTTCCCCCATCCAACCACACACAGATACATCACCAGCATGGTTAATCAGGGGTTTAGCTGTAGTCTTAAGAAATCACCAGAGCAATAAAAACAGTTCAGTATAACAAACTTAAAATACCAAAACATATCAGTACAGGATCTAAAAGCCTTTTGTGGCCAGAAAGGCTAACTAAACAGGATGGTTTTAGTTAGAAACTCAGATATATAATCTAGGTGCCAAATACCTCCTCAAACCAAGGTTACAGTCACCAAAACAGAATGTCTAGTTGTCATTTTTGTGCAAGTCTTATTTTTCAAATGATGGGCTGATTGACAGATTATCAGTTAAACATATGGCTAGTTCAGATGACAATCTTGATCTAGGTTAAGAGCTTTGAGAACTTGAAGAAGATCCAGGGACAGTCCACATATATATTGACCTACTCTGACCTCTTTTTCTTAATGGCGATGCAAACCATTCATAACATAAGAATATTCTTCACAACTGTGAGCAGGGCAGTGGGCTAGGGTAAGTGAACCATAGAATTATAGAATTATACAGTTGGAAGGGACCCCAAGGGTTGCCTAGTCCCATCTCCTGCAATGCAGGAATCACAACTAAAGCACCCATGACAGATGACCACCCAACCTCTGCTTAGGTAAAGGTAAAGGGTAAAGGGACCCCTGACCATTAGGTCCAGTCGTGACCGACTGGGGTTGCAATGCTCATCTCGCTTTATTGGCTGAGGGAGCCAGCGTACAGCTTCTGGGTCATGTGGCCAGCATGACTAAGCCGCTTCTGGCGAACCAGAGCAGCACACGGAAATGCTGTTTACCTTCCTGCCGGAGCGGTACCTATTTATCTACTTGCACTTTGACGTGCTTTCGAACTGCTAGGTTGGCAGGAGCAGGGACTGAGCAACGGAAGCTCATCCCGTCGCAGGGATTCAACCCCCCAACCTTCTGATCGGCAAGCCCTAGGCTCTGTGGTTTAGACCACAGCGCCACCCACGTCACAGCTTGCAGTCTAGTGTTTCCCAATTATCGGTGCTTATACTGCATTTTTTTTTTATTTTTAGATTTGCCTTGAGAGCATCTTTAAATCTCTATTTAAAGAGATTTTTGTTTTTTAAAATTCTGCACAGCTCTACTCAAAATGGTGGCACTGGAATATAGAGGGCATATAGGAAAGGTAGAGAGCACTGCTCATGGATGGTACAGTCTACAGAATCTGCCACTTTCTGGAGCGGGATTGCAAAGGTGCAGGTGCAAAGTAGGAAACCACTCATGTCTAAATTAATCAATGTGAAGGAATTCTCTCATAAGTTTCCTGCAACCAGATCCATTAATCTGGTTGCCTATAGTAACTCTCACTTTAAGTTGATATCTTGCTTCTGCAGTATGAAGAAGAAAAATAGGACTCAGCTATACAGCTGCAAATAAAACGTTTTAAATGTGTTGTAAAGTGCAATATACAAACGTGACACTAGATGGTGGCAGTGAGCCACGCCAACTTCAATGTATTTTTCAAAACGTTTTTTTTTAAAAAGCATTTTCACAGCGGGTTGTTTTTTTAAAAAAATATATGTGCGTAGATTCCACCACAATTAATTGGTTCAGGTGTAAGCTAAAATGCTCATGACAGCCAGTAAACTAGAATTCACTGTTGAAAAGCCAGTGTGCTTTTGAAAGCAACTTAGGTGTTTTTTAAACCTTTGCCTGCATGACCTATGGGTTAGGAAAGCATGCTTTGCCTCTGTGTTGTATTGCATTATACACAAATTACTAGGTGTCACTATGAGATGGAAACATGAATGTGAAATGTCTCCCAACTGTTAAAATGCATCTTTTGATAATGTATGCCAGGGTAGCCAACATAGGAACCTCAGGATGTTTCAGGACTACATTTACAATCATTCCAGATTGTTGGCCATGGTGGCTGGGGCTGATTGGAGCCCAGTAACATCTAGAGGGGACCTCATTGATGGTCCCCTATCTATGGCCCTATGCCGTAAATTCTATCTTTGAGTAGGCAATAGGATTCTTTGAAAAAATGGCATTAGCTGTGTTTTGCTGATTTATTTTCTCCCTAATCATGACCCTTTAGAAGAGAAGTCCAATAACTTTCCCAAACAGTAGACCATCATCTTTTCCTTACTATATGTATACATTCCTCTTATTCCTTGCTGCTGTTTGTCTTCAGAGACAAATTTGTCTCTGGCAGATGAGAGGTGATCACATGTTGAAGCAAACAGATGAAAATGTCAAACTGGAAAGTTTAGAGAATCTGTATAATAAGTTCTGAATATACATTTTCATTTTTGCCATTGACTATTTTTTTATGAAGGCGCCTCAGTCTCCAAGCAGCTGTGTAAGATACAATGGCTGAACTGTTGGGTTGCTCTACAACACACTGACTATGCAATAACCTGTTTATAACAATAGGCAAGGCATTTTGGAACTAAATTACTAAATAGTCTAATTATTTCTAATTATAGGATTCTGAGAATTGCCATCTTGTTCTGTGTTTTGCTCATGTTCTTTAATGCATGACTTATTTTATTTTTTAATCAGCTAATAGAGAGAAGACATTCTTGTTTTTTACACTTGCTCAAAATCCACCAAAGCCAGTTTTGTGAAACTGGTTGATTATATGTAATTCCTCCAATATTTATCTGGCGAAAAACAAAGGATTAGATGTGTTCAAGCGTAGGACATATCTGTCCATTGCTAACAGTTAAAAGAACACTCTACATTCAGAGACGGTGTACTTCAGAGTACTTGATGCTTTGGGCATGCAAAATGGAATGGCAATTTCCGTCATGCTCTCTTGTGAGCTTCCTATGGGCATTCGGGACAATTTGTGTCACAGTTCTAGGCTCTTGGTGTGGTCAGAAAAAGGCATTTTAGTTCCAGAAATCCTGGTATGAAGTAATTTGTTGCAAGCATGCTGCTGTACATGAGGCCTTCCCTGTACAATACATGGTTAGTGCTGGTGCTGTCAGCTTTGACGATGCTAAACATTTTGAAATGAATTTGGTGTCCAAGCTGATATCAATGTTCGTATAGATCCACCTGAGGAATCCAAAGCTAACATTCCAAGTTAAGGAAGACATAGTGAGAAAGAAGTTGGCTGTACAAAGGTCCTCACATTTAAATTAACAAAAAGATGTGTGTAAAGTTTAGCATTGCAAGCCTACATGTTGTTTTAGTCAAATCCGTGCCGCTGAAGCTGATGGGTGAATTCAGAAGTTATTTTCCTGAATTGTCATACTTTTTAGTTTTACAATATTTTAGAACTAACAAATGAAGCCAGCTTTAAAAGCAATGGTATCTTCCACTCTTACACATTTATTTATTTGCCTAAAATATGATCAAAATACTTTTGCTCTTGTTGAAGCACTGAAATAAGATCACTCACCGATTTATGAGTTGCGGTGTACTGATCAATACAATATCCAGTTCCTAAATAGACATATTAAAATTGCCCTGTCCATAGGACATAGGGTTTTCTTAAGTGAGGTTTTCCAGAATAGGATCTGCAAGCTTTCTAAAGATGGGATTAGTCTGTATACACTGATCTAATGTTGTGCTCATGCTGACCTCTAGTGACAGGAAATCCTTCATGTGAATGGCTATGATAAGACAAGTGTGGGCTTCTTTTATTACAGCCACAGTTAGCTAGGCGTGACACATCTCTACAACAAGTCCGGCAATATTTACTAACCTGTGAATACTATTTCTTCAGTAGGAAAAAAAAAATTAAATTCTATTCTTGTCACTATCGTTCACTTTCAAGATGGAATCAGTCTCAATAAAAGCAATAGAGCTGTGATTCTTTGTACATTTAACTGATGGCCTACTGAACATAATGGGATTTACTTCTGAGACAACATGCATAGGATTGCATTGCTAATGTACCATAAGACAATAACATACCCTCCAACATTTCTCTGATGAAAATAAGGATGTCCTAAGGAAAAGAGGGACGCGGGTGGCGCTGTGGGTTAAACCACAGAGCCTAGGACTTGCTGATCAGAAGGTCGGCGGTTCGAATCCTCGTGACGGGATGAGCTCCCGTTGCTCGGTCCCTGCTCCTGCCAACCTAGCAGTTCGAAAGCACCTCAAAGTGCAAGTTGATAAATAGGTACCGCTCCGGCGGGAAGGTAAACGGCGTTTCCATGCGCTGCTCTGGTTCACCAGAAGTGGCTTAGTCATGCTGGCCACATGACCCGGAAGCTGTCTGCGGTCAAACGCCGGCTCCCTCGGCCAGTAAAGCAAGATGAGCGCCGCAACCCCAGAGTCGGCCACGACTGGACTTAATGGTCAGGGGTCCCTTTACCTTTACCTTTAAGGAAAAGTGGCACATTCCAGGATCAACTCAGAAACCAGGATAGCTTCTGTAAATCTGTGACTGGCCCTTGAAAATAGGGACACTTGGAGGGTCTAAAATAAGTATCCGAAAAAAGTTCAAAACATCACTGACAGGCACAGAAAGCTGTAATGAAAGCTCAGCAGGAAGTAAAGAAACAACATTCTGTCATACAAGCCAAAATCTCAACAAAATTGTAGAGTGCTATGTTATCAAAGGAGGGGTCATCTGGGCGTCTTGGAGCAAACTGCCATATATAATACCACTTGGTTATCTATGCTTAGAGGCAATGGCTTTACAATGTCTAAAGCAGAGGTCTTTCCCATCAACTGCTATGTGACCTCCTTGAATTTGCGGCCTTTCATGTTAAAATACATATGTTCTACCTTATACATAACTGGAGAAGTCCCCTAGTTCAAACGAATAGGTCTGTTGCCATCAAAAGTAGTACCTAATGGATGTTCCTTGATTCACGTTACTCCATCCTGGTTAAACTCTGTTAATGTGCCTATGCTATTTCTCAAACTTCAGTATGGCAGTATTGCATACTGAGCATTAGGCAAATATGTTTTCAGCCATCCCACTTCATATTTAAGGAGCTAATATTTTTATTTCATGGCCAAATTGAACAGGGGCCAAGTAGCCACCATAAATCCTTGAATGAGAAATCTGTATAAAATGGAAGCTAGTTAGCCACAAACACACCAAGAAGAAACACATTTCAATTTCTCATCTTTTTGGGGGGAGATATAAAATTGCAGTTCTGAAGGATTATAACACTCTGCATCTTGTGGATGAGATAGGCACACTGACATTCCAAAGAGGATATTTATTTTGGATCTAAACCCTGATCCCAAACATATTTATCGTAGTTCCAGTGTCTTGCTTCCTGCTATGTTTAAGCAGACTTCTTTGTACATCTGTGGTACATGTACATCACAGCAATATGCTGTCCTTGAAACCTTGTAGGTAAATGTCTTAGAAAAAGACTGCCATACCTTTCAACAAGCTTCAACTGCATGATTCTCCTTGTTAACTTTTGAACATTAGTTCTATGTGAAGTGAACATGGAAGTCACCAGCAGTGTACCACCCTTCCCTGACTCCCACAGAGCCCCATGCCACACTGAAATTTGGCTTAAAAGAATTATTATCTTGTAGCCAATAGAATAGCTTGTGCCTTGCCCTGCGGTGCCAACACCAGTCTCTCCAGTTTGCAAATGGACATGGAAAGGTTGGCAACCCCTGATTTAACAATATTTTGCATATGAAGCTTTTCATTATCCTTGTTTTCCTCACCATTTCAAATTATCTGATCTATTTACTGTGGTGCTTGCAAATTGCTACATACACAGCCACACTTACAAATTTGCCAGATGGGCATTGCACATAGTGAACTGATTCAGAAGTAAATTTGGGAGGGGGAATCTGTTTTAAGGATTGGACTGTTGCACCTGTACAGTTTTGAGAACATATTTTGAGCGACATTTTTCACTACTTGTAGGCAGAATTAGTGAAGTATGCCCATGGAGATCATATGACAATGTCAGAACAATGTCAAAGGAACTTAAATAGTACTTGGGGATTTGAAAAGAAAAATAACTAAAATGGTATGGGAAGTGGAAGCGTCTGCAAAAGCCTGGAGAATCCTTTGTTAGGGTTTTACCAGCCGTTGCAATTTTTGGTCGGACACAATTCTTTGTAAGACTTCCATGAAGCTGTAGTTGTGTGATGTTCATCCAGATGTTAGTTTGCCACCATCCATACCTTATTAGACGAAAACGCGGTACTCTTCAGCCATAAAGGTAAAGGGACCCTTGACCATTAGGTCCAGTCGTGGCTGACTCTGGGTTGCGGCACTCAACTCGCTTTATTGGCCGAGGGAGCCAGCGTACAGCTTCCGGGTCATGTGGGCAGCATGACTAAGCCGCTTCTGGCGAACCAGAGCAGTGCATGGAAACGCCGTTTACTTTCCCGCCGGAGTGGTACCTATTTATCTACTTGCACTTTGACATGCTTTTGAACTGCTAGGTTGGCAGGAGCAGGGACCGAGCAACGGGAGCTCACCCCGTTGTGGGGATTCAAACCGCTGACCTTCTGATCGGCAAGCCCTAGGCTCTGTGGTTTAACCCACGACGCCACCTGTGTCCCACTCTTCAGCCATACAAAGATAGTATTTGTTCTTGCCTCCAAATGTGTGAAGTATATGCTGCACCTTTTAACCAAGAGATGCAGATACAAACGTCAGGCCTTTATTTGTGAGGATGAGCATCAAGAATATAAATGGATACAATCTGGCAACAAAGGCTTATACTTCATTACTGATTTATCTTCCACTTGAAAGAGAAGAAGGAGTCAGTCCAAATGTTAGCATTTGCTGGGCTATCAATAGTGTGTAAACTAATTGGAAATAAGCTTTTGAGATGCACAGAATACTCTGTGTACTCAAGCAGAGGCAGAAATATCTCATCTAAGCCTGAAGTCTCTTTTTTTAAAAGGCTAGCTTTTGATATTGTTTGAAGGCACAGTGTTTCCATGCTTCCAGTGACAGGAGATCAGTAGAAAATTTATGATTGGTTGAGAAGTTAAACAACAAGACCATGCAAGGATAAGCAGGTTCAAATATCATTATTACAGATGATGTTTCCGATTTTAATCCAAACTTTGGGTAAATATTGATTTCCTGGGTAGGACAACTTGCACCACAAATACCTACTTTGATTTTTTAATATAATTTTTCAAATCTGCACATCAGCAAGTAGACTTTTCTAGCATCATTTTGCAACAAAAACAGGATAATTTATTAATATAGATATTTCATTTTCATAGTTTAGGGAAGCTTTTAATGTTTAACAGACCATTGTATTTTAATATTTTGTTGGAAGCCGCCCAGAGTGGGCGGGATATAAATATTATTATTATTGTTGTTGTTGTTGTTGTAATTTGAAATATATTTGGGCATCCATTTCTCAAAATGTTCTTTCCAGAAGGGCCATTGATTGCTTTTCTTCATTTTTTAAAAAGAGCATTTTTGGGTTATGTATTTTAACACCCACTTTCTTTGTTCAGTGAATTCTGTGGAATATATGTGTGATTTCAAGAACAGTTTTCCAGTGTACAAAATGTTAGGAAGGGAAGTATAATATGGGATACAGTTTATGTTAAAGTATCTATATTAAAGTATGGAAGACTTTGAATCTTATTCAGAGGGAAGTATTTCCAATCAGGTCATTCATAACATTTTAGTAATCGTAAATATTTTTTGTTTCTCAAGACATAGATGTTTCACATGTTTCAAAACATCAGTAATATCCCACTGATTTTTATCAGATACAGCAGAATATATGCTACTCTTGAAAGGCAGATTTTTTTCCTAAGGAGAGACAAAAAGCTGAGAGGCAAAAGTGGGACAGAACTGCACTTCTGTGGAAAGAGGTTTTTCAAAGACATCAAATCCAACTGTGTCCAGATTGCATAACAGATTGTTAAAGCAATGAAACACTACTGCAGTAAGGCGTTCTGCATTTAGAGTGTAATTTGGGAGAACTCCCCCAACCCTTAATTGTAAAAAACCTTTAAACTATGCTTTGATATAGTAATTCCCATTCAGAAAGACTCCTCTTTCTGAAATTTTACAGTCTTTTAAAATGATATTTAAAACATGACAATTATGAAACAGACAGATTTCACATGTGCCCTTTAAAGCACTTATGAGACTTCCTTCTGTTATAAATGTAATTTAAAATGTATATGTTTCAGGTTTTTAAATTGATGTGCATGGAGGAAGGACAGTTTATAATCACATTTTAAACACCAGATGCATTATCCCTAAAAGCACTTCTTCTATCCACCATCCTTCCAACAGACTTTCACACATTTAGGAAAAACTTTTTCCCATGTTAATTTTTGTCTCCATAGAGAAGTTTCTCTTGGTCACTATTGCAATGCACAGCTCCCAATTTTACCCAATTTTCCCACCTTTTCCATGCTCACTGGCATTTATGGTATGGCCATTTACTTCCACTGTCTGCCACTGTCAGTAGAACTGACAACATTGGAGAAAAGGCTTGTCAGTATAATTTATATAGAAGTTCATGTGTCCCTATGTATCAAAAGTGTATAAGCACACCGTGTTACTACACTTAGTAGTATTTTCATTTTATAAAAAAACAAAACAAAACACTGGTCAGTGAAATTAATATAGCTTTCCATAATTCTTAAAGCTATAGGATAGACCAGAGAGAGGGCACTGGGTGAAATGTACATGGCTTTCTATGAAATTGTTGTTGTTGTTTAGTCATTTAGTCATGTCTGACTCTTCGTGACCCCATGGACCAGAGCACGCCAGGCACTCCTGTCTTCCACTGCCTCCCACAGTTTGGTCAAATTCATGCTGGTAGCTTTGAGAACACTGTCCAACCATCTCATCCTCTGTCGTCCCCTTCTCCTTGTGCCCTCCATCTTTCCCAACATCAGGGTCTTTTCCAGGGAGTCTTCTCTTCTCATGAGGTGGCCAAAGTATTGGAGCCTCAGCTTCAGGATCTGTCCTTCCAGTGAGCACTCAGGGCTGATTTCCTTCAGAATGGATAGGTTTGATCTTCTTGCAGTCCATGGGACTCTCAAAAGTCTCTTCCAGCACCATAATTCAAAAGCATTGATTCTTCAGCGATCAGCCTTCTTATCAGACCTAAATAAGGGATAGTGAAGGAAACGGTAGAACAGGCTGGTGGGAGTTTCAGACTGTTGTCAATCATTATGGGATTAAATCCATTACTAGTTGCAAGACGGCATGGGCTAATATCCAGGCAGGCAAGCAGTGAAACATATTTTCTCACACTTGCTGTGAAATATGAAACAAACCATAATTTGTGAAAACTGATGCTCTGCATTAACTGCAATGGTTGTCAATGCCTGTGTGATCATTAAAACTCTTGGAAATCTGTGTTATTTTAGTTTAGTTTAAGTGTATGTTAAAAGGCGTGGGGTGTGGAATCTTCCTCATCTGTTTCTCTATTTCTTACATCACCCTTTGAAATTAGAACTCTCCATTTCCTAGTGCAGCATGGAAAGTGTCTGCCATCTTTTGTAAAATAGGGACTGAATCTTTTCCCTAAGATTTGCTTAAGTTCTTGTTCCTACTAAACAACTTACTGGACTTAATCACAGGCAAAGGGTGGGCACAGTTGTAAATCTATTGCATTTAATTTTCTAGTAGCGTAGCAAAACAATTTGGGTAGTATTCAGAAAGCAACCATTTTCCTTCACAGTGAATATATTCAACATAGTAAAGGAAACAGTGTACCAGGCACAACAATCCTATTTCTGGAGAGGGGGGAGGAGAAATTTCTACGGAGGAGGCTACAAGATTCACAGGAAGTATCAAAGACTATTCCTGGTCATATGTTACCATTATTTAAAGCTCAGGTGTTGTGTTTATTTATTTATTTTTAAAAAACGAATTATAATAATTCTAGCAATAAATGCAACAAGAGTCACTCCATTTTAAAGCAAATATATTTGTGTTTTGGGTATGCATACATAAGGTAAAGGTAAAGGGACCCCAACCATCAGGTCCAGTCGTGGCCGACTCTGGGGTTGCGTCACTCATCTCGCTTTATTGGCCGAGGGAGCCGGAGTACAGCTTCCGGGTCATGTGGCCAGCATGACTAAGCCGCTTCTGGTGAAACCAGAGCAGCGTACGGAAATGCCGTTTACCTTCCCGCCAGAGCGGTACCTATTTATCTACTTGCACTTCTACGTGCTTTCGAACTGCTAGGTGGGCAGGAGCAGGGACTGAGCAACAGGAGCTCACCCCGTCACGGAGATTCGAACCGCCAACCTTCTCATCGGCAAGCCCTAGACTCTGTGGTTTAACCCACAGCGCCACCCGCATTATTGTTTTTTTACAATAGCCATTCAATGTGCAACACCAGCGTGATCAATATAGATCTCCCTGCCTAATAATCACACGTGATTTGAAACATCTATTTCCCCTGCTAAATGGTGCTTTTACGCATACAGTACAACGCTGTTTATTTAAATAATTGTGGAGTACTGAGGAGCAGAGATGTATACCTGGCATGCTGCCTCCTCCTTCCCTTTGTACTTTCCTCCTTTGTTCTCTTTGTTTATTTCTTGATTTGCCTCTTTCCTCTCTGTATCTTTTAACCTTGTTCCCTCATATTTCTTGTCATGTTAGTTTACTCTCATCTCTAATTCCTTGCCACTTGCACTCACCGTGAGTGAAATTAAATCGAGCAAGTGCAACTGTGTCATTGGCCTTTAAGTCTGGTTGGTAGGGGCTTGTGTTCGGTAGGAACATAGTTGGGTGCCAGCAGACAGGGCTAGAATTAGTGGTGCCTGTAAGCTGATTCGCAAAGGCATGCCCATCACCTGATATCTTGTCATGCCCTTGAACTCTTTCCGTCGGAAAGTACTGTTTTGTGGTGTTACGAAAGCTCCACCAGTGAGGGAAGTTTTCATACATCATCATCACTGTGGGTTAAACCACAGAGCCTAGGACTTGCCAATCAGAAGGTTGGCAGTTCGAATCCCAGCGACGGGGCGAGCTCCCATTGCTTGGTCCCTGCTCCTGCCAACCTAGCAGTTTGAAAGCACGTCAAAGTGCAAGTAGATAAATAGGTACCGCTCCAGTGGGAAGGTAAACGGCATTTCCGTGTGCTGCTCTGGTTCACCAGAAGTGGCTTAGTCATGCTGGCCACATGACCCGGAAGCTGTACGCCAGCTCCCTCGGCCAATAAAGCGAGATAAGCGCCGCAACCCCAGAGACAGTCGCAACTGGACCTAGTGGTCAGGGGTTCCTTTACTTTAGACTTGATTTACTAATCACCTTCTAAACAACATAAAATACTGTATTTTTTGCTCTATAAGACTCACTTTTTCCCTCCTAAAAAGTAAGGGGAAATGTGTGTGCATCTTATGGAGTGAATGCAGGCTGCGCAGCTATCCCAGAAGTCAGAACAGCAAGAGGGACTGCTGCTTTCACTGCACAGCGATCCCTCTTGCTGTTCTGGCTTCTGAGATTCAGAATATTTTTTTTCTTGTTTTCCTCCTCCAAAAACTAGGTGCGTCTTGTGGTCTGGTGCATCTTATGGAGCAAAAAATAAGGTAATTAAAAACAGTTCAACACACAAAAGCAACAAATACCTTGAAAGCAAGATTAAGTCCCTCACAAGTTCACACTTGTGGCAAAGTCCCATTTACCCAGCTAGGAAAGGCTGATGGAACAAAAAAGAAGAGGTCTTCAGCTGTTTATAGAAAGTGAAGATAACGGGCACCTGCCATACCTTGACAGGAATGCCATTATACAGATACATGCATGTCATCATTTGATAGCCAGGTCATCAAGTAAAGAATGCATGAACTTGCCGTCTGAGGTAGCTGGTTGATGCAGGCTGTTTCAGGAGGCAGATATTGAATTATTTATTATTTTTAAAATAGTCTCCCAGCAGTGATGTCTTCCTTGAGTCTGCTACGACTACATCACTACTCAGATAGTGTTCCAGATGTTCCATTTTAAATTTCTTTTTTTTTAAACCATGAACAGCACACACAGTGCTACACAGCAGGTGGTGAGTCGCAGAATCAAGACTGCTTCATGGATACTAGAGTGGCTGGGGAAACCCAGCCAGATGGGCGGGGTATAAATAATAAATTATTATTATTATTACTAAGCTTCCAATCCATGAAGCCTGATGGCTCACTCTTACCTCACCATCACTCCCCTGTCCTGTTGGAGGCTGCAGTGCAGGCAGAAGGTGGAAATAAGTGTTAATACCATGAGTGTTAATACGATAGGGCCGCTCTCTCCTGCAGCACCACTGACCGATGAACCTGCAGATCAATACGAAGGCTGCCAAACTCCTTTGACTTGTATGTTGAACAAACAGAATGGGGTAGCACATCAGGAAGAGGCATTGCCCAGAGGCAGACCACATGCTTTGTATGCAGAAGGTCTCAGGTCCAATTCCTGGCAACCGTGGTTAAGGCTGAAAGGAAAACTTGCCTGAAACCTTCTTGCAGAGCCAGCACCATGCTGGAAAGACATACACAGCTAGATGGGCAGTTGGTCTGACTTCGTTTAGAATCATAGAATCATAAAATTGTAAAATTGGGAAGGGACCACGAGGGTCATCTAGTCCAACCCCCTGCAAGGTAGGAATATTTTACCCATTGTGGGCATTGAACCCACAACCCTGAGATTAAGAGTTTCATGTTCTACTCACTGAGCTATTGAGGCAGCTTCCTATGTTCCTTCAAGAACTCCCTTTGGGGTAGCCATTTGAGCCACATCACCCAGTGTGGTATTGTGGTTAAGAGCGGTGGACTTGTAATCTGGTGAACCGGGTTCGCTTCCCCGCTCCCCCACATGCAGCTGCTGGGTGACCTTGGGCTAGTTACACTTCTTCAAAGTCTCCCAGCCCCACTCACCTCACAGAGTGTTTGTTGTGGGGGAGGAAGGGAAAAGGAGAATGTTAGCCGCTTTGAGACTCCTTCGGGTAGTGATAAAGCGGGATATCAAATCCAAACTCTTCTTCTTCTTCACCCCCAAAGCAGGTGCAGATTGGCATAAAAAATTACATGTGCTTTTTTTTTTTAAAGAAACAATGACTACAGATATTGTGAACTTTGGATGAAGGATAGTATATAAATTGAATAAAAAACAACAAATTTATTTCATAAAATTTATATACCACTTGATTGTGAAAAAACTCAAATTGGTTAATAAATATGAACTCACCATAGTGGGAGAAGACTTGTATGCCTGCTGTCCAAGCACTAACTACGGATGGCTAATTTCAAAGCCCCTGATCTCCTTTCTGATGGTTCTTTACCTTTAAACTGGACAGTCCTTTAAAGAGAGGAGTGTCTTCTATAAAGTAGGGCACATGTCCACCCTGACTCCCTCTGACATGTGTTGCTGTTGCCTTTACCTGCAGACTCTCCTTGCTCCCACCCAGGGTGGGGTTTAGGTTTGATGAGGCCCTAAGCTACCTACTGAAGGTAATGGGGCCCTTTCTATGTCCAGTTGTCCTTTGTCAACAACAAATTGTCACTTTTTTTGTGTTGAATATATGCTATATGGTAATTTATGGACCTCATAGGTATCTAAAGCCATTTGCACATAACAAGTACAGTGGTACCTTGGGTTAAGTACTTAATTCGTTCTGGAGGTCTGTACTTAACCTGAAACTGTTCTTAACCTGAAACACCACTTTAGCTAATGGGGCCTCCTGCTGCTGCCATGCCGCCAAAGCCTGATTTCTGTTCTTATCCTGAAGCAAAGTTCTTAACCTGAAGCACTATTTCTGGGTTAGCGGAGTGTGTAACCTGAAGCCTATGTAACCTGACGTGTATGTAACCCGAGGTACCACTGTAGTAGCCTACAAAACACAAAATACTGTTGCTGTATGTAGGTTTTATTTTATTTGTTTTTTATATTATATTTTGGAAATGTACATCCAGGTTTTTTTCCTTTAAACTTTTTGGGAGGCACCCAAGAGAGTGGGGCCCTAAGTTATAGCTTGTTTAGCTTATACGTAAATCCGGCACTGCTCCCACCAGCACTCCAGTATACCTGAAGGAGCGTCTCCACCTCCATCGTTCTACCCGGACACTGAGGTCCAGCACCGAGGGCCTTCTGGCGGTTCCCTTATTGCAAGAAGTGGAATTACAGGGAACCAGGCAGAGGGCCTTCTTGGTAGTGGCACCCGCCCTGTGGAACGCCCTCCCACCAGATGTCAAAGAGAACAACAACTACCAGACTTTTAGAAGACATTTGAAGGCAGCCCTGTTTAGGGAAGCTTTTAATGTTTGATGTATCATAGTATTTTAATATTCTTTTGGAAGCCGCCCAGAGTGGCTGGGGAAACCCAGCCAGATGGGCGGGGTATAAATAATAATATATTATTATTATTATTATTATTATTATTATTATTATTATTATTATTATATGTTTCTAGTTGTGCTGCTTGCCATGGCAAGTGTGTGATAGTAGTTAGAGTGTTGCACCAGGACCTTGAAGACCTGGGTTCAGTTCCCCACATGAAGCCGACAGGGTGCCCTTGGGCCAGTCATTATTGTTGGGATACTGCCGGGGAGACGGGGGCATCAGGCAGGCCCCCAGCTGGCTCCAGCCACCGGCCGGCAGCCGGGCGATCACCGGTCTCCCTTGGAACAGCATCAATCAGCGACACGAGCCTCAGATACGTTTAGAAGCTGTGCACGCTCTACCAGCAGGGTGAATAAATCTTCTCACAACGGAAGTGGCGGACAGAGCCATGTGTAAGCATTCTCTACAACATTTTATGCAGCATAGGAACAACGGAAAAAAACATGTCTGCTTCCCTTCGTGTCCAGCTAAACAGCTAAAAGCTGTGGTGTAGTGGTTAAGAGTGGTAGTCTCATAATCTGGTGAACCAGGTTCGCTTCTGCGCTCCTCCACATGCAGCTGCTGGATGACCTTGGGCTAGTCATACTTCTCTGAAGTCTCTCAGCCTCACTCACCTCACAGAGTGTTTGTTGTGGGGGAGGAAGGGAAAGGAGAATGTTAGCCGCTTTGAGACTCCTTCGGGTAGTGATAAAGCAGGATATCAAATCCAAACTCTTCTTCTTCAATATACAGATGGACATTCCCAGCAGACTGCTGGAATGTAAACAGGCATGTGATACACAACAGTTCTGCCTGTTCCCTTTTAAGGTGGAATGGAACTATATCCTAACAATTATCTCCTGGCCTAACCTATCACACAAGAGGTTTTTTGAGGGTAAAATGAAGATGGGGAGAACCACGTATGCTTCCTGGAACAATCCCCCCCCCAAAAAAACCCCCCACCACCCAACTGATATTACTTAGATAAGAAGTGAAACAGTGCGTTTGTTTCTATAATATAATACTACTTCCCTGCAATTCCAAGAGGTGAGCAGTGGAGTGGTAATCCGCAGCAGTCCGAAAAAGCTGTTCTCCCTGCCTTGCTTATTCGTGCTCTGCTTGGCTTTGCCTGGGAGCCAAGAGGCAAAGGGAGAAAGTTTGATCACCAAGCATTATTTTGAAGCTGCGGTATGAAAAAGAAAACTGGCAACTCTCCCCCTTCCCTCTGTGTTCTTCCCTTCACTCCACCTATTCAACCCTAATTAAAACCAAGCTGTGAATTTAGCACCAGTTCCTCCCTTTGTACTACAAGCTGCAAATTGTACATTTGTTCTTCTTCAAGAGCTCCAGGGACATTGTAAAAAGGGGGGTGGGTTCCATTTTTGCTTCTGGGTTGAACTCTGAAGTGGCTGAAAGGAAATTGACAAACATTTTCACTCCGTGTGAAACATTTGTCACTTTTTGATGATTTTTCATGAGGACAGAAAAAAGGCTATGAACAGAGGCGGAAGTTTTCACAATGCAGCAACCACAATGCTGCCTCTAATATAATGCCAGTTCATAACATGGGCAATGGCTCCTGCCCTTACTCTGAATTAGTAACAAAAACAAAAACCAAGGAAGAATAAGGTAAAGGGTAAAGGGACCCCTGACCATTAGGTCCAGTCGTGGCCGACTCTCGGGTTGTGGCACTCATCTCGCTTTATTGGCCGAGGGAGCCGGCGTACAGCTTCCGGGTCATGTGGCCAGCATGACTAAGCCCCTTCTGGTGAACCAGAGCAGCACACGGAAATGCCGTTTACCTTCCCGCCTGAGCCTATTTATCTACTTGCACTTTGACGTGCTTTCGAACTGCTAGGTTGGCAGGAGCAGGGACCGAGCAATGGGAGCTCGCCCCGTCATTGGGATTCGAACCGCCGACCTTCCGATTGGCAAGTCCTAGGCTCTGTGGTTTAACCCACAGAGTCAATTCATAACATGGGCAATGGTTCCTGCCCTTACTCTGAATTGGTAACATAAACTAAAACCAAGGAAGAATAGATGTTTGAAATAAGATTCATTCCAGAGCCCATGTGCATTTGGTAAGAATTGCTGCTAAAAATGTTCCCCAAGGACAGCTTTGCTTTGAAACGTTTTGGGCCTGACATAAATATCATTTCAAACACCTGGAATTCCTTCCCTCTCCTTCCTCCCCTCCCTTTTTGCCTGTGTTCCAGTTTTGTGATTGGTTCTCTTACTCTGAATTGGCACCATTATGTAGCTAAATCTGATTGGTTATTTGGTTACTATGTGTGCTTAGCCAAGAATGATCTTTGTGACTTGTGTGGATTGAGACAAACTATGACCCCAAGTTCAGAAGTAATGCTAAACCACACCATGACTTAGCTCTGGGTAGCATGGTAACAGAACAACTGGGAAAGAAGCAAAGTGCCACAATTATTATTGTGAGTACTCTCATGCTCACACATTCACAGTTTGGCTTAGCATTATAGGTTAACTGGACAATTACCATAAGTTGGTGGCCACAGCCTTTTTGGTGGTGGCCTCTAAGCTTTGAAACCCCATCTTCTCAATACTGTGTGGCATGTGTGGGAGTGCGCCCTTTTTAAACAGGCACATAATATCTTCATTTATGGTCAGAGTTTGAATGATAAGTTTTAATGCTAGGTTATGGTTTTATTATGTTCTTGTATTGTATTTTTTCCCCATTTGTTGTTATTTTTAATTGTTCCCTACTTTAAAAATAATTTTGCTTGAAAATGATATATAAATAGCCCAAATAAATATAATAAATAAGTCTGTCGATCACTAGATCTGAGTGGCTGTATGGCAATGTTGTGATGTTTCTATACTGGCTTTGCGATCCGTATCAGGTAGCAAGAAAGAAGGAGATGCTGTTTCCTAGGCAACCCAATTTAGTTTCTATTGACTTTTTACCTAGTGAACACCTGAAATTAATCTCTAGCTTTGCTAACATAATGAATACTATGTTAATCTTTACTTACCTTTGTTCTCTGCCTCTCAAGGGATCTCTGTGTTCCGATTAGTGCTATAGGCAGATCTTTAAAATGGCAGAATCAGCCTTTTGTGTTTGTTTGTTCTAGTAGCCCTTCGTGCAACCTGTAAATCTGTTCATCACCCAGCAGAGGCTAATCTAATTAGGTCTGCACAACAACTGCTGGAATCCATTTTAAGAATGTTTCAGTTTGCAGAGTTGTGGCTTTCACATCATGCCATCTTTTTATTCATCCTTCTTGTTAGACTAACATGTAGGAAAATGAACAGTTTTGGAAAATGCAAAAGCTAGTTGACTATGTTGGGACTTTTTGTAAGGTGCTAATAAAGGTATTGTCCTATTGTAGATTTTGGCATTTTTCTATGGACCAGCAACATTTCCCTCCCTTCCTCCCTCTGAACAGTGTTAGCCTCATAGGAAAAAGTGCATGAACAAAGAGAGAGAAGTGTACAAAGGAACATATTGGGAGTTAATGTAGATTTCTTGAGAACAGTTTTATTATTGCTTGGAAAATGTTTGGGGATGTTCTGTTTTGAGTGACCTGCATCTGCAAGGGAAGGGAAGGCTTCAGTGGCAACCTGGACAGCTCTGTGCACCAGAGGTTAAATCATCATCATCATCATTTTAATTGTATGCCGGGTATATAAATGGAAGGCTTCACAAACAAACAAACAAGCATGTTCCTTGTATTTTAAAGACTTGGTCTTCTGGTATATACAACCCATGGGATGGGTATCCTTTGAATCCAATTCCCCCCAATTCTTTAAAGTCAGGGATGAGAACCCTGTTGGATTCCAGCTTCCATCAGTCTCACCAGCCAGCATGACCAATGGCCAGAGATTATGAGAATTGTGGTCAACAACATCTGAAAGGCCACAGGTTCCCCATCTCTGCTTTAAAAAGAGAGACAATCATGAATCCATTGCTATTCAGTAATCATTGAGGGACAAACTATCTAGCCCAGGCTTCTTCAACCTCAGCCCTCCAGATGTTTTTGAGACTACAATTCCCATAATCCCTGACCACTAGTCCTGCTAGCTAGGGATCATGGGAGTTGTAGGCCAAAAACATCTGGAGGTCTGAGGTTGAGGAAGCCTGGGCTAGATAGACTGCCCCTAAATGATCTAGCCTTGTCCCCCACCACCATGGACTTCAAAAGTATAGGCAGTATTATTATTTTTACATCATATCTGTGTTATTTTTGAATTTGTTGATTTCTTTATGTGGAACATTTATGTATCTAAGGTATCTAGAACCTGTGGCTAAGGTAGAGGCTCAGTTACAATTGAAGAACAGGGAACCTTATTGCTCCAAGTCAAATCAGACCTAAAGACTAATTGATCCTCATTTGGCTCCTCATCAAGGTACTAGAGGGCTTATTTGTAATGTATAATTAGTGTCTTATTTTGGGAGATGTGGTTGGATGCATTTTATCTGTTTTTACTGGCTCATAAAACACATGGAAAGACAGAACTTCCTACTGTGAATTTTCTTTACTGGTTCATGTTCAGATTTCATTTTACAGTGGAGTAAATGTTGAATTATTCCATTCTCTTTTATGGTTTGGCTTAATATTACTGTTCTAGTATGACGGCGATAAAATTAAATCTGCTTGCTTTACTTCCTTTCTCTTGCATCCAGTTGTTAGGTAAAGGTAAAGGACCCCTGGACAGTTAAGTCCAGTCAAAGGCGACTATGGGGTTGCGGCGCTCATCTCGCTTTCAGGCTGAGGGAGCTGGCATTTGTCCACAGACAGCTTTCTGGGTCATGTGGGTCATAAACTGCTTCTGGCACAACGTAAATTGGATGGAATCCAGAGCACACAGAAATGCCGTTTACCTTCCCACCAAAGCAGTACCTATTTATCTACTTGCACTGGCGTGCTTTCAAACTGCTAGGTTGGCAGGAGCTGGGACAGAGCAACGGGAGCTCACTCCGTTGCGGGGATTCGAACCACCACCTTCCGATCGGCAAGCCCAAGAGGCTAGTGGCTTAGACCACAGCGCCTCCCGCGTCCCTATCCAGTTGTTAAGCAGTACTGTGAACTGTGCCTACAGGAGAAGACAGATTTCACAGTCTCTTGTGCTCCATTCTTCCCTCCCGCCCTTTATTGCCATTTTCATACATTTCCTAACACTTTGTATAGCTGCTAGTGTAGAACGTTTTCTCTGTGCTAATGAACTATCATAGATGATACAAATACTCTTCATTTCCAGTATATATTTATGGCTCCCATATGATAAGTGCAAATATATTGGCATCTTTGGGAAAGGAATTAATCAGTTATTTGTGTACAAAGATAAGAAAACTGTGGCATGCTTTAAAGAAACATCTATGCATGCCTGTTTCCAACAAGGATATTTTTGTCCCCTTCTATGGGCAGGTAGAGGAGAAGGGAATTGCTCTATAGTTGTTGCCTAGGTATAACGTCATTTTATCTTACCATTTAGATTAGCTGCTTCCTAAACTTAGGGACTGGGATTCTCCTTTCACTACAGAAAACTTCATTCTTGTGTGCAGTTTAGATTGCTTCAACTCAAAAGAATGACTCCAAACTGAAAAAGGTTTAGATAAAGGCAATTGATGCCAGAATGTCCCGCTTTTCCTTAAGACATCCCTATTTTCAACAGACAAGTATTGGGGGGTATGGTAGGAGAAATGTTCGTGAGGATGGAGTTGTCCTCCCCACAAGCCATCTGAAGGCAGCCCTGTATAGGGATTTTTTTTTTAAAAAAAGTTTAATGTTTTATTATGTTTTCATATATATTGGAAGCCGCCCAGAGTGGCTGGGGCAACACACAAGCAGATGGGTGGGGTATAAATAGTAAAATTATTGTTGTTATTATTGCTGTATTATTGTTATTGTCATTGCTATTATTGAATAGAACTTCCCTATTTTCATCGGAGAAGTGTTGGAGGGTATGCTGAGTGAAAATAAACAACAAAGGCAGAAAAAAGGGAGGATAAAGAAAAAGTAAAAGCTCAAAAAATGAATGGAACCAAGAATCCCAACTAGAATGGTCAATGTGACTTGTCAGTGCTAGCTAAGTCTTATCATCAGTTTCACCAAGCTACATGTAAAATGATGAGTTGCTTTTCTCTGTGTATCTACCTCATAGCAACATCTCTTTCTGCAATTGAAATCTTACCTTCTCACTAACATAAATATTTATCTTACATTACATTTTAATAAAATGTAGGGTTCCCATTTTATTTTATTGTTTCAAATATTTGAGGAAGCATAAACAGGTATTTTAAAAGCCAACATTCACATCTTGATTAGTGGATCTGTGTAGGCATGAATTCTGCTTCTTCGGCAGAGCCTCACCAGCTGCCTATGGATGCATAAACAGAGCTTCCCCCTCAATAGAAGGAAATAGAACAGTTCATTTTTGAAGGAGCTAAGTGTGCAAAGGAGTGCATGAATATCTGGAGGAAGAGGAAGGGGGGGGGAGCTCAGTCTGTAAACATGTAAAAAGCTGTGGTTTAGATAGAGTAATTGTATTGCAGTATGATGCAAAGTGTACGTGATGGATCTCTTCTATCTCCACTGTTGGAGTCAATGTGTCTCTGAATGCCAGCATCTGGGAATCACAACTGCTTTTACACGCAGTCCTGCATGCGGACAACCACAGGCGTCTTATTTGCCATAGCGAGAACAGGACACCGGACTGGACAGGCCTTTGACCTAATGCATTTATGTTATGTCCAAAATCCAAAAAAGTGTGTGATGCTTAAATAGCCATTAATGAGGAAAATTAGCTTGTAAGTTTTCTTGCTTGAATTAAACTAATAATAATAATAATAATAATAATAATAATAATAATAATAATAATAATAATTACAGTGCCCTAACTAGACTTGAAAATTATTTTGGTGTTGGTTAAAATGGGAAATATGTTAATCTAAACTGGAGCATCTGAGAGTGAGAAAAAGTCTGGAATTTTTCAACTGTACCCTGAAAGGGAGGAAACATGCTCACTTTACCTTTCTGCCATATTTGGTCTCTTGTTGATTTTCCTAAATTTTACTTTAGAAGTAAGGCTCCATCTCCTACTGTTCCAGGCATCTGCTTATAGTAAATAGATATTCTGAATCTCAACTAGAGACTCAGCTAGAACCCAAAATAATTATATAAAATATTGTGATTTCTACAACATTTTAAGAAGGCGATCCCTAGATATCTCACATTCTGAGTTAAGAGATACAGAACAACATGAATGCAGTCTACCTATCTATTGGCCTTTGGGGTAATTTGCTTTTCAATGTATTTATGCAAATATGATATTTCAAGGCTGTTAGTTTCTTGCAACAAGAAGTCCAGAATTTTAACTGGGTCCAATTTTAGGGTTGGTTTCTACAGTGACCACTAAGTTACTCACGTCTGTATTTAATAATAATAATAATAAAATGCTTGTTTATTGTTGCATTTATTGAAGAAAATACACCATAGGACCTTTCTCAGCATACTTGTAAAAAAGGAGAAACCTACATCCTCACACTTGTTCTTATTTTCTTATGCCAGACAGTACAACTGAAGTCTTCACAAACATATATGTGACCAGCTTTGGACCAGTTTCAGATACAGACATGGTGAGTCCCCCAAAGCGAAATAAATTTTGGCATGAAATTATTTTGTTAAAAATATATACCCCCAGCCATTTTACAGAAATTTCACAAGGAACCAGTATGCTAAATTGTATTACTGTATTATCTTGATGATGGCCAGGAACGTCCAAGGCATGGCTATGAAATCTGAGTATCAGAGATGCACTCCAGACTTCAGGACCAGTTGCCATGCCATATCAAACAAAGCTCCATGAAGATGAGGAACTTTGCTTGGCCAACCTCATTTTCAGTTGTAGCCACTGTGGTATAAAGTGAATGGGTCTACAGATGGACTATCTGGTGGGGATGTTGGAGAGAACGGGTGTGCTGGAATTTATCAGCCAGTGTTGTTGACTTCAGGCTTCTAGTTTTATGAAAATGAGAATCAGCCACTGAGCATGGCAGCTTCCCGTTCCAATAATAGACTGGCTGTAACTTCCATCACTGGCAATATATATTGTGTACTGTGTACTGTGTACTGGCAATATATATTGGTAAGCTGCTGAGGAACATTTAGTGAGATCTCTCAGCCTCCAAGAATGAACCATTTGGGGACACCATTCTCTAAATGCATATATTAAAATTGGGGCTAGAACACAAGCGGTCTGATTCTAATAACAAAGATAACATAGCTTAGCTATAAAGGGTGTTTACGGGCATATGAGGCTTATGTGCTTGAAGAGGTGAATTCATTGATTGTGGGAGGGGAAGAGGAAAAAAATACCGTTTCTGAAAGAGTCACTCAAAAGAAGATTAGTAATGACATTTTGACTTTTCAGGAAGCACATGGTACACAAATGTGTGACACACACATGGTGTGTTACCGATTCATTTCCGTACAGGAAAAACTAAGCAACCATTTTTACCACGTCGGGGTGAGATATCAGTCCAGGTAAAGGTCCAAGATATCAAACTAGCACTTGCACATTTGTTTCCAGTAGTAATTACTCTTTCAACCTTGGAGAGCAAAACTCAAGCCTGACCCAGTGTCAGACTCACAGAATCCAATTACAGCAGCATTTTCTGTCAGGCACGGCTGAAGACTGAAGACCCTGCAGGCAGCTTAGGACATGCCTTTTAAGAAATCTACAATCTGGCAGTTTGAGAAGGTTGCCATCCTGGAGTTCATGAGACTTTGAGCTCTTCTCATAAGGATCACATGGAAGCTGATCTTAATATCCTGCGGTGTCAAAGAAATAATCAAATGTTCTGCTAGTGAAAACCATGGGCAGCAGGCAGTGTACTTGATCAACGCAAGAAGAGGCCATTATGGGCAAGAATAAAATATTTGGAGTTGTAACTAACAGCTTATTTTGAAGGGCTTTAATGTGAAGTCAGAATGCTTCTCTTGGTGGGATGAAGAGTGTGACAGTTTTACCAAGGAAGGGTAGTTGATATGCAGTGAGAGCCAGTGTGGTGTAGTGGTTAAGAGCGGTAGTCACGTAATCTGGGAAACCGGGTTCGTGTCTCCGCTCCTCCACATGCAGCTGCTGGGTGACCTTGGGCCAGTCACACTTCTGTGAAGTCTCTCAGCCCCACTCACCTCACAGAGTGTTTGTTGTGGGGGAGGAAGGGAAAGGAGAATGTTAGCCGCTTTGAGACTCCTGAAGGGGAGTGAAAGGCGGGATATCAAATCCAAACTCTTCTTCTTCTTCTTCTTCAAAGTAGCTTACCAGGATCAGAATAAAAAACAAGAAATGGCCTCATTAATTTGTTGACTAGGAAGCTTCATTAAATGATGACATTTGCTTTTCAACCAGGAAATACATACTTCTACCATCTACCGAAAAGTAATTAATCATTCTAGTCTGTAGACCAAAGTTAGAAACACCACAGATCCATGCATAATTGCTATAGAGAAGTATGCAATACAAATATAATACAGTAGTAAGCAACTGCAAGAGCCCCTAAAAACTACTACGCTGATGACATGTTGTTATGAATTTCCTTATTAGAAACCTCAGCAATAAATAAGAATAAATAGACTGTTGAGATTCATAGTTTTACTGAAGCAGCTGTTTGATAGAAGGTAGTGAGATCAGGGCATTGGCTCCCTTAATCACAGTGCTCCCTTTGTTAAATAAAAAATACAAACAACTCAACTTAGCCAATGTTACATCTAATGCAACTCTTGTCACCAGTTGTCGCTGAATTTGTCACATGTTTTGATTTCAGTCAAAACGGGTTCTTCACTAACATGAACGCAGATTATTGATATTAGTATCATGTTGAGCTCCTTTTCATTACACCAGTGCTGCTCGTTTCGCCTGACAAGTGTTAAACGATATGCCATTTGAATTTGTCCAGGGCATTTCTCATTAGTGGAAGAGCTCTTGTTACACTTCTTAAATCCCTGCTGAAGTAACATACACTTCAAGAAGACAACTGGCTATAGAGCATATGTGGTTTATGCATAATGATTAAGGATAGCAGTTAGTCAAGTGAAGAGCAAAATTGTATCCATATGACACAAAGCGTTACATCTTACTTTAGCAGACGCATTATTTTATTGATATTGGTCACTGTGGGCCTGATTCGCCGTTGCGGCACATGTTAAGTGTGAAACACATGTTTTTTTTAAAAAAATCTAGTAAGGTGGGTGGAGAATTCACTTGGCAGCATTTCGCACTTGCTTTGCTTGGGTGTAAATGAGAACATAAGACACACAGCAATGGATAACAGAATCCTAGTTAGCATTTACAGAAATGATTGTTCTCCAGAGAGCACTTATGGAAATGAAAATCTGTGCCTCAAAATGACAGCCACAGTCATTAGCTGTAGGTCTCAGTAGTCAGCTATATAAAAGTGGTTAAAGTGTTTACTAATGCCAAGGGCTGACATTAACTCTAAAACGTGAAAGTTACTTTCCACTTTTTAAAAATAAAAACGTTGGCAATGTTGAACAGCCAGCTTCCAGATAATTCTGTGCAGGGACAAGCCTGAAATAATATACCCCATACTTTAAAAGGGAAATGAATGAGAGATCTTCTGAGCAGGATTGCTTTTGGTGTGCAATGACACAGAAATACTGTGTTCAGCTTCTCAGTATAGTTGGGAAAATAAACATTTCTTTGGAAAGGAGATACAATTAGGTTTCCTAGGCAGTTTTAATTTTTGCTTCTTTTTATTTTTTAAAGGAAGTTTTTTAAAAACAAAACAAAAACAAAACCTCTTCTTTTTATAGCATAAGATTATTATTTTGGCATTGTCTTTCCTTGGTTTTCTGACTATCCATTGTTCAGAGCCACCTCATATGCATTTAGTGGTGGAAACACAAGATTGAAACCCCTACTCACAAAGCATCTGTGTTGGCTTCAGTCAAGTCACTATCTGTCAGCCAAACTGGAATCAGAGAATTGTAGAGTCGGGAAGGGGTCACTAGGGTCATCTTACCCAACCCCCTGCAAGGCAGGAATCTTTCACCCAATATGGTGCTTGAACCCATGACGCTGAGATTAAAGAGTCTCATTCTCTACCAGTTGAGCTATCTACCTCAGAGGTTGTTGCTGAACACCACTTTAATGAAGTGTGAGCCTAATACATAAATAGAAGCAGAAACACAGGTAAGCTACCGATGAAGCTATGATAAACAAGGCCATGTTTCCCCTTATTTTAATTACTGCTATTATGGGATGTAATCCACCGAGAGCAGTCAAGTACAACATTCCTTGTTTTCCTAGAGTGGACATGCAAAGGAATGTTTGGTCCAGCCCAGGGGTCGGCAAGGTTTAGCTCGCCTGGGCTGGTTCACTCCAGTGGAGATCCCTCTGTGGGCCAGATTGTGTGCCCGTGATTTCTGGCCTCTGCGCAGATGCGATTTCCGGCACTGCAGAAGTCAGTCCCTGCGCCACGCTGTGCCGGTTTGGCGCAGTGCGAGGGGAATCGCTGAGCGGGCGGCTCAGTTTGGGGGCGGTTTGTGGGCCGGTTAAACAATCCCCGTGGCCGCTTGTGGCCCATGGGCCTTAGGTTGCCTACCCATGGTCCAGCCAGTCGAAACTGTTCCTCTTGACCTGGAGCATCCTTCCTTGCATGTGACTAGTGGGTGGGCTTGACCTTTCCAGACCTGATAAAAGGCCAAGGCATGCTACCACTCTCTCCCCTTTTCCCTCTTCTTTTCGTCCTGCGAACCTCCACCCAAGCGGTCCCTCAGGCCATCTCCTTTATGGGGTAAACCTGTTTTTATACGTTTGTAACTTGAAGCCTTAAGCCTGCCTGATCGTGAGCAAACTTTCTTTTTATTGCTTATGAATAAGACTGTGGTGTTTTTATTCTTTTAGGAGGGATTCAAGGGGTCTTACCAGGAAAATATTAGAACACATTTCAATCTGGACAAGCCAGATTGAATTGTGTATTGTCTCAAGAAACTTGCATGAGTTTGCAGCTTGCTTTCTGCTGTATAAAGGGGGATGCACTCTGCTAAGTAAAGGAACTTGCTAGCGCAAGTTAGGAAGGGTATTAATAAACATTATATCCTCTCCTGCCACAGCTACAACTGTTTAGAGTTCTGAAGAAAATGCCTATCATTATCATGGGTGGAGGCAGCAGAGAAGTTCAGGGGAAGCTCTCTCCCTACCCCTCCAACCTAGATGTGGCAATTTTTGACTTGGATTGCAACTTGCAACCTTTGTCTATTGAACTCAGTGAGAACCACAGAGAAACTAGCCCATCACCCTCTCTAGTTTTGCCACTTCATCTGTACTTATCCTCCTCTGGATTCTCATTTCTTGAATACAGTAAAATGGGGCAAAGTGATGAAAGAAATCCAGAATCTGGCATGTAGACACATGCTTACTCACATGGTTAAGCTAATCCTAAAGCAATATATGGGACGGGAAAGGAAAATGGAGACAATGAATTGGAGCAAAGGCTTTGGCTTCACCATGTTGCTTCTCTTCCATCCTCCTGTGCAGATTGCATAGGACATGCACAGCTTGTGTTTCCTGACATCTACCACATCAACAGGGGGAGTATGGGTGCTACATGTTTTTCAGAGACAGAAATGAGGTAAAGTAAGTCAGATATTTTTCTGCACTTGTAAAGATGACCGCAAGTGGGATTTGAACTCTACCAAGCTCTTGAAGGCAAAAGAAATAGAATCTTCAAAAGTTACTCTCTCCTGTGGTATCCTCAGTTTTCAATTTTGCCTTCAATAAAGCGGTTCCTTGTTACCTCTCTGAGATTTCATTTATTGGTTCAGGCTTGTAGTTTTATTTTCTTTGTTTCCTCTCTCTGTTTTTGTGTGTTTGTTTTTGTTTGTTTTTGTGCTGCCTCCTGTTTCTGAAAAATAGAATAGAAGAGTAGTGTTTTTCTCCTTCCCTTCCCTTCTGCCAGACATTTTCCTTAGCCCTGAATTCCATTCTCATTTTGTCTCTGTGACCCAATATCGTTCGTTCGTTCTCTGTCTCCATGGCAGGACCAGCTGTCTTTACCTCAGCCTGAAGATCCTTATCTGTGTCTGGGCACTTCATTTCCATATTCCATTTTCTCCAACCCCATTTGTTTTCAGTTACTGCCACACAACGTGGCGAAAGCTCTCAAGAAGTCTTCCATTCCCTGCAAACAGCATCTGTGGGCCTCTCAGCTCTCTTGATGCTAGCTAGCTTCAACTTCAGTCCCTGTGCAGGAAAAAAAAAGGCAGACATAGTGATTTCCACTAATTCCCAGAGCCTCCCTTGCATCAAAAAGCAACTCTGGCAATGGAAGCCTCACAAGGCTCTGGTGCTTGAAGTGCCTTTAAAGAGCTTTCCCCCCTCTATCTTTGAGTGCCAGACAAGGCTCCTCAGTGGTGTCTTCACTGTCCAGCCTGAATTTATACAAGCTGGGAGGTGGAGGCAGCAGCGGGGTGCGAGCAGAGTTCTGTATGTCTGGATCCTAAACCCAAGTCCAAGATGGGGAAGTTGCCTGCCTTAGTCCCTAAGGTTATTGAGTCTGAACTGGATACACCTCTTCAACACAACCGTGGCTAATGCAGCGATCATTAAATGTCGGAGCAACAAGTCATGGATCAGTTGCAAGGATAAATTGCTGCTTGTTGATGCACCTGTGACAGGATCAGTCCATCACATACTTCATCCTAAGGACTTGGATGCACAACTTGAGGGCCCTACAGAGCAGGAGCTGGATTTGGGTCTCAAGTGAGTGCATGCGGGAGTCGGTGGTATGGGCAACTTCTTCTGCCCCCATCTTTGCCAGAGCTTCTCTCTTGAGACTGGAGGACCTGATAGATGCGGCTAACCTGAAGCTCAATGCTCTCTTAAGCTTCAAAAGCTGGCAGCATTTATTTCAGATGTGATTCAGTTTTCAGGTTGCTTATTGGTGACAAGTGACTTGGTAAGGAGAGTTCTCTGGTTGTGCCACTGGGAGGTGGTTGTTCTCTTCTGCTCCAGTTCAGCTATGGAAATCTATGGCGGGGGAGTAATGCTCTTAAGAGCTGCTGCACTCCAGGATGTGCTTCTGGAATCAAAGGATGAAAATAAGGCCATGCCCTCAAGCCCATAAGAAGGATGACAAGTGCTCCTTTCAGATCCTACCAGTCCCACCAGATCCTCCACCAATCCTACCACGCCCTTTGATTTATCAGACCCAACAGAAGAGGGAGAGAAGTTTGGTCCTCCTGTTGCTCCTGGAATAAAGCTCTCAGGGGAACCAGAAGCCAGCAACAAGAAACATTCCTTAGATTTTGTTCATTCAACTAGTTCAGAAGATACAAGCATCAATTCTGAAACCAGCCTATAGGAGGCCTTCTCCCCCTTTATTTGTACAGATGTCAGGCCATCATGTCAGACCTTTGGGTCCTGGAGACCATCGAACAGGGTTTTCATCTGGAATTGACATTCCTATCCCCCCTCACAATGGGGATTTCTGTGCATGTAACAATATGACCTCCAGGCCTCACCTTCTTATATAGCTTTTTCTTCCTGTCTGAGTTTTTTGAACTACGCATGGTCCAGTCTAAGTTTCCCCCCACTTTTTATTGGTTACTTATCCAGCAGAGAGTGTTTTTTGTTTCTTTGTTTGTTTTTCGTTGGCTGTTCCTGTTATCTGTTCTGCTTCTCCTTCTCTGGCTTGTCATAATGGAAAACTGAGAATTTCAGAGGAGATAGGGATTTTTGAAGATTCTACAGTGGTGCCTCGCAAGACGAATGCCTCGCAAAACGAAAAACTCGCAAGACGAAAGAGTTTTCAGTTTTTGAGTCGTTCCGCAAGACGAATTTCCCTATGGGCTTGCTTCGCAAGAAGAAAGCCCATAGGGAAATCTCCGGGGAACTCTTTTAAAATGCTGGCGGTCGGGAGCAAAGACTTTCGGCCACCGCCGGCCTTCAGAAGAGGTCCTGGACCTCTTCTGAAGGCCGGCGGGGGGCAAAAGTCTTTGCTCCCCCCCGCCTGCCTTCCCGGGACAGCGGAGACTTCGCTGCCGCCCGCCAGCATTTTAAAATCGCCCCGGGACAGCGGGGGCTTTTAAAATGCTGGCGGTGGGCAGCAAAGCCCTCCTGTCCCCGGAGCTTGCGGGGCGGGAGGTGGGGAGAAGGGCTTTTCTTCCCACCGCCAGCCTTCAGAACAGCCGTCTGAAGGCTGGCGGTGGGAATAAAAGCCCTTGCCCCCCCCAGCCTTCAGAAGAGGTCGGGGGACAAACTGTCCCCGGACCTGGTCTGAAGGCGGTTTCCATAGGAACGCATTGATTGATTTTCAATGCATTCCTATGGGAAACCGTGCTTCGCAAGACGAAAAACTCTCAAGAAGAAAAAACTTGCGGAACAAATTAATTTCGTCTTGCAAGGCACCACTGTATTTGGAGCTACAGATTTGCCTTCAACCACCAGGTGGAGCTCAAGTCCCACTGAGGCCATCTTTTTACCTGTAGGGGTATCCTCTTTATAGGTAAGAACCCAAATGGTCTTACTTAAGATGATCTTAAATCCGTGTCAAATGATATAGGTTGCCCTGCATATTAGTAGACACCTCTTGCTTCATGCCTAGAGTAATGTAATCATAGAATTGTAGCATTGGAAGGGACCCTGCTGATCATCTAGTCCAAGCCCCTGTAATGCAGGAATATGCACCTGTGTCAGCCTGGAGCATTAAAGAGATTCACTTCATTAGGTGCAAACTACATGTTATCCTAAAAGGGACGCGGGTGGTGCTGTGGGTTAAACCACAGAGCCTAGGACTTGCCGATCAGAAGGTCGGTGGTTCGAATCCCTGCGATGGGGTGAGCTCCCGTTGCTTGGTCCCTGCTGCTGCCAACCTAGCAGTTTGAAAGCACGTCAAAGTGCAAGTACAAAAATAGGTACCACTCCAGCGGGAAGGTAAACAGCGTTTCTGTGAGCTGCTCTGGTTCGCCAGAAGCGGCTTAGTCATGCTGGCCACATGACCCGGAAGCTGTATGCCGTCTCCCTCGGCCAATAAAGCGAGATGAGCGCCGCAGCCCCAGAGTCGGTCATGACTGGACCTAATGGTCAGGGGTCCCTTTACCTTTACCTTTACGTGTTATCCTGCAACTGCATGCAGTGAAACTCTGTATTTCTCAGCTGTGTATTCCCACCAGTATTCTAGATCTAGACCCAATTTATTTCACTAGATCTAGAACTTTGCAGAGATAAAAGCTGCTTGGTGGTGTGCTGGAGTTTGGGGGGAAATAGACTAAAGGGCAAAAGCTAAGCAGTCCTTTTCTCTCCATTTGCTTTTCACTTCGCAGTGTACTAGGTACATGCAACTGCATGGTATTCTGCCCCCCAGACTCCTTCGGAGTAAGCTGGATGTCTCTATTTGTTCCCAGTCTAACCTTACTTTCAATCACTGCTTTACAAGTTTAGGCTCAGTGCATTAGTAACAATGCTTTGAGTGAAGGATGCAGAGATGATTTTCGGCTTTATTATGTAGAATAATAGAGACCATCAAAAGGAAGGCAAAGTGCAAGGATAAAGCAGATTGCACCTTTGGAGATTCAGCTGTCTTGTAGCTGTTTTATGAAATGTGTAAGCTTAGTGTTGTGATGAAAAAGCCCTAAAGAATTGCAAAGAAGCCAGTGATGTAAATTTATTCTGACATTAGCCTGAGAGGAAAAGCTGTGTTCACTTTAAAAAATTAAAAAGAAAGTTACTCCCCTAAAACACAAAACAGAAAAACAAATCAGGAACTCTGAACAGTTAATCACCATAATTGACAAAGGAAACCTATAACATTAAGTCCTGATTTAAATAGCTAATTGCATATTCACTTCATTTAGAAAAATGTACAGCACATATCCTTACAATCAGGAAAAAGAAGGATGGATTTAGAAAATGTGTTGGTGTCCCCAGCCCCCATTGTCTTCATTGCCATGTTGTAAGAATTCAGTGCTGCCCAAAGTATTTTAACTGTTAAATCCATCATGCATTGGACTCTTTCTGAAGCCCCGGTTTCACTGCAATAAGAAGGGAGGGTTTTTACTGACCCGACGGTGTATTAGAGGAGTCTTGGCCATGCAAGTCACATTTGCAGTTGCCCAGACTGAAGTTTAGACCCAGTCTGGCAATTCACTGGAGACTTTTGGCAATGCAGATGGTGTTAGAGTGAGGCATGTTACAGATTCTTCCCACATAAACTTCTTGTTCTACCCTTACAGTATTTTTTTTGGGGGGGGGGCTGTGCCTCAGTGGTTCCCAGTCTGCTCATGTAATACAGTGGACGCTCGGGTTGCGAACGTGATCCGTGCAGGAAGCGTGTTTGCAACCCGCAGCGTCCACAACCCGCAGCGCCGCGTCTGCACATGCGCGGGTCATGATTCGGCACTCCTGCGCATGCGCAGAGCACAATTTAGTGCTTCTGTGCATGTGCAAGCACCGAAACCAGGAAGTAACCCGTTCCGGTACTTCTGGGTTCAGTGCGGTGCGCAACCCGAAATCACGCAACCCAAAGCGTTTGTAACCCACGGTATGATTGTACTAGAATAGGCCTTTAGAACTTCCACCTAAAAGAAGATTCCACCTAAACATTAGGAAGAACTTCCTGACAGTAAGAGCTGTTCGACAGTGGAATTTGCTGCCAAGGAGTGTGGTGGAGTCTCCTTCTTTGGAGGTCTTTAAGCAGAGGCTTGACAACCATATGTCAGGAGTGCTCTGATGGTGTTTCCTGCTTGGCAGGGGGTTGGACTCGATGGCCCTTGTGGTCTCTTCCAACTCTATGATTCTATGATTCTATGATTCTATGATTCTAACTTCTATTCTGGTGAAAACCCAGGCATACTTTTGCTACTTGGCACTTATGAGGTCCTGATGACAATTCTGAAGAGTGCACTGGGACATTGGAAAGACCCCTGTGCTGAATATATGAGAGAGATGTATGGAATTTTCAATAGTTCAGCATGTGTTGCACCCCTGGAACTTCTCGCCATTTGGGAACTGGTTGAGGAATACACAGTTACTATTAAGGATGGGAGAGAAATTCAGTTTAGGTCACTTTTCAACACGGACCTACCTAATCCATGCTTCTCGAAGCAATGCGTCAACCGAAATGCAAGGGGCCTTCAAAATTTGCACTTCTTTTAATTTTGTGATTTTGGTTCTGCAAACCCGCCCCCCTCAATGTTTACATTAGGGTCAAGCGTACCAAAAAAAGTACACATATTAGTGCTGATAACAGAAATGCTCATAATATGGAAAATTGCTTGCAAAATGTGTGCATTAGAAGAAATATGCATCAGAATGCTGATGGATTTTTGTGAGAACTTTTCTTTTTTTAATCAAACTGATGCAGAAACATGGCAAACGGCATTTAAGGGTGGGTGGGTGGGTGAGAAACTGAAATTGACAGATTTGTCTATCTCTAATTACTGTTGTTCAAGTTTATAAGTTTATTGTTCTGGCCAAAAGACCATGACAAACATGTAGCAATAGTGTTAATAAAATAATACAGAACAAGCATCCATAATATGAATCAACATCTACGATGTAAGAGAGATAAGATATTAAAGACACCAACAAGCTTAAATTTAGTTTGATTAATTACTGTTGTTAAGGAACTTTCTTCAGAATCCTTATTGATGTTTGGCACAAAGGTTAGAATTCATTAAAATGGAGCAGTAAGGAATTACTCAGCAACAAAATGAATTGAGGGAGCCACTTTTTCTGAGTGTGTCTCACTCAGGTACATATCACAAAACATCTACGCTCAGATACCTGGCAGAAGTGTGTGCTTTGAACATTTGTTTTTGAAAATGCTGTTTGCGCAAAACAGCGTCATTAGCTTCCTAGATGTGTTTCTGATACAGCACAGTAATGCTATTAACAGTTCTGAAACTAAAACAAGGCAAAATTAAATTAGAAATGGTTATCACTAAATTGCCTTATGACTATGAAGATGGTATGCCAAGGAATTGTGTGTATGTTGTTTATATATATATAAAAGTTGAGAAGCAATAATTTGTAAGCAAAATATATATATGAAAATGTCTGTGTTTACCAAAAGTATGATCCAAACACCCCTAACATGAAATGGCGAGGCTACAGGGATTTTGGACTAGTCATTCGCATGTCTCCAGATTTTCATCCACTCATCCAAGAGCACTGATAACTGAACTGAGGAGCAGCTGGATTTCACACTCTGATTTATCAGCCACAAGGGAGGTGGGCATATACTTTTATCACTTACAGAAATTTATACATGCCAATATTTCACATCTACTTGTACCAAGTAGATTTATGAGATGCTGTTTAGTGAATACAAATGCATAACAGAACATCTGCAACAAAAGGTGAAGTTTTCAAGGTGGGAATGTTGCCAAGGCCTACACTGAATCGAATTTGGAATATCACATCCCACACTCACATCCAAACCTTCCATAAAACTGAATATCTCTTATATTGAATTTTGCATACAGGAGTAGAGAAAGCTCAGCCAGATTTCATCTTGAGGCTTTTAGGTTAAGTTGTCAACTTTTGAATTCAGTGGTGTGTGCGCCCAGCCCGATTTCATAGATTTCACCTTATAGAGCACTTCTGACTTTGAACAAGTCTGGCTCTGTGCTATAACTGAAGAGGGTGGCAATTCAACAAGAACTGTCCTGATTGATCCACAAGCCCAAAAGGAGGGCCAGTGTGAGTGGTTTGGTGCTGGGGTTCCAAAAACAGATGTCAAAAACATCAGAGTGATCCGTGCTAGTGCATTACTAGAAGGTGAAAGCTGACAAGACAGCCTCCAGAGCCCTGCTGCACTCCCAAACAGGAAACACATTCGTTATGACTTGTCTGTGGGGGGCTAATATGTTAAACAAGCTAAGTAAGATAGCAATAATAGCCCAATTAACACACCCCTTGCTTAGAGGCACCTTCCTAACCCATCTCTCAGATAAGGCAGTCAGCACGAGAAGCCTCCCCTCTCCAAACTAACTAAACCAAAACTAAGGCTTCAAAGTTTCAAAGTCGGGGTTCTCTTGACTACCAAGGTGGCATTTACAGGCCTTCCAGGACATTTGCACCATTTGGATCTACACAATCTGCCCCATGTGTTCTTCTGTAGTTCCCTTGGGGTCTCAAAGGAGGGGAGTCATGTGGTGCATTTGTTACTCGGCTGCAAGCAAAATCCACAACAATATAAAAACAAAACAAAACAAAACCAATCCTATCACTGTAATTGTGACAGTCATAATTAATAAGCAGTGCCACCATCCTCCAAGCCTTTGGAACCTATATCACAATCCTCCATGTTTTTTGTTCCAAGTTGGCTGTCTTAGTGCTATCTTGATACAAAGCGTGCATCCTTTTACTTAGGAAGCTAGGTTTATCTGGACATGTATGCGGCACCCCTGCTTTATAAAAGCACAACACCCTCCTTGAGCAGCTGCAATCATATATAAACCTAGCCTGTTTTGCAAGACAGCTGCTTTCACGGCAGAGGCTTCCTCATTGAGGGCAGCCAACCCCAGTGCGGTGGTGTTTAAAGCTGCCTGCATTATCTCGGCAAACTCACTGACCTTCATCATGGTGAACATAATTCCAGCAGGTGAAATCAATACTATCAAATAATCACCATGGTTAAAAACTGATCAAAGTCCATCTTCCTTTCCAGGTTCGCCAATTTAATGCCCTGTCACTAGACAGGGCTGGCGTCATCTGATACGGTACCCAAGGCAGACCCAGGTAACATCATCCATGCCACCCTGGGGGCAACCACAGCCAGGCATAGTTCCCACATACCCAATAGGTACCATTTGTTCCCACCCAGTAAATCCTAGGGGTCTGGTCCAGTTAGTCCCAGGCCATAACATGTCTGTAGTGGTCCTGGCTCCAGCAAACAACCCAAGGGTGTTGATCCCATGTTCCATATAGGTTTCCTCTTACCAGGTCTAATGTAGGTTGCATTTTGTTGGTCCCAACAAATCCCTCCAGCTTGACTGATGGCATATAAAGGAGTTAACCATATGACCCCATCCCACATCTGCTTAGTATGACCCTAATCCCTTCAGGATACATTATCCCTTCTCGTCTCATTGCATTGACTGAGAAGGTAAGATCAGAGAGCAACTCTTGTACACACTGGGGTACTTGCTTAGCATAGCATTCAAATAACATTGCACCACACAATAATCATTTTTATCCAATGGCTTGAAATGTGTTGGGGAAACCACCATGTCCTTGCACTGGCATCTGTGTGCAGATCCAGCAATTATAAGAGCCAGTATTTTCTGCTGATCGATGGGTCCAATCGAGGTAGAGATTTCCACTGCCGCTGTGGGAGTTGATGACAGCCAAGCTCCTGATCTACAGGAGCTGCAGAAACATCTTGGCACAAGTGTGGATACAGACAGTAGAGGAACCCTGGGACCCTTCAGATTATGATGGCTGTGACTGCTGCTATCCACTCCAGGTGCAACCTTTGACAAGCAGACAAATATCATTTAGGCACAATTCTAGGCACATTGTCTCCTTCTACCAGTACTACACAAGTAGCTGTCCCAGCTGAGCTGAGCATTTCAGCAGCTTGCAATTGGCCAGAGGGCTTCCACCAGCAGGCTGAGTTGAGCCAAACCCTTTGCTTCCCCTGACACTGCAGCCACTACAGCCTATGAGTTGAAGCAACCTTTCCCCAGCCTGATAGGGCAACTTCTGTGGAGCTTGGAGGATCGGTTTCACTTCTTCTTGGTAGTCAGGGGTCTTTCACACCTGCTAGAACTTGCACTGTTTTCAAGGCCCACCCAGTTCTTGCATAAGTGCCAGTAGGAGTTTAAAGTCCCAGTCATAAGTGGAGTGGACTTGCCATTGCCTGTGTATGCCATGGGGGTGTTCTACCTCCATCCCTGCTATTGCTCCCCAAGCATCTTGATACATGGCTATAATCCAATCAAGCAAACAGTGATTGCCTTGCATCTTCTGAGACCCATGCAGCTGCTGCCTTGGGGCTGGGTCTGCAGCCACATTGCTCACTGCCTCTCCCATCAACAGACTCAAACTGCCCTCTCCTTCATCCCACAAATGTGACAGCCAGGCCCACAGTGTTTCGCGTGGCTACTGATGAAATTACTTAGCCAGCTCCATGAGCTCACCAGATTTATCATCATGAACAGTATTCACCTAGATTGGCAGGGCTGGGGCAGCACCAACCCTACACTATTTCACTTTAGCCTGCATCAAAGGGCGTGCAGCCAGCCTAATTCCCTCATCATCATCACTACTTCCCCTTCCTCATTCAAGGTGCTGTCCTCGGCTTTATCATCCCATCCTGATGGTGACCAAGCAGGTTGACCAAGAAGAGTTGCACCCTAGGGCAATGCAAACAGTGTCCCCTTTTCTGTACACATCAAGAAGCTCCTTTTCCTGCTTCTCTAACTTTCCACCTGAATCCCTTACAACTTCACAGACAGTAGCTTGCATATCTCTTTCCCGAGCCACATCCTCCTCCATGGCCTTCATCCACTCCTGCAAAGCCTTCAAGTCATCTCCCTGCATTTTCAGCACAGGCAAAAACAGCCAGCCCACTGCCGAGGCTGCTTATCTTTCCCCAAGGGCTTCAGTGGTTAAATTCATCCGCTCATAGGCAGCAGTTATAGCTGCTGGATCTACTTAGACAGCTGACCAATCCTGGGAAGTCCCAAACCCACCCAGCACCTCTGCCACAGGCACCCACCCACTCTTCCTAACTCCAGCCAGGAATTCACCATCTGGCTGCTATGTCTCCCCAACGCATCCTTACTTTGGAAACCTGCTAACTGTGCCTATTGTCCTGATTTTTTTTAATGTTTTTGTATGCATTGGAAGCTGCCCAGAGTGCCTGAGACAACCCAGTCAGATGGGTGGGGTATAAATAATGATGTTGTTGTTGTCACTATCATTATCATCATTATCCACAGGCCAAAAGGAGGATGTGTGTAAGTGGCTTGGTGCAGGAGTTCCCAAGAAGGATGGGGAAAAAATGCCTGAGTGATCAAAGCTAGTGCTTTATTAGAAGAAGGTGAAAACTTACAAGACAGGCTTAACCTCTGGATCACGAGTTCAAGCCCCACCTTGGGCAAAATATTCCTCCATTGCAGGGGGTTGGACAAGATGACCCTTGTGGTCCCTTCCAACTCTACAATTCTATGAAAAGCCTGCAGAGCCTTGCTGCCAATGCAAGGATAGATGCTGAAACATCAAGCATTTGTCATGACTTGTCCTCGAGGGGCTAACATGTTAAGCAATACTGATAATTTTAAAAAGGCAAGCTACGTAAATTGGCAACACTAGCCCAATTAACTCACCCCTTGCTAACAGACACCTTCCCAATTTTCATCCACCTCTCTGATAAGAGAGTAGCACAATAAACCTAGTCCCTTGACTACCAAGATGGAGTGTACAGGCTTTCCGGGTTGTTTGCACCATATGGTTCTACACAAGAGCTTGTGTCTTACTGCAGGGCAAGATTAGCACAAGCCTACTGTTTTTGGTATAGAGAGAAGTGAACGCAACGAGAGAAATGAAAGAAAAGGGTCAGGAGGGGCAAGAAATATCCATGCCAACAATGCAATCCTATCCATTACTCTTACTAAAGAGTAAGCCTCGTTGAGCTCAATGGGGCTTACTCCCAGGTAAGTGTGTGGAGGATTGTATTCCAGGTTTACCTATTCTGAAGATATTTCCCTGTTTTCCAGGCTGCTGAAACTGAAGCTTGCATTACCAGAAGAAAAATAGCAGAATGGAAGTGTATCAAATGCTGCATTGTAATGCATGTACTCCTATTAAAAATATTTACTGTGGCACAAATTAACAAGAAGACCTCGCTTTTTTTGCAATTACTCTACTGAATTGCAAGGAACTGGGACTGTCGATATGCAAAGCAACCATCATAGAATCACATTAGCTAGTAAAATTAAGTTGGAACACATTAGGTAGTAAAATGAAGCTGTATGTTTATCATTGTGTGTATTATTAATGAGGGGAATAGCTAAGGCAACAAAATTCTTTAGCATAGTTTTGCAGGATTGAATATTTTTGTGTTTTGGGGAATATCCTATTAAAGGACTTAAAAAAACCCTTTAAAATAAAACAAAACATTTAAAATTGAGAAAAATGTTTTGGAGGAGGTAATAAAATTGAAGGATGGAATAAATTTATTGCTGTCTGAAAATATGGCATCTAATGTATAGGCCAGTTTTTCTGCATCTGTTTTTCATGAATGCAGCGAAGTGACTATAATAAAGATATTAAACATATATTGAGTTCCATTATGATCTTGCAGATCTGTTTAGGATATCTTCTTAATGATACCAGCAACTTCATGAAGTCATGGCATGAAGAGAAACATTTTTTTGTTATTTTCTCCCCTTCATGCTATATTATCCACTACAGACTCACCAAAGTCCAAACTTAAACACAGTTTGGAAGCATTGTACACAGCAAACTTCATGAGCCATGCAGACATGCAGCAAAACTTTGAAAGTATGCACACACACACACGCACACACAATTTCTAAATATGTATTGATTGTTCTGCCTCTCCTTGCTTTTTCTCCAAGTTGGTAATGTGCTACTTTTACTTTATTGATATGGACTGATAGTAACTAACTTTAAAACACTTTTAATATCCCCCCACTTCAGGAATACACAATAGATGTTTTCTTCCGCCAAAGATGGAAAGATGAGAGATTAAAGTTTAAGGGTCCAATGAACATTCTTCGACTGAACAATTTAATGGCCAGCAAAATCTGGACTCCAGATACATTCTTTCATAATGGAAAGAAGTCAGTAGCTCACAACATGACAATGCCAAATAAGCTACTACGAATTCAAGATGACGGGACTCTCTTATATACCATGAGGTGCACATTTTATTTTGTCTTTTGATCACTGTCCTGGTAAGCTGTTCTCACTTTAGCATCAAGCCAGCATGCTCCCTATTATTAACACTCTCATTTCACAGCATCCTGCAGCAAACACTCGGGTAAGCAGACTCCTAACATGGCAAAATACGCCATCCATTTCCCAGAGGTACTGGATGCAGAAAAGAACTACATCCTTCCCAGTGCCCTGATAATCTAAAGACCTCCCTAGTAGCCTATTCACACATACATACTAACCACTGCATGCTATTAAACTAGCAGATGAATAGTTTTGAGATGCCCCAATACAGGTGGATCAGAGATCTGTTACATTTGCAAAAAATACATAAACTTATCAGTTTGCAAATATTGGTTCATTTTGCATGTACATGTGGATTCTAAAAAAGGAGACTGCACTCCTCTACTGATATTTCTGCTGTTGCACTATCCAGGGCTTAGCATTTGAACCTAGGCTCGTGGTTTGTCTCTTTCAGCCCAACCACAAGCTGTAAACCAAGCACAAAGCTTGTTTGCAGCACATGGCTTGTCTAGAATGAGAACACCTATGAGCCTGAGTTCAGATGAATCAATAAGCCAAACCATGGCTTGGCACTGGGTAGCACAGAAGTAAGAGGTCCAAGGAATTAGTGTGTTGCCCATGGGAACACGGGAACCATGCTAAGCCATGGTTTGACTTACTGTTACATGCAAACTGGTTTGCTGCATGTTTCTAGCTTTGATAGATGAGTCTTTGCTTTGATGCATTTATTTTCTGGGGTGCTTTTATTGAAACAGTTTTATTTAAGGTACGTGCCTTTAATAGGACTTCTGTGTTCATGTGGCACATATTTTTGAATTGAATGTTAATGGGTAACCTGTAGTTCCGTAATTTGCCATTTCATTCAGCTGGCCTTATAGTTTTGGGATCCGCTTTGTTGTGATGAGGCAGTATCCTCTGAAGGATGAAATAAAACAAACAAAGGACAAATAGAGGGTTAAGTTTTAATTGATTTTGTGTAATTAAACTCTGCAATCTGTAAATTCATTTTATTTTTATGGAATTGGTTTTCATGACTCTTTAACAGCAGACTTAAGTATACAGCGGTCTTTTCCCTTTTAGGCTTACTGTCCAAGCTGAATGTCCAATGCACTTAGAAGACTTCCCTATGGATGCCCATTCGTGCCCATTGAAATTTGGCAGCTGTAAGTAACATGGCTAAAAGCGCAGCCTCCAGCTAGTAAATATCTTACGTAGTTCAACATCTCATTTCTGCTCTTGGACTTGCTCACAATTTATGTATGCTTCAGCAACATTGTGCTGCATTATATGTTCTGGGGTTTTTTATATTTAAAATAATTCATTTCCAGTGCTTTTGTCTTTGAACATGTTAGCAAATTCACTGGGTTCTTGTTTTTCCAGAAGATATTATGGCCTAATTGCAGCATTCATCATAAGTAATGTCATTTATTGACCAATAGGTTTTAATCGTTATAGTAGCAGAGTGACACAGTTGTTAATACAGCACCTGGATAAGAATAACTACATACCTGATGCAGTGTGCAAAATGAAATAAAATATCTGGAAAACATGAAATTACGCCAATGCAGTCCCTACACAAGCTGAAGTTTATCTTAATGTTTTGTTCTTTTGTACTTGTATGAAGGCTGTAGCAGGTAAAATCTTCTACAATGCTCTTTCAATGCAACAAATGTGCTTTTTAAGTTGTACAAAAAAAGTGCAACTGAAAATGCATTTGCACTAAATAGTGAGCTAGTTCACACATCACTTTGACTTAAAGTTTAGTTTAGTTTAGTTTAACTATGATTTAAAGGTGAATATGTAGAGAGATTGTGCATGGGATTTAAATTGTGGCCCTTTGCTTATACCCAGCTCCTGCTTCTGTTGGGCTGTTTGGAGCTTTGCTATAGTTTGGCTCAGTGTTAAGTTCAACCCAAGCAAAGAACAATCCTTGGTTACAGCTCATGTTTTTTTGTAGAAAGAAACGAGCCAAACCATTCCACCCCATGCACCAGCACACTGCGCTTTAGCTTAACTATGGTTTAAAGTGATGTGTGAAGCAGGCTAATATGAGGATAGGCTAACTGGTATGAGTCCATGCTTAATTCTGTTTGTGTGGTGGAAAGGTGACAATATATCTCACTAATATTTTGTTCTTCCTTTGAGAAGTATAGACTTGGCTCAGACACTACACAAAAAACCATGGCTTGTAAAATCACATGGGTTGTTGTGACATCTGAGCAGACATTTTGTGAATCGTCTTTGCTTTGAAGCTAGTTTGAAGATCACACTTTGTGTAATTCTTTGTGATAAAATGCCCTTCACCAAACAAGTAATAATATACATTTTTATTGTGGTTGTGAATTACGTTTTATACATTGTGCTTTGAACTTAGGCATCAGCCTCTCAATTAGATTTAAGCAACTGCATCTCACCCAGGAGAAAGGATGTCTCTTCTGATGTGAATGCTCTTGCAAGTTTTCAAGGTAAAATAGGTTGAGTCACCTAAGAATTACATAATGAAAGAATCCTTAGTTGACACTGTTAGTCCACACGTGGACACAGACAAACAGGAGAGCCTCAACGGGTCTTAGGGAAGGGAGGCATTGGTGACTGAATAGGATCATTGTTTTGTCCAGGGTTTCCCAAACTTGGGTCTTCAGCTGTTTTTAGACTACAACTCCCATCATCCCTAGCTAGCAGGACCAGTGGCCAGGGATGATGGCAATTGTAGTCCAAAAACAGCTGGAGACCCAAGTTTGGGAAACCCTGGTCTAGTCAGTTAAGGAAGGACTCTGGATGCCTCAGATTTTAATTCCTGGACACGACCTAAAGAAAAAACAATATGTGCTCTGGTTAAGATCTACGGAGCAAATAAAAGTAGATAACACTGATGTGTTTGAATCTTTAATTTGAATTTTTGCTGAGAGTGTGTAAAGCAGAAATCTTTTTCCAAAGCATCTCTTTTGGTGAAAAGCTTCCTTTTTAAAAGAGGAAAATGCTAATGTATAATGCTGAGAGTGTCCAATAGTTTGATGAGGAGTGCAATTTGATGGGGAAAGGCTCTAAAAGGCTCCTGTTTTTCTTACAGGAAGTCAGGGCTAAGCAGTCTTTCCTTTTGTTATTTTCAATTGGGGGGGGGTGGAATTAAAGGCCTTATTACCACACAAAGAGCACCAGGTTTTTGTGATCCATGGATGCTGTTTCTGAATGCTTCCCTTAATAAAGACCGTAAAACCTTCTGGCAAGTGGTCTCAGGAGTTTTGCATTCTTGATCACAAGCTCTATACCGTTTTATCTCAGCGCATGTCTGAGGACCACTTTAGAGCCAACTTTACAGACACAGATGATATTATTACCGTATTTTTTGCTCTATAAGACGCACCAGACCACAAGACGCACCTAGTTTTTGGAGGAGGAAAACAAGAAAAAATATATTCTGAATCTCAGAAGCCAGAACAGCAAGAGGGATCGCTGCGCAGTGAAAGCAGCAATCCCTCTTGCGGTTCTGGCTTCTGGGATAGCTGCGCAGCCTGCATTTGCTCCATAAGACACACACACATTTCCCCTTACTTTTTAGGTGGGAAAAGGTGAGTCTTATAGAGCAAAAAATACGGTACATCTTATTTAGGCTCTCTACTTGATGCTGTGCTATGAGTCACACCAAAATGGAACCCAGTTTCTGTAAAAGCCAGCCTCATTCCCTCATCATCATCACTACTTCCCCTTCCTCATTCTAGGTGCTGTCCTCAGCTTTATCATCCCATCCTGATGATGACCAAGCAGGATGACCAAGAATAGTTGCACCCTAGGGCGATGCAAACAGTGTCCCCTTTTCTGTACACATCAAGAAGCCAGTGCGAGCAGCTCCTTTTCCTGCTTCTCTAACTTTCCGCCTGAATCCCTTACAACTTCACAGACGGTAGCTTGCATATCTCTTTCCCGAGCCACATCCTCCTCCATGGCCTTCATCCACTCCTGCAAAGCCTTCAAGTCATCTCCCTACATTTTCAGCACAGGCAGAAACAGCCAGCCCACTGCCGAGGCTGCTTATCTTTCCCCAAGGGCTTCAGTGGTTAAATCCATCCGCTCATAGGCAGCGGTTATAGCTGCTGGATCTACTTAGACAGCTGACCAATCCTGGGAACCCAGTTTCTGTAAAATAAGTCTTACCTGTGATTCCTCAGATCAAGAGTGGGAAGGATCCAAGGATTGATTAATAAACCTCTGAAACTTATATAAGTAAGGCAACCTTGGTGGTCCCCATTGTTGGATGCCCTTTTTACTACAGTGAATTGTTCTGGCATGATCCTTTCTAGATGGAAAAAGCAATAGTGGTACCTTTTTTAAAAAAAAGGGTCAAGCTTATGATCTGGGAAACTGTAGGCTTATTAGCCTGCCATCAGTCAAGGGGGAGTTGTATGCCAGGTTCTTAAGCAATGGAATGATTTCTTTCTTAGAATCTGAGAATATACTTACTGATTCTCAAGCAGCATTTAGAGAAGATTGTTCAACCCTTGATCACTGTCTGATCCTTTGTCACCTTCTTGAAAAATATACAAGAACCTTGTGAGGGAAACTATTTGCTGCCTTCATGGATTTAAAGGTAGCTTTTGGTTATATCTCCAGGGTCAAGTTATGGCAGAAAGTGGAAGAAATTCTTGTTGATAAAAGACTTCTCGCTTCTTCCTCTTTTGCCTTTGTATTGCAATAGTCTTTCACAAATCAGATGTGGTAATAAGGGACAGTTTACTAAAGATAAACCCACAACCAAGGGAGTTAAGTAAGGATGTATACTTGCTGCTACTTTGTTTAATTTGTTCCTAAATGATCCCAGAACTGTCTTAAATGACCCAGATGGACTCCTACCAAAACTAGGTAATAGGAATGAATGAAACTTTATTTGTGTCAGCCGTTGGCCATAGCAACAAAAAACATTGTGATATACACAGAACAAAATAAAAAAGTCAGTTATATAAAACACAGTTTAGGGTCCTGAATCAGCAGGTAATAGGAAAATTTGTATCTTACTTTATGCAGTTTTCCCCTTCTGCTCTATACTTGGGCTAAAATGCCTGTTATCTCAGTTTTTAATCTACTGTAAGCACAATTGTTTAAAGTTCAATTATGGAAAAGCAAAGGTTTTAGCTTTTGAAAACAGCATTTCCCAGCATAGGTGGGTTTTAGATGATCAAATTATGGAGCAAGTTATATTGGGGGTAAAATTCAATCATGCTACATTGTGGTCTACTCACAGATACCTGGAACATGCTTTATAGAATAGGAGTGTAATTGTTATTGCATTTCACACGTAATTATTGAAGCTGAGCTTGAGCAATAAGATGAGATGGTGTTTATTTATTCATCTTAAAGTATCAGATACCATTTTTAGAACAATTGTCTCACAAAGTGGTTTACAATCATTAAATACATCAGCCGTGATTAAAATACAACAATAAAATTTCTGAATTTGATTAGAATAAGGCAGATGAACAAAAAGTTTTTTGTCAAATGCTTCACACCTCAGTCTGGGGGTGGAGCTGGGAGAGGCACACATATATCCAAAGTATAGGGTATGTGCTTCTGAGACCTGTAGCTGAGCATCCCAGCCCTTGGAGACCTTTCATTCTCAGTTCAGGTATGAGGTAGTTTTCAATTGACTATCCTAAAAAGTGTGCAAGAGGGGATGTTCCATAACCTCTGTGCCATGATGGGAAAAAGTGAAAGTCTTCAAAACAACAAAAAAGGAGCTCACCATGCACACAGAGACTGGGGGAAAAATGAGTAAGAAGCTCTATAAGAAGCTAGTGCCATTCCTGTTGGATGGGAGAAAAATGATCCCTGTGCAGCAGGAGACAACGATTGAAGAAACATCCAAGGACCAGCAATATGAGTCTTCAGCCCATTACCCTTGATTGAGATGTCTCCCAGCACAGATCCAACAGAGGCAACCATTCGTTTACAACAACTAACACATCCTGCAATAAAGCCACAGCAGCACACATTGCAGAAGGTTGTTGTGCACCAGGAACTATTCTGGAGGAGCCTATAGGACACAGTAGGTCAGTGCAAGGGGAGCTCCTAGTGAGCAGCTTGCTCTAACAATAGCTATAGGTGAACTTTTTGATCCTCTGCCTGCATCTACCTCTCCTTTGCCCCGTTCCCTTTTGAAGAACTAGAGTCTTTTAAAAGGCCAACGCACATCTGAAGGGAGGTATGTTCCCTGAGCTCCACAGTCTCCCACCTAATCCATTTCCTGTGCCTGGTGCACTCAACACACCCTTGAGAATCCTGTCTCTGATTCTATAGGCCCTGGAACTACGGGATCTCTTCAGCAGGCTTCTACTTGCCCGCCTTGGATTTCATGATCCCTGATCTTCAGCATGAGACTCATAGTCAGGAACCTAGACCAGCTCCTTGGCCAGTGACACTGTAGGCTCCAACTCAGTGCCTTAGTCACTGAATGACTTGGGGATCATGACAGGCACCAAGTACACTGATTTCCTGAAGGAAGTAAAAGGGCATGGGGCAACAGTGGCAGCTATATGTTGGTCTAACATGTTGTTCAGGCTCCTGCTCACCAGTAACTCTCACTGGTGAAACTGTGGGGAAAGCCTGCACCACTCAAGGCAGGATCACTTGAGGTCCTGTTGATCCTGGAGTGCAACAGTGGAAAGCACCTTGTGCCATGATGCCTGAGAGATGCAACCCATGATTTGGGATGACAAGATGGATCCAACGTTGCTGCTGCCTAATGTCGGTGAACCAGATGTGTGGGCCATCTCTCTCTCAACCTCCAGTTCTCATTTGAAGATTTATTCTTAACTTTCCAGAGTTAATTCTACATGGTTTCTGATGAGAGCAGTCCAAGCACACACCACAGTTCAGTCCTGGTCAGCCTCTCCTGCTTTCAAGTTTCACAGAGTTACAAGGTGAGTGGTTTTTGGTTTTTTTTACACCTCTCTTAAATGTCCTCCTCCTCCTTGCTTTACTGCCAGTGCTATGTGTAAAATTTAAGAACCTGGTTCAAACTGCAGCAACTTCATGATGCCTAGGTGTGCCATGAATGTAGTGTTTCTCAAAAGATGCTCACAACTGCTACATATACGTTGCAGCATATACATCTCTCACAAAATATAGGGGTTCCGTTATACTCATGGAAATACCCCTGCATTCCCTCAAGCAAGCAGCCCTGAAGTGCATGCCTGAGTCATCATTAACAATAGGGAACCTGCTGTACTTACCATATTTGCAACCGAAACCAAAGATACCTTGAACACTGTTTATCCACTGAAAATAAAGAGGGTGTAGCCTACTGACCAGTCCTTTATTTCATGCACAGGTGTAGACGAAGTAAACCCAAACGTGGAAGAAACAGAATGGAATGTCCCAGATAGACACCCTGATCTGTGGAAGCGGAGTTCGTTGGAGAAGAAAACACCCCAAGATGCAGAAGCCAAACTAGCCCCACCTTCTCCTGGTGCTAGATAGAGTGGCCAACTAAATGCTCATATTAAGCAGTCAACCTGAGAAACAGGAGGCAAGTAGATAATGATGTCTGTGAAGGACCTGGTCATCAAATGGCAAAGGGCAGGAGAAAGCTTCAGCTTCTTACATGAGCAAATACAAATAAGACACAGAGATATGGTCTGTTTATTTAATCAAATTAAAAACAACAACACCATGACTAACATCTTAATACGTAACAGGTACCATTTTCATTATCACATTTGTGCCACTCATTTGGAAGGTAGGGACAACAAAGCTGATTTTATCAGCATGTCCTGGATAATGTCATTTTATTTTCCCTGAAAGTCCCAAATGTTGATTGGGCCAGCATGCTATTATTTACTTTAATATTTAATAAATTATAATGCTGCTTTAAATTGATCTTAACTGTGATCCTTTGTCTTTAAAAGTATAGTTAAGACAATAAAGAGCTCATGGATTTGGAGATAAGATGACCAAGTATTTTCATTTCTGAAAATGGAAGGGTCAGGTATTTCAAAATTACTCTTGTGCTATATATATTCTTTTTTATGTTATTGTTTATGTAAATTTAAATGAACAATAAATAAATAAAGGGCTGTTTCACTGAACACCTCCGGTGGTTTGTTTGTTTGTTTGTTTGTCTTTTGCCACATTTGTGGGTCATGAAACATCCACTGTCTATTGCCAATCAACTGAAAACATAGTTTGGTAAACGTTGTTCAACTGAAACAAAAATGTTTCGATTTACAAGAGAAGAGTCGCTTGCAGAAACAACAATTCGTGGATGAAACTGAATAGAAAGTGCAGAACAACTTTAATCCAATTGGCTTCAGATAAATGCCTAGTCTATAAACAATAAGTGGGGGCAGTAAGAGAACCACAGCAGAGGACAACCCAACAACAGAGACAGGAGAAGCATTGGGGGTGTTTTTTTGCTTCGTGTTTTCCTTCTTTCTCTCCCTCCACAATGGGGTGGAAAACCTCCCTCTACTCCTCTCCCATGTGCAGCCATCGCTGCTTGACAAGTAAGTACAGTGGTGCCTCGCAAGACGAAATTAATCCATTCCGCGAGTCTCTTCGTCTTGTGGTTTTTTTGTCTTGCGAAGCACGGCTATTAGCGGCTTAGCGGCTATTAACGGCTTAGCGGCTTTAAGAAAAAGGAAACAAACTCGCAAGAATTCACAAGATGTTTTGTCTTGCGAAGCAAGCCCATAGGGAAATTCGTCTTGCAGAACGACTCAAAAAACGGAAAACTCTTTCGTCTTGCGCGTTTTTTGTCTTGCAAGGCATTCGTCTTGCGAGGTACCACTGTAAAGGGTATAGAATGGGGACGCTGGGAATTCACATTTTGATTGCAGCTGGAAATGAATTTAGGGGCTTTGAAAGCTCAGCTCTCCTTTGAGGTTGGCTTCTCTGAGCCTCCAACTTCTAATTCGAGACTGGGTCTTGATTCAGGCTTTAGGTCCAGTTTTGGTTGCCCTGTATTATGACATCTGTCAGGAAAGAAGGGAAATGTGTCCCTGTTAATTTTCCTTTACTTCTCAGCAACATTTGATATAATCGGCCGTAGAGCAACTGTCCAAGTTGGGGGTGGGTGTCATTGCTTTGCAGTGATGCCAGTCCTCCTTGGATGGTCCTTTTCAGGGGGTAATGCTTGGGCAGTGTTCTTCGGCTCTGTGTAGCTTTCAGCGTGGGGGTTCCTCAGGGTTCAAATTTATCCCCTATGCATTATGTGTAGTGCTGCCTTTGAAGATGGTTTGGAAACTTCAACAGGTGCAGAATTTGGCGATCAGTTAGCTTATCAGGGCAATTAATTTAAGCATATTATGCCAATCTCATGGTGTAGAAGGCTGGATGTCCTAGAGTATGATCATTGCCAAAACCAAATTATTGATGACTTTCTGAAATTTACACAGAGGAAATACATGTTTTAGGACAAATTTCCAGTTCTTTGGGAGCAGTTTTCTAATATCTGGCCTGGAAATGGCTCTAATATTGCAGGTGCAAAGAAGAGGTTTGTTATACCTGTAGAGAAGAGAATTGCACAAGCTATGGCTATAAGAACTTCTGCAACCTGCTTGCAGCATTTTTCTGTACTGCTTATGTGGTATTCTGTGAAGTGGTTTGAGTCTTCAGTAGCTATTTCTTGATGATGTGATCATATTAGGGGTTAAGGAGAAGGTTATGGTTGAATTCCTTCATTTGGACTTCTCATGAGTGGAACATAAGGACACAAAGAAATCGAGGCACAAAAAAATTGTGACGAATTTTGCATCCACAAGAATTATGATAGTATAGTTATCCAAGTACTCTGATGCTAAAGGTTTATAGTTTGCAGTTGTCTATGTTGGTATCTCTGGGCAACATTGAGGTGTGCTGATTTTCACCTTGATATTCATACTGAAGCTGGAATTTCTTCTCTGGATGATCACAACTAGTTTAATGATGTGTCCATGAAGCCCTTTATTATTAGTGCTCAGACATATGCCATTGTGCTGCAGTTAGTGAAAGTCTATAGCTGGCATCTCACAATGTCAAAGGATTCTGGATCAGCTATTGAAATAGCAATGTATAGTTGTTGTTAATCCACTTTGCTTTTATAACGAAATACGTAGCATATAAGTATTTTTTAAAATTAATACATAATAGCAGTCTTATTCATTTCTTGGTATATACAGGATTGTTTGTGTTATGGAAATGCATTATGCTTTCATACACTGCAAGTTTTAGTTTCTGGTAGAGTCTATGCTGTCAAAAGTTCCTGTAATTCAAATCTGGTAACTTACTTTCACAAATGCAAACCCATGTGATTTAATGCAGATACAATAACATGAATTCCCTTAAATCTAAATTAACAATTGCCTATAGGAAAAACCAACAATTTTATACAACTGAATCCATGTTTTCCATTGTAGGATAACATAAATGAAGTATCCCATTCTTTAAATATCTTTGCTCCATGGCATCTCCTGAAGGCCCATCAGATATCAGACTTCTAGGGGGTGAAATCATGAATAGATGTGGGGAAAATTTGCCCCTCCCAGATGTTGTTGATCTTACAACCCCCATCATACATGGCCATCTGCCATGCTTACTGGGACTGACTAGAGTCAGCAACATCTGGAGGGCCAGAGGTTCCTGACACCTGCCCTAAGATGTTCATGGGAGATGTTTACGCTGAACAGTCTTTTTAAATCAATTTTGTTACATCCAGTGCTTAATCTATTTTGACAGCAGATATCCAGTATTTTCACAATCACAAAGCAAGGAATTTTGGATGCAGTTATGTCCTCCATATGCTCCTTTCTTCCCATGTTGTTCTCTCACCTGCTTCTGAGCAGGTATCAGCTGGACATATGTACATAGGGCCTGCCATCACTTGGGTGACAGTTAAGGGGAGGGAGCCAACCTTTGCCCTCTCTCTTTCCCCAGTTTGGCTTCTCATCTCTGCTGAGACAAGCAGTGCAGGCCCCTGGGGAACACTGCAGGCCCAATGGATGGAGTGGGAGGTTGTGGTTGCTGCACTGGTGCCAGCACTGATCTGTAACCATCTCTGCATCCTGTCCTCTGCACATGGAGAACTGCTTTGCATCCTTTATGTGTACTCTTACATCAGGGATTGGGGAGTTTTGTTTTGTTGAGGGTCACATTCCCTTAGTGGCAATCTGTCAGAGCCACATACCAGTAATAGGTGGGTCCAGAGCTCAAAGTGGCTGGGGCCAGCCCCTTCTCCCTTTTACGGCCACCCCTTTCCCCCCTCCCTCTCTGTCTCCCTCCCTGTCTCCTAGCTAAGTTGATGGCAGAGGGCCAGGGCTTTCAATGGATTTGCTTGTTGACAGCTTCTCCTCTTCTTCCCCCATCACTCAATCCATTTCAGGTTTTGCCCTTCCCTTCCCATCCTATCTCTCCTACCTTCATGAAACTGGGCCAAGGCCTGCATAGGTTCTTCCCCCCTGTCTTATATAGACAAAGCACTTCCAAGTTCCTACTGCTTAAGAGATCAAGAGAGTCAGTGAATATCAGAGGCTGTGCTGAATTCTCTGAGCAGCTATTCCCAAATAATTGCTCTCTTTTGAGCTGATAACGTCTCTTCTTATTTCCCCCCTGTAGATGCATATACATCTTCAGAAGTGACCTACAAGTGGACCTTCAATGCATCTAATTCAGTAGAAGTGGCTCCGGACGGTTCGAGGTTGAATCAGTATGATCTCATAGGGCAAACAATTGGAGAAGAAACAGCTAAATCAAGTACAGGTTAGTAAGACAAAGAAGAAACCGCTTGAGTCCTTTTTCCTTCAGCCACTGGTGCACTTTTGGCCATACATGCAGACTACACTCTGTGGCCTTGCCAGGTTGACTTGTGGACATAGGAAATTATAGATGCTAGAACTTAATTTAAGGTACAGTATTTATATGCCACTGAATTACCAAAGTCTCTAAGTGATGTTACAATAATATACTATATCATAGAGGGCTTCCATATGGGAGCTCTAGGTTGCAAAATGGCTCATTTAGATATAATTCTCTCTGTGTTAATTGGAATGCGAACGTCCACATACTCCATTTTTCAGTTTTTCTTTATCAGTGACCTATCATCATTGTTTGAATTTTTCTGTGCTGTGCTTTGTGGCTCCTTGCCCTAATCATTACTCCCTACCCTCCATTACCTTTTCCTATTTGTGGCGTGTACACAGATATTTGTGTGCCTGTGCACATAAAATAAATAAATTGCCAGACATTCACAAGAGCAAACATTGCCAATCTTTACTTATCATGTTTCATGGTTACTTACCATGTTTCAAGGGTGTGGGGTTTTTTTGGGGGGGGTGTTATCTATTTCTACAGTGGTACCTCGGGTTACATAGGCTTCAGGTTACAGACTCCACTAACCCAGAAATAGTGCTTCAGGTTAAGAACTTTGCTTCAGGTTGAGAACAGAAATCGTGCTCTGGCAGTGTGGTGGCAGCAGGAGGCTCCATTAGCTAAAGTGGTGCTTCAGGTTAAGAACAGTTTCAGGTTAAGTATGGACCTCCGGAACGAATTAAGTACTTAACCCGAGGTACCACAGTATTGGGTTTTTTTTAAAAAAAAAAATAATAGGTCCTTGGAACTGGATTGCTCAAATTCAGATGTACCATCTGCATGTGGGAAGTGGTACAAAAATGTGTACTTGCACCACTTGGACTACCAGAATCAGAATGGCTGGAATGTGTTCTAAAAAATTAACACACACATGACAAACCATACGCCCAAAACAGTGTGCTAAGGAGCAATAACATGGGTTATTTTTATTTAACAGAGTTTCCATTGTAAGCAGAAATCTGGATTAAATATAATTTTAAAAAATATGGGCTGCCATTTTGATAATGACAATGTCAGGTGGACACTGCAAAAAAACTGTCGTGCATGAGCTGCACAATAAACCCCCATCTGGGAAGTATCTGGAGTCATAGTTCCGGATGATTCAACAATAGTAGAGTATCGCATTCACTTTTGTAGAGACTGCAGAGTAAAGGAAAATGTTGAGATCCAAAGAATTGTGCATTTAGTTCTGTACTCTTCCCCATCACGCAAATCACGTTTTAGACCAAAGTGAGCTTTAGGTGCAGCTTTTAATGCTTTGAGGGTGTGCTGCTCAAAATTAAACTATCAATCAATCCAGCCAGATGGGCAGGCTATAAATAACTACTATTATGGTCAATGACCAATATTCAATATGAAGCTTTGTCCAAATATATAAAATAGTATCAAAACAAAGTAACTAAACATAACAATAACATTACTAGTAACTGTATCATACTATAAAATGCCAGGCATAGAAAGCAAAAGTATAAGTTTGCTGAAATTAGTTCTTAGGTGTGCTTTTGTGGGGCTCAAACTTTGTTTGGATTTACCGACATACAGCTTTTTGGAGAGGGGCGTGTGTGGATATCTGCAGTATGTTTGCCTTGTTAAAGCAGATGTCTTCAGCTTGTCATGAAAAATGGTTTATTGTGGAGGCAATTCATAATTATTTCTACCGCTCCTCCTAATTTGATCCATTCATTTCTAGGTGAATACAAAGTAATGACAGCTCATTTTCATTTGAAGAGGAAGATCGGTTATTTTGTGATTCAGACCTACCTCCCCTGCATCATGACAGTCATCCTGTCCCAGGTGTCATTCTGGCTGAACAGAGAATCTGTCCCGGCAAGGACGGTCTTTGGTGCGTATTGTGATGGACACCTGGATGTTGTGTTAGTTAGCATTGAAGGCAGCTCAGCATTTCAGGTGCCAGCTACAGCACATTTAGTTCATCTATCTTTTCATTCTTTTCTTTTAAGAATGCATTCTCTTTTGTGATTGAAGTTCATTATGCAGTGTGACAAACTGTGGCTATTTGTCACTAATACTACTTTCAGGTACAGGCCACAGAGCTCCAGGGAGTTGGAAGGGGAATTAACATATGAAAGCGAAGCATGTAAAGTCAATATTCTGCTGGCATTGGAGGAAAAAATGTGCCTGGTTTTAGGAAAGTTCTGATGGTAAATGTTTTCAAGTCCAGCTTTCTCTCTTGAATTCTGGTCTGCCGTTTTTATACCATGCAAGTAGAGATCACAGCCCATATCAGGAGTGCTCCTGTGCCCAAAAGAAGCTCAGCGCTTTAATGCAACATGGAACTTGTCATACAACTTTGAGATTGGGATGACTCCATGTCAGAGTCTGGGTACCAGCAAGGGGCATTTCTCAATCATGTTTCTGTTGTAAAAGAGGAGAAAGCTCTGGTAGATGTTTGGGTTGCTATTATTATGTGTACAAAGTGATGACCTACCATCCCGTGTGCCCCTGCCTCCAGCCAAAATCCCATTAGAACGATACTACATCATGACTTGCTTTTCCTCCAGGGGCATTAGTAGGGTGCAATGACAGCTGCCAACCAGCTGCCACCGAAAGGAGTTTCATCACTACTAATGAAGAGGAAAAGTTGAGGAAGCTGCTGCCAATGGCAGTCTCTTCTAAACTGAACCCATATCACTTTTTCCCACTCAGCCCAGTTTTAAGAACTCGTTTTTTGCGCCTTTCATTCCAGTCATATCCCTTCGTTACATTTTTTTTTCTTTCAACATACACCACTCCCATTTTGGCAAACATCACACACATACATACACACACACACACACAGAGAGAGAGAGAGAGAGAGAGAGAGAGAGAGAGAGAGAGAGAGAGATTGAGATTTCAGGGCTTATAGGGATTTTCAGTACCAGCAATCCAACCTTCCCATGGGATGGATGGAGGGGAGTACAGTTTCAGCGTAGTGAAAACCCCATGCAGAGGCAAGTGGAGGCTGTACAGTGGTACCTCGGGTTACATACGCTTCACATTACATACGCTTCAGGTTACAGACTCCGCTAACCCAGAAATAGTGCTTCAGGTTAAGAACTTTGCTTCAGGATAAGAACAGAAATCGTGCTCCGGTGGCGCGGCAGCAGCAGGAGGCCCCATTAGCTAAAGTGGTGCTTCAGGTTAAGAACAGTTTCAGGTTAAGAACAGACCTCCGGAACGAATTAAGTACTTAACCCAAGGTACCACTGTATGTCTGATCTGCATTCTTTTTGCTTGCCTAAACATTCCTCAGCTGTTCTGACTTGAAACGTAACCTCAATATCTTCCTTGAATCCCACTTGAGTTAAAGTTACAGTGGAGAAACGTAAGTTGTGCCTCATTTGTGTGCTTGCCTGAGGCAGGCAGGGGAAAACCCTGGTAGCTTCCCTATGCTAGCACTGGGTTAGGAATACATCCGAGCACAATTATCAAAAGAGCAGTTGCATGGGGATCATTCTCAAACCCAAGAGCAGATGTGCTTGCAGAATAGTGGGTGTGGTGATCACACAGGTCCCCGGACATTTGACGGTCTATTGACCCTGTGCCACCACTGTAATTGCTTTCTTCGCTACCACCAACCCGTTTCTCACAAGTACACATGGAGTCCAGACAGTTGTTAACATTAACAAATAATCAAGTTTATTTTTATAAGCATGAAAAAGCTTATGGTTTCAGTTAATTTTTCTTGGAAGTTTCTTAATCTTAGTTTCTTTACTGACCCAATGTTCCTAACAACTTCAAACAACTATCTGACTCCACCTAACAGTTCCTCTCACTCTCTCACAACACAACACAACTCAACCAACCAACCCACAGACTATTCCTCCCTCTTCCTTCTCCAACTCCCAACTCTCCACTGACTTTCACACAACTCCAACTCTCACTCTAACTCCTCCTATCAGTTTCCACTGGCCAATCACGTCACACTCATTTAACCCTTTCCTTATGACCCACCTAGGAGGCAAACGCCACAGTGGGGTATGAGCCAAATGTGGAATATTACAACTGTGCTTTTCCATGAAAAGTTTCTTCTTCTTCTTCTGCATTATGCACATGAGCGAGCTTGCTTTTTATATTGGAAGACACCCTGAAGCAGCCTAAAAAGAAACTATTTTTAAAAACTGAGATGTTGAGTATTTCTTGTCTGAGATCTACTCTCTGTCCCCCTCCTCTCTATTTCACTTTGCTCACATAATGTACTTATAAGCAGTAGGTTGCATTTAAGGACTTGGGATAATGAGGCAATTTTAATAATCACGCTCTCCAGTTCCTTTCATTTATGACATCTGTTTAATGTGGTTGACCTAAAGTGTCCATGGTGAATTACGACCAAATCATTTGTTGTCTTTGCCTTGCTTCAAATTAGCCTGTGTAAAAAGTTGCAGTGCTGCTAATTGGATAAATCTTGACTATGTTCTTCATAGAAGATGCATTTGAAAAGCATTTGATTGTGCCTTCAGGGACTAGGCATAAAGCTGGCACAAAATTGTTTGGTTCAAGATTCCAATCTGTTTTTATTTCTTAAGGTATCTGTGCCATTTGTGTTTTTTCAGCAATGCAAGTCAATGACTCTGCGCCTCTAATTAAATGCCAACTATTTTTTAAAAAAGAAAACTTGCAAAATACAGACACATTAAATACACTGGATATTAAAAAAGCATACAAAGGATATCTAAGTCAAAACCTTCACCACCTTTGTTAGTACACAAAGTAGTTTTTCAGGTATAGCATCTAAAGTCCTGGGCTACATGTGCTGAATATTGACTTGTATAAAGAGCAGGTACAATTCACCCCATGACATGCCAGAGGGAGCTTATCATAATCTGTTTTGGGTTCAACAATAGTTTCCTTTCCAAATTGGTATTTGGGAAGCACAAGTCTAAATTTACCTTTTGTGCATAGAATAGTTTGCATGCCATTGGTCAATCCTGACCAAAATGTTCTTTCAAAGAGCAGGCTTTGACTTAAAGGTAAAGGGACCCCTGACCATTAGGTCCAGTCATGGCCGACTTGGGTTGCGGCGCTCATCTTGCTTTATTGGCCGAGGGAGCCAGCGTACAGCTTCCAGGTCATGTGGCCAGCATGACTAAGCCGCTTCTGGCGAACCACAGCAGCGCACGGAAACGCTGTTTACCTTCCCACCGGAGCAGTACCTATTTATCTACTTGCACTGGCGTGCTTTCGAACTGCTAGGTTGGCAGGAGCAGGGATCGAGCAACGGGAGCTCACCCCGTTGCGGGGATTTGAACCGCCAAGCTTCTGATCGGCAAGTCCTAGGCTCTGGTTTAACCCACAGTGCCACCCGCGTCCCTAGGCTTTGACTTAGATCACAAATATTTCAATTTTAGAGGTCAAGTGCATGAACAGGAATTTATAACCCAATTGCACAATTTTGTTAGCATTGAGAAATCTATTGAAAAATATGAGGACCAAATAGTGACTACTATTGCTGCTTCTTTTTCTTTGCCCTTCAGTTGAAAACTAGAGTTGTTAGAAATGTTAACAGGATCCCCAAGTTGCTTAGAAATAATACTCAGATAGATATGGAGACATGTTATAAAATTCACTGAATCAATCTGTGTGTGAGTGTGTGTGTGTTTGTAGTGGTATACATATATTTTGTGGTAAGAGCTTTTTTCTAAAAGATTGCCATCTCTGTAATACAATAGAGTTTTTTTTGTTTTTGTACTAATTATGCCTGCTTCCTCAGCATTGCTAATTTTCGTACAAAGGCAGGTCAGACAGTAAGCCACAGGCAAATCATCTTTGCATAGTTCTCTGTCCTGGGGGAAGACAGATAATGTGGAGAGTTTCTTATTCTAATTAAACTTAATCAAAGTATGTTATATTTGAATGAAAAAATCACAGCTAAAAATGGAAAGAGTATTAAATATTGGACTTCTGCTGTTTTCAGATTACTATCTTTGTCATTTGGAGGAGACTAGACTCTTGGCATCAAGTAATTTATTTAATGATGCTCTCAAACCCTGCCAGAAAACTACCTCACAAGTTTCAGTTTATGGACAAACTACGCATAACAGATGCAGACTCATTTGCTGAAGCTTGAGTCTTCCTCCCCAAATACATATAAAGCAATTACAAATTTTAGACAAAAGGTATGGGGTTGGCTTACAACAGAAAGATCCCAAGAACAAAAAAGAATTAGAATTGTTTATATAAATATGATGCGGGGGGGGGGGGGGAATGCCACCTCAATTTACAAATAGCAGATACCTGCAATCTAACAAATAAATCTGCGTTTTCTTCTCTTGAGCTTTCATTACACTAGTGGGGAAGCTCTGGTGCTAATAAGGCATGGCAGGCTTCTCCATTTGGCCTGCAAGGCCTTTGGGGCAAGCCACGGCCACCTGCCCATCACCTGATGTCATATGGCAGGCATCCCCAAACTCCACCCTCCAGCTGTTTGGGGACTACAACTCCCATCATCCCTAGCTAACAGGACCAGTGGTCAGGGACGATGGGAACTGTAGTTTCAAAACAGCTGGAGGGCCGAGTTTGGGGATGCCTGTCATATGGTGTCAAACATGGGATTGGTAAAGTTGCAGTTTCAAAGGTATACTTGGGAACGCAATCTAAACCTTAGAATCTGCTCCTAATAGCACCACAATAGACCCATGGCTGCCAAGGAAATATTGGGAATGTGCGACTGCTTATTTGCGCCTATGCATTTAATTCAATATTGTTTGAATTGGTGCTTTGCCCTGTTTTACCTTTTTCAGCATGGAAAGGAACTGAATTCATAGAGCACTGAAATCAAGCCACTGTGTATTGGCACTTCAAATAATGTATTGGATATGGTCAGAGGGGTAACTCCTGATATCTCAAACAACCCCTGAAAAATAGTAAATAATTGACTTGTGCTCACCCCCCCCCCACCGCCCCCACCCCCACCTTGTTTGTAGTTCTTGTGAAACATGTCAAGGCGAAACCTACTCATCTGCCTTTTCATTTTGCCAGATATATGTGAAGCTCATTCATTTTCCTGCAGGAGAGAAGCAGAAGTTTCCACTTCACATGTTATACAAAGGGAAGACAGTGTGAATTGCATATTGTCTGTTGGTGCTATTTTGTCACATTATTGCTACCCTAAAAAGCAATGGGTGGTATCCAACTAAACAAGGGTGCTTAGCAGTGCAGTGGAATTTCCTTATCCTCTCTTATACCCACACTGCACTGCGGAACCTGTAAATCTCTTCTGGGGTATTCCCCAACCCTCTGGGGCAGATTTCCTCAGGGTGCAGAAAGAGGAAATGGATTCCGCTGCACAGCCAAAAGTCCTTGTATAAGTGGAACCGTTTAGTTGGCTACCACCCAATGTATCTGCACAAAGATACAGTGGTACCTCGGGTTACATACGCTTCAGGTTACAGACTCTGCTAACCCAGAAATAGTACCTCGGATTAAGAACTTTGCTTCAGGATGAGAACAGAAATTGTGCTCTGGCAGCACGGCAGCAGCAGCAGGCCCCATTAGCTAAAGTGGTGCTTCAGGTTAAGAACAGTTTCAGGTTAAGAACGGACCTCTGGAACGAATTAAGTACTTAACCCGAGGTACCACTGTAGTATCAAGTTTTGTGCATATAATCTTGCATACTTTCTTAGTCACAATGTGCATCTTAACTGTGACTTCTGTAGAGCTTTATCTCTCTCCACTGAACTCTGGATCAAGCCCCCATAGTGTTGTTATCAGCTGCAATCAGCAGCTTTACACTAATCATTTGTAATCACTAGTTTTTGCTCCTGATGATAAATATTCTTCTTTTTTTAAAAAAAACCATTCTGAATTACTCTGACCAACACTTTATTTTCCTCCGTTTTCTCCCCAGGAGTCACAACTGTGCTAACAATGACAACTTTAAGCATCAGTGCTCGAAATTCACTGCCCAAAGTAGCCTATGCCACAGCTATGGACTGGTTTATTGCTGTTTGTTATGCATTTGTATTCTCTGCCTTGATAGAATTTGCCACTGTAAATTACTTCACAAAAAGAGGATGGGCGTGGGATGGGAAAAGCGTAGTCAACGATAAGGTGAGTGATAAAGAAACGTGCTTAAAGTTCCTTCCAATTCTAAGAAATCAATTTAGTAGCATCTACAGCTGATAGCTTTCTATTACTGAAAAATAATTGAAATCTTAAAACCAATATAAAGGCAGAGCAGATTGACGCAGGAGAGGAAAGGAAAAGAAGCTGGCAGTTTGAGCACACACTTCAGCAGAAATTAAATTGTACATATGGAGTCTCCTCCATCTGCTTCATCTTGGAGAAACAAATATTGTCCCAAGGCTGCCTACAAATTAAACAATAGCCCATTTATGCCTGTTAAATATCCAAAATAATCTCAGGCAGCATTTCATTATCTTCGTCAGTTTGTTGCACGAAAATGAATGAGGCCTAAGCTACTTTCCTATGATGAACCTTAATCAGGATTAACGAAACCCAACACCTCATATTTCAGTCCCACATTTATGCTGTTATGTGAGAAACCTGGTACTTGCTGTTTTAGCTTAAACACTTCTCTGGTGTGTTTGGTTCTTTTTTATAAAAATAAATGTTATTTCTGAAAACTGCACCGAGAGAGGTTTTTTGCCCTGAAAAGCTGCATAAAAATATCAAAATAATTAGTTCACATTGGAGCTAGTTTCAAACCAGTTAGTGGTAGAAAGTCAGCAATTTTACTCTTATTTTACTCCATTTTAATCTGCAAAAATGCATTAAACCCTACTTAAGAGCCCTGTTCCAGCTCCCCATTTGGAACTTTTCACTTCACCACAGAAAATAGGGATCTTCTTCATGGGGACTATTTTTCCCTGAGCGACGCAAATAAATTACATATTTATTATAGTTGTTTACCATACTTCTCCCAAGAAGCTAGGGCAAGATAATGTGAATATTCTGTGGGGCAGAAGATAGGGGCCTATAGTCATCCTTTTCTTCAACTCTCAGAGCTGAAGGCAGGACTTTGCCCAAGATGTTCTAATCACCAGACCAACCAGGTAAAGGGTGTGTGTGTTTTGTTGTTGTTGTTTTGCCAATTTGTTGCTCAACCTGCTAGTTTGCTACATACATGTCTCATGTGAAAGTAGAATTTACGTGTAGATTAAATTTGCAGGCTTAAGGAATCCGATTGTACTGAACATCAGAGACGTTCTAAGATTAGGAACATCACAAAGGTCTTCTGGGTATGTCCCATAATACCCATGGATCACAAAAGATGGAAACTGGAAATCTTCATTGGATATTTTGGAAGATGTATTAGTATTTAAAACAGCAACTCAACTGTTAGAGACAATAGATATTTTTTATTGGGGATGGGTCCTCCCCCCAGCCCTATATAGCCTTATGCTTGAGCATAAGCATTAGCTCACAAAAATCTTTGAGGGGGGGGGAGATTCTGAAGTTTCCAAAGGAACACTGGAACATTATGAGAACATATGTTATTGACTGTGCAGTCAGATTCCTTGCAACATCTGTCTCCCTCCTAAGCCTATTAGGATTTTGCATCACTTATACAAGGCATCATTTTCTATTCTGTCCTGTATTTGTCAGTGGCAACTCGCCGAATTTCTCAATTGATTCTGTTGATGTGTATTATTTGTGTGTTGGGGAGAAGAGAAAGATTGGAAAGATTACCAAGAGGCTTGCTGAATCTAGGCACACATTGCAGCCGATGTGGGAATTACACATGCTCCACATTATTAGAGCAAATACCTGAGATTATAGAGTTGCTATGTATCAACAAGACCTGAAGGTATGCTAAGGTAGTCTAAGAAGGCAGGTGAAATTTGGATGTATCCCCACTCAGCTATACATTTGCACAGAGGAAAGAGAAAGCCTGGTCACCATAATTCCAGTTTCCGCAAAACCTACTTTCACGTATGCATTGGGCGAGATTTTCAGAGGAAAACAACTGCCAGACTTTAGAAGACATCTGAAGACGGCCCTGTTTAGGGAAGCTTTTAATGTTTAATAGATTATTGTATTTTAATATTCTGTTGGAAGCTGCCCAGAGTGGCTGGGGAAACCCAGCCAGATGGGTGGGATATAAATAATAAACTATTATTATTATTATTATTATTATTATTATTATTATTATTATTAGTGCCTGTGCTATGCTGCAGTGTATACATGCCCCTGAAAAGGAGCTTACAGTATTTCATACACCCAGGGGGAGGGGGAGGACTGAAGCAAGGGTAAGTAAAACTACTAGCCACCATTGTGACATAATGCAAGTACCATGATTGGGTAATCAAATGCCATTTTTGTTTCCCCTCAGAAAAAAGAAAAGGCATCGGTTATTAAGAAAAACAACGCCTATGCAGTGGCAGTTGCCAATTATGCACCAAATATCACGAAGGACTCTGTTCTCCCGACAATCTCCAAGAGCGCTACCACAACAGAACCCAACAAAGCCAAGCCGGAAGCCAAGCCACAGGAAGCAAAGAAAACCTTCAACAGTGTTAGTAAAATCGACAGGATGTCGAGAATAGTTTTTCCAGTCTTATTTGGTACTTTCAACCTAGTGTACTGGGCAACATATCTAAACAGGGAACCTGTCTTACATGGGTTTTAGGAGCAAACCTTAACTTTATGCTGAGGGCGTATAACATCATTATAATCAGATTGTTTTCCTATGTACAGTACGACTAATAACTGCTAACCCGTGAACCGAGATGTACAGAATGTATATAGGTATCATGTCCATTTATCTCCAAAGGAGGTGCACAGAGTTTATTCATGGGATCTGTAAACAGATGGCACCCATGGCAAATATAGCCCGCTCTCCTATCCGTGTGAGTTCTCCTAAACTGGTATTCAAATAATGCTGAATTATATCCATACAACCGCATATGGTCCTACATAACTATTTAGTAACACTATTTTTTTAATTTAAAGTTTAAGATATTTTTCTATAAAATGACTGATTCTACTTTAATGCAAAGAAACTATCATTTAAAAGAGAAGGGTTTTTTTATAAGAAGTAACCTTAATTTCTTACGGTAGCAGTGCCCATGTAAATATTACAGGTGTGTGGTGAGCTCAAGTATTCTCTTATTCGCAACCATTATGAATGCAAGATATATGTCAAGGCTATTGGAATGTCAGGGTGAAGCACCTCTTTACTTTTGAGTCAAGCGCTGAAGTTGCTGATTAACAGTTAGATCTGTGGTACGGTCAGCACTCTGCCCCTGAAGCAAAAGGATCGGGTGCTTGGGCAGGTCTCACAAGAGAAGAAAAGTTTCCAGCCTAGCCCCAAAGCTGGATTCATATCAATCATTGTAGCAGAAGTGTTTTTTCTTTCTTTCTGTCCAGTGCTAAAGTGTTTTATAAAAGCAGTTGTGCAATGTGGGGGGAGGGATATCGGGGGCAAGGGAATGGATGCTGAGCCAACCTCTCCGTGCCACACTGTGGTAGAAGTTGACAACATACTTTTTAAAAAATAAAAAAGTGATGATACACCAAAGTAAACAACACAAACCTGCTTGCTCCTAGTGAAAAAACATTGGCCAATATTCATTCAGTCCTTAATAGTTCTTCTAGCTGTTAACAGCTCCCTGATTTGGGCCCAAGAGGGGTGGGTCATATGGCTCTTTTTCAATATGAAAAAAAAAGAATCATATAAAAAAACATGATCAGGGGCAGTGTTAATTAATAACAGTGACTTCATACATTATTTTCTTGGCTCATCACAGATGTTTTCTATGGTGAACTTTACAGGCACTTCCTTACATAGCATTGCATGGGCTGTTTTGGCTCTGATATATTCAGGTAGATATAGCAAGAAAGGGATGCTTGTCTGGCAAGTGGTACAGAACAATCAAAGTAGGGTATTTCTTTTTTGCTGCAGTTGCACAGAGAAGCAGAACTTACTCCCAAATAAACATTCAGGGTCAGGGGTGTAAATAGTGCACAGTAAGGTGAGATCAGGTATTAGAGTTGTTGTTTTGTAATTCGTTGATATGCAGAAGGAGAGCTATTCTCCTAAATAAATGGTAAACTCTGGATCTTTCAGATGAGCAGTCCTAGGGCTGGTTCACATGTTACTACACTTGGTTGCTGTGCAGTTGACTACTTGCAGCTGAATGTACAAATGGAATCCATTGATTCAAAGCTTGCCCACCTACATGCAGAAGCTGTCTTCTGCTCATGGAGGGGCTGTTTGGCACCGTACTCCGAAGCGTCGTATGAGAAAAGCTGCTATAAAACCTACCTGTTGATGGCACTAGGAAAATAACTGTGCAAACATTTGCAGGTTAACACAAGTGAGAGCATTTACCTTTCCTCCACTGCTGTTTGTTGCACTCAGCTTTAAAGAGCGGATTTATGCTCCGGGGCGGTGGAAAAGAGCTCTCAGACATGAAACTTTAAAGCATGGAACTGTCCCTGGAAAGGGCAGGGCAAAAGTTGTGTGGATAAGCCCCGGCTGTTTTAATTCTGCTTGTGGGTCTTTGGATTCGATCCGTTTGTTTGAGGCGATAGTGAGAAATGTTATAGCTGTGTTTTATATCGGCAGTGCCCGTGCATTCGCAAAGGCAAGTCATTCATCCAGATGTGCTCCCGCAAAAAATTCCAGGGACCCAATACAGATGGGAACATGTTTTTGCAAATGGTTCAATTTGCTCTTTGAAATCTCACAAAGAGCAACATTCCGGATTCTTAGCTGTAGGTTTACAAGGTTACCTAGTAACATATTGCACATAGTAGCCATTCACGAGACAATTTTAAGTATTAATCCCGTCTTGTGAATTGAAACTTTTATAAATTAACGAGAAGAAGAAAAAGCCAAATGTCCAGAAAAAAAGCTTTCAGATACTCTTCAGGGTTTAAGCATATTGGTAATATAAAACTTCTGTGTACAACTTTTCTGAAGTACAGTTTCCATGAAATCTGCCTTAAAAGGTTAACTTTGTGTATCCATAGCAGCCACTGGGAACCGTTCTTTGGGATTTCGTTTTCATGAGGGGGTCCTCATGATTAAAGATTATTGCTGCTTTTGTAAATTGCAAGCTTACACTTTGCTGGCATAAATTTACAATGACTTTATATATTAGAAATAATTTTGCTAAGAGGAGGTCTTTTTTTTTAAGAAAAGAAAATCCAGTGCATCATCAATACTTAAATGCAAATGGAAACAAAACTGGAGCCTCTGTTTGCAAATTTTGTATAATATTTAATATTGATCCATTAACTATTTCTCATGAAACCTTTGCAAATATTCCTTATACCCCCCCCCCCGAAAAAGGCCCTGTAAATCATACTACCATAAATAATTGTGTACTGTATTTAGATTTTAATAATACATTTGGCCAGTCAACGGTATTTTGATTCACGTACATATTAGCAGTTATTAGTTGACCTTAAAAAAAGATCCACCTTTCTGATGGTGTCTTTATAGTAGAAGCATATGTAGTCGTATAGTGTCATTTATTGCAGTTTTGTACAGTACTTGAGTATAGTGCATAACTAGATATTGCAAAGTTTAACAACACTGTTTAAATATTTCTAAAACAATTTTAAATTACCTTAAGAGGTGGAAACACACATGCACAAAATCAAACAATATTTCCATTTGCTGTTTTATTTTCTGTATTGTTTCATTTTCCTTTAACGTGGTTACGGTCTTTACTCTGCATGAGAAATATTGATGGCAAGGTCACAAATGCATTTTATTGGTTAGAACATTGAGGTAAAATAGATCTTCTGAGATTAATAGTTCCATCCTTTACATGCAAACTCAGAAGTAACCCCACTGAGTTCAGCAGGACTTACTCCAAAGGTGACCATGTGTAGGGTTGCAGCCAAAATCAGGTAAGATACTTAACACAATGAGAATAGGTTGAAAGGATAGAACATTACCTTCCCCATAATGTATACATTTGATCCCCTCTAATCAATTCATCCTCTTCAGTAACAGTAGTTGGGGAAAATGAGCACTTTATTTGAAACATTAAAATAGAAAAAAAATCCTTATTTTCATACCTATTTATATATAACGTTAGATCTGTGTAGTACAGAAATGTGTGATAAAGTTGTGCAAGGTTTGAAGGCAAGCAATAAAAAAAAGTTATTCATGGTACAGTTATACATATCTTTAAAAAATGTTTTATTTGTAAAATATAAATATACCCTTTGATGCTACATTTTCCAGGTACAAATAAATATATAAATATGTACATATGTAAAGCACTTGTAAATACTAGTAATATAGACAATTTTATTCAATTTTATCTTTGATTTTGGCAAAGGGCTCTGACAGCATGACTTTAAAACAAGGCCCATCTTCATCAGTTCTTGTCCTGTTTAAACATTACATTCTTGGGAGAATTCTCAATCTGTATTAATATCAGGCATATACAAGCCCACTGCTGCTTGTCGGGGGAAGAAAATAACTACCATATTTTGTTGGCTGTGACACCTCTCTTTTTGGCTACCCAATTCAGATTTCATTCTAAGGGTGGACCAGGTGGTTAGAGACACGATTTACCCAAGTAATATGATAACAGCCCAGTTCATTTGTTGCTTTCTTCCCACTACAAAGAGCACAGGAGATCCAGAGTTTGTGGTCAGTGGGTTGTGAGAGCACCCAGGAACGTAATAATTGGAGCTTTGTTGCTGGTGTGCGGTGTGCAAGCTCTTTTATTGCCAAACGCTATGTGCTTTCAATCTCTTTAATTACCATGGGAGCTGACAGCTCTCAGTACCGCATAGGACTGGGCCTTGAAATAAGGAGGCCAATGACTATATTTTACATCCTACATGTTACATGTAATCGAGGTGGACAGCTGAGATGTTTTTCTCTTAAACAGTATAAAATCAGAACTTTGTCTTCTAGAAATTGGCAGAGGGATGAGTTTAGCATTGGTTACTCAGTAAGGCACACGTTCTTAAGGAACAGTGGACCCATAAAAAACCCTACAGAATCAAGTAGGTTTCTCCTGTTCTTCCTTTGGATCAGTGTTAATATACATGCAAAATGCAATTCCTATTTATGAATAACCGTTCGTTTTGCAAATTCAGTCTGCACAAAGGGACCTATCTTCGCCCTGTTGCAGTTGTCAGAACTGTTGGAAACAGGCAGAAGTCAAAGCTAGGAATGTTGACTTAAACAGAACTATTTCATACAGCCTGTCATATGTCTGAAGACTTAAGTATACAATCCTATGCACACTTAGCTGGAACTGTAAGCCCATTTGAACATCATGGAACTTATTTCCAAGAAAACATGCATAAAAAAATAATTGAGCTAAATGTGAATGTTTATTGCAAACATTTATTTTTATTTAAGGCATTCACACACTACCTATTCATTAGCATTTCTAAACAGGACACAGTATTTAAAAACAAACCAGACAGAGAATAAAACCATGAACATCCATCATTAAACAGAGCATAAATTCAAATATCACATTTAAAAGCTTCCTGGAATAAGGAAGTCTTTGTCATGCACCTAAAGTTCAGCAAGGTGAGGGCCCTCTCTAATTGTAAATTGGGAGGGAGTTGGGCCCACAGCAATGAGTGCACAGCTTCTAGTAGCTACAAGCTGTGTGTCTGGGCCATGAAGGACCACCAACAGAGACTCTCCCCAAGATCCCTTGTGATTGGGCAGGGATATAAAGGATCACCTGGTCCTTAAGATATCCTGGACCCAAGTTGTTAAGGACCTTGTAAATTCGATACTACATGGGCAGCCAGTGCTGTAGTATGTCCCCATCAGTGGTAGTAGTTTACATCTACACTAATAATAATAATAAACACTATAGAATATTAGTAGATTCACTGCAAAGGCACAAACCATAGCTTTGCTTATACCCAGGGGTCAGCAAACTTTTTCAGCAGGGGGCCGGTCCACTGTCTCTCAGACCTTGTGGGGGGCCAGACTATGGGGGGGGGGAATGAATGAATTCCTATGTCCCACAAATAACCCAGAGATGCATTTTAAATAAAAGGACACATTCTACTCATGTAAAAACACGCTGAGTCCCGGAACATCCACAGGATGGATTTAGAAGGCGATTGGGCCCCTGGGCCTTAGTTTGCCTACCCATGCTTATACCCATCCCATTCCTACTCAAATAGATGAGGCGGTAATTGTTACGTTGTTTTTAGCAAAAGCATACCTCACGGAAAAATTAATGCCTCCAAATCCAACAATAATACCCTGATTCTCAAGTTATGGGTAGCTGTAGTGGTGGCCCAGTGCTGGCTGCAACTACAGAGCTACAGCTATGTCCTGCACAGAGCAAATGATGTCAGTCTGTCCGGTGCTGATGCTTGTGAACTGTGACTGCATTCTAATAGGATATAGATAAGGACAGTTGCACTCATATGGATGGCACTGTGTCCAGCACTTTCTAAATGTATGTTATGTAGTAATTTTGGTGGTTATATTACTAGCTCCTAGCTAATTAGTTCTCCCCTCCCTTTTCATACCTTTGCAGCCATTCTCAAAAGCAAGAGAAAGATTATAATGCTTTTTGCGGGGGGGGGGGGGGTTGTGTGTGTGTGTGTGTGTGTGTGTGTGTTTTTGAGAGAGAGAGAGTTGGAGATTGCATGATAGAACCATTGTTGCCTGTGCTATACTTCGTTTCATTTTGATCGCTATCGTCTCGATCAAACAAGTTTTTGCATATTTTCGAAACACCGAAAGAAACATGTGAACACAGATGATAGCAGGTGAATATGCACACTTAGTATGCAATTAAAGTAATATTAGTTCACCTTCAGGTGTGAGGAGTGGTGAATCTCCTATCATCTGCTTCCAGCCTTACTAGCTTTCTGTGATAAAACTCTCTTCTATATCTGGCAGTGCCACACGGATCAGTTTCAACTGACCATGACCATGCTGGGTCAGGGCCCCCTCCCCCAAAAAACATTGTTCTGGCACAGGGATCATAATGGGTTTTTCTGACTGCTGCTAGGTTCGCTTGTTTGCATGTGTAGCAATGCATAGGATCTAGCCTGCCTCCTAGTTTTTCATATGAACATGATTTTAACTATTTTCTACCCATTGTCATTATTCTCTGGTTATTATTTTAAAATGATTAGCGGTATCAATTTTAAGTGGCCTCTGTTTAATTGAGCATGAAATTCAAGTTATAAATGCACTCTTAAATAGACGTACTGTTTATTTTCCTTGGCAGCCTTTTATCTCCCCCCAGTATTTAGCCTAAAGTTTCAACCCTAAACAGAAAAAAATAAGTCTCCTAGATCAGGCATAGGCAAACTCGGCCCTCCGGATCTTTTGGGACTACAACTCCCATCATCCCTAGCTAACAGGACTAGTGGTCAGGGGTGATGGGAATTGTAGTCTCAAAACATCTGGAGGGCCGAGTTTGCCTCTGCCTGCTCCTAGATCCAAAGGTTAGGGACTTTAGATGGGCAATATGTCATAGTAGCAATGACCAGTCCCTCTGTGTTGTTGTCCATCATTAGTTAATCTTCTTGAATTTGTGCCTAGTAATCCAAAGAATTAATGCAATATGGGTGCTTGTATTGCTCTGATTTTGAGGCAAACACAATGAGCTTATGGTGGTCTGTCTTTGCCACAGAAGCATTGATAGTTGTTGCAATGACTGCTAGGCCCCGTGTTTCCAAACCTGTGTCTGGTTTGCTAGGCTGGGCTTCCTGCACTGCTGAGGAATCCTATCAGCACAGCTGTATTGTGGGTCACACTTGATGCTAACATTTACAATTGGATACAAAATAATTCTGTATTGGCAATTGGATCAGTAGCATTGAGGCTCCAATGAAGGAATTAAGAATGACTTCAGTGGGAGCATTGCACTACGTAGCACTAAGTCACAAAGACTATGGTAAGTGTTAGCAGGCAGTTGAAAATTTTATTAGCCAATTAGAAAGATAAGGAGCTGCCTTATGTTGAGCAATCAAAACCATTATTATCTACACAGACTTGGCAGAAGCTCACCAGGGTTTCACCTTACCTGGAGTCATCTGGGATTGAGCCTGGAAACTTAGAAGTGCTCTAACACTGAGCCATGACTCTGATCTCCTGTTTTATTTTCTGTTTTCAGAGGATTCCTTGTCCAGGTGCTTGGTGTCAATCCTTCTTGTGCAAACTGCACACTTTTAGGATTGCAACCAAAAGGACAGTCTAGATATAAAGCCTTGTTTGTATGTGCAGGCCATCTTTGCTGCATCGGTACACAATTGTGAGTTGGATCAGAGTGTAAGTGAGGGGAGGGGAGAAGGAAAAACGTGAGAGTTAATCTAGGGAACCTTTAATGGGAGAATCTGAAAATGTAGGTGATCTAGGAGTTACAGGGAGCTAGGATAGTGTTCAGTAGATTGACCATCAAGGAAGAGACCGATTTGTGTGCTTTTCTGAGCACATAAAAAGAAGTACAATGTGGTCTTTGGGTTTATTTAGAGTAGATAGAAAGTGAACCTATTTTGTGTCTTGACTCATTATTCTTTAGCTTGGCACATAATTTAATTCCTTAATGCAATGTATGGTACATATTATAATTTTTGTTGGGTGCAATCTTTTTCTGATAACAGAAAGAGAAAGTGAAAATGCCGCAGCTGCTACAACTTTAGCTTGTTTGCAGTTAAGCTTTCTCCCCCGAAACTTCTATTTCATTTTTACCAGAACAAATATTAAATCCAAATCTGGGAAAAAGAAGTCAAACTCATAAGACAAGATATACTAAAATTAAATAAAAAATCCTAATGTACCTGCTGCAATTTCAGAATTAGCAGACTCCTAAACTATCTCAGGTTGCATGAAATTTTGCCTTGTGCAGAGAGAATTTTAGTTATCATTTCGGGGGGGGGGGTAAATGTTGTCCTGTCCAACACTTAAATAAAAACTGCTTAGTGGGTTTGTGGTGCTCCTCTGCTAGTTGAAAAAAATGCAACCCCTTGCAACAATAGAATAGTGGCAGTTCTACTTGTTGAATTTTGCATCTGTGTTGAAAAGGTTGCAGGGAGAAATTGTTGGATGTGGTGGTACCTTTGGTGAGAACTTCGCATGGATTTCATTAGGTTCAACTATATTGATCAATAGCAAATGAAATTTAATTTAATTTTAATAGCTGGTCAAAGGCTAGAGTTAGCAGTTCTTGATGCAAAGTAGTCTCTGTGTCTTCAACATCTGTATGGCAGTTAAAATCTTGTCTGGAACAGCTGCTGCTGTGATGATTGCAGAATCCACTATTCTGAATCATAGTTCCGCAGCGATGCCATCAATTCAGGACTTTGGGGCTGACACCCAGTGTCCAACTCAGCAGAATGATTAGAAGGGCCTCAAAGAGCAGCAGGGCTGGTGAAGCACATTTTGAAGTGACCCCCGTCAAGTCCAGAATCTAACATTGCCTAATTGCACTACACACACATACACACAGACACACAGACACACAGACACACACACACACACACACACACACACACACCCCGTCTTCACATTGTTAAATGAGTACACCTAAATGTACAACTCAAAATATAAGGTGTTATTGTGGAAAATAAATATCTGAAAATATGTGTTCTATATAGGTATGCTTGTTAGAGCAGAGACTGGCAACTGTCCCTGCTGTGTGTTCCCTGGGTGAGAGGCCCAGGTTTATTACTGTGTTATGTATGAAATGGCCCTCTGGCTACACAGAGCACTCCCTGCAGAACACAACACTGCTATACTAAGGCAGTCGGAAACTGTGCTCTTTGTGATGGAAATGGGTAGTTGACATGATTCTGGACTGAGAGATTTAATGGATATAGCTTTTATAAGAGAGTGAAGCAGGGTTAGTGTTTAATCTGAATTTGAGTGGGAAATTGTGAAATGCTTTAATGGGAGGAATGTCATGAATGAATAAATAAGGTCTTGTTTTCTTTTGCAGAAAAGTAAAATGAGTAGTTGCTGGCCGTAGATTGTTGTATGTTTACTTGAGAAAAGAAGAATGTACTTGAGAGAAACTGTTAATTGGAGTCCTCAGAAAAGGGCATCTACTTATTGAAACATGTAGAGCATTTTCTCTCAGAAGCCTTATAATAGCTGCAAACCAGACCACATTTACTTTAGAGTAATCCTGTTTAAAGAAATGGGGTTTTGCCACTGTAAGTGGCTTGTGGATCTGGCCAATGTGTCTTCCATTGGAACACTATTAATTTGAAATTAATAATGTTCCAGTTTCTTACAATATCCTTTTGGTTCATTTATCTTATTTTTCCAGACGTTGTTGACTCTAAACCCAGATATCTGATCAACAGAAAATTATTTTACAACCGGATTTTTAAGAACCTGAAACTAGGCAGTTTTGAGTTATTGGAGCTAGCCAGGATTTAGGAAAGATGAAAATTAAAGTTGCTGTTGGCTAGAGTAAAATCCACAAGGAAAAACTACTTCTTCGAATGATTTGCCACATCTGTGTGGGTAGACAAACCCAACTGTGCTATAAATGGTTGCTGATGGGGTTAGCTACCCACGTGTAGGTGAATCCATGCTAAAATCGTATTTTTTATAGAAAGAAGAGTCCATTTAACTGAATGGAATACTTATGAATAAATATGTACAGACTTGGTGTGAAAGTCTTGCTGGTTTCAGTGAAACTTAGGGCTGATTTACACATACACATGATCATTCTGTATCTGAGGTGTCATTTAAACAGTCCATTCAGACTGTGGGAAGCACTTTTCCATGGAAACCCCTTACAGTGCTACTGTAATGTTTAAAGGCCTACAAGGTTATGGAAATGGCCAGATATGTTCGTCTTTCTTATGGAATTAGAACTCTGCCAGAAAATCAGTGCTCCTTGTAACTTTTAAAGAGCACTTGAAAAGCACTGTGTTTCCTGTGACCTCACCTCATTCATGTCTTCTAGATGAACAGGTGTTTGTGAACCAACCCAGAATTACACCTTTCTTTAGTCTGGGATGCATTTTCTCTCTCAATAATATGGGCTGCTAACTGCTCATAGAGCTTATTTGTGCTGAGGTTTTGGCGTTTGGATGTTTATAGGCTTTTGCCGTAACAACTACCCCAATCTGAAGCCTCTGCAAACTGATATTTCCAGACTCAGTTGGGTGTTTGCATTTGCCTGTCTGGAATATGCTCCACTTGCATTCCCACTCAAGCTGTCAATGTAGGTTTCATTCCTGGTTCTTTTGCACACTTCTGTCATTCTCTTTCTCAGATACAGGAAAGCGTATTAACTTTCTCCATGTGGCTAATCATTTATGATTTATTGCACTGGTTCTGTGCCGCAAAACATAGTGTGGTAGCCTTTAAGATGGGAGTTGGGGAGTCAATGGGCATGCCAGTTTGAATTCAGTCAACATAGATTTAGTTAAAGAAACTAATTTACTTTGAAACATCTTATATCTGTGTCTCTCCTCCTTCCTCAGTTTAATTCAGCTAACTGACTTTTTAAAAAAACAAACATTTAGGGATATGTAGAGATTGATGTGCACCATAGCTTGATTTAGTACTTCTGAAAAGTGTTACGAAATGTGTTTTTTAAAATATGCAAGATGGCTTGTTATTATTTATTAAATTTGTGTACTGCTCTTCATCCGAAGATCACAGGGCAGTTCCTGGTGCACTTATAATAAGCTCTGTAACTTGGTTTTTTTTAATCATACACCTTAAATGTTAATTGTTGCATAATGTCACACCATTCTGTTGGCCTGCAACTCATGTAACTTGTGTTCAAGGTGCTCAGGATTGCACTAAATTCAGGTTTTTGTAATATTTAGTTTTTAAACATATTTGGCCTAGAGGAGCTCTAGTGCAAGCATAGGCAAACTCGGCCATCCAGATGTTTTGGGACCACAACTCCCATCATCCCTAGCTAACAGGACCAGTGGTCAGGGATGATGGGAATTGTAGTCTCAAAACATCTGGAGGGCCAACTTTGCCTATGCCTGATCTAGCTTGATAGAGTTCTTTATCATATCTGTTTAAATTAACACAGAATTAGAGAAGAAATTGTTTGTTTTTGGCAATTCTATCTCAGATTATCATGTTAGTTGTATCAAGCAGTCATGGGTTTACAGTATTTAGCTTTCAGCACAGAATGCAACATGGAATTTATTTATTCATCAAAAGATACATGTATAGATATATGCTCTGGGGGTAAAAAAGCCAACTGCTAAGGAAAACAAGGGAAAGTTTGATGGGACTTCTGTTCAGCACTGAATAGTAATTCATTTGGCTTCATCAAAACCAAGGTTTGTGATATGGATAAAGTGGCTTCTCTAGGCCAAACAAATGATCAAACATACCTTAAGAAGTTGGCAACTTTTGACCCACCAAGCCAAATGCAATCCACTAGCCATGCATTTTTGGCCTGCCAGATATGTGTGACAAGCCCACTTTTTCTGTGTCCCTTGCTGACAGCAAATACAGATTCACTGAACCACTGGTAGGACTCTGTAAAACATGCCTAGCTGGTGGACTGCTTGCCTTGGTGAGATCAAAAGTTGAGCAAGCCTCGTTTATAGCCAGCTTGTTTTCAAATGCCATCTGAGTTACATAGGACCCAAGCTGTTCGGGGTCAAAGCCAGCACTTTGAATTTGGCTGGGGGATAAATTGGAAACCAGAGAAGATGGTGCAATCTAGGAGTTACTGGCTCCATATAATGCACCCTAGTTAGTGATCTAGTAGCTCCCGTGAGCTGAGCACACTTAAAAGGCAGAGCCATGTAGAGTGCATTGCTGTGATCCAGTGGATAACTGTCCCATGTGTGATAGTGACAAGGCCTGACTTTTCCAGAAAATGTTGCCACTAAGGCACTACCCTAATCTAGGGAAAAGTACTCACATTCATAGCCACTATGACCAGGGCATCCAGGGGCAGTGTTGGGTCCAGGGACACTCCTAAAACGTGACCCTGATGAGACTTTTTTGATTTTTTTGATGAGTGAAAAAGGAGCATCAGTGGTGAATTGTTTGCTTTTCTAAAGAAACACACACACACACAAACACACACAAATTAAACACTTGCACAATAAAAAAAAATCTGCATGATAAATGTAGTCTATGTAATTTTGAACATCAGTGTCATTAAAAAAATCTCTGGATGGCAGTTCACTTTTAAGTGTTCTATAGTTAAGGAGAAAACAAAAAAACAAAAACAAAGTGGGATTATAATATTCTGTAATTTGTGACCTTGTTTAGCTGGGGGGAAAGTTATTGCTTTCATGAAAAATGTAAAAGAAATAACTTGACCAATGTTTGAATGTGTCACTCTGCTTGCTGTTAAAAGAATATTTATTAACCCCCACACAGAATATTGCTAAATATTATCTTTTTCGTACTTATTAAAATAATTTAAATAGACTGTATTTGTTTTGTTTTGGCTCTGACGGCATACCTCTCCACATCTCTGTGTGTTCTGTAAAACGGGAAGAATGGAAGCACTATAATGAAAGCTATTCACATAAAAGAAAAAAAATCCTCTGTGTTCTGTTGTACTATTTTGTGTGTCAGGGGTATTATGGACACCGCCTCCTGCGTTGAGTGGGAGGCGGATAAATAACACCCAGGACATGGGGGTGGGTGAAAACAAGCCAGCACTTTTGCACTTTGGAAAGCAGGGTTGCCATGGCATTGGGTCAGGTTTTGTTAGCCCCTAAGACTTCTGATCTAAAGCCCAATACACCACAGGTGGTGCTGTGGTCTAAACCACTGAGCCTAGGGCTTGTCGATCAGAAGGTCGGCGGTTCAAATCCCCATGACAGGGTGAGCTCCCGTTGCTCGGTCCCAGCTCCTGCCAACCTAGCAGTTCGAAAACATGCCAGTGCAAGTAGATAAATAGGTTCCGCTCCGGCAGGAAGGTAAACGGCGTTTCCGTGCGCTGCTCTGGTTTCGGTGTTCCATTGCACCAGAAGTGGCTTAGTCATGCTGGCCACATGACCTGGAAAAACTGTCTGCGGACAAATGCCGGCTCCCTCGGCCAGTAAAGCGAGGTGAGCGCCACAACCCCCGAGTCGTCTGCGACTGGACTTAACTGTCAAGTGTCCTTTACCTTTTAAGACTTCTGATCTAAAGCCCAATACACCATCCCAGCTTGCCTTCTGGAGAATGCAGTGGCAGTTCACCAACACAGAAGGACCTCTGTGCCACATGACTGGAATGCAGCTGGTAACCTGAGATGAGTGATGCCAGGCCAATCCCATCCAAACTTGGGCCAGGAGCTGGTATTCCTTCTCAATACCCCCCCCCACAAGGCACCCCATATTGTTTCTCCACCCAATGCCATTTCCACCAAAATTTTGGCAGATGGCCATAAGTAGAACATCTTGCAATCATGTGTTACCCACCAAGAGACAGGAAAAAAACCTCTCAACCATTGCAATTTCCTTCCTTCCTTCCTTCCTTCCTTCCTTCCTTCCTTCCTTCCTTCCTTCCTTTCTTTTTGTTAAATGCTTTTTATTAACTTATTATTACAGCACATACACACACGACACTTAGAAAACAAACTACAAAAGAAAACACAAAATAAATTATAAATATATATCCATAAATCCGCAAGTATCTGCACACGGACTTATGTTATCCAATCGTTAGTTCTTATTCTATTTTAATAGACTTCCTTCCTCCTCAACACGGGTCTGATTTTAAACTTGATAAACTGTTTCTTTCTCATTTCGTCTTTTCTACCCTTTTCCATATGTTGTATTTGTAAACCGTGTTTTGTTTTGCAAAAATTATTCGAAGCAAGACCAGGTTTTAATTTGAGGGCACTGGTTGTTGTTTTTTTAATAATCTGTACTTTCCCCACTCTTTTTGAAATTTTTGTTTAGACTATCGCCTAATTGCATCCGTCATTTTTGCCAATTCAAGGTAATAAAAAAAAATCTCTTTTGCCACTCTTTTTTTGTTGGTACTGTTTCACTTTTCCAGTTTTTTGCAATTAGTATTCTTGCTGCAGATGCTGCATAAAGGAACATTCTCTTATTTTCATTTGCAATGTCTGAATCTATTATGCTCAATAGAAATGCTTCTTTTTTTACCAAAAAAAAAAAAAAAAAATTCAACTCCTCATATACTCAACCATTGCAACTTTCAGTTTTCTGGATGGGAAATTTTCAAGCCTCGGTACCCATCTCAAAAAGGGGAGGAATTTGCTTCATGGTAGGATAGAGTGGTATCTGATTAATAAGGCAGACCTGCCCATAAGTACATTTCTTGGGCTTCTTAATGGAGGATAAATATTAAGACCTCAACCTTGGTAACCAACAGGCTACATTCAATTATTTAACAAATGTGCTATCAGACAATGAAAGTGATGGTTTTTTTCAAGTCTTGTACTGTAATAATAATAACAACAATACCAATTTTATTATTTGTACCTGTCCATCTGACTTGGTTGCCCCAGCCCCTCTGAGTGGCTTCCAGCATATACAAAAACATTCAACGTTCAAAACTTCCCTATTGAAAATATTATGTTTTGCTTCAGGCTCCATTAATTGCCATCCAAGCAGGCAATTAGCAAGCTATTTAAGCCTGGATTCAAAACAATCTTTAATTAATAGTAATGTGCTAATACTTGTGCAAATAAACAAATCCTACAGTCTTGAATTCTCAAAATAAATATATGCCAGCACCTCTCCACTCAAACTAATGATTCACTAGGGTAAGACTACTGTATAGGACAATAGTCAGGACAATATATCTCTCCTTTTGGCTGTATGGAGATCTTGAGCGCAGTGGTTTTTGTTTGGTACAATGTTTGGAATCTTAGTAACCCCTAGAATGCAACTAGTCCATGAATGTAACTAGTCCATGGCATATTCCTTGCTCAACAGAGAATGTTGAATCCTATCTCTCTAGGGCAGCTTCCCCCAACCTTGTGCCCTTCAGATGCTTTGGGCTACAAATCTAATCAGTCCCATCCAGCATCGCTTAGACAGCAATACTATTCTGAAATGTTGCAGGAGGAGAGTTTTGTGAGTTGTTATTTTTCCCACTACTACTTTTAGAAAAAATATAATTGTGCCATGTTTCATCTACCTTGCTTGCATGGATGGTGGCTGGAGGATTTGGGTGTGTGTAATGATATATCATAAAGTGGCATTGTGGGTTAAACCACTGAGCCTAGGACTTGCTGATCAGAAGGTCGGCGGTTCGAATCCCCACAATGGGGTGAGCTCCCATTGCTTGGATCCAGCTCCTGCCAACCTAGCAGTTTGAAAGCACGTCAAAGTGCAAGTAGATAAATAGATACCGCTCTGGTTTGAAGGTAAATGGCATTTCTGTGCACTGCTCTGGTTCGCCAGAAGTGGCTTAGTCATGCTGGACACATGACCCGGAAAAACTGTCTGTGGACAAAGGACAGCTCCCTCGGCCTGTAAAGCGAGATGAGCACCACAACCCCAGAGTTGTCTGCGTCTGGACCTAACTGTCAGGGGTCCTTTACCTTTACCTTTTAATGATATATCATAATATTTAAGATATGGAGATGTATATAACTGATGCACACACATTCCAGTACATTTATTTGGGCTGGGAGTATGTCTTTCTGAACTCAGTGGGACTTATTTCTGAGCAGATGTGTATAGGATTGCACTGCTATTATGCAAGCTGTTGAACTTCCAAATAGTATGTCTTATCTATGTTATATTAGCTGGAAAACCCTTTTTTTAAACATGACACTTGCTTTTCTGAAATTGAAACTCTGCTTTTAATAAAATGGCTATTTTTTTTAAGCCTACAGCTTCAACCAATGGGTTTTTAAAATACAGTTTTTTACATGGTATTCAAGGCTCAGCAATGATTCCATAACTTTCAACCTAAAGGAGAGTCAGAAAAGGTAGCAATGACGCTCCAGAAAAATAATGTTGAAAATATCTGGCTTTCCTAAGAAGCAAATCATTGAGATATGTGGGAAGGGAGCATGAAGGTTGCACTGTGATGTGTACTGAGAGAAGGAAGGGGAAGGAGACTTCAATTGTGTTTAAATGCCATCGTTTTATTAAAATACTCTGCAAAGACCCTGAAATGCCACAACCAATGTATAGCATTCTTCTCTCTGTTTGTAAGCTAGCTACACACAAGTCAAAAACTGAAGTATCAAGGAGAAGAGATGCACAGCTGGGTCTCTCACTGCTGGAGGGCTAAAGTACACACCTGCCTAGCGAAAGAAAGAAAGAAAGAAAGAAAGAAAGAAAGAAAGAAAGAAAGAAAGAAAGAAAGAGAAATTTGTTTGGGTGTAATACACATCAGTACAACCTGTCAAACACAGACTAACTGCCATGTATATAAAGTAAAGGTAAAGGGACGCCTGACCATAAGGTCCAGTCTTGACCGACTCTGGGGTTGCGGCGCTCATCTCGCTTTATTGGCTGAGGGAGCCGGTGTACAGCTTCCGGGTCATGTGGCCAGCATGACTAAGCCGCTTCTGGCAAACCACAGCAGCGCACGGAAACGCCGTTTACCTTCCCGCCAGAGTGGTACCTATTTATCTACTTGCACTTTCATGTGCTTTCGAACTGCTAAGTTGGCAGGAGCAGGGACCGAGCAATGGGAGTTCACCCCGTCGCGGGGATTCGAACTGCCAACCTTCTGATCGGCAAGCCCTAGGCTCTGTGGTTTAACCATCCGCGTCCCCTGCCATGTATATAGACTCCTACCAAACATTCAATGAACCTCCTTCCACCTGATTCTTAGGTGGAGAATCAGGTGGGATTTTTCTTAAGTAGTCCATAGGAATGTAGGGAGAGATCCTCCTACAACAAATCCAGAGGGGGTCTCTTCAGGATAGGGTCGCCAGGTGGGGGGGGGGGAAAATGTCAACGAGGGGCTCCTGCCCTTTAAGCAGTTGCATAGAACTGGGAATGTCAGCAAGTTTTGCATGACAAGCTATACCTGGCTAACATTTTCTCTTCCGCAGAGCCATTGAATGTTCAGGACTTTCTCTTGGTGACCTGGTCACTCACCTTCAGGATCTGACAGCATAAGCTCCTTGACCTCCAAGAAGCATAAACTTCTTACCTCCATTGAGGCCATAGTTTCTATCCATCTCCACCTCATTCCTAACCTAGATGTGCAGGCACGGCGCCCTCAGAAGTTGCTGAAGGGCAAAGAGAGAGCAAATAAATAATTATATGCTCAAAGCTCAGATGAGGAGGGAAAGTAAAGATAAGCATTTGCTATATTTAAACAGATTATGCCTTCTAAGAAGAATTCCCAGTAGACAGACTCGAGGCACCGAGCTACCAAAGTAATCTCTCATTTCGGCTTAAGGTTGCCGACCTTAAACCACATGCTTCACGTTTGTCCTACTGAAGTTTTTATAAGCTAGGGAGTAATCAAGCTAGGGACGCGGGTGGCGCTGTGGGTAAAACCTCAGCGCCTAGGACTTGCCGATTGCACAGTCGGTGGTTCGAATCCTTGCGTCGGGGTGCGCTCCTGTCGTTTGGTCCCAGCGCCTGCCAACCTAGCAGTTCAAAAGCACCTCCAGGTGCAAGTAGATAAATAGGGACCACTTACCAGCGGGAAGGTAAACGGCGTTCCGTGTGCTGCGCTGGCTCGCCAGATGCAGCTTGTCACGCTGGCCACGTGACCCGGAAGTGTCTGCGGACAGTGCTGGCTCCCGGCCTCTAGAGTGAGATGAGCGCACAACCCTAGAGTCTGGCAAGACTGGCCCAAACGGGCAGGGGTACCTTTACCTTTTTAATCAACCTAGTGGCCTCTAGATGGAAGACTACAGCTCCCATCATCCCCAGCCAGCATGGCCAATGGCCAAGGATGACAGGCATTGTGGTCCAAAATGTTTGAAGAGCACCACATTAGCTGCTGCTGGTATAAGCAGCCAGAAGACTGCAAGCAAAGGTATGTAAGAATCCTTCTGAACTGCAACATGCACCTGAAAATTTCAAGGCAACCTCCTGTGATCAAACACCAAATTTAAACAGGAGCAGTGTAGGTTTTCAAAGGATGGGTGCCCAGCAGCAAGTATCACACACATACCAACTGCAGCAATGTGTATGTGTAAGTGCAAATGGAACCATTATACAGTGGTACCTTGGGTTAAGTACTTAATTTGTTCCAGAGGTCTGTTCTTAACCTGAAACTGTTCTTAACCTGAAGCACCACTTTAGCTAATGGGGCCTCCTGCTGCTGCCGCGCTGCCGGAGCACAATTTCTGTTCTCATCCTGAAGCAAAGTTCTTAACCTGAGGTACTATTTCTGGGTTAGCGGAGTCTGTAACCCGAAGCATATGTAACCTGAAGCATATGTAACCTGAGGTACCAATGTACAGTACACTTATCAGAGATCTGGAATTGGCTCGATTTTTCTGTCAAATGTACACAGTAACAAAGCTGGGGTTGTTTTTTGAAATGCGTAAGATGGCCTAGAGTCCACTGGTGAGAGGAGAAACATGTCACATGATAGTGAAACCAAAATCCGTATTCCTTTGAATGCTAATCAATATGTTTGAGGGGAGGGGCAAGCAGCAAGTGATAGTTGCCTTCATAGCCCAGATATCGGGTTCTCAGAACATCGGATCTTTGGAAACCCCAAATTATTTCTGTGCCAGCTTCCAACCTCCATCCACCCAACTCATCCAGAGGTTTCACATACACTTAACCCCATTCATACCTTGGCCAAGGCCAGGGCATTCACTTGGCATAGGCTGAGATTACTCAAAATCTACCCAGATCACAATATACCAGTTCAAACAAGTCAGCAAACAACCCACAAAGACCACAGATTCGCAGTCAGTGAAACAAACAAAACAAAATTGTTGGTTTTATTTCCAACACTTGACCTAGTAGTTGATGAAATAAGCAGTTTGGCTAAATCCTACCTGCAGAGAATCCATAACAAAAGGCACTCGCTGTCTCAGAAATAAAGAGATAAAATCAATCTACCAAGGTGTAGCATAGATTCCATATTTTGTGAACTCCAACTGAAGAAGCCTTTCACAAGACTGAGACATTCATAACACCTTACCTTTGAAACCTGTTCTAGGGGGTTCCACACAGAGGTGGAACCAAGGTCAGTCCACCCTAGCAACATGTTAGGTGCATAGTTTTAGTTAGCTTTTATTGTTCCCCCTGGTCTTATAATTTATTATTGCTTTTATGTGATTTATTTAACTTAGCGCTCTGAATGCATAGAAGCATACCCTTTTGGCCCTTAGGGAAGAAGCTGGGAAGAAAGCTTGGGGGCTCTATTTAAACGAAGTCTCATACAAGCTTATACATTTTATGCAATTTCTACAATTTAATACCTCCCTAACTCTCAGTGACAGTAACAAACAGATGAGAGGCCTAAAACAGTCCTTCAAGCCTGGTAGTTTATCATGTAAGAAAGTCCTTTTTTCTTTAAAAATATTTAGGGGTACTCTCATTTTGACTCAAGAAAATCACCATTTTATAGCTCAAATTGGGGAAAATAAATACAGTAAAGGGACAAAAGTACAAAGATTCACAAAATGTTTAGGGGTATGCGTACTCCTGCATACCCCCAGTGGAAAAAAGAACTGGTGTCAGATAAACCTAAAAATTACTGATTAAGAAGTGTAACTGGTTACTGAAAATAAATAAATCTATAGCCTTGAGTTTGAGAGGGCTGCTTTTGGTGTGTGTGTGTGTGTGTGTGTGTGTGGTATAAACGCTGATCAAACAAGGCGTTAAGTTAAATCCTACTGGGCTGTGGGGAATCCATAGCAGAAGGCACTAGCCAAATCAGATATTTTTAAAAAACCTTATTTTCACCTTGAAATTATACATGCTCTGCTTGGGGCGGGGATCACCTAGGCAAACATTTAGATAATTAATTGGTGGGTGCCTACTGATCACTTTAGTATAAAGTGTCCACTGTTTTCCTTCCATTCTATTTGCTGCAACCCTATGCCTACTTACCTGAAAGTAAGTCCTATTTAGTTTCATACTTACTTCATATATATGTCTGTATATGCGTGTTTTACACAAGATGTGACATTATTCAATTCACTTTCAGTATAATAATTCATTACATTTTGACTTCCCATCCTTACATCCATGATGTTCCTGTTGTATTCCTTTATCTGCTACCATATCTGCTGTTTATTTTCCGTTGTAGTATAACTTATATTACAATCATTTATTTACGCTCCTTCCCTTGCCTATTATTCGAATCCTGCTCATGATTTCATTTGACTATAGTTCTCAAATAGTCCCAAAAGAAACTCCACTCTTCGACAAAGTTCTCATCTTAAAACAAGACTTACTTCTGACTAGGCACTCATAGGCTTGCACTGTAAAGAACCTAGAAGCAAATTATCCATGGCTCATTTAACATATGGATGTCATTTAATTTATTTCTGAAATATTAATCTATTTAGATTGCTTGCTTGGCTTTTCTTGAAGGCTCAGGGCAGTCTAGCAAAAGCTAGCTGTTGCAACTAAGTCCCGCTGCAAGAATAGAACAAACCATGGAGCCTGAGTCCCAACAAATTCCATGAGACTTGCTCTCAATTACATGTGAATGAGATTAACTCAAGTCCTGCTGATTTCTCTCTGCTATGTGACCAGAGTTTGCTGGAATGTGACACCCAAACAGGTAGGGATTCATAAAACCACCCTGGGTTGCATCCAGATTTTGTCACAGTTAGAATACACCCACTGCAATCAACAGGCATCAAGAGAATCATGATGAACTCTAGATCCATCTCATTAACATTTCCAAATGACCAAGCTATTACAGTGGTACCTTGGGTTACATACGCTTCAGGTTACATACGCTTCAGGTTACAGACTCTGCTAACCCAGAAATAGTGCTTCAGGTTAAGAACTTTGCTTCAGGATGACAACAGAAATCGTGCTCCGGCGGCGCAGCAGCAGCAGGAGGCCCCATTAGCTAAAGTGGTGCTTCAGGTTAAGAACAGTTTCAGGTTAAGAACGGACCTCCGGAACGAATTAAGTACTTAACCTGAGGTACCACTGTATATGATAGTTGAAATGCTCTCCAGGACCTTTGAGGGTGCCAGAAAAGCCTAATGCTTTTCCCATCATCCCTAGCTAACAGGACCAGTGGGCAGGGATGATGGGAATTGTAGTCCCAAAACATCTGGAGGGCCAGGTTTGGCCATGCCTGGCCTAACGGGTGCCAATTTTAAAAATGCAATTGACTATAGGAATAAGTGTGGGTTGGTATATGAATGAGAGAGGCCCTCAAGTTTGCAAGGATCAAGCTATTCTGCCTTTTGTGTCAGGCAAGCCTTTGGAGTTCGTCATGTCTCTACAGATTCCACTGATAGCCGCCTGGGAGGAAGCCGCCTGCTTTAGTTCGCTGGCTGTTAATTAGCAGCACGGAGTGTTCACTTTCTATCAGACGTAACTCCCCAGTGCTTCTTAAATATTGCATGGAGTTTGAAATCATATGGAACTAAAGAGAGAGCAATTATTTCTAAGTCTGCTGGATTTACCTCCCTGCCCCCACCCCACCCCAGGCCTTCCTCATAGTAACAACAAAAACATTTTCAGTTGCTTAAGTTGCAGATTTACGTGCTTTCGGTTCTGTATCTTTGTAGAAGCTGCAAAGAGCTAAAACTGACATGGGGGAGCCCATCTCCCTATCTGGCCATGATTCCTTCCCAGGCCATACCCTTCATTGGCCTTCCTCTGCACCATCCTCCAGTGCTTTCGCCTGGCTGAGATGCCCCTTAAATTATGGGAATCTCCCTTGTTTGCCTGAATGGAGAGGTATGCCCAAGTGTGTAGACCGCTTGACTGGAGATGGAGGGGAAATTCAGTTCAAGGCACATTTGAAGCCAAATCTGTCAAAAACCACATTTTAAAAAATAATATGTGAGCTGAAAGACAAAATTCACGCTGATCCAAATTTTGCACTGCAGTTCTCTAACTAAGAGAACCATATTTTACAAAAATTTGTAAATCGCTTTGCAGGTTGCTGATGCTTTTACAATCAAGGAATGTATTGATTTTATGAAATAAAATTAAAGTAAGTGTGCATAAAAAGAAGATATTCATGAAAACGACATGCAAAGATGCATTTTTTAAGGGGAGGGTGCGTACATTACTCAAAACTGCATATAAAATATGTTTATGAAGAGATATTCACACCAAAATGTGAATATTTTCTTTTTTTAACAAGGGTGCAAATTGCTGCAGAACATGGGGAACTTAATTTTTTATTTATTTTAATTTTAAATCCTTTATTGAAATTCATGGAGAACTTAATTTTCTTAATTGGTCAGCATAATGATCAAAATATATCTGAACTGTTGTAAGTGTTAGAATTTCATCTCCTATCTGACTGGCTGCACCAATCTACCTTTTAAAAAAAAATGGATTCATATGGCACAAAGAGTCACTACCCACCCTGGTCTTTCTGGCCATGCTTTCTATGGTGGAAAGCACATTTACACAGACTGGAGCACTTCCTACAAGCACTTCCTACAATTCTCAGATTCAATAGCTACAAAGTGCCGCCCTGATCCATAGACATGAGCAGCAATCTTGTGTGCATTGCTAGCTTAAATGTAGATGTGCATAGACGGATGCACATCTTGATTCTCATCCAGACCTCATCGAAATGCCTGGATGCATCTGTTGATGTGCGCTTGGATACTGTGCCACATGCTGTCGCCTTTGACTCATCGCCCAGGATGACTACGGCTGGATCCGAGCCTGGATATCTTGCTGTTATCTTGGAAGCAAGAGCCATAAGACAGTCCTACAGATGCTAAGTTGAAACTGGGTTATTGTGCACACCCTAACACCTAGGCAGCAGTCCTTAAAGTATGGGCCGCAAATTAGGAGATTTGATTTGGAAAGAAAGATATAAAAGTAGGTCCTATGTAGGGGATGGGCAAATCTGTCCCACAATGGTTTTCCACTTGGGCATCCCGGTTCATCCCCGTGTGGATTGTTAGGATAATTCCATATGAATATTTTAAAAAAACAAACCCTATACTCTGCACGAGAACAGTTCCGAACACACAAAAAGAAAGACTTGGAAGTTGAATGTAATGGCTATGAGTTACTCGTGTGTAAACTGGTGCCTCTCTAGGCTAATTTGCCTTGTTAAACCTTTCTGACTACACAGCCCTTGCTCATCGCGGCTGCCTCAGTCGCTGGCAGAATCCGTCAGTGGGCGTTCTTGAACCTCTTCCAACATAAAAGTTGTTTGACACCCAGTCTCCTCCTCCTCTCACTGCGCAGGAGTCTTCTGTGCAGGGAGGGCGTGGGCAGCGGAGGACCTGGGCTCTCCTCACTGATATCCAGTGAAGAGTCTTGGAGCCCTCCCTCCGATTCCCCCATCTGCCCCCCTTTCTCCCTGGTGTTGCGCTGATTAGCTTCCCCCTCCACTGAGCTGTTTCTCCCCCTACTGCTGGGTCCTTCGTCAGCATAATCTGCAAGCCTCCCCTTCGCCTCTCGCTCTGATGTCAGTTCCCTGACATTGAAGTAAGGCCTTCCTCTCTCTTTTCTCGGGTATAAGCAGTGCTGGATTTACGTATAAGCTCTTGGGGCCCCCAAAAAATTAAAGGAAAAAGAAACACCTGGATGTGCATTTCCAAAATATAAGATAAAAAACAAATAAAATAAAACCTACATACAGCAACAGTATTTTGTCTTGTGTAGGGTCCTATGGTGTAAGTAATGGGCCCTGCTGTGGACATAGTGTATTTTGATTTCAGTAAGGCAGGCGTAGACAAACTCAGCCCTCCAGGTGTTTTAGGGCTACAACTCCCACCATCCCTAGCTAACAGGACCAGTGGTAAGGGGTGAGGGGAGTTGTAGTCCCAAAACATCTGGAGGACCGAGTTTGCCTATGCCTGCCGTAAGGCTTTGACAAAGTCCCCCATGATATTCTTGTGAGGAAGCTGGTAAAATGTAGGTTGAAGTAGGTGGATTTGTAGCTGGTTGACTGACTGACCCAAAGACTCATCAATGGTTCCTCGTCATCCTGGGGAAAAGTGACAAGTTGGGTGCCGCAGGGTTTTGTCCTGGGCCTGTTGTTGTTTAATGCCTTTATAAATGGCTTGGATGAAGAAATTGAGGGGGTGCTCATCATATTTGCAGATGACACAAAACTGGGAGGGGTAGGTAATGCCACAGAAGGCAGAAAATGACCTTAACATATTGGAGAACTGGGCACAAGCTAACAAAATGAATTTCAATAGGGACAAATGTAAGGTTCTGCACTTAGGCAGGAAGAACCAGATGCACAAATATAGGATGGGGAGGGGGCACCTGGTTTCCTAGCTATACATGTTGAAAGGATCTAGGAATATTGGTGGACCACAAGCTTAACATGAGTCAACAGTGTGATGCAGCGGCAAAAGAAGCTAATGCAATTCTAGGCTGCATCAACAGAAGTAAAGCGTCCAGATCAAGGGAAGTAATAGTACCACTCTATTCTGCCTTAGAGTGGTACCATTGCTTCCCTCTATACTTCTGTTGGTGCTTGTTTTCTCCTGCTCTGGAGGATAGGACTCAAACCAATGGCTTCAAGTTGCAAGAAAGGAGATTCCAACTAAATATTTGGAAAAACTTTCTGACAGTAAGAGCTGTTCAGCAGTGGAAAAGACTCCCACGAGAGGTGATGGGCTCTCCTTCCTTGGAGGTTTTTGAACAGAGGTTGGGTGGCCATCTGTCATGGATGCTTGAGCTGAGATTCCTGCATTGCAGGGGGCTGGACTGGATAGCCCTTGGGGTCCCTTCCAGCTCTAAGATTCTATGAAAACACAGCTAAGTCATTATTTTCCTCAATTCTAATTGAAGTTGCTTTGGGGGGAAATATGTAATGCAGAATTTCCTACGAAATGGCAGAATAGTTATGGTTTGTAGCTAATGTGTGTACACCGCTTCCCAAGCCAGCGATGGAAGCACACTGGATGCAGAGTAAATAGGAGTGTGTACACAGCCTCAGTAACTAGGGATGGAGGGGAAATTCAATTCAGTCTGCATTTAAAGCCATATCTTTCAAATCAACACTCTCTTCAAATCACATCATGATGTGAATTGAAACATAGCTACGCTTCGTCATTCACACTTAACTCAATTTTGTGGGGCAGTTCCCCAACCAATGCTTACAAAAATTCAAATATTGAGGGAAAGGTTGCATAAAATGAAGCTATTACTGAAAATAACATGTCATAAATGCATTATATTAGGGGAAATTGAGAGACAATGGAGTGCTGTGCTAGAATACGGATAAATTTTCATTAGGGTTTTAATTGGTTTTGTGGGGTTCTTTTGCTGAAAAATGTAGAGAACTGAATTTAAGATTGTAAAGAGAGAGAGAGAGAAACTGAGAGAACTGGACAGATATTTATATTTCAGGAGTCAGTTACAGTGGTACCTCGGGTTAGGTACTTAATTCGTTCTGGAGGTCCGTTCTTAACCTAAAATTGTTCTTAACCTGAAGCACCACTTTAGCTAATGGGGCCTCCTGCTGCCGCTGCACCGCCGGAGCACGATTTCTGTTCTCATCCTGAAGCAAAATTCTTAACCTGAAGCACTATTTCTGGGTTAGCGGAGTCTGTAACCTGAAGCGTATGTAACCTGAAGCGTATGTAACCCGAGGTACCACTGTATCATGCTTATGTCGTCAGCTTCCTATAAGCATCTGGTTGTTCAGTGTGAGAAACAGGATTCTAGGGCAGGTGGCTCATTGTCTGACCCAGAAGGGCTTGTCTTCTGTTCTTAAGATCGCAAGCCATCCTTAGATGATACTAGAAGATTTATCAGCTGTAACTATTTATACTGGGTATATTCTGCTTTGACTAGAAAGAAACACGCATACCCCACATTTGGATCTCTCATTCTGGCCCCATTATTAAATTATCACTGGAAATACCGGGAGAACTATTTTAAAAGGAGTCATTTGCAAACCCAGTTCCACAAAGGAGCTTTAAAGGTGGAAAGCATTAAGATCTATGCCTTCAGAAATTTCCCATGTCACATTCTACTCCTGGATCAGATTAAAAAGCATAAGAGTAAGAAGTCATCGCTAAGGGAGTTTGTTCTGCTGGAACCTACAAATCCCTAAGGTACTGTAAAAAATTGCAATAGTAATATTATGGGAATGGCTAAGAAACTCAGGCTAGCACAGTGATGTGCTATTAAGATGAATGTGCTAATGGAGAAGTCTGGTCGCTTAAATAATTTAATTTGCTAAATCAATCTGGATTTAGTTCAGAACTTAGTTACTCGTTAAATTTTGCTTTTTCTGCAGCAGTGTTCTTTTCCTTGCAGATATTGGGCTTTAATAACCCTACTTCTTTCTTCTTAAAAGGTTTAGACTGTTGTGCACTACTGATACGCTGCAGATGGTGCTTTTCAATGCTTGCTTTATCTGCAAGGAGATTAAATCAGTTCACTGTGGCTTCACAATTCAGATGGGCAGAGTCAAGCCCAATGAGGGGCCAGGGAGGATCGCAGCAGATACCACCATATTCCAAAACCCTGCTAGGCTGGAAAAGCGTGAACTCCTTTCCTGGAGTTTCCTTGTGATTATATGTCACAGTAATTTAATATTAAAAGGGACGCGGGTGGCGCTGTGGGTAAAACCTCAGCACCTAGGACTTGCCGATCGCATGGTCGGCAGTTTGAATCCCCGCAGCGGGGTGCGTTCCCGTCGTTCGGTCCCAGCGCCTGCCAACCTAGCAGTTCGAAAGCACCCCCGGGTGCAAGTAGATAAATAGGGACCGCTTACCAGCGGGAAGGTAAACGGCGTTCTGTGTGCTACGCTGGCTCACCAGATGCAGCTTGTCATGCTGGCCACGTGACCCGGAAGTGTCTGCGGACAGTGCTGGCTCCCGGCCTCTAAAGTGAGATGAGCGCACAACCCTAGAGTCTGGCAAGACTGGCCCGTACGGGCAGGGGTACCTTTACCTTTACCTTAATTTTAGTATTTAAATGGATGCCTCCATAAACTATAAGTCTCTGAAATGGAAGGATGGAAAATCTGGCAATTAAATTTCAAGGAAGGAAGAAGTTGCATGCATATCAGGTGAAAATTTGCAGGAAAATTGGCTGTAGTTCAGAACCAGCGATGCTGTCTAGTAAATCACCACCAGAGATTTTCTTTTGAACTATGGGCAGACAAGGGAGATGAATCAGTGAGCGATGTGTTCACAGTTTCCCATCATGCAGGAACTTGCGGTTTCTATGCACCCCGTGGACACATCAAAGAACCAGAGATTCCTTGTTTTTACAGACTTTAATCTTTGCACACCTTTTAAAAAATAGTTTGCTGTCCAGTGCATCCATGAATAGCCATAATGACAACAACAGCATAACACCTCGGGTACAATGAGCCTTTTCAGATGTCACATTCCTGACTTAATAAACCATAGTTTACTAATAAACCATAGTTTATTAAGCTGGGAGTGGGCAGCAGGTTCCTGGGACTTGCTCCTCACCTCTTTTTGTCCTTCATTTGTGGTGAGCTTTAGTGCTTCAGTTTTGGTTTGTGCAAACCAGAGTTCCCGATTGCATCCAAAATGGGGTACTCTGGTTGAATGCCAAGTTAACTAATGAGGGTCATATTATGGATCAAGTTACTGGATAATAAACTGACATTAAAACAGAGTTACTAATTCTGGATGTAATGTGGATATCTGGTTTACATTAAACAGAGCAGGATTGAAGCATCAAAGGGATGGTGTGAGGGTTGTTTTTTAAACAAAACGTAAAACTTCTCTTGTCCCTTTATGTTTTGTCTTGTCTTGGATTATGATTCATATGCTATCATATTAGCATGGGAGATTCTTTCCGCTGTTTACAGACTAGCATATGAGCTGCAGCCACAAATAACTCAGAGTGTGTTTCCAAACTCGGCCATTAAAATTCTGCTCTGGAGTTCTTCCTCGGCACAGATCTTTTCTCAAATTCAGCCTCTTTGCCACATCTGTTCAGCACCAGTTCATTCTTTTGTCCGCCACTGCATTCCTCCAACAACAGTCCAGGAATAATTTTAAATAAAGTAAGAAAGTGTAAGAAAGCACAAAGCCTTGTCCTTCCCCCTCCTTCCCCAGCTGTTGTAAGGATTCTCAAGCTTCAAAGAAAACATTCAGATACCTTCAAAGAGCCAATCCCAGTCCTTTAGGCAGCTGGCTGATTGCAGCCCATTAGCATATGTCGGTCCAGAAGTGCCTCTTGATTGATATCAATTGTCCGAATTATGGAGGAAACAACCACAAATCATGCCAGAGACAGAGGCTCGTCCATGGCAGGGACACACTCCCAAGCCACACCTGTTCTGCCTTTCAAGTTGACAGACACGGGCTTGAGCACCACAGCAGGATGCAGTGAGTTCCCGAGACCCCACTGGGGAACATTGCCAGGATTTCTGCCTCATAAATCCTGGCTTTCCCTTGCCTGAACCTCCTCGTTGCCCTCCCACCGCCATTGATAATAATAATAATAATAATAATAATAATAATAATAATAATAATAATAATATTTATTTATATCCCGCCCTCCCCAGCCAAAGCCGGGCTCAGGGCAGCTAACAACAATCAAACAATCAAATAATCTAATATTCTGAAACATTTCATTATAACAATTAATTAAAATCAAATTAATGGCAACCGTTAAGCAAAGTTCTGTGCAGGTTGCCAGAGGAGGGAGTCAGGCTGGGCCCTGACCAAAGGCCTGGTGGAACAACTCTGTCTTGCAGGCCTTGCGGAAAGATGTCAGGTCCCGCAGGGCCCTAGTCTCTTGTGACAGAGCGTTCCACCAGATTGGAGCCGCAGCTGAGAAAGCCCTGGCTCTAGTTGAGGCCAGCCTAACCTCTCTGAGGCCTGGGGCCTTCAGGGTGTTTTTATTTGCAGACCGTAGGTTCCTCTGTGGGGCATACCAGGAGAGGCGGTCCCGTAGGTACGAGGGTCCTAGGCCGTATAGGGCTTTAAAGGTTAAAACCAGCACCTTAAACCTGATCCTGTACTCCACCGGGAGCCAGTGCAGTTGGTATAATACCGGATGAATGCGATCTCGCAGCGAAGACCCCATAAGGAGTCTCGCCGCGGCATTCTGCACCCGCTGGAGCTTCTGGGTCAGTCTCAAGGGCAGCCCCACGTAGAGCGAGTTACAATAATCCAGTCTGGAGGTGACCGTCGCGTGGATCACAGTGGCTAGGTCAGGGCGAGAGAGATAAGGGGCCAACTGCTTAGCTTGACTCATGATGTAGCCAGAAGCACCTTCTTTTCCCTTTCTTGATCAGTGTTGTCAACGTTGACCACACAAGCCATTGGTTTGACAGATTTCCACATAATAAACTCTGTGTTCTCTATCACGCACACAATCTGTACTTCTCCACAAAGATTTGTGGATCAGGGCCAATGACGGTGTTTCTTGATTCAGCACCTGCAGTACCATCTGGCATTCTTGTCTTCTGGTCAAGAGGTCAAAAATACTAGCTAAAAGAAGTTAATGTACTTGTCAAAGTAAATTTGGGTCTTCTTGCTTTGTCCCTTTGAATTTGTTTACTGAAGATTTGTCTTCCATGGTGTCAAGATTATTTAGATACCGTATGCCATTGATGTCTGCTGTGCACACACACAATTAAAAAGTTTGAACTCATTTCGAACATGGCAAAACTGCATAAGAATGGAATTTTAAAAATGACTTTAAAAACTTAAAATCAGTAGAATTAGAAGTTAACTTTCAGATCTAACTTTCAAGCCTACAAGAACATTTTCATTGAAGTTATGTAAACTAAGGCAGATCATAAGATCAAAATTAGAAGCTACACATTTGAAGGCTTAGCTGGTGTGATGAACAAACTCACCGTATATTAGCACAAGGTTCTTGGATCATACTGCGCTCCTGTGTAGATGAATGGATCTGCTCCTAAAACAAAGTGACACTTAGTGAGTTTTTGTAGAGTAAGTCAGCTTGGCATCAAATAGTTATCTGTCCTCTCCAATATTCAGCCTCTCTGAACATAAGATGCCATATTGTACACATAGAAGCTATTTAAAACTTCCAGAAGAGACCTACAATTGCTGCTTTTTAAAAGGCTGTAGTGAAGGCCCTTTCCCTTCAACCCTTCAATTTTTCTACTTTCTTGGATATTCTCTTGACGCACAATGGCAAGAAGGATGGGGTCGTGCTGCCCTAAATTATGATACTTAAAATTATAACCTATTAAGGGATTGTCCCGCTTTCAATCACACATCCCGGCACATACAATGGGATTCCAATGCAAATTACTGTTATTTAAAAGAATTTACTCAAGAGTTAGTTCACATGTTAAACTGAAGAGTAGATGACATTATAGTTCATAGACATTTTAAGGAAAGTATAAGAGAGAGAGATGGGGAGGTCAGTCCTGTCACTAAATTCAATGTAAATACTTCCTACTAAGCATGTTGAAGATTGCTATCCAAGGTAACAATGGACCCGTTAATAAAGCTTCACTGATATATATTGCTAAACACATAGATTAAAATGACAAATTCCTAACTGGCTAGTCTAATGTAGCTTTTTTAAAAAGGAGGAGGAGGTCAATTTTTTGGAACTGCAATTCATTGTTTCTGTATAGATCCCAGCAAAACATATGTAAGTGTACTAGGTGAAGAAAACAATGTAAATTAGGATTTTCCACCTGATGATATTTCTAGATGAAATTGGTGATTTCATTACTAAATACATTAAAATAGACTAAAATTTAACTAGAAGAGTGGGACAGTTTTGTGCTTGGTGATAAAAAATAAACATGTTTGCTCTTTACTGGGTTTCAGTTAAGGTGGTAAAAGGGGTGGGAAGAGATGCCAAATTCTAACTATCACAAGATGACTATTGCCTGCTCACTCATCACTATCTATTTGGGATGAGTCTAGATCTCCAATGTGCCTCACTGAAGGAGTAACAAACTGTACTAGCCAACACACTGAACTCCATGTGTTTTGAAGAGGGATATTTCTGACCATTTGTCTTGTCTCCAGAAAGAACGAGTCACTATTAAACAAGTGATCCACAACTGGCCCTGATCCACAAGTGAAATATTTTCAAATAAATATTTCACTGGCTATTTCATTAGGCAGTAAGTGTTAGGATTGAGCATAAGCCCAAAGGTTGTTAATATGTCAGTTCAAACAAGGAAAGGCCTATCTTCCTACAAATGTACACAATAAAACTTGTTTCTGGATAATTGTGACCAGACCTGTTAGCCCTATTATCTATTTCTTCAAAGGCCAAACAAGTTGGTTCTGCATAAAGTTCTATAAATAATGCATTTTCTTGGAGCTGTCCTTATGAAAATTGCCCATTTTCCAAAGCAAGGAGCTCTCCCTTCCTGAACCACAATTTGTAGTCAAGAACAAACCTTGGCTACAAATTGTGGCTAAGGAGGAGACAGCTTAACTGCGATCCCAAGTTGAGATGCCATGCCACTCTGAGCCAAAGCATGCTTACAAGCCAATGTACCACCCAGATTCTGTGCTGGTGGGAACAGGACAAACTAGAAGACAGATTTAGCTTTCTTTCTCAATAAATGAGCATAACCCATATCTAAGTCAGGAAAGGTTTTTTGTTTTTAGCTGCTTGAGGTAGGGGAAGGCAGTGTGGTGTAGTGGTTAAGAGTGGTAGACTCGTAATCTGGTGAACTGGGTTCGCTTCCCCGCTCCTCCACATGCAGCTGCTGGGTGACCTTGGGCTAGTCACACTTCTCTGAAGTCTCTCAGCCCCACTCACTGCACAGTGTTTGTTGTGGGGGAGGAAGGGAAAAGGAGATTGTTAGCCGCTTTGAGACTCCTTAGGGTAGTGATAAAGCGGGATATCAAATCCAAACTCTTCTTCCCCTTCTTCTTCTTTTGTGTGGGGACACACAAACATTCTGCCCTCTAGGTTTTCCTCCAATGAAGTGTATCTTAAGAGTTTTTCTCCCCCTACTTGTGATCCATTTGGTATAGTCCATTTGGATATCTAGTCCATTTGAGAAGAAAATCCTGTTCAATTAAAGGAGGTTGAACTATTTTCAGGTAGAATTGTAGAGTTGGGAGGGTAGTCTAGTCCAATCACCTGTGATGCTGGAGTCTTCTGCCCAGTGTGGGGTTTGAACTCGCAACCCTGCGATTAAGAGTCTGATGCTGTACCAACTGAGCTATTCCAGCCAGATAATTTAATGATTCCAGCATTCCTAAATATCACTTTGAAAAACCACTGATTGTTTAAATACAGGATAAAGAGATATTTTTAATACGTATATAAAAAAACCTTATTGTCCTATAAAGTTGGTCTTAAAGAAATTACTGGACAATCATACTGTTAGTAGCTGCACATAAAGCATTACACTGGATTACTGAACTGTACTTGAACAAATGAAGAGGAAGAAGAGGAAAGTTTAGCTTAAAGGGCACGGAAAACAGACGATGAAAGCCTAATTTTTCATTTCTGCTGTTGTATCAGGGTGAAAAATAAGCGAAACAATTGCATTCTACCAAATAGTCAATATGTCTGCTATTTAAAAAATTGTATAAAGCTCTTATTTCCTACAGTTAAATACCATTTTAATTAAGATGTCATTGATTAGCTGCCTCGATTGCTTACATTACTCATTAACATGATTACTAGCAGCACGACTACGGCAACACTTAAAAATTAAATGAAGGAGGTAATCCTTAGCGTGGAAGTGCTTCTTTTCTTTTTGTTTTCAAGAAGCACTCGAGGCCAAACTTTTAATAACAATGAATTGCACCTTTCCTGCTTGCTCCATGTGGTTGAACACCAGAATGACATGTGCAGAAGGATGTTCCCTCCATGAGTAGAGTTCATGTCTGCAGGAGTGAGGCCGTATCTCTTGCCTCTGACGACTTGCTCCAGGCCGTCTGCACCCCTACACCTGCATGCTCAGAGCAGGTGTTTGCAAAGGGGTGGCTCTGTGTGGGCAGCTGCTCACACCACTAGTAGCAGTCCATTGCAGACTCTCAACACACAGGTGTCGAGAACGGGGTTTGTGATGGATATGGCAATGTGGATGGGACCAGGAGGTTCTGCCCTACCACACCCTTCTCAATTCAGCACATGCATGAACAGCGCCTTTTATTTTTTTAAGCGTATAAGCCAGGGGTCGGCAACCTAAGGCCCATGGGCCACAAGCGGCCCACAGGGGTCATTTTACTGGCCCACAAGCTGCCCCTGAACCGTAGAGATCTAGACTCATCCCAAATAGATAATGATGAGTGAGCAGGCAATAGTCAGCTTGTGATAGTTAGAATGTGGCATTTCTTTCCACCCCTTTTACCACCTTAACTGAAACCCAGTAAAGAGCAAACATGTTTCTTTTTTATCTCCAATTTCTAATTGTATGCTAAACCGAGGTGCAAAAATAGCCTTAAGTTGCACAGCGCTCTCTCTCTCTCTCTCTCTCTCTCTCTCTCTCTCTCTCTGTGTGTGTGTGTGTGCCAGCATTCAAACCATGGTGTGAATCCCAATCTTCTCACCACTGAAATCTAAGCCCTAGCAATAAGACTACAGTTTGTAGAAAAATCTTCACATTAAATAAGGGAGGATCTGAATATCTGTACAAGAATAACAACATCAGAAGCATTCTTGACTCACATTGATTTTAAGCACATTTAAGATTCAGGACAAGACTTCTACAAAAGTTGTTGAAGACTGTATTTAGGCCCCTTTTATGACTCATCAGCCAAACAAAGTGGTTTCTGGCATAAGTGTTGCTGTTGGTTGACTCAAGATGCAATTTCCACCTGGCAGTTACATTCTGGAATTTTTATTTTTATTTTTTTACATTTAAGGTTTCTCTCCAAAGAAGAAAGGAACTGTGTCATAATTTTAAAAATGGCACCCTCTGAGAAGTTCTGAGACATGTCTGTATTAGGCAAGCAGGGATTCTGTTGCTTCTCTTTTCTATCTATTCTCACAAATAACAGATTTCTACTGCATCTGAAATTTGCTTTGTGAATACACCATCCCCAAAAGAGCACTGTGTGAAACAAATTTAAGATACATGCTGCAGATACTTATGTGTGCATAGTGATCACAGTGAAGAACCACATGCAAGTTTCACAGAGTTCCCTGCATCAGAATAATTTTTGCTGTAGGAGAATGATAATGTCCTTACAGGAACAATAAAAAAACCATTTCACTCACCTGGCATGTTATGCATTCTTGAAACTGTAACCATGCTATCTTTAAAATACATTTATGGAAGGCTTTCTAAACTTTTGTTATACAAAAGTAATAAAAAGCCAGTCTTGTTGCCTACTTTTGATAAAGCTTGCTGCTAGCAAAAACAACCATTTTTACAGACTCAAACAATCTTTGTTAAGTGTAACCATTTGCAGATGTTTAGTAACTAGAGAAGTACAAAATGATACTTTTAGAAATGCTTATTTTGAGAGAGACTACATTAAATAAGTGTACTAAACAAAGTTTCGCCTGTCAAAATATACAATTTGAAATGCATATATATATATATATATATATATATATATATATATATGAGCTAAGAACTGCATTGAAACATTTGGGAAACACAATAGCCATTGGAGAATTTCCAAATCGGTAATGGATAGTGTTGCGCTGTGAAGGCACACACCTGACCTCCTAACAGCTTATATACTTATAAACCTATCTGTATACCGCAATATCATAAAAAATATATCACAGTGATTTTCAGCAACATAAAAACATAAAACCAGACAGTAAAACCATAAAGTTACAAACAAGTTAAAAGCAATACAATAAAACATCAGTAAGCAATTGTAGAGGAGTGGTCTTAATTGCCTGCATAAGCCTTTCATTTTATTTGTTATATTTCTATGCTGTTTTTCACTCACAAAAATCACAAAGCAACTCACAAACAACATAGTAGAACATCTCTTTTTTAAAATAATATTTATTAATTTTACAACAGTTTAAACACAACACTACAAAAAAAGAAACAAAAAAAAATAAGAAAAGAAAAAAACAACAACACAACACAGTACAGAAACACTACAAAACACTAACACATAAGATTGCAGACCAGTTTCTATCACAATTCACAAAGAGCAAATTCTTCAGCGTCCCTACTGGGAAGACCAAGCCACCTGGAATGCGGTCTGGGGTGCATCTCTTTCTCAGTCTGTTGATTGTTGCCATGACATGTCCTCCCAAAATGATTGCAAAAGCTATGGAAGTTTTTGTGTATATTGCAACTGAAATGTGATTGACAATGAAGTTTCCAAAACAGTGTCTGAACACAGGATTAAGAGAAATGGCTCAAAAAACAATGTAGCTCCTTTGAAGGTTGAGAGAGAGAATTTTACTAAAGAGATAAAATGAGAAGGAATATCTCAGCAGGACAGCCAATGAGAATACCTTCATACATGTGCTCATTCTGAGACCAACTAGATACTCTTGGTGGTGAAATTTACTTCCAACCCTTTGGACTTGAAAGTGTATTTGCAAGCTCACCCTAAACAGACAGCAAAGGATGTGTCATTCTGCTTCATACAAGAGGGTTGGTGAACTGCAGTCATCTTTGTGTTGTGACTAATCGAGCTACCAGCAAAAGCACAACTCTGTGGCCCATGCAGAACTTCCTGGACGCAAGGATTAGGCACCCTGCAAACTGAAAAGTTTCCAGTTACTATAAACGTGTTGTGGTGGCTCCTGCCAGATCTTCTCCATCCCCATAGCAACAGCCGAGTCCCAAAAAGCTTCAGCGGTATGCTGCTCATTAACATTGCTTCAGAGATTGGGTTGGGTACCAATCTGCCCATCACTGGTGCATTCAGTTGTGAGCATGTGAGATTAAAGCCAGGGAAGGTGGATTAGTTGGCATAAGCCATTTAAAGCGGAAATTCAAGTGTCTTTTATGGGAAGTGTATATTACACAAATCTAAAGGGGTAAAGTGCCTTAGAGCCTGCCAGAAATAATAAGCTCTAAGAGGTGGCCTCCAGCATTAAGATAATATATCTACTGTGCCCTGGTGAGTGGCTAGGTTTGCTACCGGGCCAAAAAAACACATGCTGTCCTCCCCACAATGGCTTGCTGCCAAATTTTATTGACACAATATTACACTTTTTACATTTGTAGGGTGTTAAGAAGGAGGACTCAATGATACCTCCTGAATACCAAATGTGAGCCTCTTGTTACTGATCCTTGCTACTGCAATGTCAATACAGTAAAGGTAAACAGTTAAGTCCAGTCAAAGGTGATTATGGGGTGCGGCGCTCATCTCGCTTCAGGCCGAGGGAGCTGGTGTTTTTCCATAGACAGCTTTCTGGGTCATGTGGCCAGCATGACTAAACCGTTTCTGGCACAATGGGACACTGTGACGAGAGGCAGAGCACATGGAAACACCATTTACCTTCCCGTCACAGCGGTACCAATTTATCTACTTGCACTGGTGTGCTTTTGAACTGCTAGGTTGGCAGATTCAACGGGAGCTCACCCCGTCACACAGATTCGAACCGCGACCTTCCGATTAGCAAGCCCAAGAGGCCCAGTGGCTTAGACCACAGCGCCACCCACTCCCTTTTAATGTCAGTATGATATTATAGTTTGTGATATTTCACTGCATCAGTATTAAACACCCGTCCTAATCATGTTACATCTGAGGACAGAGCTTCAACATTGCTAGAGAGAAGTATTTGACTCAGCTTGCCTGTATGGCAAGAGCTGCCAGGTCTCAAACAGGAAAGCATGCACATCTCTGCAGCTGGAGTTTCTTCCTGGACAGCTTACCTGGGGTAGTCCACCCAAGTTGTCCATTGGACCCTCCTGTACATGAAGTACTATGAAAGGAGCCCCTGCTTAAGTTAGGTCGTGCCTGCACAACCATGTCTTCCTGGCTCAAGTGCATTCCTGTGGGTTCTTTTGATTGCTGATTGGCCCTGACTTTTGCTTTGTCCTCAGCCCTGACTTCGGGCTTGCTCCCCAGCTCCAATTCCTTGGTTCACCTCCTGGCTCCTGATTCATCTCAGATAACTGTCGACAACCCATCCCTGACATCATGACAGTGATGGAACATGTAAGCGTTCACATTATTCTGAGCTCTTATCCCAGTAGAACTTAAAAAGAAGTCATCTTCCAATTCTACATGAAACTAATTTACTTGTAAATGAACATAGATCTAGTCATATAGATGTATTCCAGCCTGTATGCATGCAGTAGTGCATTAAAATTACTCTTGTGAATTCATTCTACCAATAAGTACATGAAGGATTGCAGCATGCACTTTACAGCACAATTCCATTCTGTAATAATGTTCGCTGGAGCTCTTTCGGGGTCCATTTCATCACATCTTAGCATCCTCTATCATTGTACCTTGGAAATATGCCATCAATGGGCACCTAAGACTCTTTACCAGAAATTTGAGTATATTATATGCTGTGTAGGAAAGGGAATCTTTGCTTATAGATGTTCATGTGCAGGTATGACCTCACCATGTACTGCTGAAAGTAAATATGAGAACAGACACTTGGTGCAGCAGTAGCAAATACCCCACTGCCACCGTTTGTCAAATACTCACAATCCCTTTTGCCTTGTAATATTGCAGCAGGCACTGTGGAGCTTAACATTCAGCCACTGCATACAAAGTTCAGCTGAAAAACCCTAAAGGGAACAGGTAAGTATTGTAGGCACGGCAGTTAGTAACCCAAAGAGATGGAGCCCTAGAAGCACACTGCAAGTGAGAGGGGCTGAGCCAAAGCACCACTCCCATTTACGGCTGTTCCCTTCCCTCTCTTTTTTGTAATTCACCCCTCGCATCTGTTTAGCTAAAGGCAACCCATTACAGCTGTTAACTGGTGCTCATAACTACCTTTGTCTCCCAGCTTTCCACAGGCAGCAGTCCAGTAGATACAGCAGCAACCTTGTCGGTACCATACAGACCAGAAGTCAGGCCCACATACTGACCACCACTGCCACCTACAATTCGGAGAGATTGCCAGCTGTTCTGTCCTTGTTCCTTGGCAATCCTAATGGAGCAAGAAAGGGACATAACACCCACATGCCACACTCTGCCAAGTGCTTCCAAGGGCACAGGCACCACAGGCACCCTTCCAAGACTGTAGAGTTGGCAACCTCATCTGCACATTTTTCTTTCTGGATCCGGCTGCTCTCCGATTCTGTTCAAATTCACCTTGTTTTCCGTTGCAGCTGAGTCTTTATGCGAATATGTGGGCCTGAGATAAAGAGCCCTGCGTCCCGTTGTTCACCAGAGCTGCCTTCAGGATATGTCCTACACTGGAAAGGGGGTCCAAAGCGGGAAACAGCTCCACTCACCACCATCAAAGGATCGGTCCCTCATCTACACTCTCTAGCACAAGAAGAGCAGGCTCTATAGTGCAAAAGAGCCACGGGGAATCACAATGACCTGGGCTAGGAAGGTGAAGTAGAGTGATGGGTTTGTGCCTCCATCACTATGCCAAATATTTCCTATTTAGCCCCAAGCAAAGCATGCTCCGAATGTCTTGGTAGAACCATGGACTAAAGGTTTTATTTTATAAAGAAACTATTTTTGTTCCTCTCCTTCCTAGACTTTGCACAGAAGTCTTCAGGTGTGTCCTAGCCAAACCTATTTGGTTTCAGTGGAAGTGTTGGACATAGGAACCAACTCCTAGGGGCCGAGGTTCTTTCGGTCCCCTCCAAAAAAAATATTTGAGGGGGGCAGGCCTTCTCAAAATTTGATGGGCATCTTGTGATCAGTTTTGAGGGCTTGCCTCCCTCTCAATATTTTATTCAAATTGGCACCCTTGAGATGGAGTATTAGGTATAGCGAATAGCGGCAGTATTAATTAATACTGAATACAACCATGTGACCTTGCATATCTAGGGTGTAGAATAAAGAATTAGAATACAGATATTGAGGGAGGGGGGTAAGGAACTGAAATAAAGCCTTAGTAGCTACATGTTTGCATCTGCAGTTCACTTTCTTCTCCTTTCGTTAAAATGTGTGTTTTCCCCTTTGATTAAAATCTGTGTTTTCCTACAACCACTGGGCTTGGAAACTTTAAAGGGGAAAAATGGCGGGGGTGGGGGAGACAGAGAAATGAATCTGTTGTGTGGTGGAAAGAAATCTCTTGATCAAGCAAGGAACGCAGGATTAGCTGCATAAGAATTTGCTTCAGCCGAGACCCCTTTTCGGAGCTTGGCAACGCAGATCCAGAGAGAGAAACTCTCCCGCCACTTTTCCTGAGGGGAGGTTTTTCCCCTCGCTCTTTCCTGTGAGAGTTTTGCTGGAAAGAGAATATCCCTAGGAAGCACACACACACACGCCCCACCAATTCTAAAAAGTTGGAGGAGGAAGCAACTCCCCAGTTTACACGAATAACCTCCAACTTTCCTCCACAAGCAGAAAGCCCGGAGCCCTTCCCAGCAGCAGCCCCGCTCCCTATTATTGCCGCCAATTTCTCCTCTCTCCCCTCAGCCCCGCTTTCGAACGGAAAGCAAACCCCGCCCCCGGGCCGGCTTGATTGGTGCGCTCGATCATTTATGGCGCGAGCTGGAGCGCCGATTGGCCAGTCACGCCTTGACGGCTCCTCCGCTCCCGGACCCGCGGCTACCTGTTTGCTGAGGGGTTTCTCGCGCTCTCCTTAACTGCTGCTGCTGCCGCCGCCGCTACTACAACTATTATCGCGAAAGCAGCAGCAGCGGCTGCAGCAGCAGCAGCCGGAGGGCAAGTGGCGGCGGCGGCGGCGCTGGTGTTGTGCTGCTGCTGCTGCCATTTGCGAAGTGGAGACGGGAGTCTGCGGACCCGGCGCGCCAGCAGCAGCAGCAGTGGCAGCTGGACCCAGAGCGCCGAGCGCGCATGGAGCCGGAGTTGGGTGCCTGCTTCCCTTCGCGTCCGTGGAGCCCCCGCGGCGGCGCGAGGCTCCTGCTGCTGCTCTTGACGGTGCGCCTGGGCAGCTGGTGAGTAGCCGAGGCTCCGCACGTGCCCGCCCGGTCCTGCCTGTGGCCACTTCGCTGCACTTAACCTAAGGTTATCAGATTTTTATTTTTCCCCAGGGACATTTTTTCAACTTCAATGGATTTTGTATGGGGACTGGTTTGCAAATCCGGGGACTGTATGCGTGCATACAGTCTGGCAAAACTTAATTTAACCCTGCATTCGATCGGCGCATCTGGCGAGCAAAGGGAGCACTGTGCTTTTTCCTGCTTAGGGGGTTCGGTCCTTTGGATGGCATCATCATCATCATCATCATCATCCTCATCCTCACGCTGCCATCACTTTCTGTTCTGGTCCAGGATCGAGCGCCCGCGTTGCTGGAAGGGGTTGCAACTCGCCACCTAGACAAAAACAGCTGCTCTCCTCTCCTGCTCCTTTTCCGAGTGTGAACTTCTTCTCTGGGAAGCTTGATCCAGTCCGGGTCGATTCTGAAGCAAGTCCCTAGGGAATTAGAAACTGTAGAGTTGGAAGGGACCCTAAGGGTCATCCAGTCCAGCCCCCTGCAGTGCAGGAAGTCTCCCCACAGACGTCCCTGGGTTGAACCCACCAACCTTCTGTTTAACAGTTAGGTACACTGACCCATTGTGCTACAGGTTGCTGAGGTTTATTCTTTAAAAGGAGGGGTGTGATTTGGGGTTATTGGGAGCTACGAAGCCCCAAGTGTGTCTGCTTAGAAACAGTAATCTTAGAATTGCCCTGTTGGAAGGGATCCCGTGGGTCGTCGAGTCCAACTTCCCCTGTAATGTAGGGATTTTTTGCCCGACATGGGGCTTGAACCAACGATCTAAGAGTCTCATGCTCTACCGACTGAGCTGTCCCAGGTCACTTCTAAGGAAACCAAGGTAGGGTGGCAGACTTGAGCCCCTAGCCTTGCTGAGTTTTAGTAGAAAGTTTTTTGTCTTTTGGGGTGGGGAACAGCCACGTGTTGACTAACAGCCTGATTCCCTCTGAAGTAAATTCCCCTAAGCAAATTCCCCTTAGGTTAAGGTTCTTCTGGTAAGCATGTATATTAGGATGGGGCTAAATGGGAATTATTTTGGGGTAGGAATGCACGGGGAATCATGTTGCAGTGCTGAAAGCCTAAGCACATTCAGCTGGAAGTTAAAGCCTTTTGAAAACAGCACTTTCTCAGGAAGCATGCATGCAAAGCAACATGCAAGCTTACTTACTGGGGAATATGTCATACAGAATCTAATGGGACTTCCTTCTGAGTAACCCTGTTTAGTATTAGGCTGGGAGCCTGAAGCACTTGGAAATAAGTTCCACTGAGATCAGCAGGACTTGCTTTCAACTAACTGGGGTGGGGTGGGGGAAGTATAACCCCTGTGTCAGTCTTCCGTGCCTTCCAGATGTTTGGACTACAGTTCACATGGGGGTGGGGGTAGTTCTGGGAGTTTTCTGCAGGAAAGGATCTTCTGGGTTTTGTCCTGAAAAGTGGCTGGTTTTGCCAGAGGGAAGGCACTGTAACTGGGAGCAGAAGTTTTATGCTCTTTCTTTCTGTAGCATCGAGTCATTCAAAATTCTGCACTGCACTGCATCGCTAGCACTTCTGGGTGAAAAGCAACTGGTCTTCTGTGTGCACGGACTGTCTTCCTGTGATCTCTCAAAACTACAGAAAATGGTTGTTCGAAAGAGTGTTTACTTGCAGAGCCCGCGGCTTGGCTAAACCTGATCTTTAATGATCTGGGGAAACTACAGCCACAGCTTTTTACACTCCTTTGCCCTTGATTCTTTCACTATGTCTTTAGCAATAGGATATATTTTGGATAGGAAGCCTTGGAAATATTGTGCCTTGTGAGTCCACATGGAACAGCTGGGGTGCTCCTTCAGAGATTTTGGAAGCCTGATGGATTGGTAATGTAAAAGGATTGCCAGGCTGACCCTAAAGAAGCAGCACTTCGCTGAGGAAGGCAAGCATGCTGCTTCCAAGATTTTCTTAGGGGAAGAAAAGGAAATCAGCTGTCCCTTTTCAATCCCTTGAATAATTCATAGATACTGTAATGGGCATTGTGCCATCAGTTTGCATTTCTCATAAAGATATTAAATTGCAATGCATAAAGATATTAAATTGCAATCCATTGCCATTTTTTTTAATGACGTAGGCCAAATCATTAAGCAGGGTGGGGGAATATTCCGGATATGCAGTATACAGGGTGGGGGGTTTTTTATATAAAAAAGTGTTTAAAAGTATTTGAATTCATCCACACTGCGCTATCATTCATGCATCTGTGTCAAGTGTGTGAATCTTAAGAGTGTGCCTCAGCTTCATCACCAGGATGCTGTAGGAAATTGGCCAGAAACATCTCTGATTATCTATTATTATTATTATTATTATTATTATTATTATTATAGCATATGCTGTAGTTTGAGCCCTCTCAAAGGCTGGTGGGAGGGGGAGACTTGTCAGGTTATGGTAACGTTTCAAAGGCATTGATGAAAATGACACCAGCACAGCTAAGACTTCTTGTGAATGAATCTTAATGAAACGAGTTGTTCCTCAGAAAAAAATAATATTCAAGTGGGTACATTCTCTTTGCAGAGGGGAGAGAGAACAATCACCTGTGATCATTTAGCTAGTTGACAGACTTTGAGGGAAAAGGCAGGGACTGGGGAGGGAAGTAGTTTGGAAATGGGGCAGAGCAGGAAATGAACTATTACTGCATTCCTTAGCGAAGAGACAAAAGTTAGAGGAGTATTCTGTAACTGCACTAAGAATGTTTGATTTTTGCAGTTTGTGTGCAATTATCCTCAAATTACAAAACTATTAAATGGGAAACGGGGAGGGGGGGGGCTGCTTGACTTGTCGTTTTGATTCCAGGCAGCACTTCCTCAGCTGAATGCTCAGTGTAAACACCAACACCTGCATCAACTGGTTTTCTTTAAAGGCACGCCTCCCCCCACCCCTGGCCCCATTCACAGGATAATGGATAAAATGGCTGTAAGTGAAGTGAGTGGTTTTCAGAGCTAGACTTTGCCTCCTAGAATTGTTAAAGCTCTAGTGGTTTTGTTCATAGCTCTACAATGCCTGGGCAGTAGGTCAGCCTCCCCCAACCTGGCATTCTCCAGATGTTTGGACTATGGCTTACACCAGCCCCAGCAGGGCTGTTGTGAGCTGTAGTCCAAACATCTGGAAGGCATGAGATTGGGGAAGACTGACACAAGGCTATACTCTCTCTCCCCCCCCCCACTTAAGCATCCTTTTGCCAACTGAAAAAAAGTTTAGAATGGATTTTATTATCTTGACAGCATGTACAATGACCATCAGAATCCTTCATATTGGTGTTGGTGATTTTTTAGGGGGCAGGATGGCCAAAATGGAAGCCCCAGTTGTCTATGTAATGGGAGACAATGTCAGCTCTGGAGCAAGCAGAGTTTTTTGCCCTCCCATTGGAAGCCATGGGCGGGAACTTAAGAAAAGACACTGGGAGGGAAGGAAATTTGCCCCCCCCCCGTTTCTTCCTTATTGGTGTAAGCCCCACAGGGCTTGAATACCGCAGTTCATCTGTCTTTAGTTCTCTCTGCCCCTTCAGTATTGCTCTGTAAAGTGTTCTATGAATTCTCCACTTTCAAAGGAACCCTGTCACCTAAGAAGAAAAAGAAGAGTTTGGATTTGATATCCCGCTTTATCACTACCTGAAGGAGTCTCAAAGCGGCTAACATTCTCCTTTCCCTTCCTACCCCACAACAAACACTCTGTGAGGTGAGTGGGGCTGAGAGACTTCAAAGAAGTGTGACTGGCCCAAGGTCACCCAGCAGCTGCATGTGGAGGAGCGGAGACACGAACCCGGTTCCCCAGATTATGAGACTACCGCTCTTAACCACTACATCACACTGGCTCTACATTTATATGCTGAAGTCCATCTCTTCTGGAGCTCCTGCACTAGGAATGGATGGTTATATTTCAGGCTGCCCCATCTCCCACCCCCCACCCCCAATACATAGACATCTTAAAATATTTTGGGGCTAATTCCTGTGCAGATTTTTTGGGGAATAATTCTGGGGGGAAACCTTAAAAATAATCAGCGAAAGGAAGAGGCAATTTAGGAGTCCTTTCAAGGTGTATCAAGCGTTTGATCTCTTGTCCCTTTTCTTGTTTTAACACATTGCAAAGCTGCTTGGAGCAGCTTCAATGAACAGGATCTCTGGTGCACTAGGTACAAACACTTTTCAAAATGGTGCAGGAAGAAACTGCACATGGTTTCCTGTGTCCATACAAAGGGCCACACAAAGGGGTCTGCCACCATCAAGGATGGGGAAGAAATTTGATTCGGTTCATATTGAAAAGCAGATCTGTCAAATTTGCACTTTCTAAAACGATATGTGAACCAAAACACAGCCATCCTTCAAAATCCTCGCTTTATATGGGTTTTTCAATGCAGTTCCCCAATCAGACAGGGTTTACAAAAATGCATATGTTAGAGGAAAGTGTGCATAAAAATTAATATATATGTGAAAATAACATACAAATATGTGTCATATTAGGGAAAATCAATGTACATTGGTCAAAACTGCATTAAAAAGTATTAGGAGAAATTTGTACTAAAACGCTGGTGAATTTTCATGAGGATTATTTTAAAAAAACAAAAATGCAAAGGGCTGCCAAAATGTGGAGAACCGACTTTAAGATTGGAAAAATGAGAAACCAAGAAAGCCAAAAGCAACAGAACTTTCCATTTCTGGTCTTCATGTTGCTCACAAGCAGCCTTACAGTTCTGAAGAAAGAAGAGAGAGCAAGCAAGGAAGCCCACCCTCTCTTCAGCAGAAAGGTTTGTGGTTCAGCAGACTAAATCACAAATCTATATACTGGTTTGATGAATTTATATATTTGTAGGGTTTGGATCAAAACCCTAGCCTGTGAATTGCAAATATTTTCATGGCATATTCTACAATGCACAGTCAGTTTACATAGAGGCCAGGCCTAATGGGCTTTAAAGTTACCTAGTGCATACTAAAGAGTGTACTATAGAATATAGCCAAAGCTTATTTGTAGCTTCCCGTTACCAGAGAAGCTAGGCAGCTTGCTCCCACTACTACCATTTGGAACAGGTTTTCCAGCACTATTGACCTTCTCTTTAAGGAAGCTCTGATAAGAATACCAGAGTTCCCTAGAACATGCTCTGAAACCTCTGCCTTTTGATAATTCAGCAGAGAACATTTGTAGGGGAGGGGGATCATTTTTCGGTATCTTATGAAACGTTTTGCCTTGGTGTATAATTCAGTTAAAAAGTTAAAATATTTGGTAAGATTATTCTCCTTAGTATTATGTTGGTCTTTCCGTCTGAATGTATGCACATGTTTTCTGAAAGAAGCACCTGGTTTTTAGGAATAGACTACCGTAATTCTCGGGGGGACGCGGGTGGCGCTGTGGGTAAAACCTCAGCGCCTAGGGCTTGCCAATCGCATGGTCGGCGGTTCGAATCCCCGCGGCGGGGTGAGCTCCCGTCTTTTGGTCCCACCTAGCAGTTCGAAAGCACTCTTAAGTGCAAGTAGATAAATAGGTACCACTTTATTGCGGGAAGGTAAACGGCGTTTCCGTGTGCTGCGCTGGTGCTGGCTCACCAGAGCAGCTTTGTCATGCTGGCCATGTGACCCAGAAGTGTCTCCGGACAGCGCTGGCCCTCGGCCTCTTAAGTGAGATGGGCGCACAACCCTAGAGTCGGACACGACTGGCCCGTACGGGCAGGGGTACCTTTACCTTTACCTTTACCTTTACCGTAATTCTCTGAGTACAATGGCACCAAAGTAAAATTTGGGACCACAAAAGTGATGCCTGGCTCCCTTTATAGTGGTACCTCGGGTTACATGCACTTCAGGTTACACACTCCGCTAACCCAGAAATAGTGCTTCAGGTTAAGAACTTTGCTTCAGGATGAGAACAGAAATTGTGCTCCGGCAGTGCGGCAGCAGCAGGAGGCCCCATTAGCTAAAGTGGTGCTTCAGGTTAAGATCAGTTTCAGGTTAAGTACGGACCTCTGGAATGAATTAAGTACGTAACCCGAGGTACCACTGTATTCTGAATCCTGTCCTGTATTTGCTGAGATATTGAACTTGTGTGGCATTGCACAATGAAGAATACCGGAGGTAGGAATTCAGGTGGAACCACTCGCCCCCAGTTATACATGGCACATCTAGCTTCACATGGCTCCATTTACATAGGGTAAGAGAGACAAAATAAGGCTACAAGTAATCTGAAAGCCTTTCTATCTGTGCTACACATATGAAGCCCTCCTCTTGATGCTGTTCAGTAAGGCCAAACATGGTGCTCTCAATAGGCCCACAAGTACCCAGAAGCAGCTTATTTATACCTTTAACCTTAGTCATAACTAAGACTGCAGTTAGGTTGTGTACCAAAGTCACCCTCATCCTGTTTTAAGAGCAATGATATGCTATGGGACAAACAGCTGCCCTTGTTCTTGCCATAGTGTGGACAAAGAAATTGCAATGGAACCTGTAGTCATACTCTTCTGGGTAGGCTAAATAAGTCAGTTGCACTTTTATGTGAATCAGATGTCCTGCTGATTAATGAAATTGTGTTGTTGCAGACATAAATGAATAGTCTTGTGAAAGATGGCAAAGTCAGTGAGATTCTCTAGGAGCTAGATACAAGAAGCCTGGTCTTCTGACTGCTGAACCAAGCCCAGTTGTGTGTGTGTGTGTGTGTGTGTGTGTGTGTGTGTGTGTGTGTGTTTGCTTGTTTGTTTGTTTGTTTAGGAGCCAGTGCATACTGAATATCTACATTTTTGCATTCCTGGTCTTGAGTCAGTCCCAGTTCAGTGAGCAGGCCATCCTATGAATAATCTAGACTACTGGTTACTTTGATAGATTGCTCTTGTCAAATTTTCCATCCATCTTGTTCAGCTAGGAAGACATCTTTAGTGACCTAGATCAAGAATGGGGAACTGAACTAAGGATCACAGAGTCCCTTGCAGGTAACTGAGAGAGTGAGTGCATGCTGGCAGTGGGTGGTACCAGAGCCCAAACTGGGCAGCAACAATCTTTATCTCTCCTTCTGCTTGCAGCAGGTTGCTTAGGAGGGGCAGGTTGTTATTGCAAGAGGTCTGAACTCATTGCTTGCAGAGGACTTTTGAAAATGGCAGTTTGTCTACCACTGCTTATGGCCAAAGGTTCCTGCAACCCAATTTCCTGTGCAAAAGCAGCAACAGCACAGAATCCAGTAGCTTTCATATCACAAGAAGAATCTGACTGTACATTTAAGAATCTAGCAGCCAAAGCCTTGGCTTCTTCTTGAATGAGCAGCAGAGAGATAAATTTTCTGTGCCACCAGCACACTTGGCTTCTTTAATGGAAATGTTGAATAAAAATAGTGTACGCCTGCACACACAATCAAAAATCTTTATATGACTAAGGAGGACTCCCCCTCCCCCTCTCCCAACTTTATGAAACATGCCACTATGGTGTATGAACAGCCATCTTCCATGAAAAGGATGAGAGAAAATGAATTTCAAGCAGCAGATGTTGGCCACATTACATAGTGTTGTTGGAAGGAACACAAATAACTATGGTAATGAAGGTGGAGGGGAGAAATGGAATAGGTTGCAGTAGAAACAAATGACTAAAAAAGGAATATAAAAATGTTTGTAGCCCAGGCCTCTGCATATTCTAGATGTGTGTTATACGAAGCAAAAAGCTGGGAAATTGTTTGCATCCTCAGACAACTACTTCGAACGTTTCACTCCTAAATGGAAATAACTGTAGGGAATTGTAACAAAATAACAAAAATTCCTTCCAGTAGCACCTTAGAGACCAACTAGGTTTGTTATTGGTATGAGCTTTCGTGTGCATACACAAAAGCTCATACCAGTAACAAACTTAGTTGGTCTCTAAGGTGCTACTGGAAGGAATTTTTTTTTATTTTGTTTCGACTATGACAGACCAACATGGCTACCTACCTGTAACTAGAATGTAGGGAATTGTGTGAAACCATGACATACCATATTTTAAAGAAATATGCACATGAAATGTGGACTCATCACCACAGACATGGGTTTCACGTGATTTCCTGCACAGAAGTCTTTTCCTTATAGGAAATGGGTGAAAATCTCAGAAACTCTAATTCTGGAATCATTGTGATACGGATTCAATATGACTCTTCCTTCATTGCACCATTCTTACTTAGGGGTCTTTGATCGTTTCTGGGCTAATTTCCTCCTCTGATGGGCTACTTACATGCTCCACTTTCCACACCCTCATGAGCTACAGACTGGCTGCATTCACACGGCAGTGTATTCCATTTCCTCAACATTTCCCTAAGTGTTAATTTCCACCTTACATTTGAGCCTTTGCACAACAGCAGTGCCACTTCTGGAAATACAGCAGAATACAGCACAAGTTTAGTTCACGTTTCCATGTTATTTGCAAACATATTCTTTTTCTGGAAGTAAATAACATAGGAATGAATGCTAAACTTCCAATGAATTCTGTTATACTGCATTTCTGGAAGTGGTGTTAATGTTGTGTGAAGTCTCAAATATAATGTGGAAAGTATAACAGTTAGGGAAATGGAATATGGATTAAATAGTCGTGTGAATGCAGCCTGTGAGTCCTCCCCATTCTAAGAATCTCACTCTGTCACAAGTGACATCTATTTTTGTCTCTCACTTTAAATACAAAGCTACAGGTGTTCATGCTTTGGCTGAACCCAGTAATGGTGGCTATCTGGACAAATGCTCTGTCTGGCTGATGGAGGCAAGCTTGCTATGAATAAGTGGAGCAGATCGATAGGTAGAACCAGATCAATTGAATTCCAGTTGTATTTGATGTATCGTCGGAGAATCATCAGCAAGAATCAGACCTATGAATCTTAACTTACAAATGTGTTTGCACTTCCACATTATGTGTAGGCTACTATCTAATAAATATATTTAATCTAATCCTGACCAAGTAGTCTGGTGGAGTGGAGGTAATGAATGACAGTGTCGAGCACGCTGAAGGGAAGAGAAATTTCCAGTGAGAGATGATGGGTCTCAAAAAAAATGGCTGTGGTCCAACAGTGTCCTAGGAAATCTAATTTGCTCGCTTCTCAGACGCATGAGTTGGACTGGTTCCCAGCAACATTGTTCATATGTAAGAAGGTGTGGTGCCAGAATAAGCCATGCAGGTAACATTTTACACCTTGCAATAACATTCCAATATGCATTATTTTGACACAGTGTGTATAGCTGGGGCCATGAACAGTGGACAAACACACACACAATCACATGGTAAAGAACCTTATGTGCACCAGCTCTGCTTTATAAACCCCAGAGTACTAATTATATGGTGCTACTGTATATTTGCCCATAAAGCAGGCATAGGCAAACTTGGTCCGCCAGACGTTGTGAACTACAATTCCCATCATCCCTGACCACTGGTCCTGTTAGCTAGGAATGATGGGAGTTGTAGTCCCAAAAACATCTGGAGGGCTGAGTTTGCCTATGCTTGCCTTAAAGCATTTTTTTGTGCTTCTTGCATGACAACTAATTCTAGCACACCTGATTTCACATGACAAATAACATCAGAACATGTGGGGAAATACAGATTATACAAATTATAGCAGTGACCTATTAGCCAAACAGGACACCAGACTGTTCTACGTGCTGTATGAATTCATTCATTCATAAAGTTTTGCTACAAGTGTTAAAGAACTATGTGATGAGCAGAGAGTGGAAGCAGGAATTACTGTTTGGCTTGTCTTCAGGAGGATCTTATCTACCACTCCATACTAAGACTATCCTTTGCTCCTGCTGGCATTTTGGAGCTGAGCTGCCTTTGCTCTTGCTGACAAGCCTTTTTGTTATTTCCATTAGTAGTCAGAATGAGGCTGAATGAATTGTTACTGGGGCAACGCCTCCACCTGTTTCATTCCCTAGCATTCAAAAGCTTGTTCTAGGTGGAGGCATCAGGCTGTGCACTGCAGGGGTATGCCAGAGCAACATTGACTATAACAATGTAGCTCAGGTGTATTCTGTGTGGCGTTATATTGAAACATTGCATTTTTGTTAATGTGCGCATCTTCAGCTGACTTGGGCCCCAGGTTATGTGATGTAACATGATGTCATGATGCTGTGACGTCATGTTATGTCAGCAGCGGCGCTTCCAAGGCCTTGCGAGGTCTCAGAGCTCAGGTCTTTGTGAGACCTTGGACGCAACTTCTGATATAAACCGGACGTTGTGTTTGGAGGCCTGGTATGGCCTCAGACATTGCCTCTGAGGCCTCGCAGGGTCTCGGAGGTCACATCCGAGGCCTTGCGAGACCTCTGATGCAACTTCCAGTTTATACTGGAAGTCATGTTTGGAGACCTGGCACAGCCTCAAACATCTCCAGGGAGGTTATTTCAGGGTAGTGTCAAAACCAGAAGTCGCGTCCGAGCTCTGAGGTGTGGGTGCCCTGGCACCCAGGGGCCCCTAGAGTTGGCGCCTATGGCTTATAGTAGCACTCATTTGTATCTTTAATTTGTACCAATATGAAATTTGTTTGTAATACTAGATGGGATTGACAGAAACTTATTTATTTTTGTTAAGTCTGATTAATTGGGTGTGATTGGATTGCTCTTATCACCCAGGTGTCCCAGGTGTAGCAAATGGCGTTTCTGTGCGCTCTGGCAATTGTCACGGTGTCTTCTTGCGCCAGAAGTGGCTTAGTCCTGCTGGCCACATGACCCAGAAAGCTGTCTGTGCACAAACGCCGGCTCCCTTGGCCTGAAAGCGAGATGAGCGCCACAACCCCATAGTCACCTTTGACTGGACTATGGGTCCTTTACCTTTACCTTACCCAGATGTAGGGCCATTTAGTGTCATCTGTCATTGCAACACAGGGAGCTACAGTACTCATGATGGTAGGAATAAGAATCTCTGCTTAAAGGGCACAATGATCAATGTACTATTGGTGTTCCCATAGAAATTCCACCATAAATACAAAGCAAATCTGTTTGTTTTTTTAAAATGATATTTATTGAAAGTTTAAAATTACAGAAAAAAGTGAAAAAAGAAAAGAAAAAAGAGATTAAACAATAGAGGTCAATACATATAAAAAAGAAAAAAAAGAAAAAAAAAAGAAAAAAAAACACACAATACATCAAAACCAAAAACAAAAGCAAAAAAAAATTAAAAATAGATGCAATATTTCCATATCTTTGTCTTTCATTAACTTGTTTCATCGACCTCCTCACACCTCCCTTTTTTGTATTCTAGTTATTAATTATTTCAGCAAATCCTTTCCATCTTTCACTATTTTCTGTCATTTAATTGTCTTAATTTATTTTAACCTTATCTTACCATAAAAACCCTAAAACTTAAAACTTATTTGTACATAACTCCTTATAACATTTCTACTAAAGCCATATAGTTTAATTCCAACATTTTTTCTAACACTCATAAATTTTACAATATTTCTCTAAATAAATTTTTAAACTTTCTTCCAATCTTCATCCACCGTCTCTTCACCATGGTCTCGGGTTCTGTCAGTCTTTTCTATCCATTCCATCTAGTCCATCAACCTGGTGATCTGTCCGAGGCTCTTAACTCTTTTCCATATCCCTTCTGCAGATCTTCTTCATATTTATACCTACACTTTACTTTGTCTTCTGCTGATCTTGTTCTTAATTTCCTTCCTTTGTCACTGAGGAGTAGATCTCGGGAAGACTCCAACCTAACAATGTCTTTATCCCTTCTCGACAGGTCAGCCCATTCTCCATAGACAGGGCCAAAATCCAAAAAATAATTCAAAACATGTTTCAAAGTTCCTCCAAAGTTAAAGGCCTTCGCCACTCCAATCTCCCCCTGGCCCAAAACCAGATCCCAAAGGCCAGAACATCCCTGCATAAGGGGATCTTTCCAACTTTCCTTCTCCAATCCAAGCGGGACTCCATCTCTCCAAATCTGGCTTTCTCCAGATTCGGTCTTCAAAAGCAACAGCTTATGCTCATACAAGGCCGAGGCTCTCTCCACTTGCATTACTTGAGGTTCAACAACAACCTCCTCCTTTGTCTTCTCCACAGCTTGCCATGTCAAAGCAGATTCCTGGGTCGGTTCCTGAGTAGTTTCTTTATGAGTATTCACTTTTTGTCCCAAATCAATCCTTTTTTGTCCAAAATTGTCAATGCTAGTAGTCATCGCATCCGTCTTGCCATGAAGCTGTTCCAATAAGGCACTTGTTTTGCAAAAAGCAATCACTAAGGCTTCTTCTGTCCACATTCTTGTCCAAGGTCAATGTCTAATTCTCACAGTCTTTAATCTCTACAGCTGGAGAATTCCCCAGCTCCACTCCTGCAACAGTTTCAAGAGCTCCCTCTAGGGGAAACTGTTTCTATTTGTAGCCATCTTTTTAAAAGCAGGTCCAGCAACAAAGTTAACAAAGTTAATTTCGATTTTCAGATATTTTGCTCCTTTCAAGTGCAAAAGGAAACATTGGAATCAATATGTTTCTCTTGTTTAACTATCTGTCAACATACGTTTTATTCACAGTCAATGAACTTTCCCAATACGTCGCTCCCTGGCAGCCCGTTTCCAGGTTCAAAATGGTGGTAATTTATCTTTCTTCACTCTCTCTCCTGCAGGCTTAAACAATCTAAACTTTCCCCCTCTTCTCCTGCTTCCAAGGGGGGTTTAGTAATTTTAGCTGATGGGGATTTAATCCTTTACAAAAGACTTTCCAGACTTTAGCTTGCAATGTCTTTGCTTCAATCTATTTACAAAAGTGGAAGGCGGACTTCCTGTTTGGAACCTTCCCGCTTCGGTGCCAAATTAAAGATGTTTAGTAATCCAATTTTCTGTTCTACTCACGGGTAGTTGTTTAAAGTCCAATTGTCCACAGGAAAAAGTCAGCGCTCTCCGGCAACAGTAATGCGGCTTCACTTCGTGAAAAAAGCAGTCGATTTGAAGCACCGTGCCGCTCACCCCACGTCGCTCCGGATCCCCGAAACCGGGTTTCCCCGCGAGTAGGGGAGGCGCAAAAGGTGCCAGCCGAATCCCACGTCCACAGGCTTCTCCCGCCTGTGGTTTTTAATGGGTCTCCGCTTCGCCGTGGCGGTCCAGACCCTGATTTCCACGAAGCGGATTCCTCCCGGTCAGAGGAAATCCGCCATTGCCGGAGGTGCTAACCCGGAAGCCCTCCCAATACAAAGCAAATCTGGGGTTCCTTATGCAGGACATTCTGAAGGGAGCCAAAATAGTTTTTTGATAGAACTGACAACTTCAAATATCAATTTGTGGTATTCCTATTTGGAATGAAGGAGGGAAGTCGTTTGCTTAGGGCATTATTAAAATTGATCAGAAATACCTGCATTTGAAACAAGTTTCTGTTGTTGCTTTCCTTTCCATTCTGAAAGTTCAGTGTAACTTTAAGTTTTGAAACTCCTAACTTAACAGATGCAATTCCAATAAAAGATGATCAACTCACCTTCTCTTATTATCTGGGAGCATTCTTCATAAAAACGTCCCAGCTCTGGTCTAACCTAATTCTCGTCTTTGTTCTTATAACTGTTCTCCCAAACAACTTATTCTTTGGGGTTTATTCTGCACCAGCTAAACTAAGAGTAGCAATGCATCTAGACTTTTTCTTCTTTCAGTTTAGGTAACTCACCAACATAATAAGTACGGAATTTGTGAAAGTTGTTTCTGATGAGACCGTTTGCATTCTGTGAATATTTCTGATGTGCTGGAAATAATTTCACTTTAAAAACAGGAACCCTTCTTTCAAGTGAGCCGCTTGCTGGGAGTTTAGTTAATTATACTGAGCTTATCATGTGGAGAAGAAAATGTTTAATGTCATTTGGAGATGTGCTTCACAGCTGTAGTGATTCAGAAGAGACTTGATCTTCTTGGCACCTGCTGTATCCATCAAGTCACCACAAGTTTGATGGCCTGTTAAAAGGAAATAAAAAAAGAGGATCAGATCCAATTTTTTCAGTGCAAATGGAAGAAAAATGAGTGTGACCTCAGGCTCAGGATTGAGATATTGGCTGCCCTCTACCTATTGGCTGCCCTCTACCTATTGGGGGCCTGCATCTTCCATCAAAGGGACTGAAAGATGGTACATCTCAGGCAAATGGAAGCTCTGTCCGCACATCCAAAGGAAGCAGACTCCCAAGTCCCCATGGGTGCTGGCTGTTTCCCCATCACCACCTCTCCTGACCTTTCATGCATTGAATATGAATTGCGATTCCAACAAAGATCCTTCCTGCTCAATAAGATACCCTGATTGCACAGAGGTGACATGGTTGGGTGGGGGCAGCATGTATTTCTGTGCAGTTTGAGCCCTCATATGTTCTTCTGCACAACCAAAAAGGACATGTACATGAAATTACCCACTTCAGACAAGTCATCCGCATTGTGGCTCCACTGCCAAGTGCTGATTCTGGTCTCCACCATGCAGAAGATGTTACTGTGGACAATCAGTGTTTGAATGAGATCTAATGCTTCCAGGCATCTGGGTTGCTTTGTTTCTTTAAATCAGTACTGAGCGTTGCAGAGTCTGCATAATGTAATTGACATAAAATCTTAACTGGTAACCCCCCCCCCCCATCCTCATTTGTATTTACTCCAGCCAACATTGCCAATTGGCAGAGGAAATAACGAGTTGTAGTTCATAAACATCCGGAGGACATCTGGCCCCCTAAGAAATTTTGCTAGACTTACCACATTTGCTTTCCTTAAAATTCCTTGAATATTTCTCCTGAGCAGAAACCTCCAAATCTGCCTTGCAGTTTCACTTCAGATAAAATTCAGTAGCAACTCTAGTCCCAGGTCTCATTGATTCTGCCCACTGCCCAAGGAGTGTCTTCACAATGACTCCTAACAAAGGAACCAGTACAGGTGAGAAGCACTGGTGCTCTCAGGGCAAGACAGAAGTCCAGGACCTGACCCCGTGGAATGAGCAGGAGGACCACCAAACAAAGTAAGGCTGGCTTATTATGTTTTGAATCAGTGCATATTTCCATCTGAAATGGAGACCGCCATAAGACCAGTGTGTGAAATTCCCTGACTGCAACCACTGGTGAGAGGTGGATGACCCTCCCCCCCAAGTTGACCAGCACTGTGCATTAAAGCTGTCTCTGTGTTACAGGCAGTGATGTGCAGACCCCTGCCCAACTGAGAAATTTGATAGTTCGCTCAAAACTCCCCTTCCCCTCAAAATTATTCCGATGTTTCTTCTAAGAGGAAACTTGCACATCAGCCTTGAAATTTCTCTTTGGGCAATATGCAGTGGCAGCTTGAGTCTCAGATTTGTGGGTTGTCATCTTCATCTCTTGGGTGAGAACACTGAACATTGCAACTATTTTAGCCTTGCTAGCAGGACATGGGGATATTAATTTTCTATAGGGAAGGGTTGTAATTACACTCCTATGGAGGAGGGTAATAATTCTTGAATGCGACAAGCAAAAACTCTTGCAAGGAAGGCATTCTGTAAAAGCCATAGGAGGCTAGTCGATGTGATTTGCCTAGGCATGAAACATCCCACGTTGTAGGACAAGTATTCTGGATAATTTTTCTTGGTATTAAAAGGGAAGAATCATGACTTGTCATTAAAAAGAGAAAAGCAAACCCTCGGTGGGGTGTTTTTTTTAATGTGATGTTATGACATTGTATTAACTAGCAGAGTTTTACTGAGATAGCAATCCTAGATAGTGTGGAAATGCTTTGTTTCATAGAACCCCCAAAAGCAGTTGTGTGAGATGAAATGCATAAAAACATTTTATGGTGCCCAGGGGAGGACATCTACATTTACAATTACCTCCTATCTTCACATTCACAATGGCACTCCAACTGCCACTGTTGCAGGAGAAGGCAACTGAAAGCCAGGAAGCTGGAAGTCATGGCATCTATGGACCTGTTTCAGCTAATATCTGGTCTGACAAGTGTGACAAGTCATGGTGCTTCCTATGGGATAGGATGAGAGTGATCTGAGGTGATACCATTCCTCCGATGTCGTTCCCTTGTGAACAGGTTAACCAAAGATCAGGTCAAGTCTGCATCCACAGTGATAACCAACTTCATGGGGGTTACCTCCATCCTGTAGGTCAATCTTAGGTCACCAGGATGTCTAGTTTGGCCTTCAAGGCCATTTTCCCCAAACCACACCAGGGCACCCATCAGCTGCCATGACTGGTACAAGCAATGCTCATGAAGAGGACAAAGGAACCAAACAATACAGTGATCTTTCTCATTTCCTCTGCCACCTGCCTTAAAGAGTGTAGAGCATCTTCAAAGAGCCCTTGTGCCAAGGGCTTTAAGGCAGTCCCTGTGCAGAGTCCTTGCAGAGGCTCACTCAGGAGTGCAGGGTCTGCATTAAAGTGCTTGGCAAAAGTGCTATTTGAAGCAGCCTCTTCTCCCTTTAAACATTGCCAAGTGATGCTAAATGGAGGGGGCACTGCTTCAAAGAGTGCTTTTGCAAAAGCCTGTCGGACAGCACCCAACACCCACCCTACAGAAGATAATGTGGGGACTATCTTAAAGTCCTTTGCAAACAGCAAAAGATCTTTGAGGCTGTTGCTGGTTCTCAAGCACCTGACACCCAACTGACTATCTGATATTCCGCACAAGGGATTTTGAGAGGTTTACAGGGCCACCCACCTGTCAAATCCCCCCCCCCCCTCTGGTGAGGCTGATCCTGATAAGGATCTGACCCATGGTGCCAAAAACGGTTCCCTGCCCTTGGTTTATGAGGATGTTTTCGTCTCGAAGAAGATGCTTCTAGTGCAATAGGAATGACAAATAATTGTGTTCATACTTTCCATGCCTTAAATCACAGGAGTTGTTGCCCAATTAAATGTTTGATCAGACAAGAACATCAGCATACTGCCCTGGGTCTTGTGACTCATAAGCTCCTGTTCTGTGAAGAAATAAAAAAAATAAGTAATAAAATGCCATCTCAGCCGTATGATTTGTTTATTGAAACCGGGAGGTCACGTTCAGCTGCCGCCTTTTAAAATTCATGGTCATTAACTTAATTTGGGCACTCAGATTTACAGAGCTCAGATAACCCAACTTTGGTCTGGATCTCACTTACATTGTGGATAGCAGCAAAAGACCATTGCTCTCTTATTTTGTGCTATCCACTGCATACTCTGACAGGTGTTAATTACAATTTAAAACTCAGCTGATTGGTCTGCTCCATATTGAAAATAAAACAAACATCTCCAATATTCATGTTTAAAGATGAACGTGCTGCCTGCTAGTGAAAATACCTAGTCATTAGTCATTTTGTGCTTGGGGATTTATTAGTCATGGTGCTGTTTCTAATTAGTTGGAAATAATAATTAGGACAGTTCTCCCCCCTTGTCTAGTACAACTTCCACTTGAGTATGAAATATTGTCTGTTTTTATCATAAGACTCTGGCTGGAACTAGATGTTGTCGCAAACACACAGCTGGTGCCAAAAAAACCATAACAGCTCCATGCTTTGTTTTTCCCTTTTCTCTCTTGTATTGCGTAGTTGGGAAAATGAATATGCAGTGTGATGTCATCAGGCTGTGAGTTCTGCCAATGAAAGCGGGGGGGGGGGGGGGAGAGAAATCACAGTCTGATTACATCACATCCTGTGTTGAGTAGCCCTAGTCATATGAGGAACAGAGAAAAAGGAGACCTGGAGCAGTTATTTCCATTGCCTTGTGCAAAAGCATGAACTCTAGAGAGGAGGGGATCAAGCGAGCTAATCCAAACCTTCCATCACCAAGGAGATTTCTTTATTCTCTTGCTGCCTCCACTAACCAACCTTTTGGCCCCTGAAACTTGTTTACTGGCCCATCCTACACTCTGCACTGTATGATATGTTCGTTCAACTCTGTGCTGTATAGGCATGGGGTAAATAACAAAATAGGGACGCAGGTGGTGCTGTGCGTTAAACCACAGAGCCTAGGACTTGCCAATCAGAAGATCGGTGGTTCGAATCCCCGCAATGGGGTGAGCTCCCGTTGCTCGGTCCCTGCTCCTGCCAACCTAGCAGTTCAAAAGGACGTCAAAATGCAAGTAGATCAATAGGTACCACTCCGGCGGGAAGGTAAACGACATTTCCGTGTGCTGCTCTGGTTCGCTAGAAGCGGCTTAGTCATGCTGGCCACATGACCCAGAAGCTGTACGCCAGCTCCCTCGACCAATAAAGCAAGATGAGCGCCACAACCCCAGAGTCGGTCACGACTGGACCTAATGGTCAGGGGTCCCTTTACCTTTACCTAAATAACAAAATATAAGAGCATTTCTCTCTCTCTCTCTCTCTCTCTCTCTCTCTCTCTCACACACACACACACACACACACATACACACACACACACGTAGTTGGCATCCATCTGTCTCAGGAGACAATGAGAAAATATTTTAAAGGGGAAGAGAACTAATTTTACAACACTTTGAACAATTACACGTAAACAATAGAGGGAATTAAAACGAGATAGGAAATCATCCTGCTCAGCCTAGTTCAAACTGTTTCTCTACATAAGCTAATGCTTGGCAGCTAATCCATACCAGCTTTATTTTAATAAATTAATTCTACTCTCCCACTTCAAGCTTTTGGCCAGCCAGAAGAATACTGCATCTGTTTCACTTTCTCATAATTTATTTGGGTTTCCTCACCCCCCTTCAGCCTATCAATTTCATTCCCACCCTTAAGTATCAGGTTCTTGGACTGAACCTTTGGCCCTGCTGTGAGTAGTATTCTCTGAGGAAAAGCAATCGTTCTACAGCGTAGAATACCCCCCCCCCCAAATGACATAAGAGTTAGATTCCTTCACATCTTGTGCTTGTGATCGTGTCTCATTCCAGGCTCAGACAGAGCTGAACCAGTCTGTATCAGAGTCTTCTTATATAGGCGTCTTGCAATTTACTTAACTTGTGCTGTCTCCCTCAGCATGGAGTTAATGCAGCTTAAAAGTCCAGCTCCTTGCTACCAAAAGTTAATATACAATGGCTCATTAAGAAGGAGCATCACTGACAATGTAACCTGAGAGCAAACTGTAATAAAGATATCCCAGAGGGCAACGTGTGGTTAATAGTCTGGCTAGGAGCGAAACCACTATAAACGTGTGTTTCTTTGGGGAGAATAATAAGCAGGAAACTTCTTTAATTTATGCCATGAATTTGTAAACATTTGACTGCTTCAAGTACCTGTGGCAAGAGTCAACGTTTATATGGATTAAGGGGGGGGGGTATTTGTTTATTCAGGCATAAAAATTCTCAAAATGAATACTTACCAATTGCTCAAGCCCAGATTTGGATAGTGGAATTACAGTGATACCTCAGGTTAAGTACTTAATTTGTTCCGGAGGTCTGTACTTAACCTGAAACTGTTCTTAACCTGAAGCACCACTTTAGCTAATGGGGCCTCCTGCTGCTGCCGCGCCGCCAGAGCACAATTTCTGTTCTCATCCTGAAGCAAAGTTCTTAACCCGAGGTACTATTTCTGGGTTAGCAGAGTCTGTAACCTGAAGCATATGTAACCTGAAGCATATGTAACGCGAGGTACCACTGTACTAGCATTTAACTCTAGTTTGGGCATACAGCCTGTGTGTGTGTGTGCGCGCGAAAAAAACTGAGGACCCCGACATGTGGAGTTGTTTCCTAAAGCAGTTGGAGGATGAGACCATCACAGAGGTTTATTAGAATAACATGTAGATGAGGATTAGGGCATGAAGCCTTTCTATTAATTCTCCTCCTAACCTCGGTATACTGTAGTTTGCTTCACTGAACTCGGTTATCAATTATTCATTTGCTACTTTTTTCCATATCTGATTAGCATGCCTTGAATTATTCTAAGGAAAAGGAAAAGCATATTTGAAAACCTCTTTGTTCACTAACTCGGCATAATAGGACACTAAGTTAAAAGGAAACAAAATCTCAAATGTGAAGCACACAATTGGCTTCTAGAAAATTGCTACCCTTGGGTAACATGCCCAGTTCATATGACCAACTGAGCACAGTGAAGGGTGAGATGGGGGGTTCCAACCCGGACATCTAGTACTGTAGAGCCAGTGTGGTGTAGTGGTTAAGAGCGGTAGACTCGTAATCTGGTGAACCGGGTTCGCATCTCCGCTCCTCCACATGCAGCTGCTGGGTGACCTTGTGCCAGTCACACTTCTCTGAAGTCTCTCAGCCCCACTCACCTCACAGAGTGTTTGTTGTGGGGGAGGAAGGGAAAGGAGAATGTTAGCTGCTTTGAGACTCCTTCGGGTAGTGATAAGTGGGATATCAAATCCAAACTCTTCTTCTACTATTACAGTGGTACCTCAGGTTAAGTACTTAATTCATTCTGGAGGTCCCTTCTTAACCTGAAACTGTTCTTAACCTGAAGTACCACTTTAGCTAATGGGGCCCCCCACTGCCGCTGCACCTCCAGAGCACAATTTCTGTTCTCATCCTGAAGCAAAGTTCTTAACCTGAAGCACTATTTCTGGGTTAGCGGAGTCTGTAACCTGAAGCGTATGTAACCTGAAGCATATGTAACCCAAGGTACCACTGTACTTACAAACGCCTCAGGTTACAAACGCCTCAGGTTACAAACTCCGCTAACCTGGAAGAGTTACCTCGAGCTGAGAACTTTGCCCCAGGATGAGAATGGAAATTGTGTGCCGGCGGCGCAGCGGCAGCAAGAGGCCCCATTAGCGAAAGCACGCCTCTAGTTAAGAACAGTTTCAGGTTAAGAATGCACCTCCGGAACGAATTAAGTTCATAACTAGAGGTACCACTGTAATTTGTCTGGCAAAGCAGTGTTCCCAGTCATTCTGACAGAGACTGCACACTGCTTGTATGCGCTTAGGCCTTTACAGGTGAGCCAATGAATGTGCACAGGCAATGCTGTCATTGGGATCCAACTTCCTTGTCCTCTGTGCATTCACTGTACAGTGGTACCTTGGTTCTCAAACGCCTTGGTTTCCAAACGCCGAAAACCTGGAAGTGAGTGTTCCGGTTTTTGAATGTTTTTCGGAAGCTGAACATCCGATGCGGCTGTCAGCTATTGTTTCTGGGGCGCCTGCACCAATCAGAAGCTGCGCCTTGATTTTCGAACATTTTGGAAGTCAAACGTACTTCCAGAATGGATTAAGTTTGGGGCTTTTGTTTTTGCTATTTATTTTGCGTTTTTGTTTTTGAGGCTTTTTCAGTTAATTTGTTTTTGTGACTGTGTGGAACCCAGTTCAGCTACAATGACTATCATCAGTGCAGGTAATGTGTTTTTTTTTTTATGATCTACAACACTGTCATATTTATTTTATAGTACAGTACATTGATTATTGCTTTCATTTTATGGAGCATTGGTCCCGTTAGATAGTAAAATTCATGTTAAATTGCTGTTTTAGGGGTTGTTTTTAAAACTCTGGAATGGATTAATCCATTTTGCATTACTTTCTATGGGAAAGCGCACCTTGGTTTTGGAACGCTTTGGTTTTGGAACAGACTTCTGGAATGGATTAAGTTTGAGAACCGAAGTACCACTGTACCCTGTTTTGCCCCACAAGGTACAAGAAACAGCAAAAAGTGGTTGTGTGTGGAATTTGTGCTTACCCAAATGAGGCTTAAGAATGACATTTTGTAATGTTTGCATTTATTTACATATATACAAGTTGACTATAGGTGGAGGTTCACAGATTCACAACCTGAAATCTTCCAGAGTTCCAACTTACCTCTCTTACCTTCACTCTGTGCTGCCTGAAAACCACAAGCTACAGGGTGAGTCTTTTAAAAGAGGCCCCATGGAACATGTGTACTCTGTAATCCACGGTGCTTCTTTTAAAAGACTCACCCTGTACTTGCTGTTATTGACCTCTGAATGTCCCTCAACTGAAGACTCGGCTACACAGCTGCAAATAAAACATTTTAAGTGTGTTTTAAATGGAATATACAACTTGGCACTAGATGGCGATGGTGAGCCTTATGGAAAATTCAATCTATTTTTAAAAACGCTTTTAAAAGAAGCAGTTTCAGAACTTTTTATATATGTGTGTGTAGATTCCACCTATGTCTAGCCTCATCAACTCCAGGTTGATAACCATTCAGTTAATCCAAGCAAAATAATAGACTGTTCTAGGCAAAACCCTGTTTCTTAGGGTCGTATTTATCTAACATATACCCAGAGTAAAACCATAAAAATTAATAGATTGAAGTCAATCATGGTCATTAATTTTAATAAGTCCATACCATCCAACATCCCACTGATCAAAATCAGCCCTGAGCTCTCATGGGAGCAAAAAACGATCATCTTTTGGTCTGATGCTCTGGTAATTCCAGGATGTCCCACTGCAATTGGGACTGTTGGGTATGTGAGTCTACTCTAAGAAAAAGTTGATTGAAAACAACCCCTACACCCCTGTTCCCACTATGCCTGAATCCTTTACAATCAGAGTTACTAAACTGGAAGGGACTCCAAAAAAGTGATTTAGTCTAAACTACAATCCCATTAAAAATACAGTGGGCAATAGCCGTGGCTATCTCTAGATAGATGTGAGGATCGTGGGGTCTCAAAAACTGTGGTTGCTGGCTGTGAAACTCACTACATCTCTGCGGCAGCTTGCAGCAGGAGGCCTGATCCCTGCTGTGCTGCACTGGCACAACTGCGAGTATCTAACGGATGGGAGAACAGGGGTTAGCCTGGCTGGGATCAGGTGACACAAGGAACAAATAAGGTCCCATCTGGCCCTATGAAGCTGACTCCTCCGTCTGACTAATGTGTCTCAGGTGCAGACTAAACTCTCACATAACAGTATATCCCTGATTACCAGCCTGTTCACTGTCTACCAAGCCATTAGCTCGCTTTCAAGGCCACCAGCACTGTCAGGATAGATTGAGGCTGCATATCTTGGATTATCAGATGCTGGCCACAAACCACTGGGCATGGCTACTAGAGGTGTGATTCCTGCAAATCCAGGATAACAAGCCAAGGTGGACTGTTTCAGCTTGATTTGGGGCTGTGGGTTAAACCACAGAGCCTAGGACTTGCCGATCAGAAGGTCGGTGGTTCGAATCCCTGCGACGGGGTGAGCTCCCATTGCTCGGTCCCTGCTCCTGCCAACCTAGCAGTTCGAAAGCACATCAAAGTGCAAGTGGATAAATAGGTACCACACCAGCAGGAAGGTAAACGTCATTTCCATGTGCTGTTCTGGTTTGCCAGAAGCGGCTTAGTCATGCTGGCCACATGACCCGGAAGCTGTACGCTGTCTCCCTCGGCCAATATAGCGAGATGAGCGCCGCAACCCCAGAGTCGGTCACGACTGGACCTAATGGTCAGGGGTCCCTTTACCTTTGCAAGGCAAGCATAAGTCAAAACAAGAAACCCCTGTGAGCTTTGTGGCCACCCGCAATCCAGACACTTTTGTAAAAGGCTGCAGACAAGCATCTGTAAAACGCAAATCTTGGTTCTTAAGCTTAACCATTAAGGCTTCTGCGTGGGGGGTAGCAACTTTGCCAAATGGAAGCACCCATCTTTAGCATAAGGAAAACACCAGGATCAGAAGGTCAGAAGACAGGTATAGTTTGCAATCAAAGGGAATGGTATTCCCAGCCATGCTTCCACAGTCCTTTAACGAGATACCAGGGATTGAACCCAGGCTTGCTGTATATGAAGCATGTGCACTGCCTAGGGGCGTAGGAAGGGGTATGTGGGGGGTGCGGTCCACCCCGGGTGTCAACCTTGAGGGGAGTGACAAAATGCCACACCGTGGGGGGTGGCACTTACCTTGGGGCCTTGCCTGCAACTTGCCTGAGCCACGCATCTCTCCTGGGAGTGATGTGGTGGCTCAGGGCTCTTCGCTGCCTGAAACAGTAGCATGGGGCTTGCATCCGCCAGGCAAACTCCGTGGGCAGCTCATCACGCCACCCCCCTGGGCAGATCGCTGTGCTGCCCCTCATTGGTGGATCTCTGTGTCGCCCCGTGGGCAGCTCATCACGCCACCCCCCTGGGCAGATCGCTGTGCTGCCCCTCATTGGTGGATCTCTGTGTCGCCCCATACGTGGATCTCCATGGCGCCCCCGTGCACAGATTACCGCAGTGCCCCCTTGTGGCACCCCCATGCACGCGTCACTGTGGCACCCTCGAGGGTGGCTCGCCATTCCCCCCCCCCCACTCCAGGTACCAGAGCAGCTAGCTATGCCCCTGGCTCTGCTAACGAACTATGGCCACAACCCACAAAGCACTGCAGTGGCAGCACTGTATGTGTGTCGTCCCCTATAGCAAGGAAGGTGGGCCAGCTTTGCTGATTGGCTCCTCCTGACACGACTCATTCCCCATCCCGCCCTTCACTTGCCAGAGCAGGAATCTACAAGAAATGCCTGCGTTTGGGGTTTTCGGGCCATTTAAAATTGAGGGTCTGTTTCTACCGGCGTTCAAAACGTTAAGCATAAATTGGCACTCGCTGGAGCATCCTCGAGGCATAGACGTGTGCAGCAGACAATGAAGGCCTGTTTCTAAATGACTAGTTGGAGGATTAGCTCCCCGCCACCCCCGCCCCAGTAATGCAGAATGCTGATTTTGTGGCTATAGTGATGAGATTTACTAATATGCATTTGTCATTAATTCAATCATACTCATTATCTCGTTCGTTCAAAGGAACAGCAGAGAGACTCTCAAAAGCCTTGTGGGTGGTTCAAAATCCCCCTGGTGAACCTGCATCCAAGAGTGCCCTACTTTTTCTCAAGATATGGCACAGGCACCCTCCTCATTTAGACTTCACATACTTTTATTATTATTATTAATTTGCAGTCTACACAGCAGTCATATTCTGAAGCTGAACTTTCCTGGCAATGATCCTCCCTTATTCAATTACAAAGAGTTTTATGTGGGCAGCTCACGATTCCCTGCGTTCCAGAAATGGAACTGCAGACAGGATCACGTTTTAAATGAGGGGTCTCACCATGGAAAGCGAGAACAGACCTGGCCTTCAGTCCTAACCACCTTTACCTGGGAGTAAATCTCATTGAATCCAATAGGAGTTACTTTGGAGCAGCTCTTAGAGCAGCCATCCAACATATACTGCTTTACATGGCTTTGTGTAAATAAATGCTTACCTCCATGGGGGATGGATAAATCACTAAGGAACAGGTGATGAGGGTTAGAAAAAGAAGAAAATTACCTGCTCACCATCTCATTGATTACTGGGGATATTGCTTTTGTAAAGGGTGGAGCAAAAGACATGCTTGTACTTTTGTATGGGGTGAGTGGGGTCTGCAGAAGTCAGAAGTCTCTATTCCAGCCTTCTCTTTCTCAACAAATTAGCAGCAGCAGCACACACTATAACAATAATAAATATAAGGTGTACAAGTATGTAAAGCATCACATCCGCATCTCAGTAATCTGTGTGATCACTTTGCAGTTTATATTTATACATGCCTACATGATTCTCAGTGCTATGTAGCATCACTCAGGTACCGTATTTTTCACTCCATAAGACTCACCTGACCATAAGACACACCTAGTTTTTAGAGGGGGAATGCAAGAAAAAAATATTCTTTAAAGGGAGCGCTGAGCAGAGCCTGTATGCATCCCAGGCTCTGCTCAGCGCTCCCTTCCACGAGCTGCGTGTGTGCGGCGCTTGCAGGCTTTTCCCCTGGGAAGGGAGAAGGGCAGCCCGTCAGGAGGCTTGGGAAGGGACAGAGGGGCTAAGCCAGAAGCTAGAACAGCAAGAGGGAGCACTGCGCAGTGATCCCTCTCGCTGTTCTGGCTTCTGGGATAGCCTCGCAGCCTGCATTCGCTCCATAAGACGCACACACATTTCCCCTTACTTTTTAAGAGGGAAAAAGTGTGTCTTATAGAGTGAAAAATACAGTAGTTAGAAGACAAGTTATTTTCATACTTTCAAAAACAGAACTGCCAGCAACACACTTGGTCATTACACCGTCTATCTCCTATTATTACTATTTTACTTAAAAACAGCTTAATATTTTAGAAAACTCTTTGAACATCTTGTTTTCCATTAGTTTGGTAGTGTTGCTTTGCCATGTAAAGTTATATTCACATCTACATGCAGTTTCCTCCCACCCTCCTCTTTTGCCCATTTACAGAGTGGGATATGATGGGATGGAAAATACTGTAGTAGGAAATGAGGAAGGAAAGATAGTGGGATATTGGGGATGGGAAAGGCTGGGATAAGTGATAATAACAGATTGGAAAGATGTGGTGCTAAATAGAAATTGCATTCAACAATACAGTTTGCTAATGCATCAAACAAAAAGAATAAACACTGAAAATCAAAAACATTCAAGAGGTAGGGTTGACTTTACAGAATATTTCTACAGTATTGCCTTTCTTTGCATCCACTCTTCATATAATGTTCAGGTTAGTTTTCTAGCTCTCTGTTGATCCTTTAAAAAGACATGGAAACTTAATTTCTTTTGTGGAAGTGCAATTCTACCCAAATAAAAACCATTGTATGAATAAAAGACTACTCCCACAGTTAGTGAATCCATAATGCTATTCCTTTTGGAAAGTCAAACACCCTGATCCAGCCATCAGCTCAAGAAATGAATGAATGAATGGATCTTTATTTGCGTCAGCCCTCAGCCATAGCAATAAAACAACAATACGATATACAAAGAATAGAAATAAAAAGTCAATTATATAAAATACATTTTAGGATTTTGAATCAATAGTCAAATAGTGGATCTTATTTTGATTGCCCCAGCTAAAAACCTTGCAACCTTTGCTATCACCTGCTCATCTTGATCTGCCAAGAAAAGGGACACTGTGGCAGTGGTTGGGCGACCCAGAATGGACAATAAAAGAGGGGTGATAACCTCATTCCTCAGGTCTTTATAAAGAGCGCAAGCCAGAAGGACGTGTGCCACTGATTCGGTACTGCCATCTCCATAAGCGTTTTTGTGTGTGGAATCTATTGAAACCGTCCCTCAAGTACAGCTGAGGGCAAGACATTCAATCTTGCGAGAGTAAAAGTGTGTCTACATTTTAGACGCCATCATTCCAAGATCTGGGAACCTGCACAGAACTGCCTTGGAATAATATAATTTTTGAACTGCAAGGGACTTAGAATGTCACCTATTTATTTGTTTAATTTATTTATATGCTACTTTATACTTAAGACATTCTTTAAAGGGTCCAACCCTTTACTCAATGAGGGTCTACAATGCAGGATGCAATTGCAGTACAGTGGCCCTGATCTCTTCTTGGGTCACTCATTTTGGTGGAGGAAGCAGATTCATGAAATCATTTCTTTGTGTACGGAGATCCATGTTTTCCATTGGTAAAGGTTGTACCATTTTGTAACAGACTTACACACAAAGAGAGAGATTTCTGGATTGGGCAGTACTCTGTTGAAACTAAGAAGCAGCAATAATATATGTTTACAAAATATTAGGATTCCTCCCCCCCCTCCTCAGAAACAACTGTGTTTAACTTAGGTTTATAATGGTTTTCTCTCCATTCTATATGTGCATTCTGCGCATTAATTAATGCTCACCATTGTCTGCCTGTCAAGATATGCTCATCACTGCTATGGTTACCACTTTCAGTTTGGGTGCACTTTGTTTGACTTCAAGCCTCCAGCAATTGCTTGAAAATTTATTGGAATGAGTAATGGAGATTGCAAACTTTAGCACTGGAGGAATATTTAAAGTCCACACTCATTTGATTCAAATAGAGAGAAAATTACTTCTAGGCATTCTTTGACCTTTGAGGGGATCATCTGAATGAATTTGCAGACATGCTCAAGCTGTTGCCCATTTCCCCCCCTTGCATGTATTTGCAAAACAGCAATTTATACTTTATCCAACTGAAGGGTAAGTAATAAATGGACATGCAATTGTTTTCACTCTGCAGCTCCTTCCTTTTTTCCATCTTGCTAAGAGTATGCAGATAATAATTCAACAGAATTATATTGAGTCTAGCAGTAATGTATTTGTGAACAACTAATTTACTTGCTAACTGTCCTCATTTGGGGACATCATAATAATGTCCAAGATTAATAGATAAGCATGTGCATGCCAAGAAGGGTGTTTGATTTGTTTTCATTGAACGCTAGACTAATCCCCACCACCCCCCATATAGCCAACTCCTTTTGAATGCCACCCCCATTTTGAAAGCAGTTTACCATTTGGAGTAAGAGGACAGCTGTTTAAGAAACACAATTCCACAGCCCTGTTGGAAGTATATGTTATGTACAGAAGTCTCACCCTGGGCCAGCAGGGGGATGCTGTAGATAGTTATGCAAATAAGGGATCGAAAGTGACGTTCAGTGATTGGATAGTTTTAGAAAATTGTTACAGTTATGTTGTACTGGAGCGCTATATAAGCAGGCTGACTGAACCCTTCAGTTCAGTTCTGTTCTGGCCTGTGAATAAACAAGAGCTGTTTGAAGAATCGCTGTGTCGTCTGATATGTTCACCCACAACTTAACAGTATGGAACTATCTGCCCGGGTTTTTGGATCCTCTCCTATGAATCCATTAAAATACTTTTTGGAAGTGAGAACTAGGCAAACTTGAACACGCAGCTAGTCTAACTTTGTACTTTCCATATGGAAGCTTCTGGCTTGATAACGATTGCCATTGCCAGCCTGGAGAGCCATTCAGGTGATGATTTGGATCTCTGAGGGAAGAATGGGAGATAATCCTTCTAACATGATTGAATGTCCTGGAGCAATTTGAGCAAAGTGCTCAGCATGCCACAGCTTAAAGTGGGATACTGGAAGGCTGTGGGCTGCAGTGCAAGGGGGAAAAAACATGGCAAAATGAAGGAAACTAGCAAAATTAAATGTAGGATTTCATTCCACGAACAAAAGTGTATGCTGCCTATTATGGTACTTTAGTATAGGAAAACCTGGAATAACTTAATAACAAAATAGATTACTCAGCAGTCTGGAAAGAACAATTTCATCCGCTGATTTATTTTTAATGTACATAAAAGCTACAATTACCTTCTGATTACCTTGCGACAATCTAAATTTGTTAATAGCATTATATATACGTTACCTTCATTTAAAAAAAATCTGCCTTGTTTTAGTCTGTGTGATATCAAGTTTGTATTTAAAAGTGTAAAAATCTATAACGTATAAATATTAAAAATTTGGGGATTTTTTAAAAAAAACACGAAGGATATCTCTGCATACCAGGTGCCATATGCCATCTCTCTCAATGAAGGACAGCATCTTTTACCCCTTCTATGCATATATAAAAAATGAGAATACAACTGTGTAAGAACTGATACCTGGATTTGTTTGTTTTCCTCTTTCCTCCCCATCCCACTTCCCTTTTTGTATTGCATATATTAGAACAGAACACTATTTTAAATTGTAAACCACCTTGGATGAATTAGCAGAAACATGGATCGTAAATGTAGTACATACCTTAATAGCAAGGATGTGCATTTGATTCAGATTAATCCAGAGCCCAAGCAGGGTACCTCAGAAAGAGTTGTGGCTTGTCTGGGGCAAAGTGGGATCAGCAGAAGGTGGCCTGAGTTGAAGGAAAGATTTTATCATATATAGAATAGTACCAGGGTGGGGTGATGGGGGAAGGGAGAACTCCATTGCGATTGACAGGCAAGTTTGTATTCCGGGTGAATTATGACTTCTTATACCTGGAAACCAAATCCCTTTTGGCTCGTCTCATTCACAAATCAATCTTAAAAGGTATCTATCAGGGAACTGACATCAGAGGGAGAGGCGGAGGGGAGGCTCCCTGATTCTGTGGGCGAAGGACCCAGCACCAGGGGAAGGAGGAGCCCGGTAGAGGAGGTAGGAAATCAGCGCAACACCAGGGATAAGGAGGGGCAACTTGAGGAAGCGGAGGGAGGGCTCTGAGATTCTTCTCTGGACATCAGTGAGGAGAGCACAGGTCCTCCACTACCCACGCCCTCCCTGCGCAGAAGACTCCTGCGCAGTGAGAGGCGGAGACGACTGGGTGTCAAACAGCTTCTATGCTGGAAGAGGTTTAAGAAACGCCCACAGACAGATTCTGCCAGCGACTGAGACAGCCACGCTGAGATGGGCTGTGCAGTCAGAACGGTTTAACCAAGGCAAGTAAGCCTAGAGAGGCGGCAGTTTACACACGAGTAACTCATACCCACTACAGTATCTAGCACAAAAGCCCCTGAGTCTCTTTAACTGCAGTTCAGTGGATTTCTTAGCTATGAGTGCCTCTGTCTTGCCTGAAGTTTTCAGACTCATTGCTCACAGAATGCTGGTGGAGATTACCCACCCCCAAACAGCAACGCCTGCCCTAGCAGAAAAATACTTCCGCTATCCATTGGAAATTTGGAACGGCCCATGTGCTCAGAAGGGGTGACCTTGCCTACAAATTTCATTCAATTCTGCTTCAGAATAAAACAAATATTGTCAACATTTCCTTAAAAATAATAATTAAAATTTGAAACTACGCAACACAAAACCCCCTGAACATATTTGCCTATAATTTGGCAGGTTGTATCTACTCTTGAGGGACTAGCGTACTTGCAAATTTTACTCACTTGTGTCAAAAGAAAATAGTTACAGATTTTTAATAAAATTCTTTTTTTTAAATTCTCAGGAGTTTTTAAGGTGAAGGAAAACATGCATGAGTAAACCCCATATAAATTACATTGGGAGTTGCTGTTACAGACCTGTGGTACTATCCCCCTCTAGTTCTGCTAATGTCACTAAAACACACAGTGTTCAATTATACAACTTCACTGGGATCAAGTTGACTGATTTTTCAGGAAAATGAAGATAGTTGGGCTAGGAATGAACAGTTAATTTTATTTTTTAACCCATATTTTTGTTTCATTGTGACCCTAGCTGCTGCTGTTATAATGCTTTTGCATATTTATTTTATGCAACACTGATTGTTGAATATTTCATTCCTCACACTGCTAAGTTCCATTATTTTCCCTCTCCCAACCTTTCATTGAACTACCATTAGCATGGATAAAGCAGATGATGAAGATGACGAAGACCTAACGGTGAACAAAACATGGGTGCTTGCTCCAAAGATTCACGAAGGAGATGTCACTCATATACTGAACTCTTTACTCCAAGGCTATGATAATAAACTCCGACCAGATATTGGAGGTAAGTGATATTAAAATTTCAGTTTTAAAAGAATATATATTGAATACACCTTGGCAACAGCTGGTTTTGTTCTTGACATATCTTGGCAGCATACTGGATTAGGCCTCTAATTCTGGGATAACTGTGCTCCGAGCCCCAAAACCCATCCCCCATGGAAATAAAGACACAGTGGAGACAGAATTTAGTTTAAATGTTAATGGGCAAATTTTGGCCACAACTTTATTAAATAAACAAATGTGACTGGTATTGACTTAGGCATTGGTATCAAAACTATAATTGGCTCCTGCCCCACCCTGCAGGAAGCCTGGAAGGATAACCTACCAGCAGGGGGAGCTCCATCAATGTATATTGACTGGTGCTCACCCCTCGGGTTCCCTGGGGTTCTGGCATGGCCCTAGCCTCTCTCCGGGCTTCGGACAAGCTCCAGACCCCCGGATTCCTTTAATGGAATACCCTATTAATTGGAGGGGCAGGTGATGGCCGCACCTCCCCTCCCCACATTCCCCTAAACCAATGCCTAACCACCAAACCTTACAAAGTTGTGACGATTGCTAAGAGGTAGGCAAAAACCAAGTGACCACAGCCAATCTGCCACATTGGACAAAATTCCTACCCGGCCCCCGTTCCAAAACAGGCGACCAACCGAAGTCCAAAGCAAGGCCAAACATGACCTAATAAATGGGTGGGTGGGCGGGTGTTTGGCAGCGCGAAGCAAAAGGAGGTCCCTACGTCGCGCTGCCAAATAAATACCCCCAACCTTGCCACGCTGCCGATTGGCTAAAGGCCATTGGCATAACTGTGGCACCACCGGCTTGGATCGGGGCAAGCCCCGCCCACAAGCCAATTGGGGGAAGAGTTCCAGGGCTGAGCACAACATGGACCCTCTTTTAGGAGGATCCAACTTATCACAAAGTGTCTGTTTAATGTAATGCATGTAAGACCTGCTAGCGGAACACTCATTATCCAAAATTTCAGTTATCGAAACAAAAATAATTATACCCAAGCCTCGCTACAACAAATGAGGATTCGGATATCTGAACAGCTGGGATTTGCCCACTTCCATACTTGTTTGTGCTTTGCTGGTCAGCGGCAGCCATATTGGGCCGAAACCATGGAGGGAGAAGGAGAAATCAGTCTTTCCTTTGTTTGCCATTTGCTGGTTGACTGCAGCAGTTTCTGGCAGAAACCAGGGCCGGGAGGGAGATGCAACAAATTAGAAATGTTCTCATAGGAAATAGTGGAAACCCTCAGCGCATTATGTGAACACTTGCCTAATGAACAATTTCTTGGGAATGCATTGCGTTTCGAAAGTCGGACCTGTGTGTCTATTAAAAGCAGAGATTCAATATACTGATTTTATTGTAAAGTTATTCCTGGCTTATACGACCCCCATAGTCCAGATAAAAAGACAAACAAATCACTAAACTCTTCCGTGCTGAAAGTTCCTCTTTTGATTACACTTCTTTAATTGCTTAATTGATCATAGTCACATTTCTATCCTATTTTGCACATAGGGAAAGCAACCTGAAGCCACAAACCTACGCCCCACCCCAATTGCAGCAATGAACTCTGTTTACATACGATACCTGAAAAATAATTAAGTCTGCTTTCAAAGTGAGGAACCACCTTTCTTATGGCACAAGGAGATGGGCTCAAATGACAACTGTTGCTCATTAGCTATTGAGGTTATCTGGAGATGACATTGATTACATTGCTACCCCCCCCCCCATTTTGTTAGATTTGGGGTGGGTTGTGAAATGTGTATTATAGTTTTTAAAGTTTACGTGTATGACCCAGGTGGCTCCCGAGCAGAGAGAAATTCACAATTAAATGAATTATTGCTCAGGCAGACAAGGACAGGGGAGTGGGCCGGTGAAGATATTTTCTTTGAAGTTAAGTTTGAAAATACCCTGCAACATAACAATTAAGTTCTGAGTCACTGTTCTTTCATATAAGTGATTGATTTTGTGCCCGGTGTTGTGTATTGATCAAGAGTCTAGCTGAAAAGATATTAATAAACCTGAGTTGTGCTTTGGTCGGGATACAATTACGAGGGCTGAAGAAGCTAATGGATTTTCTAAACCTATCTTTGCTAAGAACATATTGAGAGGAAAGAATTGGTTTTGTGTTTTCAATGTATTAATTTGCAGGCTGCATAATTAGTGGTGCATTTGATTGGTTTTACCCATTTGTTACTTTTGTGCATTAATCATCATTTGGAGTATGGATGCTTGCCATCCGCTCCCTGTGCCCGAGCTTTAAAAGCTTAAAAAAACCTATCTTTCCCCCCAGTGTTTTAATATGATCCATGTTAATAAACAATATTTTATGTTAACTAAGGTTGCAATCCTACAGTACTTGCCTTGGAATAAGACCCATTCAGTTCAGTGAGACTTCTGCGTGCATTGGGTCTGAACATAAATAGAGGAGCAAAGTTTTACATGAGGTGTTCCACCGAAGCATGATGCTTATATTAAGAACATTTTAAAATCGATAAATTACAGGTGTTTGGCCTGATCTACCCCCTCCCAAATGTGCAGAGCAGTAGGCAAGCAACTCTGTGTTTTCAGGAGGAGGTCTGATTGGCACTGAATACAGTGGTGCCTCGCAAGACGAAAAGAATCCGTTCTGTGATTCTCTTCGTCTAGCGGTTTTTTCGTCTTGCGAAGCAAGCCCATTGACGGATTAGCGGCTTTTAGCAGCTTATCTGCTGATTGGATCAGCTGATAAGCGGCTTAGCAGCTTAGAAAAAGGGGGGGAGGGGAAAAAACCCGCAGGAACTCGCAAGACATTGTCGTCTTGTGAAGCAAGCCCATAGGAAATTCGTTTTGCGAAGCACCTCCAAAACGGAAAACTCTTTCGTCTAGCGAGTTTTCCGTCTTCCGAGGCATTCGTCTTGTGGGGCACCACTGTAGTGCCAATCCTTTCTCTTCTTCCTCTGCCAACCTTCTGCAGGGATGCTGCTGATATGCCAGCAAAACCTCTGCCTAGCTGGCTACATTATATAGCAGGGAACCCTTCCATGCACCACATATGGGCATTCAACAGCTGTTTCCTCTATGTGCTCCTCTAATGTTCCATATTGGAGTACATAAGGAACTCCCTTATACTATCAGACTATTGGTCCATGTAGCCTTTTACACCCTTGTGCAAACTAATTGAAACAAACAATGTAGTTTATTCTACAAAACTCACATATACATGTACAAAACTCACATATACTGTACGTACATTAGTAACGGATATGACCGCCGCTATTTTAAAGCAGCATTTAAACACGGTTTGGCATGGAGTCTACTAGTTTCGAACAGTCACTGTTGATTTTCAGATCCCTGTACCACACTTGAATCAGCGACTGAATGAGCTTCTCTGTAGTCGTACAGTCTACAGCACGGAGGCGACTTCTGCATATAGCCCACAAATTTTCAATGGGATTTACGTCCGGGGAATTCCCTGGCCAATCAAGTACCTGTATTTGCTGCTCTGTCATGAATTTCTTCACTGCTTTCAATGTGTGACAGGGGGCTAGGTCCTGCTGCAATATCCCAGTACCGTCAGGATACCTCTTTTCCAGCTTTGGAATAACACTCTTTCATAGAACCTCACTACAGTGGTGCCTCGCATGACGAAAAGAATCCGATCTGTGATTCTCTTCGTCTAGCGGTTTTTTCATCTTGCAAAGCAAGCCCATTGACGGATTAGCGGATTAGCACTATTAGCGCTATTAGCGGCTTTTAGCGGCTTATCTGCTGATCGGATCAGCTGATAAGCGGCTCAGAAAAAGGGGGGGAGGGAAAAAAACCAGCAGGAACTCGCAAGACATTGTCGTCTTGCGAAGTAAGCCCATAGGAAATTCGTTTTGCGAAGCACCTCCAAAACGGAAAACTCTTTCGTCTAGCGAGTTTTCCGTCTTGCGAGGCATTCGTCTTGTGGGGCACCACTGTATATTGTGGTGAGCGCATCATTCCTTCTACTGGCTGCAGGCTGCCGACACCATAATGATCAACTGACTTTTCGTGTTTGTTTTGAGTACAGGATTACGAGTCAGATGGAAAACATGCTTTGTTTCAATTAATTTGCACAAGGGTGTCTTGTCTATTGTGAGTGACACCTGTTTCTCAGGGTCCTAGGTGCATCATCATTTACCTGTTCCATTGTAACCTGGAGTTATGGGGTACTGAACCTGGGACGTTGGGCTTGCAGAGCTTGAGCTCCCATAGAATAGCCTGCTGTGGGCCTGGAGAGTAGTAGGCAACTGGATGCCAGCATGAGGTGTGGAAGGGTACCCCACTGTTAAAAATGGCCAGGCATGTTGCAGTGTGCCCGGCATAGTAGCATAGCATACCATCTGAAGGCCAATACCAAGCTGTGTACAATGCCCATGAAGCTGTATGTCCACAGAAAGGGATGCATTAGGAAGACTAATGGCGTGGTCTTCTATTGATTCACAAAAAAATTACATTACTAGACAACAAAGGAAGCACTGCATTTCACATGGAATTATGCTTACTGTTTTGTTTAGTGAGAACTACAGTAATTGAAACTGATGTCTATGTTAACAGCATTGGTCCGGTCGATCCAATTAATATGGTAAGTTTATGGTTATTATAGAACTTCCAAGGTAAGATTATTTTTTGATATCCATCTGCTTTCCAGTCCATCACGCTATCAAGAGATAAGGTAACCTTGTGCTTTTGAAAAGCGACTGTTATTTTGACTGAGATAGCTGAGACATCAAGTATTCTTTAGAAGCTACTTTTGTTATCAAGGAAAATCTAGCTGAATTAAGAGTCATAGAAGACAAAGGCAACATTTGAAATAGAACTACACTAACCTTATTCAAAGGACTCCCTTTTACTTCGTATCCTCCTGACAATCTGGAAATGACTGCTTGGCAGATCAAAACTAAATTAGGCTAAAATGGAATATGATCTAAGTATATTTAAATACCAACAAATACTGTTTAGGTACTTATGCTGTTAAAATCTGCAAGGTAGGAAAACTTGCATGCTGCTGAAGCTTTAGTAAGGTAGCTTTTGACTTCCAATTTGGGACTGAGGCAGTTTTGATTGTAGAAGGGTGACCAACATTCTGATCATACTGTGATCATACTGTGTTTTAGAACCCTGATTTTCTAGGATTCTAAAATATGCAAAAGAGCACCCTCTAATTTGTGGAGGGTGATCAGAAGGGTCACTGTGATCCCACTTTACATGTTTGTTTAACACTAATATAGAATATGTAAAGAGGGCTTTCATCTTCGTGAATTCCGATACAGACTGTCCTGAGATTCACGACTAAAACACCGATTCAAATGTTGCTATCAATCAGATTTTTCACTTCTCTGAATGTTGTAGTGCAGTTTTTGTTTTTGTTTTTGTTGTTTTGTTGTTGTTGTTGTTTTAAAAAATCAAAATGTATTTTAAAATGTGTATTTTGAGATATAATACTTTCAGATATGTTATTTAGATGTGAATTTTCATGGAGATTTTTTTTAAATTGAAGATTAGTGCAAAAATGGAACACAAGTCATCAAATGGTGGCATTTGTCCATAGCTAGTAATGATCTCCTCTAAGCACAGCTCTGGACAGCTTTGTGTTCTCTCTCTCTCTCTCTCTCTCTCTCTCTCTCTCTCTCTCTCTCTCGTGTGTGTGTGTGTGTGTGTGTGTGTGTACCTTTTCAGTGCTTCTGATCTTGTAGCTACACTGACTCCCATGGCCATAGGAAGAAAACCTATGGATCATTCATAATGCCTTTGACACCCCTAAATAATTATTTAAGAGACCCTCTCAGGTAAAACCCTCAATACTGAATAGCAACCATTGCTCAGAAAGCTGTGTTTGTAGTAAACCACCCTGAGAGGAGCTATTCAGATTTAGAGAGTTTAGAAATTTTAAAATAAAGAAAGAAGAGTAAGTGTTCAGCAGGGTGGGGTGGGGGAAAGAAACCCTGTCACAAACTGGATTGATTTTTGTCAAGGTGTTAAGTGTCTACCTATTTCTCTTTGCTTCCACAATCTATATGCAGCAAACCTTTAAGAGAATTCGTTGTTTGTTTCCATGTTTTTGGCTGCATAGTTATTCAGCAAGGTGATTGTGTTAGCATTCAGGGATTGATGCCAAACACCGTAGTTCACAGCTTACATTTTCAAAACATTCAAAATAGATGATAATTTCCAGGTAAGAGTTTTGTTTGCTAAAATATTTTGATAACTTTGCATAACACTTAGCTGTAAGTGGGAATAGTTAGTGCTAAAAGATTAATTACTTCAATAAATTACCATAAGAACTTGAAATAATTTTTAGATTCATTTCTGGGTTTTTGCCAACTTTTGCAGTTGGCTTGTTTTGAAAAGCTACCCCAAATATTTACCCCCAAAACCTTCCGAGCTCTCTTTCACACCATTTTTCCAGGTCAGTTATGGTCACAATTTTGTTCTGCATTCATCGTTACTCAATATATTTTCCCTCTTGAATCATTTATTTTATGTTGTTGTTTCTCATTGTTGTCTTTTCCACAGTATAATATTGTATCATTATTCAGAGGCATCTAATTTTCAGGATTTAAAGGGGAAATGTTGTGGAAGACAGAGTCCATGGAAGGGGACAAATTTGATGGGTGGTAGAGTAGTGACCACTAGATGCCTTTTAAAAAAAAGGTATTTCTTTATCAGCATTCATGATACTTATCCCAAAACAAAACAATAAGATGTACAACAAACCAATTAGAGTGCCCAGGGCAAAAGCATAAATGAGGAGGCCCAGACCAGAGAGCACATACGGTTCAGCTCCTGATAACAGCAGACTGAGAGGACTCTGTTGCTATATATTTGATACCATTTTTAAATTGGGTGCCTTAGCAAAAAGGCAATATAAATGCAATCTAGCAATCAAAGTAATCAATAACACAATTAGTACACTACTCCGTGGGTTGCATTAGTCCGAGTCCGAGTAGACCCACTGAAATTAATGAACGTGACAAACATGACAATGGGTCATGGGAATTAATAGGAAATTAATTGGCAGCCGGGTTGGCGTTATATGCGCAAACCATCTTGTGAGCAACCCGGAGGCTGAATTCTGCACCAGCTGAAGTTTCCAAACTGCCTTCAGAGGCAGGCAGCCCTACATATAACCTAGAAGTTACCAGAGCATAGCTGACAGAAGTTCCATTGAATTCAATGAAACTTATTTCCAGGTAAGGGTATACAGGATTGTACCCTATAGCAAATCCCTGTGCAGAATTATGTACTGTAAGAAAGTTTACCACAAATCCCTCAAACATTTTAGTTTGTCATAAATGTGTGAGTCTTCAGGCAATCAGCACCTTTAAAAGGTAAAGGGTAAAGGGACCCCTGACTATTAGGTCCAGTCATAATCGACTCTGGGGTTGTGGCGCTCATCTCACTTTATTGGCCGAGGGAGCCGGCGTACAGCTTCCAGGTCATGTGGCCAGCATGACTAAGCTGCTTCTGGCGAACCAGAGCAGCACATGGAAACGCCGTTTACCTTCCCGCCGGAGCAGTACCTATTTATCTACTTGCACTTTGACGTGCTTTCGAACTGCTAGGTTGGCAGGAGCAGGGACTGAGCCACCCGTGTCCCTAATCAGCACCTTTATATTTTACCGAAAGCAAAAGGTGCAGTATCTAGGGAAGAGGTAGCCCTCCAGATATTATGAATTACAATTCCCAGCAGCCCCAGCCAAGATGGCCAATTGTCAGGGATAATAGGAGCTGCAGTCTAACAACAAGCTGAAGGGCGCTACAGTGTTGGCTGCCCCTGACCTAAAGTAACATGACTACTCAGAAGCATGGAGTGGGGGTCATGCTTTTAGTTCTACCCTGATGTCACCTCTGTATTTCAACAATCATGTCATATGTGTGGATGTCTCTAAAGAAAGCCCAAAGCAAATCTTTCTCCTTAAGAGTAAAGGCTCCATGCGATCAGGACACCTGAGGTGGACTGGTGGGAGCTGCAGCCCAAAATATTCGGAGGATACGAGGTTTGAGGAAGGCTCATCTATACAATCATGTACTACCTGTGAATAGGGCTTTAGCGTTGTATCTTTTTCATTTAAAAAAACCCACCCCAATACCTTGCAAAACTGATGTTTTTGTGAACTCTGTTAATAAAATGACAGGTTAGTACAGCATCTTTATCCCGTAGGTGACTGAGGTGCCACTGAAGGTCATTGTAATTTATGTCTAATGAGGTCTGCCCGTGATAATCACAACATGAGATACTTGTAGGTCTTGGTTTCTTATCACTTCCTAAATTAGACACCTCTTCATAGAAATACCCTTAATTTAAACTTGGTATAAAATCATGCTTCATTGGTAGCATCTGTGGCGATCACACAGGGCCCCCGGATGTTTCCCGGTCTATTGACCCTGTGCCACCACTGCGGTTGCTCTCTTCGCTGCCACCACCCCGCTTCTCACGGGGACACACGGAGTCCAGACAGTTGTTAACATAAACAAATAATCAAGTTTATTTTTAAGTGCAGGAATAAGCGTGTGGTTTCGGTTTATTTTTCTCTTGTCAGTTTCTTAAATCTTAGTTCCTAACAACTTCAAACTGAATTATTCCCAACTATCTATCTAACTCCCTAACAATTCCTCTCACTCTCTCACGATACAGCTCAACCAATCCACTGCCTATTCCACCCTCTTCCTTCTCCAACACCCAAGCCTTAACTCCCAGCTGACAAACTTCAACTCTCAACTCCCAAACCTCAACTGTCATTTCAAAACCTCCCACTCTATCTTTTACTCCCCCCTCACATTCTCACTGGCCAATCACATCATTTTTAACTCTTTCCTTGACGCACCCTAGGGGCAAATGCCACAGCATCTATCTTGAATTTCTTGTGAGCTGCTTCAGGATGCTCGCTCCAGAACTGGAATTCTGGGGGCTTTGGCACGGGATCTCCAGTGGGGACCCCCTCTCCTTAACCTGGGAACTTTTTCATGCTCCCACTGTCCTGTTTGAGGGCAGTCTTAGTGAGAGTGGCAGTGCCTGATGTTGCTATTTTGTTGCTCCTAGAGCTGGCTCTACATAGCGAGAAGTAAAGTCTAGACCAGGCATAGCCAAACTTGGCCCTCCAGATGTTTTGGGACTACAACTCCCATCATTCCTAGCTAACAGGGCCCAGTGGTCAGGGATGATGGGAGTTGTACAGTGGTACCTCAGGTTAAGTACTTAATTCGTTCCAGAGGTCTGTTCTTAACCTGAAACTGTTCTTAACCTGAAGACCACTTTAGCTAATGGGGCCTCCTGCTGCTGCCGCGCCGCTGGAGCACAATTTCTGTTCTCATCCTGAAGCAAAGTACTTAACCTGAAGCACTATTTCTGGGTTAGCGGAGTCTGTAACCTGAAGTGTATGTAACCTGAAGTGTATGTAACCTGAGGTACCACTGTAGTCCCAAAACATCTGGAGGGCCAAGTTTGGCCATGCCTGGTCTAGGGACAGGAAAATAATTTGGTCTTTTTGCAGTGGCTCATCCTGGCCTGGTGTTCCAAAACTTGCTTCTGGATCGAACTACAAGTCCCATTCCAGTCATGGACTTCTTTGGGTTTTACTATTCTTTTTCACTGTGCAAAAAGTGTGTGCAAAAATACCTATTTTATGTAAAAGCTGTGTGAAGAAATGCATATGGATAGCTGCATTGGAAAGTGTATATTTTATGTAAAAACTGTGGGTTTTACATAAAACATTGATCACAAAATTCTTGCAGTGGCACACAACAGGACGGAATGGAATGGAACAGAACAGACTGAAAGGAAACAGTATTAGTTGCTATGCCCATCCCTAGTAAAGACTTCAACAAGTCTATGTGACTGTGCTCTGTGTGGATCAAGGAGGTGGGCTTCAGATACAATAAATTCTAGTGCTGTCACTCAACAGAGTTTGTTTACTTGATGTTTACAGCACAGCCTGCTTCCTAAATCATGCTTATGTGCTCAAGGTTGGAGATGCAAGAATAGAAAAACAATGAAGAAAACAGTCAGTCCATTCCAGCATGTGTGGCTTGTTTACTTTACATAATGTCCTTCATTATGCTGCAAGGTAGTGGGAGAGAAATGTTTGTTTGTGTGAAGATTTCAAGAGTTGCAATGTGTGCCTATGTATTGTACATAGATACACCTACAACAAGTTTGTCCAATCCACTGTCACATCTTAGCCCTCTTTTGGCATTCCAGTGAGGGCCATGTAAACACTTGAGGCAGTGAGGAAGAGTATGCTAGCTCCATCTCTTTCTTCTCTGTCCCCATCTCCTTCCAACTTGTGGAAGGTGAAGGCTTTCTGTGCTCATGGAGACTTCCTGTTTTAGGACTCTGGAAAACTGACTGGCTAGCCGGTCATTACAGACAAGGGCTGCATCCGGCCTCCAACCACAGAGACTTTGTAAGCCCTCCAGGGCAACAGCAAAACCTGCCACCTGCTTCTGCTCCCCCCACAGGCACGAAGGATGGCTACCTTACCCTGGCAGGCATCAGCATCTACCTGTTACTACAGTCACTCTCCCTGAATGTAGGCTTGCTCCATCTGTCTGCTGAAGTGGCTCAGCAGGCAAGGAGCTGTATGCATGTGGCAATAGAAAGGGCTTAGGCACATACCTACAGGACCTAGCCCCAACATCTGGTGGTGGTGGTGACCAGCTCCCCTTCCACCCTGATGCTGTGCATCAGGCAAGTTCAAAGGTGACAACAAAGAGTCAGGTGAGGCAGTCAGTGATGGCTCTGCTAAACTTGGGTCTGTGAGAGGGAATGGAAATCTGCTCCCATAACCTATGTTCTGCCATAGTGAAATGGGTGGGGAAAACATTGGTGCATTGTGGGTTATTTATTTGAAAAGTTCCCCTTGAAGTCAGAAGGTATGAAATTTCTTGCACTAAGTCTGCTTCTGTTCTAAAGTTTTGTCATTGACCAATGTGTTGTTTGGATTTGATATCCCGCTTTATCACTACCCTAAGGAGTCTCAAAGCGGCTAACAGTCTCCTTTCCCCTCCTCCCCCACAACAAACACTCTGTGAGGTGAGTGGGGCTGAGAGACTTCAGAGAAGTGTGACTGGCTGAAGGTCACCCAGCAGATGCATGTGGAGGAGCAGGGAAGCGAACCCGGTCCACCAGATTACGAGTCCACCGCTCTTAACCACTACACCACACTGGCTCCTTGTTGTGGACAGATGTGGCATAGCTTGTGCCGTAAGTATGATTCTCCGCTGTGCTGCTCCAAATTCTATCCTCCTCAGCTTGGTCCCAATTTAGCATTCCTGCTTGCCTATCTGTGCCAGCAGAACTGCTCCGCAATGTGTTCCAGCAGCATATCTGAGGTCCCCCACCATTGTATCCATCATGGCAGTGACATATCACACCCCTCAACCTGCAGACCTGCGGTGTGGGATCGTGCCCCAAAATATTAAAAAATAACATATTTTGTTTCTGTGTGGCTGCTGCTGCTGCTGCCTTCTCACAGAAGCAAACCACTTTTCCAGAGCAATATAAAAATAAACACAACAGCATTTGTTATATAAATGTGCATAACTGCCTGCTCAACACATTTGACACGACTCATAATAATAAAGCATTGAAGTGATACAGCTTGTATTTTCTACCTGGCAACTTCAGGACATATTCCAGGTTCAGCTGAACCAGAAAGTAGGTGCATTAGCTGTATGTGGAGGATTCCTAAAGACGAAATAAAGTCCTGTCTCACACCTGCCCACCTGCCTGTTGTTTAGTCGTGTCCGACTCTTCGTGACCCCATGGACCGGAGCACGGCAGGCACTCCTGTCTTCCACTGCCTCCCGCAGTTTGGTCAAACTCATGCTGGTAGCTTCGAGAACACTGTCCAACCACCTCGTCGTCCCCTTCTCCTTGTGCCCTCCATCTTTCCCAACATCAGGGTCTTTTCCAGGGAGTCTTCTCTTCTCATGAGGTGGTCAAAGTATTGGAGCCTCAGCTTCAGGATCTGTCCTTCCAGTGAGCACTCAGGGCTGATTTCCTTCAGAATGGGTAGGTTTGATCTTCTTGCAGTCCATGGGACTCTCAAGAGTCTCCTCCAGCACCATAATTCAAAAGCATCAATTCTTTGGCGATCAGCCTTCTTTATGGTCCAGCTCTCACTTCCACAAAGACAACAGGCCCACCTGTCTAGGGCTATATTAGTGCCCAAGCACTGAAGGACCATGGCAGGTTCATGTGTACCTCTCATATTCCTTTCTAGCAATCTTCCAGATGTTGATGAGTAACTTGCATGATGCAGACACACAGAAGACTGGGTGGGTATATGGGAGATGCTCACAGCTGTTTCATTCTTGGTGTGGCCATATTCTGCATGTGTAGGTGGGGTGAAGAGGAATGGGGAAAACAAGGATCAGTTCAGACCCATGGGAATCCATGCAGGGAAGATGAACCCTCCCACCCACATACTACATGGCTGCCATAGTGCATTTGGTATCATCACTTCCCTAGGAACTCAAAATGCTTTTTATTTGTATTGTATAAAGGGCATGGTGGCATTTATCAGAGTAAACATCATAAGATGATACAATGTTTGCTTATTCTGGGCAGCACAGCAATTTATTCAGATGAATACGTTACCTTTGTCATGAGATTAAAATTAATAGAAACTCAATTACTGACCAGTAGAGGCTCTGCAAGATGAAGTGGCCAATTTGTAAAGTCTAATGCTCCATTAAGGAATAGAGAAAGATATTGGGAGGAAATGCATGCCATGGTCAGGAGGAGTAATTTCCCTCCTACTGATAAGCATGGCAGTCTTTTTAATGTGATGGATCTGAATGCTGTTGGGAGAAGAATAAATAGAATGAGGTTGTCTGGATGTCTTATTACAGTTTGTGTGGGAGATGAAAAACAGGGTCTGGATATGAAATCAAAAGAGAATGTTATACGAGTAAGAATTTCTGCCCAAAGTCTGATGAATCAGTACCCACACCTGCAATTATGGTATGGCACACAGAGCATTGGTGCAGATGTTTGGGTCGGATGTTAAATGGTTGCTGCCAAACCGCAGGGAAAGAGAGGCAAACTAGAAAACGTGAACACTCTCTGCCCATTTATGTGCTAACGGCTTTGTAAACCTCTACTGCATGGAATGATGGCTCTTGCAGGTGCACATAGTATGTTCCAACCCATTTCATCTGATGGACTGATTTCTCATCTGTGTCACTTTCATATGTCATTCGCTCACATCGTTCCCATTCCTCTTCTGCTTTAGAATACATATTTAAAGACATGCATTTGCTCCCATGAAATATACTCAGAGTCGAGTAGTGATTTCATGCTCTTTATTTCAGCTCATAGGAACAGTGATTGATTCCCCCTCCCCAAAAAAACCACCTCAGGCTTTATATACATTATTTATACAAAGGGTCCCATGTGATTGGCTGACTCTGCTTCTCTCCTGGAGCCTGGTTGGCCTGCTCCTGCAGGCCAATCAGGTTGTTGCATTCCAGAATCCTACCAACCTGATAGGCTGATTAACTTCCTCCTGGGGCCTCATTGGTCTGCTCCTGCAGGCCATTCAGGTTGTTGCATTCTAGGATCCTACCGACCTGATAGGCTGATTAACTTCCTCCTGTGTAGACTCAAAGATGTTGTGTTTACTGTGTGTCTTTAGACCCACAGAAAAGCACACTGCAACCCAAGGAGCCATTAAAATATACTACCTTTCTTGCCAGTGTGGTATTTTGCTATTTCTTATTATTCAAGTGTCTTGCCTTTCATTTCAACTATTGTCATGAAGCTAAGCCAGAAACCCAAGTGGTGCATGTCTTTCTCCACGATACTTCATTCCTTTCCCCCTCATCACTGGCTTCGTAGCATACACAACCATTGGTTGGCATTCTGTGGCCACTGAGTGTGCATAGCCATTGCTGGGCTTTTTTTGGGGTTCCCCCTTCTCAGTTTTTTGCAAAATGGTTTTGTGCTTCTGAATACTTTGGGACTTTCCTGCCGACATTTCATTACTCATAGGAGGAACTTCAGCAAAGACAGTTCTATCCATTGTCAGGCACATAGAAAATTTATCTGAATCAAAGCTCAGGAACTGGGCTAAGATACGGGCCATGGAAGTAATAATTATATTGAAAAAGGCTGCAGAACAATGGAAAAAGTCGCGTGAAAGTCTCAGGAATTGGAACGCAAAAATAAAGGTGATTTGGCAGTCAAAGCAGACTTCTCAGTGAAATCTAAATGACTGATGTTCCTCCTTTGATCTGCTCCCACTGTATTAAAAATATTAATCCAACTTCTTGAAAGAGGAACAATGTGACCATGTCACACCACAGGAATTCATCAGTTTACAGACATAGAATGCAGGCAGGGTTACTGGAATTAGATGCCTAAAGTTAGAAGCGAGCTCTGTAATTGAATGAAGCTGATTTTCAAGAGTTTGGCATCCAGCCGCTTTCACTAAAAAAAATAAAAAATGTTGGCAACTGTGATTAGAGAGGCTCCACAGTGTGTGCTACTTAGCTCAGTTTCCTCATGTAGAAACCAGATTACCTAATTAGAACTAAATTCAGAGGGTGAAATCCTACGTTTGTGGCATACAGGCAGCTCAGTGTTTGCTGCTGACTCCAGCAATCTCAGGGCCTCTTCACACCTTACAGATTTTAGGTGTACACCAACAATCTTTAAGGTGTACCCCTGAATGTGCAAAGTGTAAGTGAAATATACTTATATTTGCAAACGTGCTTCATATGGGTACACAACCAAGGAACTCTGCAGCTCCTTCTTAAGAGTTTGTTGCAGATGATTACAGGAGGTCATTGGGCCTTACATTTTATTTCCTGTTTATCTCATATTGTACTGCATGTGTGGTAGCGAAGCCTCACTGCTAGAAGTTCATGCGTTGGCCTGGGATGAAGGAGCCAGACATGGAATTGCATGTAAATAACTCCATAGCCTTCTCTGCTCATGGAAGCTGATCATCCGAGGTTCTAAACTACACACAGGCTCCCTTCTGCAGACATAACCCCTCAGATGTGTGAGAAGGATGATGGATCCAAGTAACGGGAATGTGATGGAAGGTGGCAGTGAGCATGCTCCTGCTATTATTTATTTAGTTAGTTAGTTAGTTAGTTAGTGAATTTATATACCGTCCTATACCCAGAGGTCTCAGGGCAGTTCACATAAAAAGATCCTAGTATATAAAATAAAAACAAAAACCCAGTTATACACGCCCCCCCCCAAAGAACCACATTTTAAAAGGATATGGGATGTTGATCAGGTCAACCCAAGGCCTGGTTAAAAGGAACATTTTTGCCTGGCACCTAAAGGTGTGTAATGAAGGCATCAGGCAAACTTTCCTGGGGAGAGCATTCCACAGGCGGGGGGCCACTGCAGAGAAGGCCCCGTTCTCGTGTTGCCACCCTCTGGACCTCTCGATGAGGAGGCAGACAAAGAAGGGCCTCAGAAGAAGAACTCAGGGTCTGGGTAGGTTCGTACGGAAAGAGGCGGTCCTTGAGGTATTGCGGTCCTTAGCCTGCTATCTCCCTCCTGTGCTTCAAATGGCATAGAGGTGTGAAAACCAGAAAAACCAAACCCTATGTGTCTTTGCTCAGAAGTAGGGATAGACGAATCTTACCAATTTCAGTTTCTCATTTCCCCCATCTTGAAAATATTTTCTCCACATTTCCACAGCAATTCATGGTTGCTTTTTTTTTTTAATAATTTTTTTTATTGCTTTTTTTCCAAGGTCAGAATACATCGTCAATAACGCAACCAAAGCGATTTTACAGAAAAAAGAAGAAATTATAAAAGAAAATTCACTTTTTCAAAACTATTTTCAAAATCAACTGGACTTCCCCACGTCCTCCATCCCCTGCTTTCTTTACAATGAAAATAAACAGCAAATTGATACCTTATTTTATGTGTTTTTGTACTTTCATTTAGTTATATAATCTGTAATTTATACTTTTCGAAATCATAACTTAATTTCCATCATTCACAAATCTCAATACTGAAGCATGTTTTTCCCAAAAGCTTAGCAAATTCTCAACATTCATATAACTTATAGTGTTTTTGTAGATAGTCCTTAAATTTTTTCCAATCCTCTTCCACTGCCTCTTCTCCCAGATCTCGGATTCTGCCGGTCATTTCGGCTAATTCCATGTAGTCCATCAGCTGCGAATGCCATTCTTCCAGCGTGGGTAACTCCTGTGCCTTCCAATATTTGGCTATAAGGATTCTTGCTGCTGTAGTTGCATATAAAAAGAAAGTTCTATCTTTTTTTGACACTCTCTGGCCTACAATGCCCAGGAGGAAGGCCTCTGGTTTCTTATGAAAGGTGTACTTAAACACCTTTTTCAACTCATTGTAAATCATTTCCCAAAAAGCCTTCACCCTCGGGCATGTCCACCAGAGGTGAAAGAATGTTCCTTCAGCCTCTTTGCATTTCCAACATTTATTATCAGACAGATGGTATATCTTTGCAAGTTTGACTGGGGTCATGTACCACCTGTATACCATTTTCATAATGTTTTCTTTTAAGGCATTACATGCCGTGAATTTCATACCGGTGGTCCATAACCTTTCCCAGTCTTCAAACATAATGTTGTACCCAATGTCTTGTGCCCATTTTATCATAGCTGATTTGACTATCTCATCTTGAGTATTCCATTTAAGCAACAAGTTATACATTCTTGAAAGCACTTTCGTCTTAGGTTCAAGTAGTTCTGTCTCTAATTTTGATTTTTCCACCTGGAAACCAATTTTTTTGTCTTTTTTAAAGATCTCTAAAATTTGGGCATAATGAAACCAGTCTCGCACCTTTCCTTTTAATTTTTCGAAACTCTGCAACCTCCAGGTATCACCAACTCTTTCTATTATCTCGCAGTATTTTACCCAGCCACTCTCCATGTTACGTAGTTTTACGGCCTTAGCCTCCGTCGGTGATAACCACCTCGGGGTCTTACTTTCGAGTAAGTCCTTATATTTAGTCCAGACAATGAATAGAGCTTTCCTGACAATATGGTTTTTAAACAATTTATGAAACTTTATCTTGTCGTACCACAGATATGCATGCCACCCAAAAGCATTGTTAAACCCTTCCAGATCTAGGACATCAGTGTTTTCTAACAAAAACCAATCCTTCATCCAGCAGAAGGATGCAGCTTCGTAATACAATCTTAAGTCCGGCAGGGCAAACCCCCCTCTTTCCTTTGCATCTGTTAGTATCTTAAATTTTATTCGGGGCTTTTTGCCCTGCCAGACAAACTTCGTGATGTCCCTCTGCCACTTTCCAAAACATTCCACTCTGTCCACGATCTGAAGGGTTTGAAACAGAAACAGCATCCTTGGCAATACATTCATCTTGACTGCTGCAATTCTTCCCAACAAGGAAAGTTTCAATCTTGACCAGGTTTCTAAGTCCTTTTTAATTTCCGACCAACATTTTTCATAATTATCCTTGAACAAATTCAAATTTCTCCCAGTCAGGTTAACCCCCAGGTATTTCACTTTTGTAACCACATTTAATTCTGTTTCCTTCTGAAACCCATCTATTTCTGAAGGTGTCAAGTTTTTTGCCAAAACCTTAGTTTTTTGTTTGTTCAACTTGAATCCCGCCACCCGACCAAACTCAGAGATTAATTCTAAAGCTCTTTTTGTGCTAGTTTCTGGCTCCTGTAATGTCAAAACCAAATCATCTGCAAAAGCCTTCAGTTTATATTGTTTTTCTCCGACCTGTATTCCTTCTACCCACTGGTCCTTCCTAATCAAGTTCAGCAACACCTCCAGGACAGAAATAAATAAGAGGGGTGATAGGGGGCACCCCTGTCGTGTCCCTTTTTCAATTTTAAACTCCTCTGTCACCACATTATTTACTATCAATTTAGCTTTTTGTTCTGAATAAATTGCTTCGATACCATTCTGAAACGCCCCTCCCACTCCCATCCCTTCCAAATTTTTCTTCATAAATTTCCAAGATATATTGTCAAAGGCCTTCTCGGCATCTATGAAAATCAAGACTGCTTTCGTGTTCAAATTTGTCTGTAATAATTCCAAAACATCAACAATATTCCTAGTGTTGTCAGACAAATGCCTACCGGGGAGAAAGCCTGCTTGGTCTTTATGAATTACTTCATTTAAAACTTTTTTCAGTCTGTTTGCCAAAATATCAGCAAAAATTTTGTAATCCACGTTTAGGAGTGAGATGGGACGGTAGTTCTTAAGTTGAGTCTTTTCAGATTCCAATTTTGGTATCAAAGTAATGAATGCCTCTTTCCACGATTCTGGTGCCCCCTTCCCTTCCATAATTTGATTACATACCTCCATTAGTGGCTGGACCAAATATTCTTTCAATGTCTTATAATATTTGGAGGTAAGTCCATCTGGGCCTGGGGATTTGCCTAATTGCATGTTCTGAATGGCACTTTCAATTTCCTGTTGTGTTATTTTATAATTCAGGGCTGTTTGTTTATCTTGTGTTAACTTTTGCAGGCCATAACTCTTTAGAAATTTGTTTATCTCAGTCTCTACTTGGGGTCCTTGAGTAAACAGTTTTTTAAAATATTTCTGGAAACACTTTCTAATTTCTTCTGGTTTCTGAATACATTCTCCTTCAACCTCCAGGTTGGTAACAAAGTTCAATTTTTGTCTCTTTTTCAGCTGCCATGCCAGCAGCTTCCCACATTTATTTGCCGATTCGAATGATCTTTGTTTCATCTGTTTGATTTTCCATTCAATTTCTTGATTTATCAATTTCGCATATTGTGCTTGATGGAATTTTATTTCTCTTAAAATTTCTTTTGATTTTGGGTTTAGTCTCAGCTTTTTCTCTCCGCCTCTTATCTTCTCCACAATCTTGTCCTTTTTACCGTTCCAGAGTTTTTTCTTAATAGTGTTCTGTTGTATCAGAAACCCTCTCATAACAGCTTTACTCGCGTCCCAGATTATTTTCTTTTCCACCGAAGTATTCAAATTTATTTCAAAATAGTCTTTCAACGTTTTTTGGGCCTTCTTCACGATCTCCTGATCTCTAAACAAGTAGTCATTCATTCTCCATCTGAAGGATCCAGCTGGTGTAAGTCTCAGGTCTATTTTCAAGGCGTTATGGTCGGAGCAGGTTTTAGGGCAGATCTCTACTTTTTTTGTCTTAGGTGCCAGTCCTCTAGATGTCCAGATTTGGTCGATTCTTGTCCAAGATAGATGGGCCTCAGAAAAGAATGTTCCCTCTTTACCTAGAGGGTTCTTTGTCCTCCAAATATCAATCAAGTCCATATTGTCTGTAAGTTCAAAGAAAGTCTTTGGAAGTCTGCCATCTTTGGTCAAATTCTGATTTTGTGACTTATCCATATATGTGGAGACAACCCCATTCATATCACCCATCAGGATGATGTTGGTATAGTCAATGTAGTCCAACATTATCTCATGCAGCTTCTTATAAAATTCCGATTTCCCATCGTTTGGTGCATAGATTCCTACTATCAAAAAATTTTCTCCTTGTGATTGTATTTCAATCGCCAAAATTCTTCCTTGTTCATCTTTAAAGACCAACTTTGGTGCTAGGCTCTCCTTTGCATAAATCACTACTCCTCTTTTTTTAACCTTGTCTGATGAAATAAATTCTTGGCCTAGTCTCTTGTTAATTAACACTCTCCTGTGGAGCCTAGTCACATGTGTTTCTTGGAGGCAAATGACATCTAATTGTTCTTTTCTCAATATGTGAAAAATCTTTTTCCTTTTCTCGGGAGAATTTGCGCCATGAATGTTCCAACTAAGGAGCTGCAGAGACATCTCGGACTAGTTTATTGGCCTGTGGGGGTGTCTCCTTTGTCGTTTTTGTCTGGAGGTGGAACCGGATTAAGACCAAACGAAGGAGGTGGCCAGGCTCCTGCTACTCCTTTCCGAAGGTCCTCCCCGTGATCGTTTAGGAACTTTTCTTGCTCCTCTGCTGTTCTGATTCTTACCTTCTTCCCTTTCAAGGTAAAAGATAGTCCTTGAGGAAATTCCCACCTGTAAGGGATTGTGTTGTTTCTCAATAGGCTTGCCAGGTCTTTATATGTAGCTCTTAAATCCAGTAGCTGTTTTGGTATGTCTCTGAAGATTTCTGCCGTCTTTCCCTGAATCACCAATGAATTTTTGAAGTGCAGGCCGAGTATGTTATCTTTTTCTTGCTTAGATCTCAAAATGATCAAGCAGTCTCTTGGTTTATCCTTCTTGGCCACTCTTCCCAATCTAAAGGCGGTAACAATTTTAAAGTCTTTCTCTTCTGCCAAACCCCAGAACTTAGATATTTCTGTTGTCAAAAAACCGATCAGGTCTTCTTTTTCTGTTTCTGGGATATTTCTCAGCCTGAGATTGCTTTCCCTGTTTTTCAGTTCCGCCATGGACAGAAATGCTTGCTGTTCAGTGACCTGTCTGCTCAGTGGTCTTACTTCTCCTCTTAATTCCTCTATCCTCTCTTTATTTTGGTCTGCTTTTGTATTTGCTTCCTCGGCTAATTTTCGTTTTTCTGTTGTAATCTTTTCAATATTGCCTACTGCCTGTGTATTTTGTGCGACTTGATCTGTCAGTTTATTAATTGTAGCTGTCACCTGGTCAAATTTGGCCGCTTGTTCCTCAAATTTTGCTGCTTGTTCATCAGCTTTCTTATTTAGTGCTGCCAGCTGATCCAATATTTCTTTAGAAACAGGGTCTAGCCCTCCTGCAGCCATATCCCCAAAAGCTGGCTGCTTGGGTTGTCCTTCTTGCAGACCTGTCACAATAGGAACAGACGATCTTCGTGGCTGCACAGGCAAAGTTAATTGCAAGAGTTCAGTTTGTTTTGCTTTCTTAGCAGCCCTTGTTTTTGGTGCGCCACTCATTCCACAGCTGTCCAAGTGTCAAGGTCAAATTGTAAATCCCATGGGAAAAGCAATCCAGAAAAAGTAAACATCCAGACATAAAAATTCCAAAGCGGCCAGCAGTTCTCAGAGACTAATAATTCCACAATCCAGCAGGGGGAGCTCCCCAGAAATTAGGGAGAAGTATAAAGAAAATTTCCACCATAAAGTTCCCACAAAAAAGTTAGGTAAAATCCAAAACAGTGGGGGAGCCCTCTAAATTCAGTTTTAACTGCAGAGAATAAAAGTTCTTTACAAAGGTGCATGCAACAGTTCCTTTTTTATACTTTACAAAGTAGCCCAAAGTAACTTTGTATTTTGTATACAGTTACCGCAGACTGAAGTTACTTTCTATCCGGGCAGCCCGGGAGCAGGGTGTCATAACTTTGTAATCCACAAAGGGTAGAGAGAGGAATCGCAGTCTCTGTCCACTTATAATACAATTTTAACTTTTCCTTAACTTTAATAGATCAAATCCGAATTTGCAGGGTGCATTCCAACTTCTTTTAAACTCTTTTTAACGCTTCCGCTTTAGTAAGTCTTTGCTAAATACTTTAAACAGAGCCGGAAGACTGACTTCCTTTTTAGCGTCTCCCGTTTTCAGCCGAAATTCAGAGATTTAGGTTCAAATGAGGTCTCAGGTTTCTTACTCACGAGTATGTTGTTTCAAGTCAAATTTTCAAAGAAGAAAGGTCAGCGCTCATCAGCAGCCGCGCGGCTTCACTTCCGCGGAAAGAGCGATGGATCCACAGCACCGCTACCCCCTCCACGTTCCGGAGCCCCTTACAGGGTTCCTTCTGCGCTTCCGAGGTTGCTCCTGGTGCCCGCCGAATCCCACGGCCACGGGCTCACTCTACCCGTGGTTTTTCTGCGTGGGTCGTCGCTGTGCCGCAGCGCACGACCCTTTTCCGCGGAGCCCCTCTTCAGCAGCTGAAGAGGACCGCCATTGCCGTTTCGCGCCGCCTCCGGAAGTCCATGGTTGCTTTTTTTAAAATGACCTCATTGAGATTTGCCAGCAGTTTAGTGCGAATTTATCCTAAAATGCACAATGGTGCCTACTTGAGAGGTGCCAGAACTGAGTTCCAGTGAGTTCCGGCTGAAAGAAAGCCCTGCTTATATGTAGGACACTTTAGTTGGATACTATCCATAGGATCTGAACCTAGACCATGGGTAGGCAAACTAAGGCCCGGGGGCTGGATCCGGCCCAATCGCCTTCTAAATCCGGCCCACAAACAGTCTGGGAATCAGCATATTATGTAAAAACATAACATGAGTAGAATGTGTTCTTTTACTTAAAATGCAGCTCTGAGTAATTTGTGAGGCACAGGAATTCTTTAATATATATATTTTTTTCAAAATATAGTCCAGCCCCCCCACAGCCACCTGCTGAAAAAGTTTGCTGACCCCTGTCCTAGACTGATTCCAGTGTTTTTACTACCCAATTTGATACCTTAGGCTGAAATTATTCTCTCTCTCCTTTTCCAGGAGTACACCATAGATATCATTTTTGCCCAGACTTGGTATGACAGTCGCTTGAAATTTAACAGCACCATGAAAGTACTGATGCTAAATAGCAATATGGTTGGAAAAATTTGGATTCCAGACACCTTTTTCCGGAACTCAAGAAAATCAGATGCCCATTGGATCACAACTCCAAACCGCCTGCTTCGCATTTGGAGTGATGGACGTGTTTTATATACCCTAAGGTAGAGTTGTTAACCACCCACTGAGAATTTTCGGTTCTCTTTGCTGTTGTTTCCTGTTAATTGCTAATTTTGCATGTTGCTCTGGAAAATTTAAAGTTACAGGATTTGCAGCCTAATCCTACTTATGTGTACTCAGAAGGAAGTCCTGCTCTTTTCAAGAAACATTACTTCAAAGACATGTGCATAGGGTTACAGTCGAAGAAAATCAACACTGCTAAGCAAAATTTCCTGCCTAGAATTCAGAAAGAACTGCAGCAGCAGGGAGTGCAATTTTTTTTGGGGGGGGGGTGAAACTTAATTTTTGCAACTTTCTTCAGCGAGGGGTCTTAAAATAAGGTTTTTTTGGGGGGGTGAGGAATTCAAATCTGCTATTATTTCTGTTATTGGACAACATTCAGCGTGGAAAGTCTATCTTTGATGAAGAAGCAGATAAACTGCTTTTGGAAAACCAAAGAATTTTGATGTTGCTTTCTGAAAATGTCAAGTACCGTATTTTTCGCTCTATAACACGCACCCGACCATAACACGCATGTAGTTTTTAGAGGAGGAAAATCCGTAGGCATGCCACCCGTAGGCATTCCCTCCATAACACGCACAGACATTTCCCCTTACTTTTTAGGAGGAAAAAAGTGAGTGTTATGGTGCAAAAAATACGGTAATGCGCTTCCGCCGCCGATAATAATAATAATAATAATAATAATAATAATAATAATAATAATAACTGCAAGTACTTGGCAATTATTGTTAATTATTTCCATGCAATTTTGCACACATCCTACTTATTAAACAAAACTTAATTATATTAATTTAACCAAAATATCTTTTGAATTCCCAAATCATGTCTACGGAGGAAGCTGCTTTAGCTGCAAATACGGAAAAGGAGCACTCTTCCTTGTCCTTCAGGAGGGAGGGACAAGAACCCGCATCTCTCCCACCACACTTCAGCCCAGGCCAATATGGCTAATAGCCACAAATTATGGGATTTGTAGTCCAGCAATGGGCCAGAGGCTCCCCACCCCTGGGTTTTAGGGTTTTCAGTCCTGATCGACCAAACTGCACCTAACATGCAGCTTTCATTAAGTCAGCAGACAAGCTGGTAAATTGAGTTCTTAAATTGAGCACGTAGCCCCATGGTTTCCAACTGCCTCTTTGTGCACAGGGGACTTGCCCAAGGTGAGAGCATTCTGGAAAACAAAGCAAAGTTCAGATGTGAGCAAGTGTAGTAGCAGTAAAAGGATCTGACAACCCTTTGGGCTGTTTGGCTCCCCAAGAATCTCTGGCACCCTCCCTTTCTCTATGGCATTCTGTCCATGGAAGGCTGGAGGGGAGAGCTGGCAATTCTCAAACCTGCTTCTTTTGTTGTCAGGCTGATAATTTGCTTATTTTGCTCCCCTAAGGCCAGCCAGTTGCTGTATCTTGTACTGCCAAACTGAAGCGGGGTGGGGTGGGGGGAGAGATACACTCCTGTTCTAATGTTTCATTGGTATAAAAGAGTGTATTTTGCAAAACACAGACTGGGAGTTAAGGGAGAAATCAGGAGAGTTGCTGACTGGGCCGCTACAAATAACAAACACACAGACAATTTTAAACTCTGAATTTAAAGGCCTTCCCTGAGGGGCTGGAATGGTTTTTTTAGATGGTAATGCATTAGCAGCTAGTTGCTATGAGTAGAGTGGGTTGCACTCACCTCAGCCATAGCCCATTCTCTCTCCAACTGGGAGTAATGTAACCCATTCCCCCCTCAATATAAATAACCCAGTGCCTCTGTCTGTCACTGCTTGTTTACCCCAGTGTCCTTTCTGGCCTGAAAAGAACTGATCTGTTGCATGTACATTCCCTGTTGTTTGTCCCCGCCATTCTTTCCTTGTGTGCTGGTCCCGTGGGTTTCCGTGAGGCATGGTCTGAGGCCAGTCCGAGGTCGAGGGTGCAGTATTGAGGCCGTCCGTCAAAGCTGAAGCTGGGTCCAAGGCAGGAGTCGGGCGAGGTCAGGAGATCCGGCAGGACAGGGTTCAGGCAGAAACTGGCTACCAACAACGTTGCTCCCACAACTTGGGACTGGGGCTGGCCAGTGGCGTAGCGTGGGTTGTCAGCACCCGGGGCAAGGCAAGTAATTTGCACCCCCTAACCCATGGATTTGCGCCCCCTAACCCTAACCCCCAGATGTTGCGCCCGGTGTGGCCGGCCCCCCCTGCACCCCCCACGCTACGCCACTGGGGCTGGTTGGCTTTTATCTGCCCCGAGGCATAGGGCGGCCCCGATCCACAGGTGACTCGCCTCTCCTGGCCTGGAGCCGAGCACTCCTCCTGCAGGAACTTAGTTCCCTCCGCCTCTCTGCCCTGAGCCTCTGTAGCTCAGGAGAGGATGGAGGGTTACCAGACCCAGAGGCAACCTCAGCTTCCTCTGATGGGGCTGAGTGGAGCACCTGCTGACAATGGGTCCTCCATCACCTCAGGAGCCAGAGCAGACTCAGCTGGTGCCTGCACCTGAGGATCCAGCACAGGTGAGGACCCTTCAGGCTCAAGCCCCAGCCCTGGCTCAGCTGGTTCTGGAGGCGGGGAATCCTGTGCAGGCTGGGATTCCTCAGGTTCAGCCTCTGAGTCTGAATCCCAGGCCATCACACCTTGCGATTGGTAACATCAGCTAGGCACCTCAGAGCCAAGTTGTTTACATGCCTGTAGAGGGTCATGACTGGCACCCGCAACCAATCCGCATTTTAAATTCTCTGGCCATGGGCCTGTTGCACAGCTGCATGGTTTGACCGACTTGCAGGACTCCCTTTCGCGCAGGTCTGTGGCGCATTTCTGCGCAGAGACAACAGACTCCAGGGAGCCATTGAAAGATCCCTCAAAGGCAGTGGCAGAGCACTCACTGCTGGTGCCCAGGGTGGGGGGCGTGCATGCCAGGGTGCGTGTGGTGTGCCTTCAAAGTGACCCCCACCCCCTGTAGCTAAATGGGGCCACACTGAGCCGCCTGCTAAAAGGGGAAGAAACCCCTTCTGCATTCACTGCTTGGACTTCTCCTACGCACACAGTAGGCCTTTAAAGCACCTTCAAGGCACATTCTTCCCCTCAAAGAATTCTGGGCACTGCGGTTTGTTAAGGGTTGCTAGGAATTGTAGCTCTGTGAGGGTGCCTACAGTACAGTGGTACCTCGGGTTAAATACTTAATTCATTCCGGAGGTCCGTTCTTAACCTGAAACTGTTCTTAACCTGAAGCATCACTTTAGCTAATGGGGCCTCCTGCTGCCGCCGTGCCACCGGAGCCCGGTTTCTGTTCTTATCCTGAAGCAAAGTTCTTAACCTGATGCACTATTTCTGGGTTAGCGGAGTGTGTAACCTGAAGCGTATGTAGCCCGAGGTACCACTGTATTATGGTGACCAGATTTTTTTCAGTGAATCCGGGGACACTTTTTTTTTTTTTTTTGAAGCTGAGTAGCAACAGGGAGTCAGTAATGGGGATGGTGAGGCAAAAGACCCTGGGCCCAAACACACATGCATATTGTATAAAGGTGCAAAGCCCTTCTTTCGCACCCTGTGAAACATAAATGCACAGTTTTTTAAAAAACTGGGCAACGGCGCGCCGTGCACCCGTGACTCCCGAGCCTTCCCCGATCTCCTTCCCCCTTCCCCCTTTGTTTTGACAGATCAGGGGAGGCTCAGGAGTCACAGGTGGGTGGCTGTGGTACAGGAAAAATGGCGGGTGTCACGGCAGTGAGCAGCTCCTGAAGACAGCCAGAGCCAACTGCGCTACCAGGCTGGCTCCAGGCTGCTGAGGCTGCCACTGCCGCACTTCCTGGGGACAGATTTGCGAATCTGGTGACATTCCGGGGACGGAATTTATCCGGGGACAGATTTGCAAATCCTGGGACTGTCCCCGGGAACCGGGGACATCTGGTAACCCTACTCTGTATTCTCGGGGGAGCAGGGAGAGATGTGTTTCAAATGTGCTATAAAGGTATACTGGGGACACGGGTGGCGCTGTGGGTTAAACCACAGAGTCTAGGACTTGCTGATCAGAATGTCGGTGGTTTGAATCCCTGCGACGGGGTGAGCTCCCGTTGCTCGGTCCCTGCTCCTGCCAACCTAGCAGTTCGAAAGCACGTCAAAGTGCAAGTAGATAAATAGGTACCGCTCTGGCGGGAAGGTAAACAGTGTTTCTGTGCGCTGCTTTGGTTCACCAGAAGCAGCTTAATCATGCTGGCCACATCGGCTCCCTCGGCCAATAAAGCGAGATGAGCACCGCAACCCCAGAGTTGGCCACGACTGGACCTAATGGTCAGGGGTCCTTTACCTTTACCTTTACATAAAGGTATACCGTGTAGACAGCCTTCAGTTGCTGGGCTTGCAAACTCTGCATCCTTTAGGAGAAGGCACCCCATTGCACCTTGCAGCCAGGGCAACACATCTTCCAGGTAACGGATGTGCAGTGGTGGCAGTAGAACTGGGACATAGGCGACAATCCCATAGCTGGCTGCTGCTCCTGTTCCCAGACACTCACTTACCAATGGGAGGAGACATCTTGTACCTTCTCTGCTTTGCGATGGCTTCCTTTCTCATCACGCAGCACAGAAACACTGCTGTCTGCTCTTCGGCAAAGAGAGCCACCCAGCAAGGCTATTATCTATCACAGCTAATGTTTACTGGTGTAAGTCCATTTAAAACCTGTGAAACTCTCAATTAATTATGTGTGCTGTGTCCATTCCCAATGCAGTAAAGTGTTGCAGCCTGGGAAATGATTTCTGGGACTGCGCAGAACATGACAATAGTGCCTCTTTAGGGTGGGAAGGTTTTGCCACTGAAGAGAAATGACTTTGACATCTTAGTTCAAGTGCCCAATTGTTTCCAGTTCGTTCTCTCACGCTTTTCTCCCCTTTCTAACCAGGTTGACGATTAATGCCGAATGTTATCTCCAGCTTCATAACTTTCCCATGGATGAGCATTCCTGCCCTCTGGAGTTTTCAAGCTGTAGGTGGTAAAGCATTTCATAGAATTCTTCTCATTTTAAATAGAGGCCCCGTGGATTAACAGGCTGTTCGGAGGGCTTTGTTGCACTTTGCACCAACTTAGGTTTGAAGTGTCACGAGCACTCTTGGTATTGCGTATCACTTCTTTCCAGTTTAGGTGAAGCGACTCGCCTATGGGGAAATGGCATTGCACCGCAAGGCCACCAACAAGGATGGAAACCTATTATACAGATCCAGAGCTTTGATACACATGAGCCATAATCCCTGCTAAGGAAGTCTGTCAGGTTCAGGATCTAATGCAGAAGAAATAAAGATTATTATACATGGCTCCAGGGTCTCCAGGAGATGCTAAGGATTGAAACAGCGACCTTCTGCATGCAAAAGCAGCTGCTCCAGCACTGAGTTTCTGCCCTTTTGCCATCATAGCTGTACCCACTGATCCTAAATTTATCAAGAATTTCTAGCTTCAGTGGTTTTCAGAATTATACCCAGTGTTATAAATGGCAATAAGCTTATAAAACTAATCTGCTCACAAGGACATAACACTGTCATGGGCAGAATGGAAAACAAACAAACACCAAAGTACATCTAATAATAATAATAATAATAATAATAATAATAATAATAATAATTTTTATTTATACCACGCCCATCTGGCTGGGCCTCCCCAGCCACTCTGGGCGGCTTCCATAGAAACCAAAAATACAATAAAATATCACACGTTAAAAACTTCCCTGAAGTTTTGCCTTAAGATGTCCTCTGAATGTCAGGTAGTTGTTTATCGCTTTGACATCTGCTGGAAGGGCGTTCCACAGGGCGGGTGCCACTACCGAGAAGGCCCTCTGCCTGGTTCCCTGTAGCTTTGCTTCTCGCAATGAGGGAACCGCCAGAAGGCCCTCGGCGCTGGACCTCAGCGTCCGGGCAGAACAATGGGGGTGGAGACGCTCCTTCAGGTATACTGGACCGAGGCCGTTTAGGGCTTTAAAGGTCAACACCAACACTTTGAATTGTGCTCGGAAACGTACTGGGAGCCAATGTAGGTCTTTCAAGACCGGTGTTATATGGTCTCGGCGGCCGCCACCAGTCACCAGTCTAGCTGCCGCATTCTGGATTAGTTGTAGTTTCTGAGTCACCTTCAAAGGTAGCCCCACGTAGAGCGCATTGCAGTAGTCCAAGCGGGAGATAATCAGAGCATGCACCACTCTTGCGAGGCAGTCCGCAGGCAGGTAGGGTCTCAGCCTACGTACCAGATGGAGCTGGTAAACAGCTGCCCTGGACACAGATTTGACCTGTGCCTCCATGGACAGCTGTGAGTCCAAAATGACTCCCAGGCTGCGCACCTGGTCCTTCAGGGGCACAGTTACCCCATTCAGGACCAGGGAATCCTCCACACCTGCCCGCCTCCTGTCCCCCAAAAACAGTACTTCTGTCTTGTCAGGATTCAACCTCAATCTGTTAGCCGCCATCTACCCTCCAACCGCCTCCAGACACTCACACAGGACCTTCACCGCCTTCATCTAAACAGTTTCTTTCCAGTTCTTAAACTTAATTGGGGATAAAATGTAACTACTACGTATGTCTTTAAACTGTGAATTATTGCTGTCCTTTATTTTAGTCCTCCAGATGGGAAGTGCTTTCAGAATTCGTTCCCTTCAAAGACTCAGCTTATTCACACTTACTGTCCTCCACTCCATGTTCAAGCACCGCCCCCCCCCCCATGTAAATCAATACTTCCTTGTAGTATGCATAATTCTGATTTTATTTTTTTATCACTTGCATACTTTATGCTGGTTTTACTAACTTCGGTAAATCATATTCAGCACCCCTTTCAGCTTCCGAGATTTCAGCAGGCATTGCCTGTAACACTTCCAAGAATATATTTTCAGGTCTAATAATGGAATCATGGTACACACATGGCCCTGAAATCTACGCAAATCTACTGCAAAGGGTGGTTAACTTCTTAATTGAAGGTTGTCTTCCTGTTGCCATCACTCTTAGCAATATCTTGGAAAAGCCTCCTTATTTACCTCCACAAGCCGTTTACCCATTCGTGGAACTGGACTATTCTCTGAAAGTTGTTCTGTAGTTATAGACCACATGCTAAAACATTCTGTATCTGCATTACACCACCCCTCACTGCTACAGCGTGCTTGATGTTTTGTACAAATGTTGTGCTACTATCTTCTAGATGGATATCCGAGGAATGAAATTATATACAAATGGAAAAAGTCCTCTGTGGAAGTGGCAGATCCCAAATACTGGAGATTGTATCAATTTGCATTTGTAGGCTTACGTAATACAACAGATATCTCCCATACACAGTCTGGTAAGGAAACAACCACATTTATTTAAACTAGATATTTTTGGACTATGGATCACATGCAACACTGTTTCTGTCCCACTACAGCTCATCTTCTGTTAAAAACAGCACTATTGATCTCGATGTCTGCTGCAACGAAATCACATAACTTACACAATTGATGTAACTAACTGATTATATAAATTGAGTTGTGATGTTATTCCACCTCGTTCACTGCAGTGTAAAGGAAACAAAAACGCTAAGGGCGAAGGAGGAAATATCGTTTGCAGACTGAAAACAACAACTAATACTGATTGTATTCACGGGATTGATTTCCATTCTGGATGAGAAATGAATAGGCAGACTTGGGCAGTTTCTACTCCTGTGTCCTTATTTGTCAGAATTCTCTGACATTCCTATTCTGGACTCATTTTTTGGTGGAAGATTTGTGTGTGTGTGTGTGTGTGTGTGTGTGTTTCCTACCTGTAACAACCTCAGAGTAATGTTTCAGACTCTGCTATTTTCACTCATATAGTAGAATGTGAAAATGAACCTTACTCAGTCTTTTCCCCCCAGACCAAAGCAGCTCTGGCCATCACAGAGTGCACTTCCCTCATACCTGTGTCTAGTTCCCACACTGCAGAGTGTTTGCCCCTAAGCAGTCCCTCCAGAGTCTTCCCATTGTGTGTCTCCAACCTTCCTCCATGGTGCTGTCTGCTGTGTTTGAGGAAGTAGCTAGAACCTGGGAGCAGTGTGCCATGCACCACACCCCATTCACCCACTGCAGGCACCTCCATGCAGTCTGGGTGCATCTGTGTCTTATTGGGTCAACAGGGAGGAAGGATCCCACCTCATGGTACACCAAGTACACACCCTTTCACAGCAGGTTTGATATTATACTAACTAGAGAAATACAGTTACTGTCGCCTTGTTTGTTAGAAGCCAAATAGGCGAAGATTTAGTAATTTATTTTTAATAACCTATGGTTTTATTGAGTTTCCATGATACAGAAAACAATGAACAGAACCCCCATCATTCCTAAGAACAACAAGAAAATAATTACAGTTTCCCTTCACCTCCCAGCTGCTCACTTTGACCTTCTGTGGCAATTAGAGCAAACATACAGTTCTCGACTTCTTTGGCTTCTCCTGGTCCACAGGCTCCCTGTCCACTGGTCTTCCATAAAACATTGAGGATATTTGATCAGAGAACACTTCACCAGCAGCAAATTCCCATCCGCATTATAAGGTGTTCTTTTGGTGGGAGAGTGGAAGAGATAACAAGAGATCACTTGCAGGATATAACTGACCGAATTTCTTTTCTTTTCCTTGCAGGGGATTACGTTGTCATGACGATTTTCTTTGTTCTGAGCAGGCGTATGGGTTATTTTACCATTCAGACGTACATTCCTTGCATATTGACAGTCGTCCTTTCCTGGGTCTCGTTTTGGATTAATAAAGATGCAGTGCCTGCGAGGACCTCATTAGGTAGCTATTCTCTTTGAAACTCCATCTTCATGTGCGCTCCTGTATGTGGTGGCATGCATTAATTTTTTTTTTTAATTATGCCCTCTCTTTGTGGCGTAGAAAAATTCATGAACAAGAAAAGAACTTTTCCAGTCTGCCCCTCCAACCCCCACCCCATTCCTCACCTTTTAAGAGAACCTGAACTCTTGGCTCAGCTCTAGTAAAGGTAAAGGGACCCCCGACCGTTAGGTCCAGTCGCGGACAACTCTGGGGTTGCGGCACTCATTTCGCTTTACAGGCCAAGGGAGCCTGCATGTGGCCAGCATGACTAAGCCGCTTCTGGCGAACCAGAGCAGCGCACGGAAATGACGTTTACCTTCCCGCCAGAGTGGTACCTATTTATCTACTTGCACTTTGACGTGCTTTCGAACTGCTAGGTGGGCAGGAGCAGGGACCGAGCAACGGGAGCTCACCCCGTCGCGGGGATTTGAACCGCCGACCTTCTGATCAGCAAGACCTAGGCTCTGTGGTTTAGACCACAGTGCCACCCACGTCCCTCTCAGCTCTAGTAAAGACACACAAAGACTTCCCACAAAGGCATCCATCTGGTCTCATTTTAAAACAGGAACCATGCTGGCCATATGAGTAAGGCATATCTTGGAACATTTGGTGACAACCATATACCTTTAGGTACCAAATTCTGTGTTCTGTCCCCTGCTTTCACCCCATTTGAGCTCCCTTTGGACTTCCAAATTAAATAACTGAACACAATAGTGATTTTAATTGTTAAATAGGTTGCTTTGTTGAGAAAACACCATGTGAACAGGGTCATCAGTCCTTTGTGCTGTTTGAGAAAATGGTAAATGGAGGAATAGGCACACAAGAAAGGTGAAATCTATATTTAGCTGCATTTTGTTTTTCAGCCACATAGCCTTCTATAGCAAAGCATGATTAAACCTGTTATTAAAATACCCTTAAAACAACAAATGTAAAGAATGACCCAAAACCTATGCAGCAACTTTTTCTATAATGAACAAAATAGAAAAATTAGTGGGGTTAAAAAGTCTTAAGAGATATGTGTAACCTTAAAATGTAAATATGAGCACTGCTTTGATTATTCTGAGAAGTACACAGAGTCTAATTGTGTGTGTGTGTGTGTGTGTGTGTGTGTGTGTGTGTGTGTGTGTGTGTAAAAGGATGCCTGCAGTAACAATGCTTTCATTTGCTTGCTTGCTTCTATTTCTATCCTGCTTTCCAGCCAGCAGGTTTGAAAAGTGCCTGACCAAAATAATCCAGTTAAAACACTAAAAATATGTAACCAAAACCAGAATTGGATCTATATTTTCATAACCAAATTGTTACTGCCTTTGGTATTTACGTCACACAAATGTTTCCATAGTTTAATCATCTCTAGATTATTAACACCTAACAGCATACAGTCATACCTTGATTCTTGAACTTAATCTCTTCCGGAAGTCCGTTTGATTCCTGAAACCATTCAAAAACCAAGGTAAGGCTTCTGATTGGCTGCAAGAGCTTCCTGCACTCAAGTGGAAGCCGCGTTGGATGTTCAGCTTCCAAAAAATGTTCGAAAACTGGAACACTTACTTCCGGGTTGGTGGCATTCGGGAGCTGAATTTTTTGTCAACTCAGCCATTCGAGAACCAAGATATTACTGTAATCCTATGTGTGTCTACTTAGAAGTAAGCCCGACTGAGCTCCTAAGAACCTTAAGAAGAGCCCTGCTAGATCAAACCAAAGGTCTATCTAGTCCAGCACTCACAGTGGGGGTTATTCCCAGGTCAAGGGGGTATAAGGTTACAGCCTAAGCATTGTTGCGAGTTCTCTTGGTGAAACCATTTCTGTTATTATATTTATTTTTTAACAGGCATCACCACTGTGTTGACCATGACCACGCTGAGTACAATTGCAAGGAAGTCCCTTCCCAAGGTTTCCTACATAACAGCAATGGACCTTTTTGTCTCTGTGTGTTTCATTTTTGTGTTTGCTGCCCTGGTGGAGTATGGCACTTTGCATTATTTCACCAACAACAAAAAGGGGGCCAAAGAGAAAGACAAGAAATCAAAAAACAAGTCCTCAGTAAGTGTAAATAGCTAGAGAATTCTAGCATTTTTATCTCCTTGGTCCTAACGTTTGATTATGAAGGAAATGTTTTGGGAGCAAGGTTGCGGACCTGACATTTTAGCAAACAACAATGCTGTGCTTTAAGGTTTACAGACAGCATCCTTGGGAATGCTTAAATAACGGTGTTGTAGGATAGTCTGAATTCAGCCTACGTCTTTAATTTGATACAATCCTTTGGTTGTGTGATGCTGGATAATATCATAGCCAGAAATTCCATTCCGTGACCAAGCAGAAGGGAAGAGTTTAGCAGGAATAAAGGACAGGTACATAGTCCTCCCAGTTGTCATATTGCATGGGGAGTAGGAAAAATCGAGGTCAGATATACTCTAAGGCAGGGATGGGGAAACCTGTGGCCGTCCAGGTATTATTGGACTCCAACTCCCATAATTCTGGCTGGGGTTCGCAGGAGTGAAACACAACAACCAAAGGGCTGTATGTTCCCCAACCATGCTCTAAAGGGATCTCTTCACACCCAGGATGGATTGTGCCAAGCACTCTGTACCATAAAGCTGAGTGAAAGTGGACTCCCAAATTCTACATCCTTAATTGCAAGGATGGGGGTGGTTGGGGCCAAGCCCATTACTTTCTTCTGTAACATTAAAACAGTTAAAAAAAAACTTTATTATTGATGTCAACATTTACAAAGGAAAACCCAAATTAACCTCGTTTACAAATTCAATACTGACAATAACTGTATTTAAAATATCACCCGTTCTTACAAAATTCAGAACAATTCATTTTAGCCCATTTCCCTCTCTCCTTTCTATTTTCTTTTTAACTTGGCAATGTTTTAATCCAAACCCCACTTGCTGCCCAGTAGTCTTCCTGGAGTGGTGGGGCCATCTTCATTTCTGCAGCCCTGCCAAGCATGCCAGCCAGGAAGGAAGGAAGATGGAGGTGGCGAAGACCGATAACGAGTAGACGCAGTGCAGTCATGTGACGGCAGTGGAGCTGGCTCAGGATGCACCAACTCCTAGGCTGACTCAACCCCTCCGTTTGTTTGTTTTATCCTGACAAGCAAATGCCTCAGCATTAGTCCTCATAGCAGTGACAGCACCATCTACCGTGTATACATTTTGTTTCTTAGGTTAGCAAAACCCCTCCATCTGTTCATGCAATTTTGTTTGCAACAACAACAACAAACTCAAATTATCCATGAATCAGCAGTTTGCTTAGTTATGGGAGAGATAGCCATAGCATGGGTCTGTCTCTGTTTATGTTTTTGTAATTATATCAAAATAATATTATTGTATTTTAGTGTTTTGTTGGAAGCCGCCCAGAGTGGCTGGGGAAACCCATCCAGATGGGCGGGGTATAAATAATATTTTTTTTATTATTATAAATTATTATGTGTTCTATAGTGAGTCAAATAGCAAAGATGGAAAAACGCTCACTCGCTGGCAGAGGAAGAGGGGGGCAAGGGAGTGCACCGGTCCTGGCACCACGATCCCGATGGGGTGCCATCATGGCTGCCCCCCTGTGGGTGGTGTGCCATGCCCCCGGGATGCGCACCAGCCACGCCCCCACTTGCTCTCCGCCCCTGGTGCCAGAGCATTAAGCTCCACCACTGCGCTCACCTGACTCTTTTTCTGGCTCCAAGGTGACTACCAGCCCATTGGATGGTACAAAAAGGACTGTGCTACTAGGCCAAGCGTATTCGCGTCTGTCCATTTCGCGCCCTGGAAAAAACTGCCCTGGGGGAGGAACTCAGTGCGAGTATAGCAGAACAATATTCCTACTCCATGATTGCAGTCATGGGATTTTTGTCTATCACATGACGATATATGCTTTGACTCCACAGAGTGGGAAGTGACGGAGACAGGATGTTTGTGTTACTGTGTTCCGTGAAGTGGGACATTTGTCCTTTGTTCTTTTTCTCTTTGCTGTCTGATGCTAGAGAGAGAGAGAGGGAGCCATGTTGCGGTGCTCCATGTGTGCTTATATGTAAATAAAGTAGATTAGCCAAAATGCTGAGTTGCTGAGGTCTGTCACACAAGATGCGCAAACTCTGTGGATCCCTAAGTGTGCCGGTGTCTGTATGCATCGGTCACCATGATGTTCAGGCTGAAGAAAGCTTTTGAAGCTCCCGAACGAAAGACCAGGAGGGAGAGAACATGCCAGTCGGGCATGTGTCTCTGCCAGGGTCCTACTCAAGTGTAGGCCGAACTCCTGACAGTTCACTGTGGTGTCAGTACATGAGCTGGTATTTGGTCATTGCAAATGAAAGTGGAAAAGTTGTTCCACCAGGCTATGATCACAGGTGCCTGCTCTGTTTTGTGTGGTCCTGCATGGTGCGCTGTCCACACACTCCCATTTACTCCAGTGTGCTCCCCAGGGCTGGCTCAAGACATTTTGCCGCCTGAGGCAAATGGCACCCTTCCTCTAGGTACAAACAGAAGCCAACTGGACTTCTAGTTGACTCTTACTCCAATACTGGTGAAAGGACAGTGTCTTCCACTGCAGTTGAGGACAGGAGGCTAGCGTAGGGGGTATAGGGCAGACCACATAGCACTCCCACCTCCATCCAGTCCCCGCGCCTCAGCATCTGCTGCCTGAGGCAGCTGCCTCACTCTGCCTCATCATAGGGCCAGCCCCATTGCTCCCAACACTGACTAGGGAAGCTGTGAACACGTGGCATTAGTCACAATCCACATCCATTCTGTCGTTTCTTGTGAACTACTGCATTTTAATGCTTTCCCACTCAAAAACCGGCCTCGACCGAAATGGAGAACTGCTCATTGGCTAAAGCCATCACCGTCCCATCTCCACCCACTGATGCAGATACATAGTGGACAACTTACAACCATTTCCAACCATGCTCATGTGTACAATAAGGTGCAAATACAGTTTCAAACACAGTGAAGAAAAAGGACCTCACCGTATGTTAAGCTGTGAATGTGTACAGAGACATCTTTTTAAAAATCTGGTTGGTACCTGGCTGGGTCTGGGGAGAGCCCTCTGTGTTAAGGGGTAAAAACTAGAATAGGTGGTGGAGCTGGCAATTTTGGTCAGTACAGTGGTACCTCAGGTTACATACATTTCAGGTTACAAACTCCGCTAACCCAGAAATAGTGCTTCAGGTTAAGAACTTTGCTTCAGGATAAAAACAGAAATCGTGCCCCGGCGGCGCAGCGGCAGCAGAAGGCCCCATTAGCTAAAGTGGTGCTTCAGGTTAAGAACAGTTTCAGGTTAAGAACAGACCTCCGGAACGAATTAAGTACTTATCCAGAGGTACCACTGTATAAAAGCAGAGCCCAGAGACAGTGCTGGAGAGACGTCTTCAGTTCTTTGCTAAGAATGCAATGACAGATGATTGCTGAATATTGTGCTACATACATTTTGCATATAGCACAGAATTTTGAGGCTGGCTTTCAGTTTTTGCATGCCGTGCAACCTTGCTTAGTGAGATAGAAATCTCAGGTAAATGTATATCAATACTTGGCAGTCACACACTTGCACATAATTATGTTCACTTCCACCATTGATTTCCGTGGTACTAAATTTCCCATAAGGTTGCCACTAGGAGCCAAAACATAATAAGCACTCTAGATTTTTCCTTTTCTTCGTCTATATGCACTTCAGCTAGAGAGTAATGAAGAACCCATGCTTCTTCCAGTCCTCTAATCATTTTGATATTGTTTGAAATTTGTCACAGGGTACCTGGGTGATGTTCTGTAGTCATTTATGTTTGGAGAGAGCTCCTTTTTTATACCACTGTCTCAGTCACTCTAAATAACAATTACCATTTGTCTCTTCAATTATTTTGAACTTCAAAAGAGACCAGTGTTCAGAAACATGAACATTTAATAATCCCCAGAGGGTAAACATACTAAAATATTAATATGGAGCATATCATTAAGCAATATATAAATTTAGCCCTCTCCTATAAATAAATAAGAAGTTACTTTTCGTTACTATGATGTTGAGATTTTTTTTTAAAAAAATATGGAAATTCCCAAGCATGGTAATAAAGGATCACTGAACTGGAATCACGAGGACTGCAAAGAGCTTTCCGAAATGGAAGAATGGCTAAGTTAAGAATTAGGACAGAAAGCATCATCTCATATTTAATTCACTGTGCATTATATCAAACCTTAATGCTGAAACCAATCTTTACAGCAGCTTGAATTCACCACATTTTCACTTTCCAGACAGAGGGTTGTATCTAAGCTCCAGTACACCCACTGAATTTAATGGACCTACATTGCTCATGCCCTCTAATTTCAACAGAATAATAATAATAATAATAATAATAATAATAATAATAATAATAATAATAATAATAATAATAGCATCAGACATTAAAAACTTCCCTAAACAGGGCTGCCTTCAGATGTCTTCTAAAAGTCAGGTAGTTGTTTATTTCCTTGACATCTGATGGGAGGGCGTTCCACACGGCGGGCGCCACTACCGAGAAGGCCCTCTGCCTGGTTCCCTGTAACCTCATTTCTCACAGTGAGGAAACCGCCAGAAGTCCCTTGGTGCTGGACCTCAGTGTCTGGGCTGAACAATGGGGGTGGAGACGCTCCTTCAGGTATACTGGACAGAGGCTGTTTAGGGCTTTAAAGGTCAGCACCAACACTTTGAATTGTGCTCGGAAACGTACTGGGAGCCAATGTAGGTCTTTCAGGACTGATGTTATATGGTCTCAGCGGCCGCTCCCACTCACCTGTCTAGCTGCCGCATTAGTCATTAATATGAGTAAGGCTAATGTTGAACACAACCCTGTTGCTGGTAATTTTCAAATTATTGCCAACACCTATTCTTTCATTGCTTACTTGTTAGCTGCTATATAGACAGCCTGGTCAGCTGCCCAAAACAGCACAATCTGACGGGTGCCTACCACAGAAAAAGAAGTACCCCAGTTCTGATTTGGGTATTATTTCATGCACAGAAAGCTCCCTGCACAAACTGGAAGAACAGCTTCCAGTTCCCCTCTGTGCCATCAGTGTAGTGGAAAAACGTTTTATGACGGTCCTTAGGTGTTTCCCCCTAATTTTTTTATTTTATTTTTTTGTAATTCTGAAAACCTTTCGGTTATCCCAAGCTTACTGATATGCCCCTCTTGTGCATGGATGCTACCACTTTTGCCACATTGAGATCAACATAGGGAGAGAACTGACTGAGATTGATATCAGTATATATGACAATTCCATGGAAATAATAGCATTTATACAATGAAATAATGGCAGTAATAAGAGCTCCTTTAATGCTTTTTTATATATAAAAAAACTTGCATAAATTGTACAGGTACAGTTAATTAATATGGCCATTTGGTGGTAGAGGAATTATACCCATCTTTGATGCCACCTCTTTTCCGCAACACTTACAGTTCAATTAAGGAGATTAGATTCTTTCTACTGGCAAGATATCATCGTTTAGTAACCAATATGTCAGAAATGTGTCCCATCCAAAACTTTTTATTTCTTCACACAAAGAGGAAATTATCTGCCTGCTGTATTAAAATGTGTTTAAGCATTGCATTTTAACAACACTGCAGATGGTAATTGGCTCAGTTAGATCCTAAATGCTACCAAGAATGCTGAAAAAGCAGCTTGTATGAAAATACCTATTTAAAATTTAATCATATAATTTCAGTAAATTTGGGTAGCTCTAATGGTTGCTGGACTATTTCAGCTCCATTCCTGGGTTATGAACAGGCTTTGAAGACCTTCATTCTGAGACACGGCACTATCTCTGGAAAGTCAACATTTCACAAACTCTTGGGTCTAATAATATTGTAACTCGAGTTATTAGGCTCCATATTATTTGATTCCTAATCCTTGCATTTATATTACCCTATAATCTCATGTATACCTTGAGTTTCATGATGGAAGAAAAGTAGGATGTAAACACACTTAAATTAAACAAATTCTTCTTTAGCATTAACCTTCCATTATTCTAGCATTTGGTCTTTCGACATGCGTATTGGATAGTGAACTTAACTACATACTTATCTCTCTTAAAAATCTTACCCTTGGGCCTATTAGGACCTATTAAAACTGCACTATTTTGCAGATCTTGTTACTTAAGATTTTTGTTGTGAGCAAGGTCCCTTGCACCCCACTTCATTCTCTACTGGAACTAAATAATATTTATATTTATATTTATATTTACATTTATATTTATATTTATATTTATATTTGTTTCTTCATACATACATACATTCCCCAGCCACTCTGGGCGGCTTTCAACATAGCATTAAAAACAGAATAAAACTTCAAACATTAAAAACTTCCCTAAACAGGGCTTGCCTTCAGATGTCTTCTAAAAGTCAGATAGTTGTTTATTTCTTTGACATCTGATGTGCCCACAGTAAACTATTTTAGGCATGCATAATGCTCCTCCTTGGACATTTAAATATATAAACTGTAGTGATACTGCTAAGTTCAGAAACAATGCATAGTCCACATTAGGAAGATAGCACTGAAGATTTAGTCAAAACTTGAAGAAGATAATGATAAATAATGGCTTGGAGGACAAATGACGAAAGCAGAGCTGCTTAATTGCTGGGAAACAAGCCCAGGTTTCCCCACAGAGTGTTCATTTGACACATTGTTTACTGCTGTGTGCTGATATGTGCACATATAGGTGTACACTTGATGATTTAGGTGTACACCAAACAGGGACGGCGTGTTCCATTTCACTGCTTGAGACCACACCTGCCACCACTTTCCGCCGCTACTGCCACCTTCTGCCACTCACTCTGCTTCATCCACCACTGACAGAGAAGTGCCATCGACACTGATTTCAGGTGAGATCACACCAACTTCAGGTGAGATCTCACCTGAAACGGACATGACCTTGCCCGAAATTGGCACCATTGTTGGCACTGCTTCTCCACCACTGGTGGAAGTGGCGGTGTAAGCGGGGTGCCCATGGGAGTGGCATCTCAAGGGTTTCTGCTGCCTGAGGCAGCAGGCCCACCCTGTCTAATGGCTGGGCCAACTTAAGACACCAAAAACATAATGTGTGATGTGTTAGCAGAGTCGCTTGAATAACATAGAGTCCAGAGAGAAACGAAGCTGATAATAAACTTCATAACTTCTTCTTCTTCTTCTTCTTCTTCTTCTTCTTCTTCTTCTTCTTCTTCATTTATTTATATCCCGGCCTCCCCAGGCGAAGCCGGGCTCAGAGCGGCTAACAACAATAAAAGTAACACAATTTACATAAAATCACAATCAATTAATTGAAATGCATTCCAAAATCAATTCATTCTAAAATCAATTCAAAACCAAATTAATGGCGACCATTGGGCTAGAGTTCTATGAGGATTATCGAAGGAGGGGGTTAGACTGTGCCTTGGCCAAAGGCCTGGTGGAACAGCTCTGTCTTGTAGGCCCTGCGGAAAGATGTCAAGTCCCGCACGGCCCTAGTCTCTTGTGACAGAGCGTTCCACCAGATCGGGGCCATGGCCGAAAAAGCCCTGGCTCTGGTTGAGGCCAGCCTAACCTCCCTGTGGCTTCGACCTCCAAGATGTTTTTATTTAAAGACCGTAAGGTCCTCCATGGGACATACCAGGAGAGGCGGATGAAGCAATACATCATTTGAGGAGAAATAAAACAGAGGAGAAAGGAACATGACCAGGACATTGGAATAATTGACTGACCCTTGTTCTCAAAGGAGTTTGAAGGTGAATTAAGTGGGGATAGAGAGGTAAGGGGAGTGGTGATTCCTAACAGAGTGGGGTTGAGAAGCTCATCTCTTCTTTTCTCCTCTCTCCATTGAACTTGACGGGCTTTTAACTAGTTCGTAAAAGCTGAGCCTTAGCCTGTTATCATTTTCTTTAGACTCCTGCACTTCCTGTCCGCCCTGGATCAACGTTAATTCCAATCAACAATCTCCGTCACCTTCAAGAACATCATGGCAATTATGGATATGAGTGCCTTGAAGGGAAAGACTGCACCAGCTTCTTTTGTTGCTTTGACGACTGCCGCACAGGATCGTGGCGAGAAGGACGAATACACATCCGCGTGGCCAAAATTGACTCCTATTCCCGGATCTTCTTTCCCACGGCCTTCGCTTTGTTCAACCTCGTCTACTGGATTGGTTACCTTTACCTATAAATGCCAGATATTTGACAATCTTGAAAAAAGGGATAACTGACACTCTGAAACACACCGCAGTAAATAAGATTAAAAGGTTAAAGCCCAGCGTATCATTTCATTTTGTTTTTATGTTGACATTTCAAGATGCGGAAATGAAATTGAGAAAATGTGGACTAGAACTTTTCTATCTTGACCATTTACAAAGCTGGTTGAAAAAAAAACAAAAAAAGTTGGTGTTTTTTATGTTTTCCATCATTTTTGCACTAATTTTTACAAAGATCCATGGTTTAAAAACTAGAAAAAACTAATTTCCTTATAATTTGTTTAGAGAGAACAATAATTGTTTGAAGTGGATAATTTTGTTGCAGCTCTTACACCAAAGCTGACAAAGCCTTAGGAAACCAAGACTACTCTGAAGAAAGATTTAGTCAACAGCTTATGTTCACAGAGTAATTGGATTTAAGCCCATTGACAAATAAATCACTTTAATGTGATGAAGTCAGCTCAAACCAGTTCATCCTGCTCAGACCAACTTTTGGATAGGGCTGAAAAATGAAACTGAAGACCAAATTACATGTGATTCTGTGGGGGTAATTCATGATCGAATTCCCTGATGTATTTGTATTTAACCTTTAAAAGCAGCCCTGGAGATTGGAATCATTGGAATTGGGTTGCCATTAGATGGGGAAAGGAAAGATCTGTATCTGTATTGCAGATATCCTTCAACTCCATCAGGGCTATTCAGAGCTTTGGCATGTGTGAGAGAGAATTCCATTGTGAAATGCTCAGAGGTTTTAAATAAGAGGTTGGAAAATTCATTCTTGGATCGCCCACATGTAGTTTGGCCTTGCTAACTGACCATCCCTCTCATGTTTTTAGCTCTCTGTTCCTCTGTGTAATATTGTTTCACATGGAAATATGTTGGACCATGAACAAGATACTCATTTGCCTAAAGAGATGAGAGCAGCATGCAACCAGCGTGTTACATCAAATCATGATCCTTCTGGGTCCTTTCTGCCCTATATTTATTTATTTCATAAAATTTATATACTACTTGATTGTAGGGGGGAGGGGAGATCAAAGTGGTTTATATGTCACATTTGTTACATGTTTTCCTTAAAAAAAAAAAAAGTCTACTGGTCATCACTTTTGAGAGACTCCTGCCACAGAACACAACATCCCAGAAAAGACCCCTCCTCCCAGCTGTCTTTGGTATAAACTGAAGTGCACCAGAAATCCAAGATCTGTGTTACTTTTAAGTGGTTTGTTGCTGCCTCTCTTCGGTCATGTCACACGAGAAAGCAGAAAGCAGAAAGCAGCAGAATAATGCCTCAAAAGGTGCACTTAAAACAAGTTTTTTTTTCAGGCCCGATACTTTTGTGTAATGGGACGCGGGTGGCGCTGTGGGTTAAACCACAGAGCCTAGGACTTGTTGATCAGAAGGTCAGCGGTTCGAATCCCCGCGACGGGGTGAGCTCCCGTTGCTCAGTCCCAGCTCCTGCCAACCTAGCAGTTCAAAAGCACATCTAAGTGCAAGTAGATAAATAGGTACCGCTCCGGTGGGAAGGTAAACGGCGTTTCCGTGCACTGCTCTGGTTCACCAGAAGCGGCTTAGTCATGCTGGCCACATGACCCGGAAGCTGTACGCCGGCTCCCTCAGCCAATAAAGTGAGATGAGCACCGCAGCCCCAGAGTCGGCCACGACTGGACCTAATGGTCAGGGGTCCCTTTACCTTTACCTTTACCTACTTTTTGTGTAAGCTCACTCGTCTTCATGGGCAACTGAAATGTGGAATCGCGCCAGCTCAAGCAATTCTTTATGCCATTCGCCACATCTTCAGGAACACTGGAATCGAGGAGATCACATAGGGTGAGAGGTCACAATCTTGCTTCCCATTAGCATTGTCCCTCCCAGAGGTCTGGGCAGCACTAATGTGATATATAACCCCATTGTTAGTTTCTCCCAAGTGGTGTCATCAGTTCCAGTCATACCACAGAGCAGGACCATGCAGAGGTGGCAAAAACATTTGGAAACATAAGAACCATGAGATTTGGACACACAAGACAGATGATGTAATGCTATTCTTAGGGAAAGTTATGTGTCATATTATAGTGGAGTGTTGGAAATCAATAGAAGTTACTAGAAAACCCTCATACAAATCCATAGATGAGAGATATTGTCTCCCTCAGATGTCAAAATGACTTGGCCAGCCTTGGGCATCGTGCACCTTAACTTGGCGATGGGAGAGTGGTTCACCTTTTCATCTGTGAAAGCAAAATGTCTTAGGTCGCCCTGTCAAGGAACAATCTACACTGAAATGCAGAAAACTACAGAAATGAGATTTCTTTAAAGTCATCTCATGGGCTCCAGTTTGAGCTGAGATGTGGGCCAGAAAGTTAAAGATAGACGCAAAGAGCTCCTTTAATAATTATTTACATGTAAGGATGTTCTAGAAGAGGAGGGGCAGAAATTACCACAGGACGTCGCCACAGCTTGCCCCATGCTTGTTGTGTTGTGATTGACTAGTTGCCCTGGGCTCACCATTGTATGGCAACCACCAACCACCAGATTTGTTAGGTTTTAAAACTTGTTGTAAAGGCTTTTTAGAACAGTTCCTTTCAGGAAAACAGTGTATTCTCATGACGGATTTCCTGTCAGTCACTCGGAGCCATGCTGTTGTCAATTGTGGTTCAGCCTGCACAACACCACTTGGCTCTGGAGAGATTAATCATGTCAGCTTCTCAGCAACTATGGGTTACAGAACGTGATACTCTTCGATCCTACAAAGGCTCCCAGTTTCAGTTTTCTCATTAATCTGAGCATTTTGGGAACTCTGTTTCTAATTCTGGCTACAGACCTATTGGTGCCTTTTTGGTATCACATCTTTTGAGCCTCCTGGCTTTTCCTTTGCCTCGTTCCATTTTTCCTCACCTTGTTTTGCCTGTGGCTTGACTAGAACTGGATCTGATGACAGAACGAAGGTGTGTCTCATACAGGTACACTGCCTCCACCACAGCTGCCTATATCCTGAAAACAAATCCCGTCATACAGAGTCTAAGTATGACAGTTGTAACTATTTGTGATGTACCTAAATGTGGGACACAAAATGGCCGACTGGCAATCGTGTAAATAAATTTTAAAAATCAGATAGCCTCCAGCGTATTCTATGAAGCCACACACCTTGTCCCACAAGCGACCTTGTCAACGAGAATCACTTACTGGCATTACACTTCATGTCGTTGCCTGAGCAAGCATTTCGTTTGCTGTAAAAAAACACCCAACCCTAAACTCAGGGACAGGCTGTGAATGTGTTTGAGAAAGCTATGACTGGTCATGGCCCAATGGCAAATGTCTACTGTGGGTTTTGAGATGTATGCTTTCCCTTCACATTTTATGTCTGCTGTGGAAGACAGGTGGACTTGAGATTCCCTAAATGGTGTTCTAAGACAATCTGGCAAACATCTGTGGAATATTTGGCTGGGGAAAAGAAAACGGTTAAAATGTGCAGGAAAATAGTTCAAGTACATCTCTTTGCTTCTAGAGTCATCCAACAACTACTTCTTGGTTTAATGTTTTGTAATAAAATGGTCTGATGTGCTAGTGTTTTGTGACTAGTCCATTATCTGTCTGAAGTGACTGAAAAAATATTGATGTTCGAAATTCTCTAGCTGTATATAGGCAGAGAATTGTATGGTTTTCCTATTCTTCATGGTGGAGAGTTCTGTGAACTCGTTGTCTTCAGTATTCCTTAACCTACAGAGACTGATCTAATAAAATATACCACTTTACCTCTTCTGATTTGCTATCTATATTATAATGCACTCAGATAATTTGTAGGAGTAGTGGCGGCTGCAAAGCCACTGGCAGTTAAATATCGGAAAATGCAGAGATTTTATTGGCTGCCGTTGAATTATAGCTGCTCAGGTGCTGGAGAGGGAGAAGGCAAAAGGACCCAGAAGAGAAACAGGCTTCTGAGGCCTAGGAAAAGGAGCTGATCGCCACCTAAGTAACTGGATGCAGGTCCATGGAAGTTGAAGTGGGAGCTCAAGACAGAAGAGCTGAGCAAGGAGTGGTCTACAGGAATGAAAACAAGGGGAACAGCCATAGCTAGGTGGTAGAGCATCTCTTTGCATGCAATAGGTCCCAGGTTCAATCCATACCTGTCAACTTTTCCCTTTTCTTGCGAGGAATCCTATTGAAAATAAAGGAATTTCCCTTATAAAAAGGGAAATGTTGACAGCTATGGTTCAGTTCCCAGCATCTCCATGTAGGACTGGCAGAAAACCCTGCCTGAGACTTTGTATGACACTTTCCTATGTTCCTATGGTCAGAAAGGTCCAAGAGGAGAGGTGAGCAGGACCAGCTCCAGGAGTGATAGGGAGCAGAAGGCTGCAATTCATAAATCAATCAGCCAGATCTTCTTCTCCGGGCCTTCAGCACCCGTTTAATACAACACATCCTTAAGTATCTTCATAGAAAGCATTTACAATAGATGGATCAGCCTATTCAAATATTTAATTGGAAGTTTTGAGATAGATTTTATTTGATTTGCTCCTTTTATTAAAAACATTTTTTAAAGTCACAGTATTACTGCAAATGTTCCACTTTGGTCTCTATAGTCTGTAATAATTGCTTCTGATAATGTAATGTGTATCCTTTCTGATTAACTGGGCCATTAACTTGCTGCCACATAGATCTAGGGCTTAACTTGTTTGAATAATGTTTTTGTTGGAAGCTGCCCAGAGTGGCTGGAGTAACCCAGTAAGATGGGCAGGGGTACAATTACTACTACTACTACTACTACTACTACTACTACTACTACTACTACGATTACCACTACTACTATTATCTTCTGGTAATTTTGGAGCAACGCCTGTAAAATTATTCATTGACATTTCTCTCTGTTATATGCTTGTTTCCTATCAGTGTAGTCAAATCTGATAGGCTCCTAATTACCACATAAATCCTTAACCTAGGGATGTCCATACTTCAAACACGCCAATCCCTAAATGACCGTATCATTACGTATCACAGATTGGGAGTGGGGTGGGAAGCTGAGAGAAGAGTCTATCCAGTAGGGCCACTGCTCAGGTGAAATGTGTGTCAGATACTTTCCAGCACATCCACATTACACAGCAACAGACAAAAATTCTTTCTTGGCTGCAGACCCTGGGAAGGATGATTCTGTGAGGAGGGCTAGATTGTAATAACTAAGGGGATGCGGGTGGTGCTGGTGTCTAAACCACTGAGCCTCTTGGGCTTGCCAATCGGAAGGTCAGCAGTTTGAATCCCTGTGACGGGGTGAACTCCCGTTGCTCTGTCCCAGCTCCTGCCAACCTAGCAGTTCAAAAGCACGCCAATGCAAGTAGATAAATAGGTACTGCTGTGGTGGGAAGGTAAATGGCATTTCCGTGCGCTCTAGTTTCCGTCATGGTGTTCCGTTGCACCAGAAGCGGTTTAGTCATGCTGGCCACATGACCCGGAAAGCTGTCTGTGGACAAATGCCAGCTCCCTCAGCCTGAAAGCGAGATGAGAGTCGCAACCCCATAGTCGCCTTTGACTGGTCTTAACTGTCCAGGGGTCCTTTACCTTTACCTATAATAACTCAGAGTTTTCAAGAACTTGGGACCAAGGACCACCTTACCTTGTATACCCCCTGCCCAATCAATTTAATCCTCAAAAAAGGGCAATTTTACTAGTGCTGTATGCTTCTGAGGGTTGCCTGATGTTCACTAATACCATGGCTTTTAGGTGGCTGCTTAAACACATCTCTTCATCTAGACCTGCTCTGAGGGGTGCTGGTCTACCAAGCGGCAATGCACTTTTACTTGCTTTATTAATATAATGTTATTGTTAATTTTATGCTGTTTCCTGGCTGCCATGATATTTGGTTCTTCAGTGTTGGTGGTATGTTGTTGTTTAGTCGTTTAGTCATGTCCAACTCTTCGTGACCCCATGGACCAGAGCACGCCAGGCACTCCTGGCTTCCACTGCCTCTCTCAGTTTGGTCAGACTCATGATTGTAGCTTCGAGAACACTGTCCAACCATCTTGTCCTCTGTCGTCCCCTTCTCCTTGTGCCCTCCATCTTTCCCAACATCAGGGTCTTTTCAAAGGAGTCTTCTCTTCTCATGAGGTGGCCATAGTATTGGAGCCTCAGCTTCACGATTTGTCCTTCCAGTGAGCACTCAGGGCTGATTTCCTTCATAATGGATCGGTTTGATCTTCTTGCAGACCATGGGACTCTCAAGAGTCTCCTCCAGCATCATAATTCAAAAGCATCAATTCTTTGCCATTCAGCCTTCTTTATGGTCCAGCTCTCACTTCCACACATCACTACTGGGAAAACCATGGCTTTAACTATATGGACCTTTGTTGGCAGGGTGATGTCTCTGTTGGTGGTATAGAAATGTTAAATAAATAAATGATTAAATAAACAAGCAGCCACGCCCCCAAATTACTATTCCCAGCATTCTTCGCAGAAAGCCATAGCAACTGAAGTTGTATAACAGGGCTGGGGAACCAGTGGCCCTTCAGATGTGGCTGGGTTGGGGTGGGGAAAATCCCATTGTTTCTAACTATTGGCCATGTTGGCTGGGGCTGATGGGAGTTTGAATTCATAACATCTTTAGGTCCACAGATTCCCTCCCCTGTTGTATAAAGCCAACATGTTCTATGTAGTGCAGATCAGTCCTTGACCACTAGGTAACATGGGCCATCATCATTTTAGTAGCACAGAGTTCAAGGGTAGAATTTGGGAGGTGATATGGAGGAGCTCAGCCTCTTGTTGAAAGATGCAGACAAGCCAAGGCTACTTCATCTTCATTAATAATAATAATAATAATAATAATAATAATAATAATAATAATAATATCTTTATTGTCATTGCCCCCTCTCGGGGACAACGAAATTACTTGGCTGCTCCATCCACCCAGGTAGGGCACTCCACACAAAATCAAAACAACTATAAAAACACTAATTAAAACAATACAGTATAATACAGCAAGGAAGATTAGATGACTTTCAAAGTCCAGGCTTCCCATTCAGGGGCGAGATCGCTCTGGAGAAGAAGCTGTTCTTAAGACGGCTCGTTCTTGTCTTCATCGTCCTGTATCTCCGTCCCGATGGCAAGAGCTCGAAGAGACAGTGACCAGGATGCGATGGATCTTTTACTATGTCCAGTGCCTTCCTATGGCACCTTGTGGCATAAATCTGCTCTAAGGTAGAGAGTGGGCAGCCAACAATGCTCTCTGCTGCCTTAACAACTCTGCACAACCCCAACCTGTCCTGGGTAGTACAGCTTCCGTACCACACACATAAGCCATAAGTGAGCACGCTCTCAATGGCACAGTGATAGAAGGCAAGCAGCAGTTTCTGCGGAAGATGGTTTTTCCTTAGAATTCTCAAAAAGTACAGTCTCTGCTGCGCCTTCTTCACAAGCCCCCTTGTGTTGACACTCCAGGACAGATCCTCTTGTAATTCAATGCCCAAAAATCTGAACGTTGTTACCCTCTCCACACAGACCCCATCAATCAAAAGTGGCTGGACATTGCTCTTCTGTCTCCTGAAGTCCACCACAAGCTCCTTTGTCTTCCTTGTATTTATGAGCAAGTTGTTAGCTCTGCACCATTCTGTCAGCCGCTCCACCTCATCTCTATAGTCCGTTTCACCCTCCCCTTCAGAGATGAGCCCAATCACGGTTGTGTCATCTGCAAATTTGACAACCCTATTACTAGGGTGAGCAGCGACACAATCGTACGTGTAGAGAATATAAAGGAGCGGACACTTCTCTGTGATTTCTTTCCCTTCTATTTGGTTGTGAGGTGTCAGTGACTGAATTAGAGAAATTCAACCCTTGGATCAGATTTGGGGATGGGTGCAAGGGCTGCTGAAGGAAGGGGGAGTAATAGAAAGTTGCCTCCCAGCGCCCCTTCATGGAAGCCTCCACTGGATCAAAGAGCTTCTGTGAATGGTTGCAATTGGGGGGCAATCCAGTGGCTGAAATGTTTTGATTTGAAAAGACAGCTAAATTGATCTTTTAATCTATTCCTTGATGATACCTGATGGGTGCTTATTTTTATATGGTTTGTTACAAATATTGTGTATGTGTGTTTTAAATTTTATTTCCCCTCTCTGATTATTTGTGAGGGGGGGGGGAGTGTTATTGGGTTGTTCTTGTTTTTATATTGATGATGTATTTTGTCTTTTTATCCTGTGGACTGTCCTGAGAGCTGTGGCTATAGGGCGGTATATAAATTTAATTAATAATAATAATGAAATAATTGGCAGAAAAGTGGAAGAAGAAGAACTGTCTCTAAATTCTGTAAAACACTGGGGTGGCATATTAAAGCAGTTCTGTCTGCTTGGCTTATAAATACACAGTGCTTCAGTCTGTTGACAAAAGTTTTCTTTGTACCTCATTTGTTTCCTGGAGAAATAATTTCGGCTCTTCCTAGTACTGTGAGCGTAGACACAAATGGGAATGCAATGAACCGTAGTTTGGCAGGTAACAAATGTATTACTTGAACCTGCAATGGCTTTCCTTTTTTTCATCTGCCTGCAAACCATTTCCCTGGGTATGAGAAACTCTCACAGAAACTTCCCCAAATCTGGCAAGCAAGGAGTGAGAAGATTGAGCGGTTGGTGTTTCTGGGTTTAGGACTACCCCAGCAAATCAACGTTCAGGACAAATGTTCAGTGAATGCATTGTTCCACCATTATAACACCAATCAAGTGTTCCACTCTCAACATCAAAAGGTTTGTAGTTATCATGGTACATCAGTAAGTGTGGGAGACGGCTTAGGTTTCGTAGCGCCGTTTTATTGAGGAATACGCCAGAGGCTAGACACCTGAAATGGCATTTTCCACCATTCTTTACAAGGTTTGATGAAAAGTGCCTTGTGCAATTGTTTGGTTTGGTTTTGGTTCTTGCATTTCTATCATACCTTTTTCTCCAAGAAACTCAAGGTAGCATATGTGGTTCTCCCCCCCCCCCCATTTAATCTCCAGAACAGGCCTGTGGGTAGGTTAGGCTGAGACCAAAAGCAATAATGGTCCGCGGCGCAGGGCTGCTGACCTGACCTCCCACCACCAGAAGCACTGTGGTTTATCTGGGGGGAGAGGGACAAGGCAGGAAGGTGCAAATGCAGTGTCAGAGCTAATCTGGTGCTCCCAGTGATACACTGGCACTGCGCCAAGCTTGTGCCCACTCCCTCCTGGTAAGCTGCAGCAATGCTGGTGACAGGAGGTCAGTTAAACATTGCAACTCTGCCAGCTGCTACTGACTTGAAGAAAAACAAGGAAGGAACACTAACAATATAGCATTGTGCAGGCAGCAAATCCAGGGATTGCTTGAACACTCATTTCCCTGCATGGCTTCTCCATCCTGAAGTAGAACCCAAACACACTATACTGTACCTGCCTGCACCAAATGCAGGGACTAACTGAAAACATTAAGGCTTGTCGCATTCCATGTCCATTGCATGAAATTTCAAATTAAATTGTTTTTAAAAAAACTTCCCTAAACAGCTCTGCCTTCAGATGTCTTCTAAAAGTCAGCTAGTTGTTTATTTCCTTGACATCTGATGTGAGGGCGTTCCACAGGACGGGCGCCACCACCAAGAAGGCACTCTGCCTGGTTCCCTGTAACTTCACTTCTCACAATGAGGGAACTGCCAGAAGGCCCTCGGTGCTGGCTGAGCGATGGGGGTGGAGATGCTCCTTCAGGTATACAGTGGTACCTCGCAAGACGAATGCCTCACAAGACAAAAAACTCGCTAGATGAAAGGGTTTTTTGTTTTTTGAGCTGCTTCGCAAGACGATTTTCCCTATGGGCTTGCTTCGCAAGACGGAAACGTCTTGCAAGTTTGTTTCCTTTTTCTTAACACCGTTAATACAGTTGCGACTTGACTTCGAGGAGCAACTCATAGAACACGGTGTGGTAGCCTTTTTTGAGGTTTTTAAAGACTTTGGTGATTTTTGCAGCTTTTCCAAAACTTTCCCGACACCGTGCTTCTCAAGACGAAAAAAATCACAAGACGACAAAACTCGCAGAACGAATTAATTTCGTCTTGCGAGGCACCACTGTACTGAGCCAAGGCCGTTGAGGGCTTTAAAGGTCAGCACCAACATTTTGAATTGTGTTTGGAAACATACTGGAGCCAATGTAGGGGGGAATTGAACCCTGGTCTCTCAGATCCTAGTCCAGCATTCTAAGCACTACACCACACTGGCTCTCGCTTGTCCATCACTGGCTGTCATCATTATCATCATCCAGAACTGTTCATCAAATCTCCAGATTTGTATATCCAGCTGATCCCTTTATTTTTCTTCCCTTTCTTGGAAATCAGAGCTTGTCAGTCAGTCTGGCTGACTGCATGAAGTTGCAAAATCCCAGGAGTTCTGTGTGAATGCTGTCCCATTTCTTTTACTCTGTTCAAGTTCCTTCCATTTACTCAATTCACTTGACTGGAAAAAGGAACAGGCAAAATGAGCAGCCATTTCTTGAACAGATAAGGTAGCCTTCAGTCCTTTGTTATATGAAGCACAATGTGGATGAACGTGTGTGCTTATGTGTGTATGTGAGGGAGAGGGAAATTGATTTTTGCCTAGGGCAGCAAAATGGGGCTCATCTGAGTTGGTCGTGCCTGAAATCTTCAAATGCTATTGTTCTGTGTAAAGAGAGATCCATGACTTCAGTGTCCTGGGTTTCACACAGTGCCAGTCAATACCTCTTACGGAGCTGAGCTTTGTTCTGTCTTGAGGCAAATAGCTGTGCCTGGCTTGTTGTGTCATCATAAAAGCACACGGCACCATTTCACTGTCATGTTTGAGGGCTTCTTAGTTGTCGCATTACGTGATTTAAAAGAAGGCTCAAAGATGCATTGCAACCTGATGGGATTTGGGAAAGAGCCAAAGCTCAATAGCAAAGCATGTGGTTTGCCTACAGGAGGCCCCATGTTGCATTCCTGGCATCTCCAGGAAGGGCTGGGAGAGATCTGAAATCATGGAGAGCTGCTGCCAGACATTACTGAGCTAGGTGGACCAGTGCTCTGACTCAGTATAAGGCAACTTCCTATGCTGGAGCACAACTCCTTTCCTTCACCATTTGATCTCATCTTGCCCTTCCATCAATCCCTTGTTATGCTTCCTGTGTATGCATGCTCAGACATACCGTATTTTTCGCTCCATAAGATGCACCTGACCATAAGACGCACCTAGTTTTTAGAGGAGGAAAACAAGAAAAAAAATATTCTGAATGAAACAGTGGATGTATGATTTTTGTGGTTCATGCTGTGACCAGAGACACGTGATCTGATGGTGAATTTGGGGTGACCCAATGCAAAAATCCTGAGGATCCATGGGCTTTTACCTCCCCCCTCCCAGGCAGCCTCCACTAGCGTCCCTTATCTCTCTTCTGATCCCACTGATCAGCTGTTTCATTTCAACACCCCATTCCCTCTTGTTTGCCTTAGTGTAGTATCTTTTCCTTAGCTGGAGCAGTTTTTTGCTCCTCATTTTCTTCTAATTTCGCTCCTTATTGCTTTAGTCTTCCTGTCCCCCCCCCCTTTGCAAGTTTGCTGCCTTTACCTCCCCCCTCGCAGGCAGCCTCCTTGATCTCTAGCGTCCCTTATCTCACTCCCTGGTCGCAAACGATCAGCGGCTTTGTTTCAACACCCACTTCCCTCTTTCAAAAAAAAAAAAAGAAAAAGAAAAAAGCATGATCTGCTTATTGCCCCTGGGCAATTCGGTTCCAGGGACTACGCATTCACTCCATAAGACGCACAAACATTTCCCCTTACATTTTAGGAAGGAAAAAGTGTGTCTTATGGAGCGAAAAATACGGTATATATGTCTCAAGAGGACTGTTAGGGTGGAAGGCAGGGTCCACAGCAGGTGGAGCCAGAGTCAATGATGACCAAATGGACCGAGCTCCAACGCTTTCCAAATGGACCACCTTCCATGGTCCCGAGAACTGTTGCTTGCTTGTCTTATCAAAATGCTTCATTTCTCTCAAACCCCTTTGAATATGTCACTTGAAGAGAATCTTCTACAAGGAGTAGATCTGTTAAAAAAGATAAAGGTAAAGGACACCTGACAGTTAAGTCCAGTCGCAGACGACTCTGGGGTTGCGGCACTCATCTCACTTTACAGGCGGAGGGCTTTTGTCTGCAGACAGTTTTTCCAGGTCATGTGGCCAGCATGACTGAGCTGCTTCTGGCGAAACCAGAGCAGAGCACGGAAATGCCCTTTACCTTCCCGCTGGAGCAGTACCTATTTATCTACTTGCACTTTTCGGCGTGCTTTCGAACTGCTAGGTTGGCAGGAGCTGGAACCGAGCAACGGGAACCGAGCAACGGGAGCTCGGTTGGCAGGAGCTGGAACCGAGCAATGGGAGCTCACCCCGTTGCGGGGATTCGAACCCCCGACCTTCTGATCGGCAAGCCCAAGAGGCTCAGTGGTTTAGACCACAGCGCCACCTGCATCCTTGTTACAGCATCATAAATGTATTTCTTTCACATGTTTTTTGCCTTCCTTCAAGGATCTCACGTCTATGCACCCCCTGATCCCAAATAACCCAGTGAGGTAGGGTAGGCTGAGAGATAGTAATGTTCCTATTTTCATTGCAGAAATGTTGGAGAGTATGGAACAGGACGTCCCTATTTTCATTTGAGAAATGTTGGAGGCTATGGCAGGACGTCCCTATTTTCAGCAGAGAAATGTTGGAGGTTATGGGATTTGCCCCTCACCCGGGCCATTCTATAAGCTTCCCCTATCCCAAGCCAACCTCAGTTGCTCTGCCATGTCGGCTCAGTGTGATGGAACAAGATACAAGGGGTAGACAACTCAGGAGAACACATGGCCACTCATCTACCACCAAATCACTATCTTGCCCTTATTAATTCTATTCATACCACATCAGTAAGCTCTTGCTGAACTGAAGCTAAGCTTGTGACCTAATAAGCACAGCTTATTTTCTCTCAGTCATGCCCGCTGCACAGCACTGTCAAATTGCAAGAAAACAAATACAACCCCCATGACAGATCTTTAAACATAAACAAATAAATAAACAGAAGGCATTGGCCAATGCCTAGGGATTAATGACTAAGTGAAATAAACTGCGGGCCATTAAATTCTCACTGGCCATTAATTTGAACTCAATATCCTGCTCGTGGACTATGATTGCTAATAGGTCTTTTAAAACATGGTAATCATGGACACAGGATGTGGACAGGGTGTTTAATAATAATAATAATAATAAATTTTATTTATATCCCGCCCTCCCCAGCCGAAGCCGGGCTCAGGGCGGCTAACAGCAATAAAACAGTACAAAAGTACAACATAAACAACATTCTAAAATCATTCATTATAAAAATTAATTAATTCAAGCCACTAGCAACCATTGGGCCAGAGCTCTGCGAAGATTGCCGAGGGAGGGAGTCAGGCTGTGCCCTGGCCAAAGGCCTGGTGGAACAGCTCTGTCTTGCAGGCCCTGCGGAAGGATGTCAAGTCCCGCAGGGCCCTGGTCTCTTGTGACAGAGTGTTCCACCAGATCGGAGCCACAGCCGAAAAAGCCCTGGCTCTAGTTGAGGCCAGCCTAACTTCTCTGTGGCCTGGGACCTTCAAGATGTTTTTATTTGAAGACCTAGGTTTCTCTGTGGGGCATACCAGGAGAGGCGGTCCCGTAGGTACGAGGGTCCTAGGCCATATAGGGCTTTAAAGGTTAAAACCAGCACCTTAAACCTGATCCTGTACTCCACCGGGAGCCAGTGCAGCTGGTATAGCACCGGGTGAATGTGATCTCGCAGCGAAGACCTCGTAAGGAGTCTCGCTGCAGCATTCTGCACCCGCTGGAGTTTCTGGGTCAGTCTCAAGGGCAGCCCCACGTAGAGCGAGTTACAATAATCCAGTCTGGAGGTGACCGTCGCATGGATCACAGTGGCTAGGTCAGGGCGAGAGAGGTAAGGAGCCAACTGCTTAGCTTGGCGGAGATGGAAAAATGCCGCCTTTGTTATAGCTGCAATCTGCGCCTCCATGGAAAGGGAGGTGTCGAAGATTACACCCAAACTCTTAACGGACGGTGCTGGCACTAATTGCGCCCCCGCAAGAGATGGGAGTTGCCCCCCCAATCCCATATCGCCCCATCCCAGCCACAGGACCTCTGTCTTCGAAGGATTTAGCTTCAACCGGCTCCCACGTAACCATCCAGCCACAGCTTCCAAACATCTGGCCAGTGTGTCTGGGGCCGAGTCAGGATGGCCATCCATCAACAGATAGAGTTGGGTGTCATCAGCATACTGATGACAACCCAGCCCAAAACTCCGAACAAGCTGGGCGAGGGGGCGCATAAAGATGTTGAAAAGCATCGGGGAGAGTATCGCACCCTGAGGTACTCCACACACCAAGGAGTGGCGCGATGACAATTCCCCCCCCAAGCGCCACCCTCTGTCCCCGACCAGAGAGAAACGAGCGCAGCCATTGAAGGACTGTGCCCTGGATCCCCACGTCGGCAAGGCGGTGGTCCAGAAGTTCGTGATCGACCATGTCGAAAGCTGCTGATAGATCTAGAAGAATCAGCAGCCCCGACCCGCCTCGATCCAGCTGTCTACGAAGGTCATCTGTTAGGGCGACCAGAGCCGTCTCGGTCCCATGACCAGCGCGGAAGCCGGACTGGAATGGATCCAGAGCCGATGTTTCATCCAGAAACCCACCAAGCTGTTCAGCAACCGCTCTCTCAATCACCTTACCCAGGAACGGAAGATTCGAAACCGGGCGGTAATTGGATAGATCTAAAGGATCTAATGATGTTTTCTTTAAGAGCGGGCGCACCACTGCCTCCTTCAGTTCCCCTGGGAATGTCCCCGTGCCAAGGGACAAATTGATGATATCCCCCAGGAGGGCCCGCACCTCGTCTGGACACGCTCTAATCAGCCAAGACGGGCACGGGTCAAGAGGACAGGTGGTGGGCTTTCCAGCTCGGAGGAGTCTGTCCACATCGGCTGGGGATATCTGGTCGAAGTGGTCCAATACTGGACCCGAGGACAGTCGAGGGGCCTCCAGTTCCTTTATTGTATCCAAATTGGCAGGGAGGTCATGGCGGAGCGACAAGACCTTCTCCGCAAAAAAGCTCGCAAATGCCTCACAGCCGTGTGTCAATTTGTTATTTAAATTTGGCTGTCCCTCAAGGGACGTTAAAGACCTGATTATACTAAATAATTGCGCTGGGCGAGAGCTAGCGGATGCAATGGAGGCCGAGAAGTATGACTTCTTAGCAGCCTTCACCGCCATCTCGTAGGTTTTCATAAAACCCCTATAAGATGTTCTTGAGGCTCCGTCACGGGCACCCCGCCATACTCGCTCTAGCCGTCTGAGGTCCTGCTTCATTTTCCGGAGCTCCTCGGTAAACCAGGGAGCCCGGTTTCTGCGGGGTCGCAGAGGGCGCTTAGGTGCGATCTCATCGATGGCTGCCAGGAGCTGGGCATTCCAGCCCTCAACAAGCTCAGTCAATGAGTTGCCAGGGGGAGCAAGGTCCCGCAAGGCTTGGCGGAATCTCTCAGGGTCCATCAGCCTCTGCGGGCGAGCCCAAATTGGCTCGCCACCTAAGCAGGTTGGGGGTGGAAAGTCAATCCTGGCTTTCAGAGCGTAGTGATCAGACCATGGCACCTTCATCGAAGGAGACATGATCACATCTATACCGACGCCAAAGATCAAATCAGGCGTGTGGCCTGCTTGATGTGTGGGGCCCGAAACAAACTGGGAGAGCCCTAGTGTCGCCATGGAAGACACCAGGTCCAGAGCCTGTGAGGAGGGAGTGGCATCAGCATGGATGTTGAAGTCCCCCAATACCAATAGGTTAGGGAACTCCAAGGCCCAGCCGGCCACCGCCTCCAATAGGCCTGACAGGGTGGCTGCTGGTGCGCTAGGTGGCCAGTACACCAGCCAAACAGCCAAGCTCTCCTCGGAGCCCCACACTAGGCCAACACATTCGATGCCGGGGATCGATGGCGATGGTAGAGCCCTGAAAGGACAATCTTCCCGGATTAATAATGCCACCCCTCCCCCCCGGCCCACAGTCCGCGACTGGTGGAGGACAGAGAAACCCGGGGGCGCCATCTCTCGTAAGGTAACTGTTGCCCCTTCGCGCACCCAGGTCTCCGTCACACAAGCCAGGTCGGCCCCCTGCGAGATAAAGAAATCTCGCAGGGTGGCGGTTTTATTGCCTATAGACCTGGCATTGCACAGCACCAGTGACGGAGGTGAGTAATCCTTGCTCACCCTACCCTCGTCCCTCGGGATGGGGCGCAGATTGGAAAGGGTACGAGCGTATCCATATCTCGATCCCCTTCGCCTGTAACATCTGCCCCCACCGCCATACCTCCCTCGCCCCTCCAAAGATGGGCCGTCGAGTTACTTGTGGCATTTACACATCATTTCCAGAAAATGAACAATCTGTTTATCCAGACACAGTGACTGCTTGCTGAATGGCCTCACATCGTCTTATTTCCCTTTTGGAGAAGTGTGCAGCAGGTGTGCAGGATAAAAGGGGAGAAGGGGGTGTAATTAAGTGCAGTAGGCACATTCTCTTAAAATAGTCTAAAAATGCAGTACAACAAATTGTTCTTGCAATCCTCCAGAGCGTCACTTAAGAAAAACAATTCAGGTCTATACAGCTACGGAGAAATACAGAATTTTCAAGCTGCATGGTACCTTAAAGGTGGAGCAGATACAAGTTTTCTTCAGCAGATGGGGTTCACTGGTCCTTAGGAACACTGGAAACAAAAGTCATGAATTTAGGGAGTCAGACCACTGGCCTACTGACCACTGGTCTTGTCCACATTGACTAGTTCTTTGGAATTTCAGACAACTGATTTTTTTCCAGCCGTCCCTGGAGATGCCAGGAATTGAGAAGACCTTCTGCATGGGACATCACTTGGGGCATGAAAGCGGCAAATAGATGGTGGAAGGCCCCCAAATCAAGAGGTGGGGGAAGTGAGGGTCTCCCAGGGTGAGAGACTGGGGGCTCAACCACACTTGTGCCATGGCTAGAAAACATGAATCTGAGCAGTTTTCCCCTTACCCTACTATTTTCCAAGAGAAAACCCACTCTTCAATAATAGAATGGAACAAATGGCAATCTGGGGGAAACCCAAATTGCTGTTTGCTCCGATTGAGTGCCAAAGAGTTGTTTTTTCCATAGCACAGATAAGGCCTGGGAGGAAAGCAAAGCTCCCAGGTGAGCATATATCATTTTCTATGGCTGGCTTGGATTAGGAGCTACTTTAGATAGAGAGAAAATTCAGCATTTGTGCACTGTTTTGGTATTTTAGATGCTCTGCTGCTGATTTTCTCCTTTCTTGTTTTTTATGTTGCGGCTGTTATAAAGAGCTATTGTTCATGAGAAGTTGTTTTCTGTCATGTATTACCTTTAGCAGTTATAAAACTCTTTTGATTTTTCCATGTTGTAAATTGCTGTGTGGTCTTTTCAAGAAGGGTAGTATATAAATTTAAATAATAACATTAATCAGGGTGTGGCGTTTTCCCTCCTAGGTGTGTGACATCATACTGGGTTCGTAAGGAACGGGTTAACTAATTGTAAAATGACTAACCAATAGGAACATAAGGGGAGGAGTTAGAGTTAGAGTTGTTAAGAAGTCAGTCTGGAGTTAGAGAAGAGACAGAGAGAGGATAAGTCTGTGGGTTGGGCTAGTCTGATGTGGGAGAGTGAGAGAATCTGTTAAGAGGAGTCAGTCAAACAGTTGAGATAACCATTCAGAAGGTATTAGGAAGGTATAGGCCGGTACAGAAACTAAAGTTAAGAAACTGACAAGAATATTATCTGAGAAACCATAAACTTGTTAATGCTTATAAAATAAACTTGTTTATTTGGTTCAAGTTTAACAACTGTCTGGATTCAGTGTGTACCCGAGAGTAACGGGTTGGTGGCAGCGGGGAAGCGAGCACAGTGGTGGCACAGGGATCAATAGACCGTTAAACGTCCGGGGACCCTGTGTGATCACCACACAGGGTTCCCCCCCCCCCCAGCCAGAACTCGGTTCTGGTACCTGTCAGGTGGGCACCATTGCTATGATAAGAGAACAAGGGGGCATTCGTGGTGAGTTCTGGCACCTCTTTTTCTAGAAAAATGGCACTGATAGTAATAATCACAATGACATTCAAAACATGTGCTCTTGCACCTAACTACAACCCCTTCCTTACTGGAGGGTCTGAGGACTGAACCTGTAATCTTCAGAGTAACATGAATAACCTCCTTCTCCCTTAATTTCCCTGTGTCAGTACAACTGGGGTTCGCCTTTTTTCTATATCTGCTCATGTATGTCAGACCAGACTCATGAGAATCCAAGAGGAAATCTGCATCATTCATACAAGCAGAGATAAAAGTTTGCCAAATGCAAAGCTGTTTTAGAAAGCTACAGAGTTTAAATCAAGCTATTAGTACTGTGTCCTTTCAACAAAGGAAACCGATAAGACTACGCTGTGATGTTCCAGACAGTAATGTGATAAGAATCGAGTGCAGTTAAAACACCACACTTTATAAATCTCCTTGTAATGCTTCCTTTTCTGCCTGGTGTCATCCTGTGATTGGATGATTGGTCATCCTGTGATAAGTGAAAAAGAACCTAGAAAGCTAATCTTTTAATGTTTATTTATGACACGGGTTATGTATTTTTCCCCTTTGAAGAAGCCGTTATGACAACTTTGTAAAGCCAGAGATATTGCTTTCAAGTTAACATGTTGGGTGGGAAACAGGGATGGGGGGACGACAAAGATTATTATTATTTATTTAGTTTCCTATGAAATCAATCTTAATTTGATTTCATATTAAATTAAGGTTTCAGGCTTGGTTTATGGATAGCCATGTGCTGAGATTGCAGGACATGCAGCTCTTAGGACAAAGAGCAGTCAACAGAGTCATTCTAGCAGGACTGATACAAAAATATTTCAGGCTCTGAGTTTTGAGAGAAATTGGCAGAATTTACATGAGCAGTAATATTTCAGTGATCTTCAAGTACTGAAAAGAGAGAGACCCTGCTTAGGGCAATGGTTTTAACTTGTTTATAAACCAGTGGTCGCTATTAAAATTTAACAGAGATATTTAAACTTGCAACATTATTTGCCATCGTTGCAGCAAAGCAAGATTGGTGCTGGTGTTTTCCTCTTTCCTTTCCATTTCTATGTGCAATCTTTTAGATTGTAAGCTGCCTTGTTTAATTGCTGTTATGCAAGCTGCTCTAGGAGACATTTTGGCTGATTAACGGAGTAAAAATGCTTTAAATAAATAATTGCACATGGCAAATGGTAAAAACTGTGTATAGCTGAGCTCTAATAACCCTAGGCTGCTATTCTCAAGAGGACTTCTAGTATACTGGCTAGCAACACACTGTTAGAGGCAAGATTTGTGGCTCTGTTAAGGCGAGAAGGTGCTGAAACCCTTTAAGTGATTACTGAGCTAAATAGGAAAATTGTTATACAGACAACCTTCACATTTCCCAGCAGATCGAATGAAGATGAATGGGGATGTGCTGTCATTCCACCGTTCCGTAAGAACACTAGGGGAAAATTATAAATGGAAGCTAAATTGTCCTTATGACCACTTAGGGCAGCCATTCATAATGGCGCTGTCTTTTAAAAGTGGAGATACTGAAACGAAGGCATTTACAGTATGCTTGATATTACTCTCAGTGCTTGGAATGATGAGGCTCATGGGAAATGTTTGAGGTAGCTAAAGACCAAAATGCTCAGTCAAACAAAAAGTTGTAAGGTGGGGGCTGCCCAGGCAATGGTCTCAGGCTCATATTTTAAGGGGGCTCTGTGCATTTGGCTCCTCCTATCGCAAGGCTGGGATCGGATCTGAACAATTCGCCAGGTGAATAATTCAGATCAGATCCCAGCCTCGCAAAGCAGCACAGGGATGAGAGGGTGGTGTGAGAAGAACGCAACCATTGTGTGACCTTCAATCCCAGCCTCACCCTCACTTTGATTAATCAAGGGCCATGTCAGCTGACCAGGCTCCCCCCTTGGCTCAGGGGTCAGGGTTTCACTCTGGCAGCATCAGCAGTGAGGGCTGTGCCTTGCACCCCCATTGCGCGCCCATCCCGGGCGCCAGCAAACCACGCTACACCACTGAGAAGCGCAATTTAGAGGCTGCTCATTTTGCCCCAATCTAATCAGCGTTAGACTTCTCTGACAGGAGGAAGCGCTTCCAAAAAGCACATGGACGGAATTCCTAAAATGGTTGCCGTGAGGTGGTGCCATCTTGCTCCACTGCTGAGCAACCAACCACTCTTGGAGGACCTTGGGCAATGTGTACGCCAGTTAAATTTGACAGAAGCTTTCCTTCTATCTATTCTTCCCATTTTGCTTCTTTGCTTCCTGAAGAAGCCCTGCCTATTAAATATTCTCTTTCTGCTGTTTGACACTCTGACTTCTCTTATTTCAAGTCATCTTCTTATCATTATCAATTTATGAACTGACTGCGTTTTAAAGTTCCTTAGAAAACGCTGTTCTTGGCTGTGGAGAGCTCATATTGGCTATAAGTCCTGCAGGACCTGCCTTGCAGGCCTCTTCCCACCTGGCCTGGGAGGACGGGACCCTGACTGACTCCAGGTACAAAAGCCAAGGCTGCTGAAGAGGCCAGAGAACATCTTGACTGGCTCTAGTGATGTTTTGTTGTCCATGTTGTTAACTGGGTTAGAAAACCAAACTTAAAGGGTATTTACAAATAGTTCAAAGCATCTCCAAAGTGCTGCTTGGTTTATTTTTAAATCTTTATTTTACTGGAGAGCTTTAATGTGCTCTTGTCTTTCAAGAAACTTGCTGATACCAACTCCTTGAACTAAAATCAGAAGGCTACAAAGGCAAAGGCACCTACTATCATTTAAAATATATGCAATTAATTATTATTCACCTTTTCTCACCGCATATGAGGTGAAAAAACACTACAGGCATATTCACTTTCCCTTTGCAAGTGAAGTTAGTGTGTCTCCTTGCTGAAAGCCTATTAATTTGTCATTCTTGACTATTAAGTTGTCCTAGGTAAACTTTGTCGGGATTATTTTCAAAATGTGTAAAAAGTGGTGGATGGACTAGGTGTTTAAAATAGGTAGGATTAGTAGGATAATCAATTTTATATGGCATGGATATGCAGATTGTAGAATATGTGTTTACCATTGTCTATCAAGGTGAGTTGCTTACCAACATTTCTTTAAACTGCTAATGTAACCTGATTTTTGCATCACATTGCATTAGAACACAGTCTTACCTAGGAACTGGGACGTATCTAGGTAGATCTGACAAATAGGAGTTTCAGTTGCATAAAAGTTATTTGAGGCTCCATGCAGCTATAAAAGCAGGAATGATTAAAGGAACTTCGGCTATAAAGGTACAAACGCCCCTATTTTGACAGAGGCAGAGCATATTCAAACTAGGCCAGAACCAAAAGTATCTCCTAGAATGCTCATCAGAAACTCACCAGAATATTATTTGCCTCAACACAGCTGTAGTCACCTCCTACATAGCGGAGAACGAGGAGAATGAGCTCAGAGATAATAATGGCAAGTCTCACTCACTTAGATTGCTTTTTTTGGACTTACGGTTTGTCTTCAGGTTCATGAAGAAGTCTGGCAAGGACTGCTGGACATGGGGATTCATGTGAGATTGTGAGATGAGGAAGATGGCCACTCTTTGACCTGCTGTTACATCAGAACTAGACACTGCATGGAGAACATGGGATTCCTGTTGCTTTGTTTGCCAAAACTATGAGCATTGAAGCAGTGGCACCGTGTGGAGAGGGCACAGGGTGTGCCCCGGGTGCAAAATTGTTGGAGGCACAAATTTCCAAACCCAGTACTGTACTGCCTCTATTGAATGGAAGCTGTGTGCTTCTGTTGCTGGTTTCCGTTGAAAACAGCTTCTCCAAACGAACCAGGAAGTGACATCTCTAGACAGTGTAATGACTCTTTTTTTTCTTATCTCTGCGACTGCCATCTCCTGGGTGACACGGTAGCTGTTAGGCAGTTGAATGCACATACATGCTCCATCCATTTCCTACCCTCTCCTGAACATGGCCCTGGGCACGGGCAACCCACACTACGCCACTGTGTTGAGGATGGAGGGCATTTGTAGGGGAGAAGTGGTTGGTGCATAGCTGTCAACTTACAGATTTGAAAATAAGGAACTAGCAGCCTCGAAAATAAGGGGTCAGCAGCCAAAATAAGGGATTTTCCGAACACAGATATGTTCAACTTCTGAGCCCCTCCGAGCCAAAGGCAGAAAGCCCAGCCAGCAGCCAAACAAAGCCTCAAGCGGTGGTTCCCAAAGCACAGCAACCCGGCAAAGGGGATACAGCAAGGAAAACCACCGTCACCTCTCCTCTGGGAAGCGCTGAGCAAAGGCGAGTCCCCAGGCAACACAGCCGATTTGATCGGCACAAGGCATGCAAGCTCCACCCCCCAGTCGTTCTTAGACTCCTTATTGGGTGAGCAACACAGCCAAGCAACACAGTTGGAGCCTCCCTCCTCCCTGGCTGGCAGGCAGGGAGGGAGAGGAGCTGCTTCCTTTGAAACCTGGGAAATTTAAGGGACATCATCAATAAGGGACAGCAGTGGGACACGGCGCTGGGATAAGGGACTTTCCTGCCAAATAAGAGACGGTTGACAGCTATGGGTTGGTGAAGTGAGGTGCTTCACCCCTTCCTTTACCTATGTATACTTAACTTCCAGTTGCTGGTTCTCCCTGCAAAACCAAAACCAACCCCCCCCCCAAAAAAAAAACCACACCCCTGCATCATCATCTCTGGTCATTATTTCAGCCTTCATCATCCCTATCTATATACACTAGTTTGGTTGCTTAATGGTTCAAGGTGAATTTGCAGCAAATAGAACTATGCTGCTATGTGGATTCTTTGCTTCATAGCATTAATATGAATCTTAAACGTGTGCTTTGTTTTAAAGGAGAGCAACAGTCTATGATTTAGCACACTGTCAGCTAAGTATTTGCTATTATTTCAGAAAACCTGCGAGCATTTGAAGATTTCCATTCCCATGTTATCCACCAATAAACTCTAATATCAACCACTTACACAAATGATATACATCATTTATACAGTGCATTAAGGGAGACAGGCATCTTGCAGTCCCAGTCTTTTGCTAACCCAAATAACCACCTGTATTAGGCAGCTCAGTCAATGTTAGCATCTACATTTGAAAATGCAGCCATGAAAAGGAAGCCATGAGGCTGCAATCTCTTCAGTGATATCTGTCTTCCTTTCTTAAAACCAAGATCTCATCTATTCCTAGGAGTACCAAGTTTCATGATGAGATTGGGTGCTTGCGATCTTTCTCACAATAATAACAAAACCAATCAATCAATTGATTCTAGAATATGGAGTTGTTGGGTGAAATTGATTAGCAATAGGTTTGGGACAGATAAGGACAATAGGTTCTATTTAACACAACTTACACTTAACATGAAATTCATGACTAGAAAGATAATAATGCTCAGTGGTATTTTTCCATTTATTCTCTTAGGATGACAATGGCGCCTACCTAAGAGGTCCCGGAATTGAGTTCCGGTGAATTCTCCGGGGGGGGGGGGAGAGAGAGACCTGAGAATGGTGTTTAACTTGAATGGCAGATGATTCATGAAAAATAGATCTAGCAATAACTGCTAGAGATGAGGGCTAAATGGAAGTCCCAATATTCGGAAGCAATAAAGCTCTAATTACCAGAAGTGGAGAGTAAACAAAGGCTATCTCCATCTTGCTGTGTGTGTGTGTGTGTGTGTGTGGGAGAGAGAGAGAGAGAGAGAGAGAGAGAGAGAGAGAGTGCACTTCCCTGGGAGAAAAGAGTTCTGCACTAGATGGGACACTTCTCTGATCCAGCATGTGTCTACAACTACAGTTCCCAGAGTTCCCTGTGAAGAGGGATTGATTGTTAAACCACTCTGAGAATTGTAGTCAGTGCTATTTTTCTAGAAAAAGAGGTGCCGGAACTCATCATGAACGCCTCCCTTGTTCTCTTATAATGGCAATGGCGCCCACCTGAGAGGTGCCAGAACTAGGGAGCCCAGATTGTAGCTCTGTGAGAGGAATAAAGGTAAAGGGACCCCTGACCATTGGTCCAGTCGTGGCCGACTCTGGGGTTGCGGCGCTCATCTCGCTTTATTGGCCGAGGGAGCCGGCGTTTGTCCGCAGACAGCTTCCGGGTCATGTGGCCAGCATGACTAAGCCGCTTCTGGTGAACCAAAGCAGCGCACCGAAACACTGTTTACCTTCCCGCCGGAGTGGTACCTATTTATCTACTTGCACTTTGACGCACTTTCGAACTGCTAGGTTGGCAGGAGCAGGGACCGAGCAACGGGAGCTCACCCCGTCACGGGGATTCGAACCACCGACCTTCTGATCGGCAAGTCCTAGGCTCTGTGGTTTAACCCACAGCGCCACCCACATCCCTGTGAGAGGAATAGGGGTCTCCTAAAAAAATTCAGCATCCTCAACAAACTGCAGCTCCCAGAAATCTTTGGGGGAAAGCCTTGATTCTTTGCAGTGGCAAAAGAGTGCTTTAAATGTGTTGGGTATGAATGTGCCCTAAAGTCAGTTTCTCTCTGCTGAGGCTCTTTCTCAGGCTTGTTGGAGTGGGGGAGCATTGGGAATCAGAGGCAGGATTGCCTCAGAATACCAGTCACTAGTGAACAACGAGAGGAAAAGCTATCGCCCTCATGTCCTATTTGCATGCTCCTCATAAGCCCCTGGTTGACTCTTGTGGGAAACAAGACTAGATGAGGCTTTGATGGGACTCCTCTTACATTCTCCTCAGAAGAGATAAGGAATCGCCAAGCACTCTTCAGGGTGAAAAACTGTAATAATGAATCAATAACAACTCATTAAACAAATAATTAAATAAGCCATAAATAATGGAATCTAATGATTTTTTAATAGTGGTAGAGAAAGCTGTGGAAATAATAAAAATTAATGGTGTGATTATTTTTTAGTTAATGATTAAGATGCTATTTAGCTGCCCTTGCAGGGGTGGGGTGGCTGGAGGAGAACCCCAAGGAGCTTGGTTACTCTTTACCTAGACAAGAGCTCTCTGAATTTTGCAGTGCAGTTCCCAACCGACAGATGTGTGCAGAAATGCATATAATATGGGGAAATGTACATAAAATGCATATAGATGTCAAAATGGCATACAAAAATGCTTTACATTAGGGAAAACTGCTTGCAGAAATTAGTCAATACTGCATACAAAAAATGTTTAAGAGGAAGTCACTGAAAAATGATGCCGAATATGCAGTGTATGTGTGTGTGGAAATTACTGCAGAAATGTGGGAAACTCAATTTAAGATTTGAAATTAAATTTTAGATTTGAAAAATGAGAAATGGAATACAAAGTCAGATTTGTCCACTTTTAGTATAGGTAATACTATGCCAAAATACTATTCCTCCCTCTGTTCCCTCTCCAATCACTGGGCTCATCAGTTTGCTATTTCCATGTTAGAGAGATACATATAACCATGAGCTTTATGACAGCTGTACTATTAGAATGGGCCTGTTATGTTAAGGAGCCATGGTCAGCTGATTAGATAAGTGCCAATATGCAAAGCTGTTACCTAAGGATTTGCTCCAGGGTTTGGGGTTAAATGGCTAAATATGACTGCTGTGTGATTTTGTATAGTTAAACCCCCAAAGTAACAGTTCCTCTGTTTTGAATAAACTAATTTGAAAGATATGAGAATTCAGGAACAAGGGACAATGATAACATATGTACAGTGGTGCCTCACAAGACGAAATTAATTCGTTCCGCGAGTTTTGTCGTTTTGCGATTTTTTTCGTCTTGCGAAGCACGGTGTCGGGAAAGTTTTGGAAAAGCTTCAAAAATCACCAAAGTCTTTAAAAACCTCAAAAAAGGCTGCCACACCGCGTTCTATGAGTTGCTCCTCGAAGTCAAGTCGCAACTGTATTAACGGTGTTAAGAAAAAGGAAACAAACTTGCAAGACGTTTCTGTCTTGCGAAGCAAGCCCATAGGGAAAATCGTCTTGCAAAGCAGCTCAAAAAACAAAAAATCCTTTCGTCTAGCAAGTTTTTTGTCTTGCGAGGTACCACTGTATAAAGAATCATCTATGTTCAGTAAAATTGTGCTGTTTGGTTAGTATAACGCTGGGTGTGATTCTCCATACTTATATATTCCTTCTTTTTATTCACAATTATTTTATGTTATATTTTAAAATGTGTCTCTTGTGTGCACTACAGACTAACAGGCTGCTGTTCAGAATTCCTTCCCTAAAACACTGTATACCTGATGTTATAGATTGATGACTCCAGCATTGCCAAAATGGAGCAGCTGAATCTATAAAGCTGGAACTTTGCCAGATCACTAGATATGTAATCCACTACTTGACAATTGATCTACGTACGTGTTCATGACCTCCTTTGACTTCTTCGGCTTTCCCATTACTCACTTGGACACAGATGGAATATAGACTTTTCCCCAAAAAGTGTAAGACAAGAAGCCAGAACCACACTAAATAGCCAACATAAATTCCAAGAGCTTTCTACTGGAAATAACTTATTAAATGGCAACATCAATACAAGGAGAGGGTCAACAATGCTCATGGCCATACAATATAATGACAAGCCCAAGGCAAATAGCATTACTTGTGCTCATGATTCATAAGTCCTTGGATATATAACATTTTCTTCTTGGTTCAGTGGCTTTATCTTCCTTTCTTTCGCAAGAGAATTAACAAATGGAAAGTGTTGTGAAAGCAACGGCTCTTGATTTTGTTCATAGGTGTGGCTGTCATTAAAATCTGCACTGCAAGCCACTTTTTAAGGAAAGGTAGAATCTTACAGAGATTCTGGGGGGCAAAGAGACACCATAAAAGGGTTATATTTCGTCTTTTTTGCTGGCATAGTGTTTCTGTTTGTTAAGATCTAAGCCACTGTATATACCATTTTATTAGTACAAGTCACTACTATATGTCAGAACTACGTACAGCCGAGCTACTCCTCCTCGGACGTGTCTTCAGAATCTCCTCCAAAGGTGATTAACAACCTAAGCCTTTGATGAGGCTCCAGGCATGTCCCCATTATGCAGAGTAACCAGACAGCAGCAGAAGGACAAGAAATATATGAGCTACATTGCTACATTTTATTTTTAACTACACAGACAGAAAAGAATATACATCCTCTCTCTGTGAGAGACAGTGAACCAACTGGTACAAAGAAACAGGAAACCAGTAACATCAACATCCATCTCCCATCTCCCGTGACACTTCCAGCAGTCTGGAATGTAAACAGAGTCTTGTGACTCCAAGCACTGCACAGTGGCATAAGCAGAAATCCAACACTGTGTTTTCAAGAGTGTTTGACACCCTAAGTATGGCAGGGTAAGAAAACCCATCACCAAGTTCAGCAACATTCAGCTAAGGCTAGATAGCTCAGTTGGTTAGAGCGTGGTGCTGAGAATGCAAAGTTTGCAAGTTTGATCCCTGTACAGGACAGCTGCTTATTCCTGCATTGCAGCAAGTTGGACAAGAGCCTCAGGGTCCCTTCCAGCTCTACAATTCTATGATTCTGGGTCATCCAGAATCATAGATCATGAGAGAGGGTCCCATGCTCTACCAACTGAGCTATCAAGCAGCTGGCTCGTCCACCCATTGGTAGAACTGACCATGCATGGTCTGTGTATGTATCTCAATGACAGAGTAAATCTTTTTTTCTTTTCTTTTTTAGCCTATAGATTTCCATTCAAAAGTGCAGCAGATTGCTGAAAAACTGAGCAGCCTGTTAAGTGTGTGGCTGGAGTGACACCAATTAAAGTATTGTGTGTTTGTTAAAGCTTACTGTTCACCTATTTGCTCTCCATAGCCCCAGGTTCTTCCTTCCTTCACAGTGCATGCAAGTAACAACCAAAACAGACCAAGAGGTGGTTTGAAGCAGAAAATACCGTATTTTTTGCACCATAACACTCACTTTTTTCCTCCTAAAAAGTAAGGGGAAATGTCTGTGCGTGTTATGGAGGGAATGCCTACGGGTGGCATGCCTGCGGATTTTCCTCCTCTAAAAACTACGTGCGTGTTATGGTTGGGTGCATGTTATAGAGCGAAAAATACAGTAGTTATGTGATGTTAGGGATTGTTGGACAAGACCTGCCAAGAAAAATAAAGAATTTGTTCATGTATTCAACGATGGCGGCAAGAGTCTTGATAGCACAAGGATGGAAGAATGAGGAAACCCCGACAAAAGAACAGTGGCAACAGAAATTAATGAACTATGCAGAACTGGTGAAACTGACATGTGAATTGCGGGATAAAGACAACTGTGACTTTTAAAAAGAATGGGAACCTTTTACAGTCTATTTAAAAAGACAACAAAATGAACTGGACTCCTTGGCAGGTATTGAATAAACATACACAAATTTATTGGGTTAATATGTTGGGTAGATAATATAAGGATGTATACAATTTTATAATATGCAGAGAACAATGTGAGATGAGAAATCAGAGAGAGGAGCTGAGGGAAATCTTTGGCGGGGGGGGGAGTGAGGGTTTGCTGGGGAGGTGGGAGGAGAAAAAATGGGAGGGGGGGAAACCAATGAAGACAATTTGTATTGTTGATTTATTATGCTGAATTTGTTAATAAAAAAACTTTTTTAAAAAAGAAAATAGTTATGTGATGCTGCAGAGGCATCCATCCATAAGATCTCATGTTTTATGTTCATTGTCTCTTCTCTCTGACATGCTAGGGGCAGAAATATGTGTCTACCTCTGAAAACGAGGGCTGTGCATTCTTTTCAGACACAAAAATGGAACATTTAACAGAACAGAACCCATTTGTCCTGAAAGAAATGGGGGGGGGGGAATTGGTATTAGCAGGGAGTCCCTTCCAGTCCATTTCAGGGGGAAATGACAGTTGTCAGGGGAGGCTGCTGTTTTATAGCAGCCATGTTTCTCCAGTACCCCAGAATTAGGAGACACTCTGGGGGGAAAGACAATGGCTACCTGAAATATACTTGGAGTCGAGAGTGGATTTCATGCTCTTTATTCAGCTCATAGTGGTGAGGAGGAATGGAAGTTCCCCCAGAATGTCTGCTTTATATACATTATTTACACAATGGGCCCCGCGTGATTGGCTAATTCCGGGATTCACCTGTAGGCCAATCAGGTTGCGGATTCACTTCCACCTGGAGCTGGATTGGGTGGCTCCTGTGGACCAATCAAACTGCTGCATTCTGGACCTTATTGTTCTAGGACCAATCAGACAGCTGCATTCTGAATCCTATTGTTCTAGGACCAATCAGACTGCTGCATTCTGAATCCTATTGTTCTAGGACCAATCAGACTGCTGCATTCTGAATCCTATTGTTCTAGGACCAATCAGACTGCTGTCTTTTGGATCCTATTCAACTCAGTACATAACACTACTTGTAGGAGGGGCTTCAGCTGTTGCTCTACTGCTGCCACTGCCCCAGAAGGAAGCAAAATATAGTAAAGAATTGGGAGGGGGACACAACCCGTCAAAATGGATGTAGATACGAGGACAAATGGAACACTAATGAAAGAAACAGGAAATGAATCAGATCTTAACAAACTGAGCAAAGCTTTCAGTAATTACTGTAAATGCAATGTTGAAATGATTTTTTTCCAGTTCTGCATCAAGTCCTGAATCTGGTTTCTTGGTAGTATTATTGCCTTCATTGTAACATCCTTTCAACCTATGAAGTAGATCAGTGGTGGAGAGAGTTGTGTCACATGTTTTGGCAGGAACCCCATGTCTCCTGTGAAATCTAGCTTTCCCCTAGCTGTTCATCCACCTTACGACATTGTTTTCATTCCCATATGTTGCATACATAGCAGACATTACCTTTCAATTAGATGTTTATCCTTATTAGTTATACTAATCCGTAAATGTTCCTGGTATGTAATTAAGCGGTAAATACGGTGTCCTAGAACACATATAATCTTATGTTCTTTACTATAGGGTTGTGCGTCTTATGTCCATCCAAAGTAAAAGGCATAATGACACCTTAATGATAGCTCACACCCTACAGAATTATACCAAGAATAGCTCCAGTTCTAAGGTGTTTTTTTCACTGAACAAAGGAAAAGCTCTTTCTGGAATATAAACTTACTGTCATCCCGACTGCAAAAGTTTGCAAAAGAACTGAAGTGAGCCATTTCCCCATAATGATGTGCTCACACCTTCCTTGCTTCCTACAGAGGGCAGCTAGAACTGAAATAGCATGCTCTTCTATCTGCAAAATGCCATTCTTGAGAAAACTGGCAGGCCAAGTGTCCTTTGTGTGCTGTTGCAATTGCTTACCTCACCCACTGTGATGTAGCACCGTTGCCCAGATAACCAAGTTCTAGCTAGGCTTGGTGTCATTTGATTACAGTTGACCCTAGCCCAGTACAGAAGGAGAAACTACCAAAATGACAGTCATGCGAACAATCTAAAGGTCATGCCAAGCAGTGCCAGAAAACTCTCCAAACATGAACATCCTGAATGCTCTCCTTTCTATGATATTTGCATTGTTGGCTGGGCTTATCCTCGTTTTCTGCATCACCATCATGGCTTGCGTCCTGCTCTTCAGCACAAAATTAACCATCACAATGGGCAAAACTAAGATGGTCACAACATTTCAACAAACGGCTCCTGATACGGAATTTGCAAGGCCCATCGTCACATCTGAACCAACTGTCCTAACCATTGAATTTGATGAAGCGGAGCTTTTAGCCAAACTAGTCAAAGAAATCGCTCCCAATTATGGCATGGTGGGTGGTTTTCCTTTTCTTTTTCTCTTGCAAGAATGTGCCAACTGACTTTCTGGATCATACTGAAAACTCATCTAGTGTAGCAGTGGCTGTCAGATGCTCTGGGAAGCTCCCAGTGTGATATTTGTCCCTAGCATCTGGATGAACTCAAATGTGTACTTTAGATAGACATCTCTTCCCTGCATTTGTTCATCCATATGATGGCGCTGTGGGTTAAACCACAGAACCTAGGACTTGCCGATCAGAAGGTCAGTGGTTCGAATCCCTGCAACAGGGTGAGCTCCTGTTGCTCAGTCCCTGCTCCTGCCAACCTAGCAGTTCCAAAGCACGTCAGAGTGCAAGTAGATAAATAGGTACCGCTCTGGCGGGAAGGTAAACGGTGTTTCCATGCACTGCTCTGGTTCGCCAGAAGCGGCTTAGTCATGCTGGCCACATGACCCGGAAGCTCTACGCCGGCTCCCTCGGCCAATAAAGCGAGATGAGCGCCGCAACCCCAGAGTCGGTCACGACTGGACCTAATGGTCAGGGGTCCCTTTACCTTTACCTTATGATGGCCAAATTAAATGTAACGGGGCCACTATTTAGGCATTCCGCTCATTCACACCTAAAACAGAGATTTGTCATCTTAATTTAACGCTAAAAGAGTGTGGGAGAGGAACACAGATTCTGTCTTATACTGATTGAGTTCACCTGTCCTCCTAGTTCAGTATTATCCATACCAGCTTTTCCCAACCTTGTCTCTTCCAGATATTTTGGGCTATAATTCCCATCATCCCTGACCACTGGCCACGCTAGGTGGGGCTGGTGTGAGCTGTGGTTGAAAACATCTGGAGGACACCAAGTAGGTGAAGGCTAAGCTACCCCTGAGATGCCAGGAATGTAACCTGGGATGATCAGAGCATGGAAAGTACATGCTCTACCACTCAGCTATGGAGAGGAATATGAACACCTCACCCCTCTTGCACTATCCCTCTCCTCAATCCATTGCTCCAAGAACCTTTCTCTCCTCTTAATTCCAGTGCCAGAAGTATCAGAGAATAAAGATAAATGCTTGGAGCAATGAACCAGTGAGGATAGGAAAGGGAGGAGGGGTTTGGTGTTGTTCTCCTGTTAGACAAACACATGTCCACCATCCCTTTGTATGTACACAGAGTATCCACATGAAAAGAAGCACATGTCTGTTAATCTTTGCATCTACAGTGGTACCTCAGGTTACATATGCTTCAGGTTACAGACGCTTCACGTTACAGACTCCGCTAACCCAGAAATAGTACCTCGGGTTAAGAACTTTGCTTCAGGATGAGAACAGAAATCGTGCTCAGGCGGCACGTCGGCAGCGGGAGGCCCCATTAGCTAAAGTGGTGCTTTAGGTTGAGAACAGTTTCAGGTTAAGAACAGACCTCTGGAACAAATTAAGTAGTTAACCCGAGGTACCACTGTAGTTCGATCCCATGGCAGAGCGTTAAGTAAAGTAAGAAAAATACAGAACACCATTTTTGCTTCTTTTCTTTGCAGAATTAATCGGGGGGAAATAGATAACAGTAGATTGTCATAAATCCAAATTCATGTGTTTCAGCCATTAGACCCGCTCTAGAGACCATCACAAGCTGCAGAAAGCTGTATTCCCACTGCTGTGTGTGAGAAACTTCTCTTCACCCTTTGAACAGATGGTCAGTGCTGTAAACACCACTCACCTACTAGTGGGGAGAGAGCAGACGTAACTCCACAGCTGTCATTAAAATCTTCACTTGGAGGCTGCTTCTGTATTCATTGAGCTCTCTCTCATACAGTGGACAATTCCATGCTTGTCTTTCTTTCCATACACAGCGACTTAGCTAGAGAGGAAGAACTTTGCTTGCACAAAAATGGAAAGCAGAGATCATGCAGTGCTGAAATGTTGGCATTACAGGACATTACAGTGGTACCTCTGGTTACGTATTTAATTCATTCCTGAGGTCCGTTCTTAACCTGAAACTGTTCTTAACCTGAAGACCACTTTAGCTAATGGGGCCTCCCACTGCTGCCGCGCCGCCACCGCGCAATTTCTGTTCTTATCCTGAAGCAAAGTTCTTAACCCGAGGTACTATTTCTGGGTTAGCAGAGTCTGTAACCTGAAGCGTATGTAACCCAAGGTACCACTGTAATTTCCTGCAACCAAATACTTCAGAAATAAATGTGGAGCACACCATTCAGAAAACAGAGTGTGTTCATTAAAGAGATGCATTACAGGAAAGTTCCAAACTCCAAAGTAGGACAGCGTCCAACATAGTAGTGAGCATACTCTCAGGTTCTCCAGAACTCTTCAGCAGTCCTTGCTTAACTATTGCTCAGTATCTTGTGAGCTTTTGGATGATCCTAATAAAAGTATTGCTCTACTGTTGATTTTGGAATTTTTCTGAAGGGCCAACATAGCTACCTTTCTTCCTGTGTGGCTTGCGGCACAGGAGTGTCTGAGGCGCCACAGCTTGTGTAATATAGAGTGAGGAAGCATCATCATCATCATCATCATCATTATTATTGATTTATTTATTAAATTTGTATACCACGGGTGGTTTGCAACCTAAAAATCCAACACAAAACACATAACACAAAAACCAACCAATAGCCCCACTCCCACAAACACATTTAAAAGGCCATAATTTGTTTAATCAGCCCAAAGCCTGGACCTCTCATGGAGGAGGCACACAAAGAAGGCCTCAGGCGATGGTCAAAGGGTCCAGGCCAGTTCATATGGGGAGAATGAGCTGGGCATTTACCTGTTCAAGTCTCACCTTATTCAAAATTCACTAGGAAAGACTCGAGGCAAGTGAGTATGTTTCAACCTTGACCACCACCCCACCTCCAACTATAATATGGGTATAAATAGTACTGGTGTGTCTCAGACAATTTTGTAAGGATTTGTGAGATCATATGAGGAGAGCTTTGAACCCTTGAAAGGCGCTGTATGAATTTGTTTTTATTATTTATGAACTTTTGAAACACCAAGTCAAAGAGAAACCACCAACCATGTTTTTACTGCTTGCCCAGAACTGCTAAGACAAGGTGGGTTTGTCAGGCCTAGGAAGTTTTGGGTTGGGCTGTGCAACCCTGATAACAGTTGTCCTATAAAACAATTTATATTTTGATTTCCCAGACCAGCACACAGGCAACTGTTACTAACCGATCAGACAGGTCGCTGGTTAACTTAACATTCTTCATTTTCACTGGGAAAGATTATGCAGGTCGCTGTGAGGAACCAAACCTGGGCTATCGTCTCGCTGAATGTTCAACCTAGCAACAGCACTTGGAACACAGATCTCCACCTCAAGGAGGACAAAGCAGAAGTCAAAGGCACAGAGGAGCATATATTGGTGTTCATCTGCAAGCAGCTGAGTGAAAACTGCACCTTAGAGAATTATGAGGCTCAAAAGAAACCCGTCATTCAGAGCCTAGAACTCAGCGATGTCATCAAGGCCTTCTTGCGGGCTTTTCGTAATTCATATCAAGCTTCCCCTCTTCAAGAAACCGATGCTTCTGTGGATGTCAAGACTGAAGAGGAAGAAATCTTCCAGAGCAGTAAGGAGTGAACTTGCGTCTACCACGGTCACCCCAGAGACGGGCACAATCTGCCCACAATGTGCAACCTTTAATGGGATATCACCCTGGCATCTAACGTATTTTAAAGGCATAGATAAAGCATTTGACTGGTGAGAAAAATGCACTGTTTTCCATTGTTCAGGATGTCTTCTTCATAACTCCTTAATGTATATAATGTCTGAACCTTGCCAATCTTGGGCTGCAATTCTGTATACCAATAACATCCCCGCCAACATTTATCCAATGAAAATAGGGATGTCCTATTTAATTATAATTTTACCTCGCCCACCTGACTGGTTTGCCCCAGCCACTCTGGGCAGCTTCCAACATATGTTAAAACATAATAAAACATTAAACACTAAAAAAACTTCCCTATACAGGATTGCCTTCAGACGGATCGGGGGTCGGGTAACTCCATACCCTCCAACATTTCTCCAATGAAAATAGGGACATCCTATTCCATACCCTCCACATTAAACATTAAAAAAACTTCCCTATACAGGTCTGCCTTCAGATGTCTTTTAAAGGTTGTATAATTACTTATCTCCTTGACTCGGGAGTTGCATAACTCCATACCCTGTAACACTTCTCTGATGAAAATAGGGACATCCTACTGTACCCTCCACCCTTTCTCCGATTAAAATAGGGACGCCCTAAGGAAAAGCGGGACATTCTGGGATCAAACCAGAAACCAGGACAGCTTCCCAAAATCCGGGACTGTCCCTGGACAATAAGGACACTTGGAGGCTCTGCAATAGCTCCTGTAGTAAATTCCAGTGAGTTTAATAGGACTTGCTCCCAGCTAAGTGTGTGTACAGGACTGAAGCCTCACTCATATGATTACTATAATTGATTAATATCTCCCTTTTTTGCAACTCTGGTCTTAAGTAACGCAGAGCAGCAAATTAATTTGAATTGGCCTAAAAAGCCCAATGGGAGAAGAGGACCCTCAGGCTGGATACGCACAAAACCATCATGAAAATCCATTCTACGTTCTTAATCTGCAAGTATAACTCTGGGAGGCAGAAATAAAACCCAATCTCTTCCCTAAGTGACTCGTGATTAAGAGCCAACAGACACACTGTCTCCTCATTAGTTGAGGTGCAGTGCGGAAGTCTTGAGGGTTGCACGGCAGTAATGAAAAGCTGGAGTCAGTCCATTGCCATCTGTCATTCTCCCCCCTGCTAACCCACTCCATTGGACGCCTAATTTCCTGTGAATAAGTGTTTCTAAAAATACAGTATCTGCCTTTAATACAACAGAAACACATTGGGAGGGCTGCAACACAAAGCTTACCCTGTGCATTTTCACCCCAACAAACTTTGCATCCCCACCGGGAAATCATACCTCACATACCTTCTTGATGTAAGCAGGGACCTAGGAGAAAGTCAGGATAATCTTTTAGCTGGAGACATTTTGTTTTATTCTGCAACCCTCTAGAGTGTTCCTCTGTGCCATAATTAGTTGGTTACTTTTTTTAGTGCACTAAATAAAGTGTTGTCACACACACACACACACACACATATCTTTTCTTTGGATTTCCAAAATTCTTTGGCAGTGTAGGAAAAACAAGAGAGAGTATAATGAGCATAGCTGTCAACTGTCCCTTATTTGGTGGGAACGTCCCTTATCCCAGCGCCGTGTCCCGCTGCTGTCCCTTATTGATGATGTCCCTTAAATTCCCCAGGTTTCAAAGGAAGCAGCTCCTCTCCCTCCCTCCCTGCTGGCCAGGAAGGAGGGAGGCTCCAACTGTGTTGCTTGGCTGCCTGTCCCTCCCCCCTTCGGACTCTTATCACCAGCCTTGGCTCCCAGGAGCCTCTCCCCACAGGGACTGGCGGGAGCCTCGGGCCCGTCCGCCGCCATCCTCCTCGCGGCCGCCAAACTGAGCGTCTCTGCCTGGGGCCTCCCCTCTGCCCACTGCCGCGGCCGCCGCTCCTGCTAGGCCGTACTGTGGCTGCGCCACCGAAGGACGCAAATGAGATGGGCAGCCTGGCACGGCCTATGAATTGCTGAGGAGCCTTGAGAGGAGGAGGCGCGGGCAGGTGTTCCAAGGGCTAACCATAGAGGGGGAAAGCGGAGGAAGGACCGCAAGCGCTTCTCCCATAGATTTGTAGACTAGCATAGATCGTCTGATCTGCGGGTTTACTTTGGGCACTATTCCCCCCCCCCTCTCTTCCTCCCGCTCCGCCTGATGGAACTGAGAGCTGCAGATGGAGCATGAGAGAAAAGATACAGAACTGCAGCAACATCTTCGTAGCTTGGACTTTGTTTTGCGTGAAAAGTGGTTGCTGCTTGTAGTTATTTAATTGCAGTGTTTCATCAGCTGGTGTCTTGAGCAGCAACCTCTGGAAACAAAGGGCTAAAAACCAGCTAAAAATCTCTCCAAAATTATCTGGTCCCTTTTAACTTCTTATTTCAGCTGGTTGACTAAAATCCCTTATTTTGGCTGCTGATCCCTTATTTTCGAGGCTGCTGGTCCCTTATTTTCAAATCTGTAAGTTGACAGCTATGATAATGAGCTCCAGGACTGACTAGGATTTTGGTCACATTCACACCATGCAGAAAGATACAGGATCACCTTAATCTCTGTGCCTCCACATTTCCCCCAGATTTCCCAAGCCAGTCCCTAAGGTGAACGCAGACATATGTCTCTTAACCAACACAAGAAGCAGCCAAGTATTACAGCTCTGGGAAGGCCATGCCTGCCCCCTGAAAGCTCCTGGGAAATTATGCCTGACTTCTGTTGTCTGCCACTTTTTGCAGTGACTGGGAGCTGCCCATTTGCTCCTTGGAGAAGGGATGTGGCTCAGTGGTAGATCACATTCTGGCAACACATATTATGGAAACCTGAGAAACGCACAGTGGCTTACCAGCTTCAGATGAAGGCTATGAGAGGGGGACTCTGCCAGTCAGGACACATTAGCTAGAGAAGTGGGTATGAGAAAGCCTGTTCTTCCTCATGGAGAGCACGTGTTGCAGTGGGGTCTGGTGAGCCACCCCTCTGTTGCCAGGGAGGGTTTCTAAAAAGGGCCTAGGGCAACGATTGGATGGCTGGGTTGCTGGGGTAAAAGTTACGTGGCAATTTGGGTGGGAGGGGTAAAATGTTTTAAATACTCTGCACGCAGCCTGGAGCTTTCTCTTTGCTGCGTGCAACGGATCACCTGCCCACCCGCCCTAAATTAAGGGGTTATAAACAAAATTTATGTGTGTGTTGTGAGTTATTGGAGGGTGGCTTGGGGACCTCGGCATGCAAATAGATCAATTTAGGTCATGTTTTACATTTCCAGCTTATATCTTGGTCCTTCTGAAACTAAAGACTCTTTTTAAAGGAGTCCTTCATACAAAATCACAATTAAAGGTTGGCTTTCAGAAAGTGACTCAAATGAAGGTATTCAAAGCTTAATCTGTTACTTTGCCATTCATGGGCAGCTTTATGCTTTCTTTGAGATGATTCAATGTTCCCCATTTCTTGGAGAAACACATTGGGATACTCTGGCTAATGTTATCTAAAAAGAATGCTTTTACAACTTCCCTGAGAACATTCTGCTCAAAAGCCCGGCAGTGACCAAAGAGGAAACAGGGGGGCTGCTTCAGAGTAATGGCTTCAAGAGTGATTATTCAAATTACTTTTTAATCATTGCTGCTATTTCTGATGTTCAGTCAGTAGCGGAAGCAGGAATTGCTGGTGCTTCCTTCTTTGTCCCATGTCCAGAATGGAAATCAATCTCGCTATTAGGATCAGCATCCACTGTTGTTGCTCCTTTCCATCCACAAACGATGCCTGATTGATTACATGTCATCCCAGCTTCTTTGCACTGTGTTTCCTTGGCACTGAAAATAACAGGATGGAATAACACAATGACAATGTAGCTTGGATAAATTATGTAATTATTACATAAGTTTACCGCAGTGGGCAGTGAGATGAATAGCAGTCTTCGATGGAAGATGAACTGCAGTGGAATGGAAACAGTGGTGCCTGCTCAGTCAGTAGAGCATGAGACTCTTATTTTCAGGGTCATAGGTGATGACTACAGGGAGGAATGGCACAATGGCATCACCCACACATAAGGTGGAGGTATCAGGGGCACTGAATCATATTACTGTAGACTTGGAAGGGACCCCAAGGGTCATCTAGTCCAACGTGGTGCAATGCACTAAAAACCCCATAACCTGATATTTTTGTGCCTGTTGTAGCCACTGCTTCTTCTCTCTGATGCTGCTTGACAACCATTTTCTTCTTCTCTATCCCTCACTGAGTGATCCCAGCCAACCAGGAATCTCAAAAGGAACATGATGATGACATCACATCAGCACAGAGCCAATCAGATTGGGCTGCATCATGATGTCACTGGGAGCAAATGAAGCCAGGTTAACCACATTCTAGCTGTCATGTCCCTTTGCAGCATTACCAAAAGGAGACACATTTTGTAGTGGGAAAATTATTCAGATGATAGTCGTTACACTTTTCACTTTTTGGTGTGGTCCTTTTTCGTTTAGTCAAGCATGGCATTGTTAAGGCTTTAAACAGAATCTGTTTCTTCCTAATAACAACAACAATAATAATAATTTATTAATTATACCCTGCTCATCTGGCTGAGTTTCCCCAGCCACTCTGGGCAGCTTCCAGTTGAGTGTTAAAAGCAATACAGCATTAAATATTAAAAACTTCCCTAAACAGGGCTGCCTTCAGATGTCTTTTAAAGATAAGATAGCTGCTTATTTCCTTCACATCTGAAGGGAGGGCGTTCCACAGGGCGGGCGCGACTACCAAGAAGGCCCTCTGTCTGATTCCCTGTAAGCTCACTTCTCACAATGAGGGAACCACCAGAAGGCCCACGGCGCTGGACCTCAGTGTCCGGACTGAGTGATGGGGGTGGAGACACTCCTTCAGGTATACAGGACCAAGGCTGTTTAGGGCTTTAAAGGTCAGCACCAACACTTTGAATTGTGCTCGGAAACGTACTGGGAGCCAATGCAGATCTCTCATGACCGGTGTTATGTGGTCCCGGCGGCCACTCCCAGTCACCAGTCTAGCTGCTACATTCTGGATTAATTGCAGTTTCCAGGTCACCTTCAAAGGTAGCCCCACGTAGAGCGCATTTCAGTAGTCCGAGTGGGAGATAACTAGAGCATGCACCACTCTGGTGAGACAGTCTGTGGGCAGGTAGGGTCTCAGCATGCATACCAGATGGAGTTGGTAGATGGCTACCCTGGACACAGAATTGACCTGCACCTCCATGGACACCTGTGAGTCCAAAATGACTCCCAGGCTGCACACCTGGTCCTTCAGGGGGCACAGTTACCCCATTCAGGACCAGGGAGTCCCCCAAAAACAGTACTTCTGTCTTGTCAGGATTCAACCTCAATCTGTTAGCCGCCACCCATCCTCCAACCTTCCTTCCTGTGCTGTGATACTACACATCCAACTTAAGTATGTGGTGGTGGAAACCCCTTGAGAAATTATCCAAATCTTTAACAGAACTCTCCAGGCATCCCTTAACATTACTGATATTTCACCTGAGGACACTCCATACTCACTTTCAGGGGAAATTTCAGTGTGGCAATTCTGGCTAACTTTCCCTGTCACAAAAACTTGCCCTGACTTTCCTTCAGGTAACAGGGGACTTGTCTTAAGTGAATCAGCAAATGTATCCTTCAGCATTCTGTGGCAAAAAAAGTCCTTAAAAAAGGAAACAGTCCAGGAAAAAGAACCCTGCCCCCCTCAGCAGTTAATTCAGTTCATTGCCAGGCATCTGCCAGGACTGATTCAGAATAACAATGCTCTCCTCTGAAAGGAACTGGGGTTGTTTTATTTATTTGGACGTACAATACACATCTATTGAAGTCCCTTGGCACTTTAGTCTTTTCAATGCGCCAGTGCAAATGTAATTAAACTCCACATTTCTATTTAAAGCATTTGAAGTCCGTCATAAATAAAAGTTCCTATTCTCTGTGACTTTGCAGGGCTTTCCCCTCAAGGGGGTCACAAAGAAAGAAAATGGGGAGCAGGGAGACCCTTCCCCTCTTTATATGTCTGTCTATAGAAATATTTTTGTACAGTGGTACCTTGGGTTAAGAACTTAATTCATTCCGAAGGTCTGTTTTTAACCTGAAGCACCACTTTAGCTAATGGGGCCTCCTGCTGCCGCTGCACGATTTCTGTTCTCATCCTGAAGCAAAGTTCTTAACCTGAAGTACTATTTCTGGGTTAGCGGAGTCTGTAACCTGAAGCGTATGTAACCCGAGGTACCACTGTATTGTCTTTTCACCCCCCCCCACTCCCCCCAAAAAGGCGTCAAGGCAGTTTTCAATAATATAAATCTCAATGCAATCAAAATTAAGAACAGAAAAAGTCACTTAAAAAAGATAAAAAGCCACAGTCTGCAAGGTTGAATTACACTGAAATCCTGGTGGAATTAAAATATCTTAACTGCTTGCTCAAAAATACTGAAGGACTAATCTGCTTCTTTTTGGAGGGAGTTCAAGAACCAGGGCAATGGCACCCCAAAGGCCCCGTCTTGGGTTCCCACCAGGTGCATCTCAGCTCAACATGCTGAGCTGAGGGGGATGTTGGACAACCTGGACAGAGTAATAAACTGATAAGAAGCAGCTCACTCTTCCCATTGCATCAATAAATGCAAAGGTGCAATGCAGAACTCCAGGATGCCACCCTAATTATTAGGAGTGTTGATAGAGTAGATGCTCTCCTTCTCCTGGAAACGCTTGCCAGAATCTGTGACAAACAATTGCCAAGTTTGGGGAGAAGAAGAAAAAAAGTTATATAAAGCAAACTCATAAGACTTTTTCATTTTTATTTTTTTTGTCTTGCTGCATTAGGAGCAGGTCACACGTCTGTAATACGATTCCCCAAATGCTTTTTTGTTTTTAATCACTTCTGCAAAAGAAAGAAAAGAAAAGAATGAAAAGACTGCTCCTCTTCTGATTAGCTTCGCTCTCCTCTCTCATTTGTTACTTTAGTACAAAGTGCTTTAGCCGGAATTAGGTCAAAGTCTGCAAATAATCCCTGGATATAGAAGAAGTTTTGTTGAGAAGTTTGGGGATAGGCAGGCCAACATCTTGTTCAGAAATGGCACGGAAATCTATTATTATTATTATTATTATTATTATTATTATTATTATTATTATTATTATTATTATTTTGTAGCTTTAGTTCATATTTACCTCAGAGAAAACATGGCTGGAGCCCATTCCCAGCACATAGAACATTATGGAGGGATCACTGTGGTAAATGGTATCTTATGAAACCATGCCTAACTGATTTATATAACAATTGGCACATTATGTTTATTCTTTTACATGACTGGACCAATGGAATATGCACTATGAAATTGATATGGATATTAATTGTATGATTGCTGTACTGTATAAAGGTAAAGGGACCCCTGACCATTAGATCCAGTCATGACCGACTCTGGGGTTGCGGCGCTCATCTCGCTTTATTGGCCGAGGGAGCCGGGGTACAGCTTCCAGGTCATGTGGCCAGCATGACTAAGCTGCTTCTGGCGAATCAGAGCAGCACACGGAAACGCTGTTTACCTTCCCGCCGGAGCGGTACCTATTTATCTACTTGCACTTTGACGTGCTTTCGAACTGCTAGGTTGGCAGGAGCAGGGACTGAGCAACGGGAGCTCACCCCGTCGTGGGGATTCGAACCGTCAACCTTCTGATCGGCAAGTCCAAGGCTCTGTGGTTTAACCCACAGCGCCAACCGTGTCCCAGCTGTAGTATATATATTATTGTAATTGATACTGTTCTTTAACGTTCTAATTTCAGTTTTATAATAACTTTAATTTTTTTAAAAAATGCCATGCAAGCAAAGATTCCCAGCATTGACTATTCATGGCAGTTTGTTGAACTGCAGCAGCACCGGCAGGCTGGGGGAGGTAAGCAAGACAGTGTCTGAATAGCAATCAAAATATATATATTGGTTGCTGGGTTTCCCTTTTGCTTTGTTTTTAACTCTTAGTACCAATTCACTCTTTACTTGAAGAAAATGTCTTCAAGAGGTCCTATATTATAGTGAGAAAATTTCATCAATACCTGTTTCTGTGATTAGCCGACAACTACGAGAGTGTCTGGGGCAACCCAGCCAGCTGGGTGGGGTATTAAAAAATGAAATTATTATTATAATTATTCAGAGGCAGAGCCTTTTCAGTGGTGGCCTCACATCCACAGAATTCCCTTCTTACTGAGTCTCCCTTTCTAGTTGCTTATAAATGGACTCTTAAAGACTTACTTGTTTTGCTTATCCTTTGCCGACTGATTTCTTAGGTTTAAAACCCTCTTGATTCATGTATGCTGGCCTTATATTGCTGAGGCTACCTGATGCTCAGATTGCATTTGTATTGTAATTGTATTGCTTTTAGCTGTAACTGGAAGCTACTTTGTCTTGAAAGGCAGAGTACAAACATTTACAATTTGCCACTGTTGATCCTTTTCTTTTCCATGTTATTCTGTAAAGCAATCTTCTCTGACCTGTTTGCTTTTAGCTGTCTTGGACTACAGTGCCCCTCCACCCTAGCCAGCAGGGCCAATGGTCAGAGATTATGAAGGTTGAAGGCTGCAGTAAATAATGGGCATTTGTTGTGCTGTCCTTAGTACTGGGCAAAATTCCTTCCTCACTTTTGTTAGATCTTTCTTTCCAGTGAAGGCTGAGAGTGGAAATCCATAGCTATTCTTTTTGTCAGGGAGGGGGAGAAAACGTCTTTAGACCTTTTGTGGTGGAGGAGAATGTGGAGCTTATATGGACCACATTATGAGATGGTCCAACAACTTATTTATTTCTGTTTTCTCTTACCTTTAAAAGATATGCTCCAGCTTGGCCGAACAGTCATCATGGAGGTAGCCATCTTTTTTCTGAAGTAGGCTCTGTGGGTGACCTATCTGATTGGAGTATGACAAATTATGGGGTGACTTTCCAGGGACATTTGAAAACCCATTTTCGAAGTGTGCAGGAATAAAAAACCACTCAGACCCACACAGAATTTAAAGTGTAAGCACCACTGACACCATCCACCCGAACTTTACACCCTAATATCTGTTCCTTCCTCCTAATCACAAGAAGGTTCCCTTCCCCACTACACCACCCAAATTGGAGAAACGTGAAGAGACAAAACATTTGGATGATACACAGTCATATATCCACCATGAAGCTATTCAGGGCTTGGTGTTCTGGCTTGATTTTTATTGTGTTTTCTCCCCAGTTGTGCAACATCTAGCATATTTTCTTCTGCTTATCAGCATTTTAGTTTAGACACATCACATTTGTCCAATGCCTTTAAATATTTTACTGCATATACGAGATTTTTGTCTCCCTTTCTGCAATTATTTTGTACGGTGCCATAAATCATTCAGTAAACAAGCTGGCACTTCTATCAAGATCTACCGTACTTTTCTGTGTATTGGATGACCCCATGTATGAGACGCCCCCTATTTGGGGGGACTCAAATTTAAGAAAATGGGGAAAATGTTGAGCTTTTTGGGGGTGGATTGTCCAGAGCTGTTGAGCTTTGTAAAGGGGGGAATGGTGAAAATCACTCACCTGCACGTGGCTATCCCCTCTCCGGCAGAAGCTGCCTATCATTGCACCATTGCTGCAGCGTCAGCCAATCAACACCAGCCCTTGACGCAGCAACCAATAACAAGCCCAATTGCCACTGACAACTGCGGCAGCGACCTATCAAACGTCCACCCTATGCACTATCCATGTATAAGACGACCCCCACTTTTTAACATAATTTTTAAAGAAAAAAACCTAGTCTTATACACGGAAAAGTATGATAATGTCTAAAATGAGAAGAAAAAATAAAAAAAATCCTTCCAGTAGCACCTTAAAGACCAACTAAGTTAGTTCTTGGTATGAGCTTTTGTGTGCATGCACACTTCTTCAGTGCATATCTGAAGAAGTGTGCATGCACACGAAAGCTCATACCAAGAACTAACTTAGTTGGTCTTTAAGGTGCTACTGGAAGGAATTTTTTTATTTTGACTATGACAGACCAACACGGCTACCTATCTGTAACTAAAATGAGAAGGTTTTTGATTCAGGCTGGGCACCAGAAGCTGGTCAGTGGATCATTCTCAAGATGAAGGATAGACATATTTCACAAGACTTTGTGGTACTTTGCCCTGCAAAAGGCCTTGTTCATATATCATCCCAACATGTGGTAAGGGCATGTAGGCAATGGAAGTAAGACTCTGGTTCACACCCCTTCTCCTTTTGTGCAAATCAGAGCCTATGCCCATTTTCAAGATGTATACACTTCCAACCCTGGGCTAAAGGGACTGTGTAGGTGCTCTCTCGCTCTGATTGATTCTACCCACTGTGTGGGAAGGCGCATAAGCCCAAAGAGTGCTCCTGTGTCCCCAATGTATGTGGAACCTACACGATGAACCAGCCCAAAGCTTCAGGATATCTCTTCGGCTGTGATGGTGCAACATGTCTGCATCCAATTTTGTGTGATTTCCCACTACCTGCTGCAGCTCTTCTCCAAGTGCCATCCCAGGCTATTCTGAAGGGCAGCCCATCCTCTGATGCGACTTCCAGAGGGCAGAAGATGGTGTTGAGAGTTTCCATTCCACCTTTAGTTGCAGACATGGGATTGTTACATGTCACATGTCTGTTTACATTCCAGCACAGTTTGCTGGCATAAGTGGAACTTCTGAAGGATTGCTTTTGTTTTGACTCTTTCTCTGAGAAGACGGCAAGGAGAGACGACATGTTTCTTTGTCTTGATTTATGTTTAATAAATCTATAGTTCATAGTATGTTTCCACAAGCCTCAGCCTCTTCTGTTGTGCAGTTTACACTGCTAAGTATAGTGTGCTCAAGTCTGGGAGGCTTGAGTCACTGATTTATGTTGATGGATCTTCGCAGCGGCACAGCTGAGGAGACGATCCAGCTGGGGGCTAGCCAGCTGGCCTTTCAATCCCCGGATGCTGACAGATGGCTGGTAGAGGGATAGGAAAGTTTCCTTTCATGAACTCCCTTCTACTCAAATACAGTGGTACCTCTGGTTACATACTTAATTCGTTCCGGAGGTCCGTTCTTAACCTGAAACTGTTCTTAACCTGAAGCACCACTTTAGCTAATGGGGCCTCCCATTGCTGCCGCGCCACCGGCACTCGATTTCTGTTCTCATCCTGAAGCAAAGTTCTTAACCCGAGGTACTATTTCTGGATTAGTGGAGTCTGTAACCTGAAGCGTATGTAACCTGAAGCATATGTAACCCGAGGTACCACTGTATCTTGTTCTAGTAAGTCGTCTTCTAGTAAGAGCACGTGATTCTGTAACCAATGGACAGTTTGTTTAAGGTAATCTCAGAGTCAGGGGTGCCATCTTGAATAAAATATTAGGAGTCCCAGGTAAGCCCCACCCCCATAATTGGTCACATGACATGGTGCATGCACACCATTTGAATGGTCCATCAACTTTGGGGGCACCCAGCCCCCTCAAATAGTTTATTGGGGGTTGCGAAGGGACCTCAGCCCCTAGGAGTTGGCTCTTATGTTCAGAGTTGCCTCCCTGCTTGGATTCCCCAAGATGGGAGCAGTGTCTTTGTAGGGCAAGAACACTGGTTATTTCCACTCTGCTATACATTGGCGTAGAAACAGCAATGTTATTCCAGAAAACAAGCCACTCAATATGGAGAACATTTATTATGCTATAATGCATGAAAGGAACACTGCAAACTTTGACATTTTAAATTTAATAATCAAATTGAATCAAATTTACTCATTAGCTGATTAAATTATATGGTGGAGCAGAGCTTAAAAGAAAAAAATATCAAAAACAAAACCACCGCAGTTTAGAGTAATCATTTATAAAAGATCTTCACTGTTTAGTAGCTACTGCAATGTTAGTATAAAAATCTCAAGGATTAATGTGAGTCAAGTTTCTTAAACATTTTTTTTAGTGAAATGAATATCAACATATTCTCTAATTAGAGAGTTCACTGTGTTTTAATGCTCTGTTAAATGTAATTGTTGTTTAATATTGTTATGTCTTGGAATAAATGTTTTTCCCTTCAGTGGTTGGTAGATAATCTATCTACATTAATCGTAGATTGGAAAAGCAATTTTCTTCATTCAAAGTTATTCAGTGCATAGCAAAAAATTATATCAGATACGTGGAATAAGCTATAGCTGCATTCCTCAAGATCCATGCTGGCTGGGGCTGATAAGGATTGTAGATAGTACTGGCACTGATAAATTTTCCTAAAACTGTAATACTTGTCTGAGCACCAAAGTCTTTGGGGAAGCCCCTGTTTGGGGTCCCCCATGGCTCCAATGCGCAGCTCATATCCACCAGGAGTCATGCTTTCAATATTGTAGACCCCATTTTGTGGCATTCCTTTCCAGCTGAAATCAGACAAGCCCCCTGCCTGTTGAATTTCTGGTGCATTGTGAGGACCTTTTAATTTCAGCAGGCATTCTAAGTCATTTCTGACACCATAGTTGGTTTTCAACTGATATTAACCCTGCTGTATTTGTTAAGCTCTCTGTCTACCGCTTAGAGACAGTTGCATTTAAATGGCTCAAACTAAATAATAAACTGGGACGCGGGTGGCACTGTGGGTTAAACCACAGAACCTAGGACTTGCCGATCAGAAGGTTGGTGGTTTGAATCCCCGCGACGGGGTGAGCTCCCATTGCTTGGTCCCTGCTCTTGCCAACCTAGCACATCAAAGTGCAAGTAGATAAATAGGTACCACTCCGGTGGGAAGGTAAACGGTGTTTCTGTGCTTTGCTCTGGTTCGTCAAAAGCGGATTAGTCATGCTGGCCACATGACCCGGAAGCTGTACACTGGCTCCCTCAGCCAATAAAGCGAGATGAGCGCCGCAACCCCAGAGTCAGTCATGGCTGGACCTAATGGTCAGGGGTCCCTTTACCTTTACCTTTTTAAATAATAAACTGGGAAGAAGCACTACCATATATCTGATATGGTTATACTCACCTCATAAATAAAATATTGACTGGCTGACATGTTTACCATGACTGAAAATGTAAAGGCTCAACAAATCAACCTTTTATTCTTCCTGGCCAAGCAGTAAGTATAAATATAACCTTATATTAATCTACTTTCCTCAAAAAGCTTAAAGGCATTGTTATCCACAGACCTCCAACAAGCCCAATATTCAAACCAAGATGGCAGAGTGCAGGGATAGTAAATGTAGTGCTGTTCAGAAGTCGTTGGACTCCAACTCCAGTCATCCCTGGCCATTAGCTTTTCTGGCCATGGCTGATGGGAGTTGGAGTCCATGGCACCCTGTTTTAGGCGTGCCAAATTGAACAAAAAATTGGGCTGGCCCAGGTAAGCCCCGCCTCACATAATTGATCACAAGACATGGTACATGTGCACCATTCAAGTGGCAATGCTCAGCAACTTTGGGGGGGGGGTCTGGTCCCGTCAAATATTTTATAGGGGAGCCGAAGGGGCCCCAGCCCCTAGGAGTTGGTTCCTATTCCATGTTGGATATCCCAGGGGTATGGAATATTGGAGGAGAACTGGGTTCACATGGCCTAGGTACTTGCTGTGTGACATTGGGCCAGACGTCACTCGCTTTCAGCCTACCCCATGCCACAGGGTGATGGTGAGAATAAAACTGGCAAACTACATGTGTGCTGCCCCAAGTTCCTTGGGGGGGAGGGGAGGAGAGAAAAGTGTATGTCATAATATGAAATTATTCTCAATAATGTCTTCAGAAAACATCCGTACTCAAAGACGGCTGACAAAGACTGTATTCCTTGAACCTTGTTCCACGGCAGCAGTGCTGAGATCTGAGCATTGTGTGCCTATCAAATTCACGGAAGTGTTTTATAATTTGATTCCATGGAAGTGGAATCTATCACACCATGAATAATTAAAAGTTACAGGTGTTTGACAATGGCTGTTTGTACAATTTATTGAAGATTTTTAAAATCAGCATAGCCAAGCAGTAAATTATGTACAGTATCATTATCCACATTAGGAGGGGTTTTTTTTTGTACTTAACACACACACACACCTCAATTACTCTCTCTTTGCAGTCACCTCTGAAATGAACTGTGTGCTTCCGGTTGCCAAGGAAACTGATCTGTGGAAAGATGGAATGCCACTTTGATATCATTGTAAACCACTAAAGTGGAAATCTTTAACATTTGTCAACCTCTTAAAAGTAAGCCATTTCCTCCCAGTCAAAAAGAAAATGAACATGAAGTTATTCCGAGCAGGTACAATTGCAGCACTCTAGAAAGAAGCACACTTGCTGGAATAGTGGACATGTCCTGTTCTCTAAATGGTTCATGCCCAAAATAAATTGATCGTTCCTTATACAAATTAGGGCTGTCATCCCCCAACCTGTCAAGCCACTCCTGTTGTCATAAATTAGTGGCTTTAAATTGTGAATTAATAAGCATGTGCACTGAGTGATTTGGAAGGCAATGTATTTTCAGTTCAGCTATCCCCTCTGCTGCGCTCAAAAAGGCAAATTCAGTAAGATCAGGAAAAAAGAAGGGGAAGAAAGAACCACCATAGAAAATGCCACAATTTGCAATAAAGGATGGTTATATTTGAGGTCATCATGTGAAAGCTACATTTGTAAGAAGAAATACCAGTTAAAGTAAGGGCAAACAACTGGTGGCCATTGGGCTACCCATGTTGATCTCTGCCCACAAGGGGACTGCATGAGATTAATATACACTTTTGTTGTTTTCTGCCAGATACAAGCAAAATAGGCCATTAATTCCCATCCCCCCTAAGAATAGCAAGCGAGGTCCTTTTATTCATTGATTTTTTAAAAAATAATTACCCTGCCTTTTCATTAAAAGAATGATCAAGGCTGCTTACAAAAAGAAAGTTGCAAACCCTCCAATAATACAAGACAAAGCAACAGTTTAAGTTATTATTATATTTAATATAATTACTCATATGGCTGCTGCTGAGGGTTTTGTTGGCAAGTCTTGAATTTTACTGTACTAGGATTATTTTTAGTTCAGGGCAGGGAATGGGATAGGGAGGGTGTGTTTGTTTTCTTTGGTGAAGAGAGGGGTCATTTAGACAAGAGAAGAGTGAGCACAGGAAGCCTGCTTCTTTGTCTAGCATAGCTTTCAATGCTGCAGCAGTGTTTATGTTGTGTATCTTCTTTTTAGGTTGTTCACATTAGTGGGTGTGTAGCTTTAAGAAAATCAAAGTATGAATTTACAGAACCTTCCTGAGAAATTTTATCCATTCAGATTTCTTATGCGCCCTTCGCCATAAGGTCCCAGGTTGGGTTGCAACAATGAAATCTACAATTATAAAAACAAGTAAAACAACTTCAAATGGAACAGAATGATGTTGCAATACAGTAGTTTGGTTGAAATATTGCATACTTTCCTTTGAAAGGGGGCGGAGCCTTAAGTGATTCATCCAAGCAGGAAACCCCAAATTTGCCTCCTTAGTCACGTTGGTGCAACTCTGATGTTTTTGGGCTGCTTATATTATACTGTAATGTAAGTAACAAGGCTCCTTTGCTGGCAACCCTACACATGACAGACCAATCGAGGGGTTAGAAGGCCATCATATTGAGGCAAGTTGTGGGTCCTTCTAGTCTCATACTACTTCAGCTGCCACAGCTTTCAAGATTCTCAGACAATGGTTTCTGTGGCCCTTCTATTTGACATGACAAGACTTCCTTTTAATTTCTTCCATTCCACTGCTCTGTTCCCACCCACTCCTTCTGACATCTGTATATTCCTAATCAGCTCAGTTAAACCATTCTGAATTTCTGCACCGGTCCAAGTCTCTCTGAATTCTTGAACCTTTGCAGTTTTGTCTGAACACTGCATCCCACAGAATTGTCAGCCCTACAGTTTATGATTCCATGAGCACGTTGGGTTATAAATTGCCAAGATAAGGAATAACATACTATAAATTACTGCACCAGGATACAATGGTGAGCTAGCAGTGGAAACATTAATTGATTAATTGATGTCATTAATTTATACATTTATTAATCAAAAGTTTAAAATGTGATTTTAATGATATTTTAATGGGACCCGTCTTTTTTGCAAACAGATGTTGAGAACTAATGGGATTGTTGTTTCATCTCTCTTGACTTCATCCAGTGCATGTATGATGTTTCTCTCTCGCCAAACAATACATTGCCTGTCTGTGCTGTTTGCGAAGAGAAACTGCATCTTCAAGAGTTTTTGATGTATCACTGACATTGGTGTATTGCCCTATGATAGGGCCAGGGTGTGAGGTTGCCTGGTGCCACACAGGACCTGAATGAGGCTTAGCTGAAGTTGAGGTCATCAAATCCTGGCCAGCAGGAACCAGGCAGGCGATTCAGATTCCAGTAATGCAAATAGTAGGGGAAAGTCAAGTTCTTCAGGACCATGGAAAGCTCCAGCAGAAAGCTTCCAGCTAAGATGAATGTTGCTTCAAAGGTGGTCTGAGCAGTGCTCATCACCCACATATGAAATCAGGTCTACTGTTTGAAGCCCAACATTTGGCTGAAAACTAAGAAGAATCTAAAAGGGTAATGGCTTCATTTGTAGCTTTGCACTCTGGTGCTAACTAGATGACTTCCAGATACACCGACTACCTTCCCCACTGGAAGTTTCCAGGGGAGTGAGGGGTCTTAGGTACACTGCCTTGGACTTACTTTGGATTCATGTTCTTCTTTTGAGGATTTGAATTCCCAGCCCAGGTATAAAATCAAACATCAGATCCTCTTTTTCTCTAGGTAGAGAGTTCTCTCTCTTCAACTGGATCTCAAGCTGGCAGTATTTAATCCTTGAATCATATTCCTGATAACCCACATCAATAAAGGCCCTCTCTGCCTCAAAATTATTCTTGATACTAGAATAGGATACCTGTGGCACTATTTGAATCAGTTAGTTATCACAATTATGCTGTGTTCTTCTCTGGGTTATTTCGTTACTAATTATTTTTGTTTTGCTGCAATGTAGGTTCTCCAGTGCATGGGGATATAATGTTCTCGCAGTTGTCAAATACTTGTTATGGATGCTGGCATCCATATTCCATAGCTTTCGGTGAAGTTAACATCTGTCTTTTCAATACACTGCTTTTATATTTTAGAAAGTTCTTGAAGCATGAAGAACATAAAGTTCCAATGAACTAGCTTCTTCTCATTCAACTGATGTGGTGAAAAAAAGCAGATGTTTCTCAAATTGTTAGAATCTGTTGGGCTTCATTAGCTTTGAAGATGCATTTGAAGATTTTTCAAGACACTCTCATTGTATATTTGATGAGATTGTATTGAATAGCAGTCTTTCAAGGATTTGCAAGAGATCATTTTCAAAACAACAAGCATATTTTAAATAAAGAACGCAGTAAAAATGTGGGGGGTGGAGAAGCGAACTCAATGGCAAGGAAGCAAAGAATGGCGCAATCACTTCTACATTCAGAAGAGAACTTTGAATGTGTGTTTTGTAAGCAGCAGCCCCCACCTTTGTGCTGTATGCAAGGCGAGTTGAAGGCCCACCAAAAATGGGGATCTGGGATCGAGCCCAGATCCATTTGACCCATTAACAGATCTGGAAGTTGAAAAGGACCATTGCCATTAAGTTTGAATGCTTGTTTTGTGAAGTTTGAAAGTAGGAGGTGATTACTTACACACATTCACTACAATGAGGGTAGCATTCAAAATCTTCATTCCCGCCCCACAAGTAAGTGAAGTCCAATAGCCTCAGATGAATGAAGTGGTGGTGGTAATGACAGCGGAAAGGAGAAATGTGGCATCAATGTAAAGGGCTAAAATGAGGGACCACTCTGGGAAGTGAGGATGTGCCATTTCCTGAAATACTTTTATGGTCTAGTTAGTTGGACATCACTTTTGGCACTACTGGAGGTGGAGCAGTGAAACTGATGAAAGGAATATTGTTGTTGTTGCTGTTGTTTAGTCGTGTCCGACTCTTCGTGATCCCATGGACCAGAGCACGCCAGGCACTCCTGTCTTCCACTGCCTCCTGCAGTTTGGTCAAACTCATGCTGGTAGCTTCGAGAACACTGTCCAACCATCTCATCCTCTGTCGTCCCCTTCTCCTTGTGCCCTCCATCTTTCCCAACATCAGGGTCTTTTCCAGGGAGTCTTCTCTTCTCATGAGGTGGCCAAAGTATTGGAGCCTCAGCTTCAGGATCTGTCCTTCCAGTGAGCACTCAGGGCTGATTTCCTTCAGAATGGATCGGTTTGATCTTCTTGCAGTCCATGGGACTCTCAAGAGTCTTCTCCAGCACCATAATTTAAAAGGATCAATTCTTCGGTGATCAGCCTTCTTTATGGTCCAGCTCTCACTTCCATACATCACTACTGGGAAAACCATAGCTTTAACTATACGGACCTTTGTTGGCAAGGTGATGTCTCTGCTTTTTAAGATGCTGTCTAGGTTTGTCATCGCTTTTCTCCCAAGAAGCAGGAGTCTTTTAATTTCGTGGCTGCTGTCACCATCTGCAGTGATTATGAAGCCCAAGAAAGTAAAATCTCTCAGGAATATTAGGTATGCCTATTTTCGAGACACATGGATAGATTATGAATTTGGCTGGGGTGGAAGCATTTGTAGTACACTAGTCATTGGTGGCCATTAAATATTGCTTTGTAGGTGCACCGCAGCAGCCACCTCACTTCCTGACTCAACTTGCCCCCTCCTTTGCCACCAATTATTATCTGAGCCCACTTTTGATTGCCAAATGACACTCTGCATCCACTGTGCCACTGTCTGGGACATTGACTGATTGGTTCCAGTTTTCAGATACCTTTACAGATGACCTGCAAAGATGGCCTGACTGCAGAACAGCTAGGCAGCCAGGCCTTCTGAAAGCTATTGGGGCAATTAAAAGAAAACCAGGAGGTCTCCTGGCACCTTAAACGTTAGACATCTAGGAGTATCTAAGGCCAGTGTTCTTCATGACATATTGTTATTTCATCTGACACTTTTGCAAGTGCACTCTTTCAAAAACTTTTAGCCTATGGCGATGTGCTAGGGAAATGAGACTTCACTCGCTAATCCAGGAGACAATAGACAACGCATGAAGAATTGAAATGACAAGGTTGATCACGTTAGTTCATGTGCTCTCTTACGTTAGGGTAATGTCTAGCCAACGGAGGAGATGCTCCGGGAAACTTCCAAGAAGCATCACCAGAGTTGAAAAAAACACCTCTTTACCCATTCCCCGGGTTGAGAGAATGAGTTCCTGATCTTCCTCCTACACTGATGGGCACTGCCATCATAGGCTGCCGCTTAGATCTTTTGTTACTACTTTATTTCAAGGGGGGAAAGTGTCGACACTCACCAGCAAGCGTGGCCTGAAGCCCAAGTTGGGTGCAGAGGGTGTGTTAGAAGCTTGATGCTCTGTCGCCCAACAACCCACCCACACATTTGGGTGCTGCCGCCCAGGTGAAGAGGCCTCCCCTGCCCAGATTTGGGAAGGAGGCAACAGGGCTCCAAGCTCCTGTCAGAGCATTGCACCCAGTGGCGGATTTATGTATAAGCTAAACAAGCTGTAGCTTAGGGCCCCACTCTCTTGGGGGCCCCCAAAAAATGTAAAGGGGGAAAAACTGGATGTACATTTCCAAAATTTAAGATAACGTATATATACTTCTTAATTGTATTTCACTATTAGTATACAGTGGTATCTCGGGTTACAGACGCTTCAGGTTACAGACTCCGCTAACCGAGAAATAGTACCTCAGGTTAAGAACTTTGCTTCAGGATGAGAACAGAAATCGCGTGACAGCGGCGCAGTGGCAGCAGGAGGCCCCATTAGCTAAAGTGGTACCTCAGGTTAAGAACAGTTTCAGGTTAAAAACGGATCTCCGGAATGAATTAAGTTCTTAACCCGAGATACTACTGTACTTCTTAATTGTATTTCAGTTCAACAATTACTTCGATAAAATACATATTTTGTTATGTGGAAATGGCTTTAGATACCTATTAGGTCCATAAATCACCATATAGCATATATTCCACACAGAAAACAACAACAATTTGCTGTTGACAAAGGACAGCTGGACATATAAAGGGCCCCATTACCTTCAGTAACTTAGGGCCTCATCAAATCTATATCTGGCCCTGATTGCACCTCCTTCCCTAAGCTGGGCAAATGCTTCCTGGGCTTAGAGAAGGAGGCACGATGCTCTGATGAGGTCCGAGAGTTCTCCCAGCTACTTCCTCCATAAAAGGTGTATCATTACATACTGCCAGAAAAAAAGCACTGGTTATTACTAGGGGCTACACATCTCTTTAGGGACGCGGGTGGCACTGTGGTCTAAACCACTGAGCCTAGGGCTTGCCGATCGGAAGGTCGGCAGTTCGAATCCCCGCAATGGGGTGAGCTCCTGTTGCTCTGTCCCAGCTCCTGCCAACCTAGCAGTTTGAAAGCACGTCAAAGTGCAAGTAGATCAATAGATACCACTCCAGCAGGAAGCTAAACGGCGTTTCCATGCGCTGCTCTGGTTTGCCAGAAGTGGCTTAGTTATGCTGGCCACATGACCCGGAAGCTGTCTGCGGACAAACACCGGCTCCCTCGGCTTATAGAGCGAGGTGAGCAGACAACCCCAGAGTCATCCACGACTGGACCTAACGGTCAGGGGTACCTTTACCTTTTTACACACCTCTTTGCTCCACTCACCACCACCCCTTTCACTTTCCCTAGCCCATTTCTGAAGTACACAAACCACCCCTCATGGCAACCTCCTGCATCTATTCCCCTCTCTCACGCACACATTGCAACTTTCTGCCCAGTTATGAAGCCAGCCACATTATGCTGCAGACCTTTTCATGACCCTGCTTCCGCCCTCATTTCCATGCGTCCTGCTCCCTCGTTTTTGCAGCCCCCTTTACACCCGCAAACTCTGATGTGACGAGGGGCGGGGGCATGACAGAACTTTATAAAACTACGAGCCAGGTTTTGAAAAGGAAAAGAAGTTTCTTTCGTGGACATGCAGGCTCAGGGCTGGCAAAAAGAAAAATTAGAATGCAGTAATGTCGTTTCGCCCCACTCAGTGTTCACATCAGAAGAGGGGATGTTTCCTTGCTCCTGAAACAACAGCACCCATTCACCTCAAACTGCAATTCATGAATCTGTCATCTGCGCATGCGCACTCATCTGTGTATGCACAATGGCTGCCTCAATTTTTTTAAAAAAATAATTTTTATTAACCGACCAATCAAATCAAATCAAATCAAATCACATCACATAAATTCCGAATTACAAAGCCGGATTTTAATTTTTTTGTTGTTGGGGGGACCCATATTTCAAATTCCGAAGGGGATTCCAATCATCTTCTTGCTGCTGTGTTAATATCCACAAATCTGTCCAAATAATGTTCATAATTCTATCCAGTCCTATCTTGCTATTCTCACATCTCATCTTGTTCGTATATTTTTCATTTTTTCTTTATGATCTCTTCTGATAATCTCCTTAAGCAGGTAAACACCAGTTATAATCCTGTGTGAATTTTTCCGTTCGTCCAATCATCATGTCGAGATGGTTTCCATATAGCATCACTTTCATAAATAAAAGCACTCTTTCCATCATTAGTCTCGCAAATCTGTCGCCTTCTTTAGTCCCTCTGAGGAGGCTCACCCACAATATGAAAACAAATCTGTTCCTCCTCCCAGACATCAGTCTTTCGACAGAACTTGCCAAAATGGTGGCGCTGTTTTTTGCTGCGTCATTCCAAAGCTCTTATACTTTCCACGATCTCCTTAAAACATGCTTTGATTAGAAAATTATCTCCACACAGTCTTAAAGCCTCAGCTTAAGTCATTTAAATGGCATTTCTGACTTGTGGGGGGGGGGATTCTTGGTTAATCACATAAAGAAAAGAAAGGAAAGTCCCCCCCCCCATCCAGTCTCGTTGCCGAACATACCGAGCCTTGGTGTGTCTTCTCATGATTTATTCCTGTTCCTCCGACCCGTCTATTTCTCAGAGATCTCTTCGGTTAGCAGTCTTTACTCCCCATTCTTCCTTGAAATATGTGCATTAGCTTCCTCCTAATTGTTTCTTTTGAAGTTGCTGCAGCTAGAGGTGCGAATCAGAGACAGCGTCCAGGAGCGCCGAAGTCCACACAAGGGCTTTCTGCCTAGTGCCCCCACCCCCTCAAATTCGGGGGTGGTATAGGGCACAGCAGGCAAGGGCAGTCCTCCCCACACGCTTGGGGGGGGGCGGGAGGCTGTTTACTCCCATCACAGCCTCTTAATTACCTCGTGTGGGTCGGAGAGATGTTATTGTCAGCCATCTTCCGATGCGCCCCTAGTGCCCCCCCCGGCTGCCTCAAATTTTCACACCATTCTGAAATGAATGCTCTCTCCAGTGAGGTTCGGCTAGTGCCTTCATTATAACCTTTAGGTGCCAGGCGAAAACATTCGTCTTTAACCCGGCTTTTGGCTGATTGACATCTGATGCCCTTTTAAAGAGGGGATTATGGAGTTCTCTGTTTTTGTTTTTATTATGTATTTTGTGTCCTTTTATGTTGTGACCTGCCCTCAGGTACATAGATATAGAACAGTACAGTGGTACCTCGGGGTATGTACTTAATTTGTTCCGGAGGTCCGTTCTTAACCTGAAGCACCACTTTAGCTAATGGGGCCTACCATTGCTGCCGCGCCACCGGAGCACAATTTCTGTTCTCATCCTGAAGCAAAGTTCTTAACCCAAGGTACTATTTCTGGGTTAGCAGAGTCTGTAACCTGAAACGTCTGTAACCTGAAGCATCTGTAACCTGAGGTACCACTGTATACAAATTTAAAGGAGGAGGAGGAGGAGGAGGAGACGAAGAAGAAGAAGAAGAAGAAGAAGAAGAAGAAGAAGAAGAAGAAGAAGAAGCAGCAGCAGCAGCAGCAGCAGCAGCAGCATATGGCTTACATTTTTTCTAGATGGAGTGAACATGGTTCAAGAAAATGCACATCAGTTTCCAGTATTTGTCAAGGAACTACAGGACTGACATGGGTTGTGGCAAAAGTTGTGTGAATGTGCCTTCAGAAAAATTAGCAGTGGGAGCACACGTATTGTGGAGCAAGCAGTAATGTGAACATACCCTGCAATTTCTGTTAAGGGATGGCAACAAACAGAACACTACAGAGACTATCCTGTGTGGCAAACATGCTCTCTGAAAAAGCAGATCTGCTGCATTCTCTGTCCTCCTGTGCCTATTGCTTTTGTAAAAAAAAACCTGTGCAATTGATGTTGCTGCTATCTCTTCTTTGATCTTGTAAAATTCACCTCAGAGATAACACGGCACTAAAGAAGCTTCTTTTGCTATTTAGAGGGATTCGTGCTACATCATTAAAAATGCTTCATTCTGCTAATGGTCCTCTTTTTCAACCAGGTTTAAAAAAATGCTTCTATTTTACACAGAGGGAAGACCAAAAAGAGAGAGGCAGATTTTGAAGTTTACAGAATCAGATCAATAACTTGCCAAAGGCATTTATGAACATTAAACAAGAGCGGCAATTCAAATGGCACGCAGAAGCCGACTAATAGCTGAACAATACAAACTGCTTTAACACTGAACAGGGCTAGGGAAATTGTTACTTGTCTATATTGGCTAATCAGAGTGGCCATCTGCCTCTTTGATCCACACTGCTTTTCACTTTTGGAGAAATACAAATGCTGGATATTTGTACTGCATGTAAAAGAAATCCGCTGGATAAATGCTTGTATTCCCCGAGCACTGTAGTTGTTGGAAAGATTCCCACTGATTTTAATGAGGCTTGCATCCAGCGCTCCAACATTTTGACTTGCACAAAGTAGAAACATCCATCAAAGTGCTGCAGTTATAACAGACACGCTCTTGGAGATACACACACCCTTCTTCGACGAAAGATTTCTTTTTAGAAATAAAATAGTTTGGAAATGAGTAGTTTGGCTCTATCTCTCTTCACAATGGAGGCTGAGCTTTGGTTTCCTTAATTTGGGTATATGTGGGTATGCTCTCCCCTGCTCAGCTGAAAAAACACACCTTCTGCCCTAGTCTCCAAAACGCAATTCTCCAGAAAAATAGGCGCTAATAGATGCATGTTGTGTGATCGTTTTTGTTTACCACCCATGTGCAGGAATGCACACAGAGACATTGCTGGCTTTAAACAGCTGCACATTTTAAGAAGAAGAAGAAATCAGAATTATAACAGATACTGCTGCATAAAGAAGCTTCTTTGCAAAAAGCAAAAGTCAGTTTCTTTGGGATGTTCTGTTCTGCCTGATGAAGACCACTCCATCCACTTCCTTGTGTAGTTGGCCCAGGAATCACACTGTGCAGAGAAAGTGATATACAGGAAGTAGAAGACTGAACACTGTTTATCTTCTCAGAGCCTGAAACGTCTGGTTCTCCCACCTAAAATACAGGGTGTGGTTTTTTGTATTTTGTTTACTGTGTACACAGCTTCAGTGGCTTTGTTCCCTAAAGTGGTCTCAAAATTTGTATAATAATTATTAATAAATACTGTACTGAAATAAGCCAGTGAATTATATTTTAAGTTGTTTTGACCACACTTTTTTAAAATTGCACTTCTTTGAAGGAGCACAAGGTGGCACATATAGGGATTCTCCTGTTTGTTTCTTCATACCAACCCTCTGAGGTATGCATACCCTCCAACATGGCACGGAGGAAAATTGGGATGGGCGTCTTTCGGAGCTGTGCTCCCACACGAGTCACGTGACTTGTGTGACACCACAGCCCCCCAAAAGGAGTCTGGTGACTGTCGCAAGAGCATGGCCCCCTAAAACAAGCATCTTTGGGGGCTGTGCTCTCACGGCAGCCAAAATGGGACATCCTGGGGTGATGGTGATGATGATGATGATGATGATGATGATGATAATAATAATAATAATAATAATAATAATAATAATAATAATAATAATAATTTATACCCTGCCCATCTGGCTGGGTTCCCCCAGCCACTCTGGGTGGCTTCCAACAAAAGATAAAAAATACATTAAAGCATCAATCATTAATTGGCTAGAATTTACAAACAGTAATCCAATGTATGCTGGAGATGTAAAATGGAAAAAGGAACAATGTACCATATTTGGTGGGGATGCAGGATCATAAAACAATCTTGGTGCAATCTACATGAAGAACTAAAAAAAAATATTTAAAATATCATTTAAGAAAAAACAAGAAGCTTTCCTTTTGGGTTTAGTAACAGAACAGATCCCCAAAAGTATGAAAAATATATTCCTATACGCAACAGCAGCTGCCAGGGTTTTGATTGCAAAAAATTGGAAAGGGAAACAAGCCTCAACAATAAGGGATTGATAAAGCAAATTTTGTGAATTTATAAATATGGCAAAATTGACCGCAATTATAAGAGGAAAATCAAACCAAAAAATGATGAAAGAATGGAGTTGCATAAAGGAATATATTGCTTTGGTATTGAAATATTGATATGAAGTCTAAGATATTGCAAGGAAAAGAGATAGAGTAGTAACAGGCATAACAGAAACGGCGGTATAAGATAGCATAAGGATGCGAGAGAAGTAAAATTTAAAAGGAAAAGTTACATATGGGTGGAGGGAAGTCATTTTTATTCTTTTTATGTCATCTTATTTTGTATTGATTATTCTAAGTGATATGTCGATATTTGAAATTTGTGGGGTTTTTTTGCTAAATAATTTAAAAATCAGTCATTAGAAACTTCCCTAAACAGGGATCCAATCAGAAGATGAGAAAGCACTTCAAATTCCTGCTTGCTATTCAGCTCTTTGTGTGATCTTAGGCAACCTTTGTCTTTCAGCCAATCTACCTGAAAGGATTGCTGTGAAGGAGAATAAGAAGGTGCAGAATACCATGGGCTTCCTGGAGGAGGAAGGGTGGGGTGGAGAAATCTAACCTAATGTAATTGTGGCCTCCTGTCTACTGCTGGTCTCCTGTCAATCACTGCTCTGTGCTTACCAAGAGTGCAAAAAGGAGGAAAGTCAGTACAGTGGAGGCAAAAGGGTGAATCCAACTTCTCATCTCATTATTTCGTGCAGATAAGTCTAAGGGGGATTTCTCTCAAATTTTCAAGTTATAAAAAACCAAGTTCCACCAGGAAGCGCAGCTGGTGGAAAACCACAGAAAGAGTCTCACCAAACCTTCTACTGACCACACTTCCTGGAATGTCTTGGGAGCAACATGGTACAACATGAGACTACATCCTATGCCATTTCAGGAAGGGGAGCCTACAAGAAACTGCAGAGGGAGTTTTGTGCTGCTCTTTCCAAATGCTTTTTAATGGGAATTTCATTTGCACCCACCTCTCCAATGAGCAGGGCCAGATTTAGGTTTGATGAGGCCCTAAGCTACTGAAGGTAATGGGGCCCTTTACATGTCCAGCTATCCTTTGTCAACAACAAATTGTCACTTTTTTGTGTGTTGAATATATGCTATGCAACTAGTCCATGCAGAATGTTGGCATCCTATATATAGAAATGAGCAAACCAGTGATATTTTAGCAGGCAGGGCCCATTACTTACATCACAATAGCCTACACAACACTGTTGCTGTATGTAGGCTTTATTTGTTTTTTATCTTATATTTTGGAAATGTACATCCAGTTTTTCCCCCCTCTAAATTTTTGGGGGTTCCCCAAGAGAGTGGGGCCCTAAGCTATAGCTTCTTTAGTTTATACGTAAATCCAGCAGTGACAATAAGTGATCAAAAAACAAACGCTTCAAAATTTTGGCACATCTCTAGCATAAAGCCAATCTGCTAATTGAACTCTGGTAATTTAAAGTGTCCTGTTAGGAGGGACATTTTCCCATTGTCTCATTCACTTTCCAATGTATTGCCTGGTATCAAAGAGAAAAAAGTTGAGTGGCTACCCAAATTGCCCCTCCAAACATCTCTGGCTTCGGTTGGAATTCTGCCACCTGCGATCTCCGGATTAGCCTTGCGATCGCCATTTCAGCTTCCCTGGTGAATCTAGGTTGCAGATAGTGGCCAAAGTCATCCATCTGCCGCTCGGCAGAAGTAAATAAAACCGAGGGTTGCTTCAGCGGTTATCTAGAAAGCAACAACCTAAATATGAGGGTTTCCAAACCCATAAAGCAAAAGCTATTGGCAGCAGCTGTCAGCACTGCCAGTCTGTCTGGAGAGATCTTGCCACTGCATGCCTCAATGCTCTCTCTAAAGAGATGTGGGCTACCTTCCAAATGCTGCACTGAGTGAATGACTGTGCTCTACTAAAATATGGTGCGCCACAGGGAGGGGGAAAAAACTTTTGGCAAACCTATGATGGGTTTTCTCCAATAGTGAAGCTGAACGGAAATGGGACGTTTTGCTAAACAGAGCTTCTCATGTACATTTCATCACAAAGGCTGCCAGACGTCCACAGACTTAGATGGCAACAACAGAGTGGTTTTTAACAAAGGAGTTATGATTAGCAGTCTGCTATTTTCAGCCTATGTTATCGGCCATAGAAAAAACACAGAAGAAGAAGAATCCTTTTATGAGGACCAAATGGTGGTCCAAATGTAGGATGCAGCCAATAACTCTTCCTTGAGCTGGATGTTCAGGTAAAGCACCAATTATTGCAATATTAGCAATGAAAATGATCAGTCATTGGGTTCTTAAGAAATTTTGAAGCCCATGTGAGCCTCAAATATGAGGACTAGTTTGTGGTCCCAATACAGGATGCAACCAAGGACCTTCTTCAGCAGGGAGGAAACCCTCAATATTTGTTTTAGTATAGGCCTCAAATTAAGCCTACAGTAATATTAGTAAGGGTGGCGCTGTGGGTTAAACCACAGAGCCTAGGACTTGCTGATCAGAAGGTCAGTGGTTCGAATCCCCACAACGGGGTGAGCTCCTGTTGCTCGGTCCTTGCTCCTGCCAACCTAGCAGTTCGAAAGCACGTCAAAGTGCAAGTAGATAAATAGGTACCGCTCCGGCGGGAAGGTAAACGGCGTTTCCGTGCGCTGCTCTGGTTCGCCAGAAGCGGCTTAGTCATGCTGGTCACATGACCTGGAAACTGAACGCCGGCTCCCTCGGCCAATAAAGCGAGATGAGCGCCGCAACCCCAGAGTTGGCCACGACTGGACCTAATGGTCAGGGGTCCCTTTACCTTTAATATTAGTAAAGGAAATGTTACAACTTAAATCACTGAACTCTCAAGAAATATTGAACCCTGTATGATCCTTAAATGTGGAAAAACATTTACCGGAGAACATCCAAAGTGTGCTCATATGCACTCCTTCCGTGATAAGATTGTTGACATATTTAGCCATATTGTGCCATTCACATATGTGGGGGTAGTAAAAGCAACTGACATAGCCGCTATAGAGTATCTACATCAAGATGATTGCTCGGTACGAGCATTGATTACTTTTTTAGATCATAATCTGGCCAGTTTCATTTTTAGAGCTAAAAACCTATTCAAAAAAGAAAGAATAGTTCTGTTAAGAATATTTGAAAATAGAGCACCTGCAACCTCTCTGATAGGGCCCAAGAGCATAGGAGTGGAAGTTCACAAAAGGGAAAAAACCAACCACCAAAACCATCGAAATAGAAAGCATAAGCTCCAGCAGGATCATCCCCACCAAACAGCACCAAATGAAAAAAAGGAAGCCTCACATCCAACTGGCGTCGGGCCTCCCACGTGGGATAGTGAGGACTCCGTTTGGGAGGAAGAACTCTCGCTGATAAAGCGATTCTGGTCACTGCATTCTCCAGCTCAAACTGAGATCCTGAAAAGATTTGATTTACTTCGAAGCAGACTAGAAAAAAAGGATGATCAAGGTGAGACAATGAAGGACCCTTATGTGCAGCCCATATCTCCCAAATGTCTGGTGGATAAGAAGACAGTGGGAGGCACCTTTAAATGTGTAGACGTGGAATTACAATCAGAGCCCCCTGTGATGTACAATAAAGTAAGACCAAAGCAAGGTGTGAAACCTCAAAGCTCCTGGCACAGCTATCTTAAATTGTCTCCGAATGAATTAGCTTCCCCCCCAACTCCAAAATCTAGCCCCAAATCACCAAGAAAAGAGGATCACTACACTCTCTCCAAGCAGCCAGCCTCGAAAAGAACCAACGGGTGTGTTTTTTTAGACACCAAAGAATTGCTGGACATGGTGGTGACATAGATCCAGCTCCCCGTAGGGCCCGGGGCCTAAAAGTGCTGTCTTGGAATATCGCGGGTTGGCACGCCAAGAAAAATAATCAACAATTTTTGTGTTACCTTAAGCAATTTGACATCATCTTCTTTCAGGAGACATGGCAGAATGACCCTATATTTCTTAATGGGTATAACTGCCACTACCTGCCTGCCTCTCCATCTCAAAGGGGCGGCAGATCTAGTGGTGGCCTAGCTTGCTTCATTTCCACGGAGCTAGCGCACTCCCTAACAGCCCTACCCAGCTGCAATTCCTTAGCAACAGCCGCTCTACTTAGCTTCAAGAGAACTATTCTCTTGCTGGTCAATGTCTATATTCCCCCAGGCCAAAAAAAATCCGTTGTTAAGGCTACATGGGCTGAGCTAGAGGCGTTTTTAGAGCCTCTCGAATCTACTTACCCGTCTGCCCTGACTATTGTGTGTGGAGACTTCAACGCTCGTATAGGAACAGATGACAACAGTCTATACACTCATTTCAACCAATTTATGGACCCTGAAGAACAGACGGATATTGGCGCGACACGTCTGTCCAAAGATAGTAGAAGTAATTTCCCAGGTCTCTGCTTAGTGCAGGCTGCTAGACGGAGGGAACTGCTGATATTAAACGGCAATATAGAGGGGGACCGCCCCGGGGAATATACCCATTTCTCCAAGGCTGGGGGAAGTGTTATAGATTATATCTTAATCTCAAGATTTGCTCACAGCTTTATAAGGAAGTTTCAAGTGGGCCATAATACTCTGAGTGATCACCTACCTCTAATTTTAGAGCTTGCAGGTGGGCCTTTTGACTATTCTATTGCCGAGCCACAATATATACCTTCTGTAAATTTGGATATACCTGCCCCCAAAAGACTCAAATGGTCCCCAATATTGAATGAAAACCTAACCCTCCTTCTTCAGTCAGTGGAGTTAAAGCTTATTCGCTCCGCTATTGTATCAGGAAATTCAGCAGCTGCGATTATGGAACGCTTTAAATTACTCTTGGAAAGATTGAAACCCCATTTAACAACAGTGATACATAGCTCCGCTACAAAGAGGGCAAAGGACGGAGCTAGCTGGTTTGACCTGGAGTGCAGGCAAACAAGGAGACAAATGAGAACAGCCTACCGGAGATACAGGAAATCAGGGACTGCCCTCCTACTTAATGCTTATATTTATCTGAGACGGTCGTACAAACAATTATTAAGGAGAAAGAAACTGGAAGCTGAAAGAGCCGCATGGCACAGGTTGGTTAAGGCATCGCACGAGAAAGATACTACTTGCTTTTGGCGAACCATATCTGGTCTACTGGACCAGGAGCGTACTAATTCCATCTGTACAGTGGAACCAATGGAGTGGTTGCGCCATTTTCAATCTTTGTTCTATGACCAGGAAGCCCAACATTACAAACTATGCATTCAACTGGAGGACCTACCTCATTGGCCAGCAGTAACTGCGAAGGAAGTTGAGAATTTAATCGCACAATTAAAGAACAACAAGGCCCCAGGGAATGATTACATCCCTGCCGAACTTCTGAAGTCCAACATTGGCTGGTGGGCCCCCCTGCTGGCGTCTTTATTTTCTTGGATCGACTCAACGGGTTTACTCCCAGATGGTTGGACTGAGGCAATAATTATCCCAATCTACAAAAAAGGACCCATGACAGATCCGGCGAGTTATAGACCAATCAGCCTTCTGCCTATACCCAGCAAACTATATGCCAAACATCTTTATACCAAGCTAACTAGCTGGCTGGAAACTGAAGCTATTCTAGCGGAAGAGCAAGCGGGTTTCAGGCAAGGCAGATCCACCATAGACCATTGCTTCACCCTAGCCTATTTAATTGACAAATATGCCAAAAAATCCCGTGGGGTGTTATATGCAGCCTTTATTGATCTAAAGGCTGCTTTCGATTCAATTCCACGTGTAAGACTCTGGGACAAATTGAGCACCTCTAGCATAGACAAAAGACTATTATTTCTGATCAGCTGTTTATACAAAGACACGGTGCTGCATGTAAGAACTTCGTTAAATGGCCATCTTATAGGACCAGTTCCTGTCAGTAAGGGGGTCAAGCAAGGCTGCATCCTGGCCCCAGTTCTATTCAACATCTACATCAATGATATGGTTAACTGTTTGTCATCTCCGGACTTCCACGCCCCCAAACTGGCTGACAAAGCAATATCAGTGCTTTTGTACGCTGACGATGCGATACTCCTATCTCGAACAAGAATAGGTTTAAATAGGCTCATAGATGAATTCTCAGCATACTGTAGAAGAGAGCAACTTGCAATAAACTATCAGAAAACCAAAATCATGGTTTTTGCAAGGAAACACAGACAGTACAGCTGGAGGATGGATAACCAGACAATTGAACAAGTCAAAGCCTTCAAATATCTGGGTATCGTTTTCCAGTCGACCGGGTCCTGGGATGTCCACCAAAAATGTGCCAAAGAAAAAGCTGCTCAAAGCATCAAGATGCTGTCCCGCTTCTTCTACACGAAGGGGGGCAGATACATCCCAGCAGCCCTTGAAGTTTTTCAAGCAAAACCTCTGGCGCAGTTACTGTACGGGGCGCAAATCTGGACGGGGATCCATTGCTCCAGTCTTGAAACTGTCCAGTCCAAATTTCTAAGGCAGATACTCGGTGTCCCCTCCTGTGTTCCAAACGCAGCATTGCGACTCGAGGCCTGCCTTCCATCTGTGGAAACTCGGACCTGGCAGAGAACATTTAATTATTGGCTTCGTCTTAATCTGAATCCTCCTGGTCTACTGCCGCTAGTAATGCAAGACCCTCACGAAAGCAAGTGGTTTAAAACTGTGCATCAAAAACTCCTTACATGCGGTCTGCACTCACAGTCCCTACTATCAATGGGCCTCATTAAAGCAAAGAGTCTAATAGGCCAGCGCCTGAAAGACATTGAACGACAAAACAACCTGACTATCTTAAAGAAACTGTGCCCATGGTATACCTACTTTCCCCCTTCTCATTTTGACTCTCCAGCCTCATATTTGTCTAAACTAACCATCCCAAAATACAGACGTGCCTTTACATTGGCTAGATGGGATGTTCTTCCCTCTGCTGTACTCGAAGGTCGTTACCAAAAGACTCCATTTGAAAAACGACTCTGCCCATGTGGAGATGGTAACACGGAAACAGTGTCCCACGTCCTTCTTTCTTGCCCCCTTTACAAAGACCTAAGGAATGAGATTATTACTCCACTCATTCTCTCCAACCCCGGCCGTTCAACAGACATTACACTGTATTTTCTATTATCTGATACGGATAGTCAGATAACAGAGAAGGTCGCGAGGTACATCGAGAGAGCTGCGAAATTGAGGGCCACCATCTGAGTGACAGACCTGTTCACCCGACGGACCTCCTTTTGCCTGTTCTTTTCTTCCTTTTATCCCTATTCTCACTTTTAACTTTTGTACAGCTGTGGCCTGTTGGCTTTGCTAATAAAGTTTTGATTTGATTTGATTTGATATGTGGGACCTTACACAGCCATAGGCAACATTCCTATAAAATCCCTGCTCCCAAAATGCAGTGGGGAAACAAAAGAGGGAGGGAGGGAGAACTAAGGGCAATGAAGGCAGAAGGAGAGCAAATATGTTTACGCCTACTTAAAACTCAGTTACAGTTGGGAATGGGAATGGATAAATAAGCCGAAAGACATTCATAAGACATGAGTTTTGAGGAACGATTTGAAACAAGAGAAGTTGCACTATATACATGTTCAGGGAGGAACTATTTGTATACAGTGGTACCTCGGGTTAAGTACTTAATTCATTCCGGAGGTCCATACTTAACCTGAAACTGTTCTTAACCTGAAGCACCACTTTAGCTAATGGGGCCTCCTGCTGCCGCCGCACTGCCGGAGCACGATTTCTGTTCTTATCTTGAAGCAAAGTTCTTAACCTGAAGCACTATTTCTGGGTTAGCGGAGTCTGTAACCTTAAGCCTATGTAACCTGAAGCGTATGTAACCCGAGGTACTGAGGCATCTGATCAAGGCCTGTATTTTAAAATGAACTTAAAGATATATATTTGCAAATGTTTGTATGTTTCATGCCAGGCAGAAAAGCAGCTGGCTAAGTACTCTGGCAGTTGTTTATCTTCCTGCTCTCCTGAAAAAGGGCCCCCCTGATTTATAGCAGTAACAGGAGACAAGTTTCTCAAAGTTGTAAAAGGGAATTACAGGCTGGGAGCAAAGGTTATACTGACCCTACATATTACAGAATACAATCAAGCTGCAAAAACACTAATTAAGAGTTGGTAAATAGTAAGATCTCTGTTTAGATAGAATTTAATACCATGAGCCATCTGTTTTAGTCATTTGTTTTGGAATGCAGGGGCAGCAGGGGCAACAGGGGCCAAAGGTGATCTGGTAATTAAGGTGCCTTGTCGAGGCAAATGTAAGATATATGGCTACTTGTCTGCCATTTATGGATAGAAGGAAATATAGCTCTTTGTCTCCCATAAAAGGTAATAGGAAATGGGTGTATCTTTTGTGATTGGTTCTAGCAAACAGCCAATAGGAATTTCAACCAGGCTGATTGGACAGAGGCAGCCAAAGGAGGAGCAAGGGGGCTGGGCTGAGGGAATATAAGTGCTGGCCATCAGGGCTGGAGTGGGCAGAGCTTTGGTATCCATATACCACTGTGCCTCTCATTTATTTGTCTGACAAATAAATTATTATTTTAATTTCTCTATTGCTGCGTTGAATATTTCATTACAGCTAAGCGTTAACCACAAGCAGGTTGCTACAGTACCACTGTATTGGCAATATTTGGGTGAGGAATGCACTTCTTCCGTTCATTCACTGAAATGCAGATGTGCTAGTGGTCTTCCCCCTGCCTCTGACACTCCTCTGGAAGATGGCTAATTTTAGAAGCACAATTAATTTCTTTTTCTTTAGAAAGTCTTTTGAGCTATACTGGAGGCAGAATTAATCGGCTTTGCCTGTCTGTGTGTTTTTGCATTATTTTATGGAGTCGCTTGCTCTTTGATGGTTTTACAACAGAGACCGTTGGTCTTGTTGCATTTATGCTGCTTGAGTGATTTCTCTTTTAAAAAAAATACGTCATGAGCCACTTTGAGACTCCCCTGTGTTGAGTCCAAGGAACGGGGAAATTAAATAACCAAAAGAATGTATCTAGACGGGCAAATTCATGACTGTGCCTTCCTGTAACAGTGCTGTTTTATAATACAATACTTCCATTCCATACATATTGCCCTCTTCCTTCCCAACCTCTTTGCCATTTTTAATTCCAGTGTGGCTTCAGATGAACACAGGCCATCCAATAACCACCCAAAAGCTTACTTCTTGTGTTCAATATTCACACTGCTGACATCTAAAGCCTCCAACCATGTTTGTTACCCCAACATTGCCCCTCTTTTTTTGCAGCCCCTCAATGTTTTGGGGGAGTGGAGAGGTGGCAATGGTAGCTGTCAGGTGAATCTCCCATTCGTATCAAAGAAGCAGGTGCGGAACGTTCTAGTGGGCTGTATTCAATCTACTCTACAGCATTTAGGAGTCTAGAAAGGTGTTGTCTACAGTCATACCATTGGTCTACCTAGCTCAGTATTGTCTACATGGCCTGGCAGTGGTTCTCTAGGCTTTCAGTAAAAGGTATAATCTGATCTTCCTGGAAATGTCATATTCTCCAATATTTTTCCAATGAAAATAGGGACGTCCTATTCCATAATAATAATAATAATAATAATAATAATAATAATAATAATATTTATACCCCACCCATCTGACTGAATTGCCCCAGGCACTCTGCTTCCAACACATATAAAAACATAATAAATATTAAACTTTTTTTAAAAAAATCCCTATACAGGGCACCCTTCAGATTTCTTCTAAAGGTTGTATAGTTACTTTTCTCCTTGGCTTGGGGGGCTCGCATAATTCCATACCCTCCAACATTTCTCTGGTAAAAATAGGGATGTTCCAAGGAAAAGTGGGACATTCCAGGATTAAACCAGGACAGATTCTATAAATCCAGGGTTGTCCCTGGAAAATAGGGACACTGGAGGGTCTGAGATGTCAGGAATTGAAACTGGGAGCCTGTGTATTTGAAGCAGCTACAGCCCTCCTGTTAAAAAAGGTACTGGAGAAAGAAGGAGAAAATGCAATTTGTTGCAATACATCAAATATTTATTTTGTTTTTATTTTTAGCACTTAAATTTTGTTTCTAACTTAAAAGCCTATAACAACATACAATCTAAATCAGCTCCCTCATGTTGCACCTAAGGCTGCACCCCACCTAAGCACATCTACGAAGGCTCAAGACCCTTTGAACTCATCGGGACGTACGTCTGAATAAATATGCGCTATCAAGATGGCCGCATGCCAGAGTTCAGAAGCAAACTCCCCTGCTTATCTTGATAGACCAGCGTTCAAATGCATTATGGCCATATGCCTTTCAAAGAGTTCAGAAGCAATCGCCTCTGCTTATCTTGACTGCCCAAGCAGACGGCCCAAAATTGCACTCTAAATATAGCCGCACGTCTTTAAGAGTTCTTGATAGCGCAGCGTTCAAAATATGCCCGTATGCCTTTGGTTCGGCTGCATCAAATTTCAGCTTTATGACAACAATTATTTATACTCCTTCAGTATACTCCAGCCTGCTAAAAGAGCTGAAGGGAAGGGGGGGTGAAGAAAGCATATAAATGATTGATTATTTTCAGGGCCACGTATACAGGCCCGTTTGCCTGATTCCTGCGATGATGCTGTGAGACTGAGTGCTTTCTGATGTTCCTGTTGCTCAGAACTCGAGGGCAACACCAGTCACTGTCTTTTGTGAGATGGATGGCTGTCATTACTACTAGGCATCTACTGCTTACGGTTTAAGAAGCCTAATATACATGCTGCATAGCCTATTGCTTCATTGAAAAATGAACCTCCTTAAGCGGCATCGCTCAGGTAGTTCTTTCTTCCCTGGAATGCAGTGTGTCTGTGTTTGCCTAATGGGAATGATAGATCCCCGTTCAGAATGAAAGCGGCATAATGATCACAGAGTCCACCTTACAAGAGGAATCACATTTGTCATGCATAGAAAGAACCGAGCGAGAGGAGATTCCAGGCTTGCTCACTCTGCAGTGTCTTGAATGGGGAACTAATTTAAAATGAAGAAAGCAAACCTCCATCTCCACCACCAAGAATACAGTATTATACAAGTGGATTTTTTCCCTTTTCTAAATTCTATTAAGGGTATATAAGACCGCCACTCAGGGCTCGTTTGGAATGTACTAGTTAATTCATTCTACTAGCGAGCTGTTTCTCTGATCCAGGCTAGATATGGCACAAATGTGGCTCAGCTACTGTCACGAGGGCTGGCAGGGAAATGCCAGGCCCCACAGGTCAAGAAGAGGCAATAGGCTAGAACGCAATTGACTTTTTACACACAGAAAGTAACATAGTGAGGTCTTCCTGACTTGATTCCTTCCGCTTGCAAAGTTGCAGGAATCTGAGCTCCAGTCCTGCCTTTCCCCTCTAACAGGGGTGGAGGAAGGGGGGTGCGGTGGGGGTGAACTGCCCCGGGCGCCCTAACTGAGGGGAGTGGCATTTGATGCACCGCCCGCGACTCCCAAGCCTACCCCGAGCCATCAGGGGAAGGGGGGAGCTACACTGCCTTGCCAGTGGCATTCCCCCCTTCCCCCTTCGTTTTGACAGCTGGGGGAGGCTTGGGAGTCGCAGGCGGGTGGCGCGCCAAACATCCGCCATCAGCAGCTGGCTCTGCCCCCAGGGGCGGCTCGCTCCACCCCCGGCTGCAGGGTGCATGTCCCGCTCCGTGCACCCGAGCAGCTATCCCGCACCTGGGAGGGCACCCTGTGCGCCCCGCACTCCTCGGGAGTGACCCCTGTCATGTGACAAAGACACATGAGAGCAGAAGCAGCAAAGCAGGCTGGGAAGTGCTGGGACTGCACAATCATTTGGGCCTACTAAAGTTATTCAGGCCCAACTGCTAACTGTTGAGTCCCTCTGACATGTGACTTAGCAGCCAGTTTCGCTTTGTGCTCTCTGTAAGATTTCAGTGAGAGTCTGTCTGCCATAGCTGTGAACAGAGTCAGTGTGTAATCTCAGTCAAAGTGTTTGGAACCATGTTGTTTATGAAGAAGTTTATTTTAACTCAGTAGAGCTTTTATTCTTTAAAACTCTGCATTATTAATTTACGCTGTGCGTCACGCCCGGCCTGGGCAGCACAGGCATATTCTCCACTGCTGCCCTCTAACCTCTAACCTAGGAGCCCTCCCCAAAAGATGGAGGCTGTGATGTGGGAGCAAGCTCCTCCTCTGGATTAGTCTGGCTCGTTGCTTGGCGATGCAGAGTGCAAGAGGAAGAGAGCCAGCAGGGCTGAGACTGCCCTGTTGCAGGATGTATCCTCTGATTCCTCCCTGTCTATGTTGGTGCTCACTCTGAGATGCTCAACCTCTAGCCCTGTCCTGGAAGGCCCTTCTTCCTCTGCCCCTCCCCCCCAATCTCTCTACTGTCCTGTTGACAACACCTCCCAGCTTGATCTTTCTCCATTGTCGCACTACCAGGACTTGGGATCTAAGTCCTCATCTTCTCCATCTTCCCTGTGGGGGTGTGTGCTCCAGGGCAGTAGGCTCCCACTGTTAGAATTCCTGCTCTATGATTGCAGTCATGGGATTGTTGTCTTTCACACGACGGCATATGTTTTGACTCCACAGGGTGGGAAGTGCCGGAGACAGGATGTTTGTGTTACTGTGTTCCGTGAAGTGGGACCATTGTCCTTTGTCCTTTTTCCTCTTTGCTGTCTGATGCTACAGAGAGAGGGAGCCATGTTGCCAGTGCTCTGTGTGCGTTTATATGTAAATAAAGTAAATAAAGTAGATTAGCCAAAATGCTGAGTTGCTGAGGTCTGTCATGCATGATGCGCAAACTCTGCGGATCCCTAAGTGCGCTGGTGTCGGTTGGCATTGGTCGTTGTGATGATCGGGCAGAAGAAAGCTTATGAAGCTCCCAAACGATCAACCAGGAGGGAGGGAGCATGCCAGTCGGGCATGTATCTCTGCCAGGGTCCTACTCGAGTGTAGGCTGAACTCCTGACACCCACCACTCTTCCTCATCCAGTTCCTGACAGCTCCATGTTACCTGGCATGCAAATAGTCCTCAGGGGTTTGCAAGATTTCATCTATATTTTCAGCATTTTTATTCCAGGGATTTTGGCTCTGTTTTCAGCGTCCGGTTGTCAAGTGGCTGTCAGGAGAATGCAAGTTCCTCCACAGCTCAGGAAAACGAGTCCCTGCTTCTGCTCTTCCTACTTGAAATAACATCATAGAAAATAAAGCTATAAAAATACACTTCTTCTTATTAGATTTTCTGGAAATCAACTACAGAGGAGCCACCCAGGCAAGAAACATGGGCCTCAAACTCTGAGTGTGACTGTGCCATGTGGAGAAGTCCCAGAGCTGACCTTGGGCAGTAAAATGTCTGCATGCTCTCGACTGGCTCCACCCACCCAGGCTGGTCATTGGGCACCCATTGGGCAAGAAGAGCTATAAAAGGCTTCCTGTTTGGCCTAGGACTTTGCCTTGGCAAGAATGGTCTACAGCACATTCTGGGTTGATGTTCAGAACCATTCATTAACCATCACAGGTTTCGAAATCACACTATTTTCCATTAGAGCATTTGCAATCATCCAGAAGTTTTGCTGATATCAAAAGTTCAGCTTGGCCAAGAGACAGAGGGTGTGTGTGTGTTCATGCCTGATATTTTGAAATGTTGTTACAACCAATGCAAGTTGTTTTTTGTGAGATGCAGTTTACAAAGGAAGCATCTCTTGAATTACAGAGCCAGCACCTGAGGTGAACATCTCACAAATTGTCCACACCAATTTGGTTACAGGTTTTTGGTTTTTTTACTGTATTAGTTTATACCAGAATTTTGGGAGCAGTGTATGGATTCATGTCTATAACATTTGTCCTCATCTTCGGAGCATATGATGGCCAATTACATGTGGTAAGATAAAAGGTCCCCTTCATGGATCACTGCCTTGCCGTGGCGAAGGGGCTTGAATAACTCAGAGAAGCTATGAACTATGCCGTGCAGGGCACCCAAGATGGACAGGTCATAGTGGAGAATTTTGACCAAACGTGATTCACCTGGAGCAGGAACCGGCAAGCCACTCCAGTATCCCTGCCAAGAAAACTCCATGGACAAAGACAACAGGCATATAAAAGTTATGACGCTGGAAGCTACCAGCATGAGTTTGACCAAACTGCAGGAGGCAGTGGAAGACAGGAGTGCCTGGCATGCTCTGGTCCATGGGGTCACGAAGAGTCGGACACGACTAAACAACAACAACAACAAAGGTAAAAGATAAAGGACCCCTGGACGGTTAAGTCCAGTCAAACTTGACTATGGGATGCGGCGCTCATCTTGCTTCGGGCCGAGGGAGCCGGTGTTTCTCCACAGACCCAATAGAGCCATTTCTGGATGTGGAGCGCTCTGTTTAGCAGTAGTACCAAGACCTTCAAATCTGGAAAGTGTGTTTTGAAGGTCTGCAGCCACATAGGCCATGGCAGCTTCCCATTAAGAAATATTCCCCCTCCATTTATTAATTACCCAACAGCTTGATAGCTTGTGAATTTTGCGACAGATTGCCATGACATTAGTCATGGCTAGCACCATAACCCCTCTCCCCTGATCAATGTGTTGACAATGTCTCATCTCTGTCTGAACTTACACCCATGAGGTTCATTACATAAATTATGTGTCATTGTTTTTCAGTTCACAATTAACAAACATCATGTGATTTTTGAATCAGCTATTTGCAATCTGAATGTCTGTTTAAATGAATGTCTAAATGAATGTCTAAAGGAGCAAACAATTTTAAGGTATCAGTTTTGTGAATTGATATTTTAATTCACAACTTTGAATAATGTTTTTTGTGTGTGACTAAAACATTCATGCACATTAAACTAGGTTAACCAGAATAGTTTATGACTCCTATTAAACAGGCTACTGGTCTGTGCTAAGGCTGCCTACATAGTAGTACATACAATTTTTATCTCTACCTGTGCCACTTATTTGCCATAAAAAACTCCTCATGGATTGTCTCAAATAAGATTAGTCTCCATTAGTGATAATGGAGGGATGAATAAGTCTGAGAGGTCATTACAAATATAGACATTGGCCAGCAGTTTATTCTTGTTTATCAACTTCGTATTCCATGATTACTAAGAGTCTTGAAAAGGACAACTCAAGCTCACCAAGCTCATTACGCTTGCAGGTTGTCCTTTGGTCTGAGTGCACAGCTAAAAGCTTTGGAGGTCTAAAAATGGAATAATGCATTATCTTTACACAGTTATTTTTGTAGCCGAGATACCCCTTATCCTTTAACTATTGAATGAATGAGCAACATACACTTTAATGGACATGTCTGTTTAAATTTTCTTTTACTGACTATCAGTTTTGCCTCAATTGCCTATACGCTGTTTGTTTGTTTGTGTGTGTGTTTGCATTCCATTCTTGCTATAGACAAGTGAGAAGAGGAAGGTGTGACTGGTTTGCTACATCCCAATACAGTGGTACCTTAGGTTAAGTACTTAATTCATTCCGGAGGTCCGTACTTAACCTGAAACTGTTTTTAACCTGAAGCACCACTTTAGCTAGTGGGGCCTCCTGCTGCTGCCGTGCTGTCGGAGCACAATTTCTGTTCTCATCCTGAAGCAAAGTTCTTAACCCGAGGTAATATTTCTGGGTTAACGGAGTATGTAACCTGAAGCGTATAAGATTATCCTTCCAGGTCCCTTTTACACTTCAGTAACTTATGTTATATAATGGTGACTTTTTTTAATTAATATAATGTCATGCTATATTTTTTAACAACCTAGTGACACACTATATTTTGCATGAGCAGTAAACTTCTGCTAGATTCCAATAGATTTCCAGAAGTGGTTTTTATGGCATGTGAAAGATCACATAAAATGCAAAAACAATCAGGTAAGGAGACATCATGAAGACAGGATAAAGTGCCTTCTGAATGCAGCCAAAGTGAATTAAGGTGTCAATAAAATTAGCGCAAAAATAGCTATTACATCTGTGTCTAAGAGGTGAAATATTCCTCCTGCTTGCCGCAAAGCGGCTTTATTGATGGGAGCTAAGCACATTGATTTTCATCCTTTCTGCCAATCTGTCAATTCCTATTTCCCCATATTTGGAATAAATTAAAATCAAAAACTCAAGAGACTTATTTGACAAGTTCAGATAGCTTATTGAAGTGCTTTTCTGTGGGATGGGTTTTAATTGGTAGAAGAGGATATATTAATTGCAATTTATCCTTCCAGGTGTGGGTTGAACAGACTTCTCTCACCATTGACAGAAAAATTAAAAGCATAGGAATTAAGCTGTAAAACCTTGTTTTGATCAAGTCCAGCTATGACCCGGAAGCTGTATGCCGGCTCCCTCGGCCAGTAAAGTGACATGAGTGCTGCAACCCCAGAGTCAGCCACGACTGGACCTAACAGTCAGGGGTCCCTTTACTTTTACCTTTAAAGCTATCAGTAGCTACCAGCCACGCTATGTTCTTCCTCCAGTGCGCAGTGTGCCTCTGAGTGTCAGTTCCTTGAAATTACAAGTGGGAAGAATGCTGTTGTGCTTAGGTCCTATTTGGAGGGTTCCTGTAGGCATCTGATTGGCTACTGTCAGAACAGGAAACTGGATTAGATGGTCCTTTAGCCTAATCCTGCAGAGCTCTTCTTCGGTTCTTATATATCTAAATGTAAAAATTCACTGGATAAAAATCATGGCCTTTCTGTGTAGATACAGAAATCTGGGCAACTGATTTTAACTGATGATCCAGGATAAATCACATTAAAGGATACCAAAGCTTCCCTACATCCTAATTCTCAACATGAGATTGTTGCATCTTAAAACCAATGGGGATCTTTCCTCTGAATGTAATACATTTTACACTAGACCAGCCATTTCAGCTTGGGAAATCAAATTTACTACTTAAAATATATCTTCATTAATTTCACCCTGGCATCCTTATTTAATGAGCTTGTCTTAATAACAAAAATTTATGGATGCTTCATTCTTTCTCTGTGTATGGAATGATTTGCATCAGAGAATAAACTGCACCGAACTATAATGACGCAAGTAGGATGCTGGGCTTAGGCAGCCCAAATATCAGAGCATTCTCCCCCCCCCCCATCAGTCAAATCATGAGGGGAAGATATTCTAAAAATGTAAAAATGATTGCCATTCTCAAATATAACAGAGGCACCATGTGGACTCAGCAGACAAAACAGCGCATGAATTCGGTGTGACTGAAATGGTTTCCTAACGGAAAGCGCAGATGCTTTAATTGTGCTAATCAGTAAAACCATCTTTTTGAAGTTCCTCAGTTGAATCAGTCGTGTTGTGCTCTGCTACCTGGCTCCTAACATGATGTGGCTGAGGACAAATGCTAAGAGGCATCTGTAGCAGAACAGGAAGGAAATCAAAAGGATGAGATTTCAAGGGAAGCAGGACCACCAAATAGACTAATATTAAAGGCACTTCATGACCAGTGTTAGTCAATGACATAACAATGTTCACTGTCAGGTCCTGATATTGAAACTGGACTGAAAAATTAAAACATAGCAGAGCAATTCAGCCCCTTCTCCCTGCTTACACTGGACTGGTAGTGTTGCACACATTGCAATGAGGTGTTTCTCTACTTGGCTTACCCAGATAACCTTGCTGCCAGCAGCGTCACACAAGTCACTCCACCAGGGGCAAACTTCCCTGAACACGCGGGCAGGTGGGAGGCCCTCTGGTGTCATACCCAACAGCATAGCCCAGCAGAAAGCTGTGAAATGGGGCGTTCTGATGGCACAGGGCTGGCATGGGATCCAGGCCCCATTGCTTTTCCATTTGGACTTGATCTTCCTCTCCTCTCCTCTTCTGCTCTGGTTAGGATGGGGGAGGCATTCAATTTGAATTCATCTTTAAAGGGGAACCTATCAAATCTGCACTTTCTAGAACAACACATGAACCAAAGCACAGCCATTCTTCAAAATTCATGCTTCTCTGAATTTTGCAATGCAGTTTTCCAGCCAAGGAATGTGCATATATATTTGGAAAGGAAATACAAATGTGCAATGTGTTGGGGGAAATGGCTTTGCAAAATTGCATATAGAAATGTGTTTAGAAGGAGATATTTGCACTAAAATGCTGGTGAATTTTCATGAAATAGAAAAACAGAATGTAGAGTTGGAAGGTTCGTGTAGTCCAACCCCCAGCAATGCAGGAATTTCAACTAGTTCACAGATTACCATCCAATGTCTGCTAAAAACCTCCAGTGAAGGAGAGTCTACCATCTTCAGAGGGAATCCATTCCACCCCCAAGCAGCTCTTACTGTCAGAAAGTTCTTTCCGATGTTTAGTCGGAATCTCCTTTCTTGTAAGTTGAATCCATTGGTTTGCCACCTACTCTCCAGAGCAGGAGAAAGCAAGCTTGTGCCATCTTCCATGTGACAGCCCTTTAGATGTCCGAGGATGGCTATTATATCTCCCCCCAGTCTCCTCTTTTCCAGGCTAAACATACTATATATCTATATCTGCAGATTGCTGAATATATGTGAGAAACAGAATTTAAGATTGGAAAGAATGAGAAACTGAGAGAACCAAAATTATCAGATTTATCCATCCTTAGCTGTGGCCATCAAGAACATCAGGGCTGTCTATTGTGCTGTGACTCCATTTTTCTACAGAACCCTGACAGTGGTAGTGCAGAGTTAGGTAAAGGGACCCCTGACCATTAGGTCCAGTCATGGCCGACTCTGGGGTTGCGGCGCTCATCTCACTTTATTGGCCAAGGGAGCCGGCGTACAGCTTCCGGGTCATGTGGCCAGCATGACTAAGCCGCTTCTGGCGAACCAGAGCAGCGCACGGAAACGCCGTTTACCTTCCTGCCGGAACGGTACCTATTTATTTACTTGCACTTTGACGTGCTTTCGAACTGCTAGGTTGGCAGGAGCAGGGACCGAGCAACAGAAGCTCACCCCGTTGCGGGGATTCGAACCGCTGACCTTCTGATCGGCAAGTCCTAGGCTCTGTGGTTTAATCCAAAGTGCCACCCGCATCCCTTTGAGTGCAGAGTAAGTTGCATTCTAAAAGTGCAAACCTAACCGTGCCTGCTCAGACGAAAGCTCTATTGAATTCAGTGGGGCTTGCTTCCAGGTAAACTGGGTTAAGATTGCAGCCTAAAGCAATGATCATTTTTTCTTTATTTTCAAGATCGGGAAAATAATATTTAATGGAATGTTAAATGGCACCCTCTTCAAGTGATTATCAGGGTGTGAGTCTCCTGTTGCTTCCACACTGAGCATGCAGCACACTGCTGGTTCTGTTGGATTAATGTTTTCTAGCGAGTCCTTTTTGGCCAAGCCGTACTTTTTCACACACACAATGCTTTCAATTCTCTGGCTTGTACTTTTAGCTAAGTTCAAACCCGAAATCAGTTGTCTGTGTTACTGGTGGAAAAATGGCTCGGCTAACAATAATGAAACATGAAGGCGCGAGGAAAATCAATAAACCTGTGAAGAAACTTCTTCCTACTGCATTGTTACAAAGGCAAAAATAACCTCAATGTTCCACATCTTTATGTACCTTCATAACAGTCTGATACAAAACACAGCAGAACACCCATTTCATCTTGATTATTGGAATCAGGTGATTATCTGCAGTCTCTTTCTGTTTCCCTGTAGGCTCAGATTTTAACTCCTCATAATCTATGTCTTCATTTTCTTGAGCTTTTGTTTATAGAAATATTTCCTTCCTCCTCCAGGCCTTGATTTCCAAAATTGTGGATTTCCCCATCCTTTTTCCCAACCCCGTCCCTGGAAAGAAATGAGTAACATTGCCCACAAAGCGACTGCTAACATTTTGCATTTGTCATAACATATTCAGCACCTCAGAGACACTCACATATCAGGGACGCCAAGTCTGTTTCACACACTACACATCAAGGCATCTAAGGTCGCCACCAATTGACGACTCAACAGGGAGTTGTCGCAATCACAGCTCCCCTATTGAGTAGCTCTTTGCAGACACTCAGAATGGGGAAATTGCACTTGGAAGACTGTGCCTGAACCTGCAATGTGTTCTTTGGAAGGTCTGAGAAGCTATGCACGCTCATCAGATGTACAAAGTTCTCCTGACAAGAACTTTGGATTTAAGTGTTTGCAGATGTATACAGGCCGCATTCACACTAGAGATGGGAGATAAATTTGATTCAGTTCTCGTCTAAATGTGAACCTATCTAATATACACTTTCCAGAACAATATGCAAACCAAAGAACAACGGTCCTTAAAAATTCACATTTCACCAATTCTTTTAGTGCAGTTCTTCACCCCTGCTGTCAGTCTGGGCAAATTTGCCTCACCTGCCTCTTAACTGGAAAGACTCAGGTTGGTCTCTCCCAGCTAGATTTGGGCAGGAGGACTCAATGGGACAGGATGGACTGGCCTCCCCACCTCCTTTGTTCCATTTTTTTGCCTTGCAGTGCCTTCTACCCAGACACTGAGGTCTGGCGCTGAGGGCCTTCTGGCGGTTCCCTCACTGCGAGAAGCCAGGTTATAGGGAATCAGGCAGAGGGCCTTCTCGGTAGTGGCACCCGCCCTCCCACCAGATGTCAAAGAGAAATACAACTACCAGACTTTTAGAAGACATCTGAAGGCAGGCCTGTTTAGGGAAGCTTTTAATGTTTGATGCATTACTGTATTTTACTTTGTTGGAAGCCGCCCAGAGTGGCTGGGGAAGCCTAGCCAGATGGGTGGGGTATAAATAAATTATTATTATTATTATTATTATTATTATTATTATTATTATTATTATTATTTTCCCCTTTCCTCAATGGTGTGGGCTTTGGCTAGCCACCATTTTCCAGGGCTAAGTAGGATTTTGTGAGGAGCCCCTGGTACTTGGTGGTACTTGGGACTCTCTGATTTTGCCTGCTTCACACTGTAGGGTCTGCTCTTTTGATTCGATGCAGTTCACCATGGGCACTTAAGGAAAAGTAAATCCTTAATTCACTGCCACCCTGAGGTATTACGAGGGTAAGGGGCACTCGTGAGCCTGTTTCCTGGTCTGCGTGCCATGGTCAACCAACTGGGCCAGAGAACGCAGTTTGGGCTTCGATTGTCTAAGACTCGCTCAACAAGTAGTGAAACACTTCTCCCATTCTGAGAGCAGATTATGTGGGAACCTACATGCTCAGATGATGCAGGATACTTCCCTCATCCTTATTGATTCCCCTGCCTGTACCTAATCATTTGGCAAATTGGCAGATCCTTCAATTTGTGATATTTTAATATATATAGCCTTTCCTTTTTTTCTTTTTTAACAATCTAACTGCAGTCGTACCTTGGTTTTCAAACAGCTTAGTTCCCAAATGTTTTGGCTCCTGAATGCCACAGACTGGAAATGACTGTTCTGCTTTGGTTTTCCAACGTTTTGGAAGTCAAACTGGCTTCTGGAATGGATTCCATTCGACTTCCAAGTACAGCTGTTCTTGTTTTGAGTCTTCTTTCCAGGTGTGGGGGTAGTTGAGACATTGCAAGTTGCCTGCATCCATCTGGGAAAATTCTTTGACAGTGTGGATGTTAGGGACTGGGCAGAGGAGGAATGGTGGAGACCACCTCCCCATCCTGACCCTTCCAGGGAGGAGGAGGAGGAATACAGTATAGATTTACAACAGTGGTTTGTGGGAGGTCACAGCTCAGAGGCAGATGAGGGGGAAAGTTGGGAAATAATGGTAGAGGAGGAGGAGGCAGAACCAGGGTGGCAGCTGGCTGACACGGTGTCATTAGAAAGCATCCCAGACTCTCCATCTCCCAGAACACGGCAAGCCTTAAAAGTAGGAGAGCAAAGAGCTCAAAGACAGAGGGCAGGTAGCAGGACCCGTAGAAGTGAGGAATGAGGAAGTGGGAGAGATGGGGGGGGGTGGAGATTCACTCGGGACAGTGCCATTATCCAAGAGGCTCGGTTCTATCTCTCTGTAAATATTGAAATAAAAAAGGACGGTAAGAAACTCTTTATACAAAAATCCAGCTTTATGTTATGTCTTTTCAACTGCTTTTCAAGTGTTTTCATTTTATTAATCTGAATCAAATTTGATTTGCTTCTTTTCTGGTATTATTCGGCGTGGTTGTTCTTTATTAACAACTGGTGGTGTTATTTCTTGGTAATTAAGTGTGGAATTCTCTGAGGATACGCAGCAGTCAACTCTTATGCAGTTTCAACTAATTTCGTTTGGCACTTGGAAATGCAAGCAAAATTAGTTCCCAAGATTGGTTCAAAAACATGATGTTACAGTATCAGGGAGAATGTCTTCTTAGTCATGTTAGACTGATTCAGCAATAATGGCATGGAGATGTATAAGAGACTGTACTAAATTAAACTATTGCAAGAAAAGAACTGGGCCCCTAAAATGTCATCCAAGTTTTATTTAATATAAGACTAAACCTATCAGGGCAATCCTATGCATGTTTACTCAGAAGTAAAATCCACTGTGTCTAATAAGGTTTAATGAGTTGAGGATTGCAGCCTGAAGTATTTTTTTTTAAATGATTTTGCTGTGCTTGAAAAAAATGTTTTCCATTTCCAACATTCCTTTTTAACATTTCAACCATACTTTGAATGGTACTGTCTCTAGGAAGCATTCAAGAATTATTTTAATTTTATTTATGTAACAGGATTTGTGTTCCACTTAATCTTCAAAACCTCTAAGTGGTTTAGGTAAAAAATAAAATATACATTTAAAATGTCAGTAAATCATAGAATTGTAGAGTTGGGTCATCTAGTCCAACTTCCTGCAATGCAGAAATCTCAGCTAAAGCATCCATGTCAGAAGACCATCCAACCTCTGTTTAGAAACTTCTAATGAAGAAGAGTCCACCACCTTTTGAGGCAGTCTGTTCCTGTGTCAAACAGCTCTTACTGTCAGAAAGTTATTCCTAATGTTTAGTCAGAATCTCCTCTCTTGTACGGCTCCCAGTACGTTTCCGAGCACAATTCAAAGTGTTGGTGCTGACCTTTAAAGCCCTAAACGGCCTCGGTCCAGTATACCTGAAGGAGCGTCTCCACCTCCATCGTTCTACCCGGACACTGAGGTCCAGCACCGAGGGCCTTCTGGCGGTTCCCTCACTGCGAGAAGCCAAGTTACAGGGAACCAAGCAGAGGGCCTTCTCGGTAGTGGCGCCCTCCCTGTGGAACGCCCTCCCACCAGATGTCAAAGAGAACAACAACTACCAGACTTTTAGAAGACATCTGAAGGCAGCCCTGTTTAGGGAAGCTTTTAATGTTTGATGTATCATAGTATTTTAATATTCTTTTGGAAGCCGCCCAGAGTGGCTGGGGAAACCCAGCCAGATGGGCGGGGTATAAATAATAAATTATTATTATTTATTATTATTATTATTATTATTATTATTATTATTATTATTATCTTGTCATTTGGATCTACAGTGGTACCTCGGGTTAAGGACTTAATTCATTCTGGAGGTCCGTTCTTAACCTGAAACTGTTATTAACCTAAGGTACCACTTTAGCTAATGGGGCCTCCCACTGCCACCACGCTGCTGGAGCACGAGGTACTATTTCTGGGTTAGCGGAGTCTGTATCCTCAAGTGTCTATAACCTGAAGCGTCTGTAACCTGAGGTACCACTGTATTGGTTTGGGCCCTACCCTCCAGAGCAGCAGAAAACAAACTTGCTCCAGCTTCCACTGTATATTCCATCTTCTGATATTTAAAGATGGCTATCATCTTTAAAGCTACCAAGATGAGTTTGACCAAACTGCGGGAGGCAGTGGAAGACAGGAGGGCCTGGCGTGCTCTGGTCCATGGGGTCACGAAGAGTTGGACACGACTAAATGACTAAACAACAAGATATAATGTCTTTCCCCATATCATCTTAAATAATGTTAGACACAGGTTTCCACATGGATGCACAGTAAGAAACACAAGGCATTAAAGTCAAGAGAGCTCTAAAATGGGTTCCGGGGAGGGGTTTCAAGAAGAAAAGGACAAATCAAGTTTTTTTCAGGACCATCACTTTCTGGTAGTCACATCGCATTAATAAGTTCCATGGCTTTTCTTTGGTTTGCTTTAAGAGCTAGGAATGGGAACTGTTCATCTCTCCGGCATTGTCAGCAGAGACTGCATATAGTCATGACACTGGAAGGGAGCATCATTGCATTTTTTCTTTCTCCTTGAATGGACTTATATGTCACCCATTATCTTAAACTCGAAAGCACTGTTCATTAATAGACTGTCATTGAAGTGTGGCTCCACTGTACAGGCCCTACAATATGTCAGCCCATTTAATGCCTCTCATATGGTTGACATGATGGAGAAATGTGCTCCCTGTCTAGGCAATGCTCAGCTTCGTAATGCTGTCAAGTTAGATACAGTTTGTTTTGTTTGTGTCTCTCCCGCTTAATTTTCAGTTTGCCATAGATGTGCATGGAAGTTTTCCAACGATGTCTATTTGACCTGTACAAAAGAGGGGAAGGGGAGACAGAGACAGCCCAAGGGGGTTGGGGGTTTGAAATTACGTAATCCTGGGCTTTTCTTTCTCTCTCGGTCAACTTTTTGCAGATTGTGTCAAATCTTATTTGTGCACAACAGGAAAAGGAAGTTGAAAAGGGAGGGAGGGAGTATCACTCAGAAGATAGAGAGGGAAGATGCTGATAATATCTGACAAACATTCAAGCTAGCATCTTCTTTACACACTTAACGAAAAAAAGTGAGCAATACAAATGGCAAAATTTTGATGACATATGGCATTATCTCAGCAGCAAAAACGATGTTTCTTCCTTTTCTCCCCCCGCCCCTGCTTTTACTTGTAAACGGCCCAGATAACCTTTGCCATTGGGCAATGTGTGCATATAAATACAACATAAATAAATAAGCCACATAGGCACTGCTACCAGAATTTTATATTTATTTAACACTGTAAAGGTAAAGGGACCCCTGACCGTTAGGTCCAGTCATGACTGACTCTGGGGTTGCGGCGCTCATCTTGCTTTATTGGCCGAGGGAGCCGGCGTACAGCTTCTGGGTCATGTGGCCAGCATGACTAAGCTGCTTCTGGTGAACCAGAGCAGCACATGGAAACGCCGTTTACCTTCCCACCGGAGCAGTACCTATTTATCTACTTGCACTTTGACGTGCTTTCGAACTGCTATGTTGGCAGGAGCTGGGACCGTGCAATGGGAGCTCACCCCGTCACGGGGATTTGAACCGCCGACCTTCTGATCAGCAAGTCCTAGGCTCTGTGGTTTAACCCACAGCGCCACCCGCGTCCCTATTTAACACTGAGCTTGTATTAAAATGCCACCTTTTGCCAATAGGAGGACATAGCAGAAGGGAGTTTGACAGCGGTCCTATTCACACTTACCTGGGAGTGTGCCCCATTGAGGTGACTGGGGCTTGCTTTTGCATTGATGTGTATACGATAGTATGGCAAAAGTTACCTGCCATCCAAAGCATTCAGTACCTCTGCACCTGGCTGTTAACGAAAAGGTTGGTTATTCGAGTCCACCCAGGGACAGTTGTGGGCAGAATTCCTGCATTGCAGGGGGTTGGACTAGATGACCTTGGGGTACCCTCCAACTCTACAGTTCTATGATTCTGGTTGAATGTTTTTGAGCATGTGCAGCATTCCCTCCCCTAGAGAAGCATAGAGGGATCCCCGCCGCACAGCCTACACATAAAATCATACAGCTGGAAGGGAGAAGATTCTGCTGTGATGTTCAGAAAGGCTTAAACTTGAAAAAGAAGCAAAATATGTGGGGGTCTATAAACACGCTAAATGGAAGCAATGGTAATTTCAAGCTATAAAAATAATGATAATGCGTAATTAGATTTTTTTTCCTCTCGCTTAATGAAATTCTAAATATTATTGGGCTTTACATAGGCTTCGGAGGTTAATGAATTACTCTTACATTTTAATTAGGCTGCCTTCAGTGTTTTCCAAGTGTTCCGAAGTCACTTGAGTGTTGCGCTTTTGAGTCGCATCCCCTTCGATTGGCAGAAGATTAAAAACAGGCAAAAACAAAGTCATTCTTTATCTTTATTAAATTAGTTACCTTATGGACTTCCCTGCCACTTAACATGTCAAGGACCACTAGCTTTCATTGCCTTTTATCAGTCCATGGCCTCTTGTCAATTAAAGGAGCTCTTCCCATTTCCCTTTGGCCACTGAACAGAAAGAAGGTACCCTGTTCCCCTTCCCAATAGCTGCATATCTGTCCCATTCGCAAGAGCCCACAAGGTGTGGGTGTTGGAGGGGGCAAACCCCCCCCCCAAAGAACATAAAAAGAGCCCTGCTGGATTAGGGCAAAAGCCCACATAGTTCAACTCCTGCTCTCACAGTGGCCAACAAAATGCCCATGGGATGTGTTTAAGCACAACATGAGCATAACTCCTTCCATTGTCATTCCCAGTAACTGGTCTTCAAAGCCATAGCACCTTTGACAGTGGAATGAGAATATAGCTACCATGGTTACCATGGGACGCAGGTGGCGCTGTGGTCTAAACCACAGAGGCTAGGGCTTGCCGATCACAAGGTCGGCAGTTCGAATCCCCGTAACGGGGTGAGCTCCCGCTGCTTGGTCCCTGCTCCTGCCAACCTAGCAGTTCGAAAGCACGTCAAAGTGCAAGTAGATAAATAGGTACCACTCTGGCGGGAAGGTAAATGGTGTTTCCGTGCGCTGCTCTGGTTTGCCAGATGTGGCATAGTCATGCTGGCCACATGACCCAGAAAAACTGTCTGCGGACAAACGCTGGCTCCCTCGGCCAGTAAAGTGAGATGAGCGCCGCAACCCCAGAGTCATCTGCGACTGGACTTAATGGTCAGGGGTCCCTTTACTTTTACCATGGTTAGGAGCCAATAACTGTCATTTCCCTCCATGAATTTGCCTGCTCTTATTTGAAAGCCATCCAAGTTGGTGTCCAGGGGGAGCAAATTCAATAGTTCAGCTAAGCACTGTAGTATAAACACTGACAACTGGGAAACATTGGCCTGCCAGTGCTCCAGTTGGATAACAGCCTTTACCAAAGGTGTCATGGGCTTTGAAGACACTCAAACTCAGGACGAAAGGGGAAAACGTGCTAAGAGGAAGGGATGTTTAGCAAACCCTCACCACGATCAACGACCTCCCAGAAACCTATGTCCCCACTGTGGAAGGATGTGTGGATCCAAAATTGGCCTCCACAGTCACATACGGACTTACTGTTAAGACCGTGTTCATGGAAGGCAATCTTACTCGGCTACAAGTGATCACCAAACAAGAAGTCTCCACAGTGGTCCTCACAGGTAGAAGGCAGTCCCTGGATGTGCTTGTATAGGAGACATGAGGAGACTGCGTTCCTCCAGATCCAGTACGGTTAATGATCAGGGTTGTTGGGAATTGTAGTCTGGAGATTATGGGCATTCCAAGTTTCCCCTATGCAGCACCATCCCATGCAGCAATGTGCATGGTTGTTGAGGAGCAGAACTTACAAATCCTCTTTATTTTGAGTCACACCATTGGTCCATCTTGACACTGATGGCAGCAGTCCTTTTGGGTTTCAGGCAGTGTTTTCTCCCAGCCGTACCTGAAAATGCCAGAGATTGAGCCATGCAAGACAGATGCTTGACCTCTGAGCTGCAGCCTTGACTACCACGCCGAAGCACACAGCAAGAGCCGGGCTGCACAGTGAAATTGCTGCCACTGACAGACCATGCCTACCTAGAAGGCTCTAGCAATCCTTGCAGGGCAATATTCCGTTCCAGCTCATGTTGCTATTGGCTTGTGCTATTGCAGCTGAAATGTATGCCTCTTTGTCATTGCATGTATGTCTCTTGATATACGTACATCTCTTCCTTGGTGCACATGGGTGTTGTTATGTTCTGTACATCACACCAGGGGTGGAGCAAGCTGGGGGCGGACCACCCCGGGTGTCATCCCTGAGGGGAATGACTGTGGCGTTCGTACGGAGCCCCCGGTCGTCTCACAGACTATTGACCCGTACACCATAATCCACTGCCACCAACCAGGTCCTCCCTGGTAAATCACTTAGTCTCAGTCGGTTTCTTAAGTTAACAATGAAGATTGTAGTTTATTGCAAACACAAATATTCGAAACGCTGTTACCCTTTTCCCTCTTAGTCTTGCTTTATTCTGTCTCTAACTCTTCTACCTCCCCTCACACAAGAACCAACTGCACTAACTGCCTCTCTATTTCCATCTGTCTGCCAACTGCTTTCCCAACCAACTAACTCAGTAACCAAACCTTAGGCTAAGCCCTTTTATAAACAGGTAGGCTCCGCCACTGGCTTTCCTATTGGTCTACCTATTAACTCTTTCTCTTCCCCTGTACAAACATTTTCAAAAGAACGGGCAAACATCACATCAACATGTGACTCCTGCCTACCCCGAGCCGTAGTGGAAGGGGGGAGCTGCAGTGTTCCCCCTTCCCTCTTCGGTTTGACAATCCTGCACTCCCAGGCTGCTGGAGGAGGCAGGCAGGGAGAGGACTCAACAACTTTGGCCACAACAACAACAACAACTGGCAATGACAATGGATAGATCACAGGCAGTCTTTTTATACTGTGAGTAGGTTGCAGTCTTTTGGGAGTCCAACTAGATTTCAATGTGGGGGGTGGGGGTGGCAAGAAATTTTCCACACCGGGTACCACCTGACCTTGCTACGCCACTGCATCTCACTGCATGGGCCTCTGTGACTCTGCATTGTCATATTAGAACTTGTAACCCCTTAAGCCAGGCTTCCTCTACCTCAGCTCTCCAGATGTTTTTGACCTACAACTCCCATGATCCCTAGCTAGCAGAACTGGTGGTCAGGGATGATGGGAATTGTAGTCTCAAAACATCTGGAGGGCTGAGGTTGAGGAAGCCTGCCTTAAGCTGATGCAGTTTGCAGTCACTCAGTCTATACTGATTCACATGGATGGAAATGTCAACAGCAAGGAATAGCATGTACCGTGCCCTGCGGAACTCAAGCAGAATACTTCCCTGCTTAAAGTTAATCCTCCGAGGAAATCTTTCCGCTATCGGGGCCTAAATCCTCCCCCTTCCCTATGCAAAATTGGGTTGGGGGCGGGGGAGTGAGTACAAAATGGTTAAGAGCTGTTTTGTTCCATATTCCTTGAAAGGTTGCTTCAAGGTGGCTTTCATTTTCTTGCTCTTTTCGGAGAGGAGATAAAACAGAGATATATTTTAATATGCTTTTCGTTCCTCTAAGAAATAATCAAATATCCAATTCACTGGCAGTTTGAGATGCTTTGGAGACTGGAACAAGGGAGGAAAACAACCAGGTCTGAGTTTCCTAATATAGCAGCTAACTGAACGGTGAGCTAGATCCAAGATTTCCCCTCAACCCCGATATTATGTAATAATAAATTCCAACAGCAGAAGCAGAAGCAACAAAAACAACTGTCCTCAAAGGAGCAGTGCTAGTTTGGGCACAATAGTTCTGTGCATTTAACTATCCTTAACATTTGAGAGTGATGAATGTCCTAATTTTTATGTATACGCAGAGACATTTTGATCTCCTTTGATCAATATCAGGCAAGCAATTGAAGAAGTTGGCAAAATACAGATACAAGAGGTTTTTTCCCCAGTAGGATGGGGAAATGGCTTTCAGATGAAATCAAGGGAGAGCAAAGCGGGCGACTCTAAACACATTTTTGTACTATGCAGTGGTTTACAATGGATAGTTTTGTTTTTAAGGAATACCATGGTATGCCTTGGGGCAGGACCCCCATTCATTATTAAACGTTCCACCTCGAGTTGCCAAGGGAGAAAATAAGAGAATTTCTATTGAGAAAATTCTTACCTATAGAGATAATGCTTTCTGAGATATAGCAGTGAATTAAGCCCAGCTTTAATTTGCCACAGGCACCTGCAATTTGAGAAAATTGATTTAATAAAAAAGCACACAAACAAACATTGGGGTGGTCTCTCAGTAGGGGAAAAAAATGGCATAGCTGTATATAAACAATCATTTGCAGGGCTTCTGTCACTTTCAATCATAGAATCATGGAATTTTGATATGGAAGGGACCCTATCTGTCTAGTCCAGCCCCCTGCAATGTAGTCGTCACTGCATCCATAGCCCCACTGCTCACATTGAACAGGATGGAAGAGGGGCAGGGATAATGTTTTGTTGTGCCACCTCCCAGGCTGGAGCATGAAGAAGCCCAGACTGGGCTCATTGCTATCATACGACAGCAGCAGGGCTGTCTCAGGATACAGTGGATTCTGGGCTGGCCCAGACTTATCCTGTCAGGTGCTGGTGGTGGTTGCTCACGAGTAACCAGGCAGGACTCCGACCTGTCTTTTACAGGTTTTATTGGTGCAAACTATATACAGTGCAGAAACACAAAGTTCATGTCCGTCTTAGTCGCTTGCAGATTCCGGGAGTGGCCCCTTCCGGTTTCTTCCCCAGCATAAAAACTTAGACACCCCAAATCTCCTCCTCCCCTCCTTACGTTTCACCCCTCTGCGTAAACTGGGCGACGGAAATGGCGTTTCTGTCTGCTGGCCAGCCAGGCTAGATGAGCCACTGGGGCTCCCAGTAGCATCTTCCCTCTCCTCGCTTGGCTGCCCTCTTCCCCTTCTGCTCCACTGGAGGTGTGGCTTTCCCCACCGCTGGATGAGGCGCTGCTTCTCAGCAACATCAGAGGCTCTTTGTATCCCCTTGCCTCCCTCCCCTGTTCCAATGGCAGTCCCCTGACATAACCTCTGACCTCTCTCCCCCTTAGTTGTTATGTATTTATGAAAGTTGTGGGTGGGGAACCTGTGACCCACCCAAGTGTGATCTCCCATTGTCCTCCATTATTGGTCATGCTGCCTGGTCCTGCTGGGAGTTGGAGTCTACCAACATTAGGAGGACTACAGTTCCCGGACTAGATGACCCTCATGGTACCTTCCAACTCTACAATTCTCCATTCCTATTTTAAGTGTTTCTACCCCATTTTCCTAGGCAAACCACCTCCACACACCAAATTTCTATGCAGTCCAACCAACATAAAATACATTTTACAAACAATGTCATAGACATCGTAAGCACAGTTTAGAATATACAGTGGTACCTCAGGTTAAGAACTTAATTCGTTCTGGAGGTCTGTTCTTAACCTGGAACTGTTCTTAACCTGAAGCACCACTTTAGCTGCGGCCGCACAATTTCTGTTCTCATCCTGAAGCAAAGTTCTTAACCCAAGGTACTATTTCTGGGTTAGCGGAGTCTGTAACCTGAAGCGACTGTAACCCGAGGTACCACTGTATATAAAATTACTTGTGAACTACATATACAGTGGTACCTTGGGTTACATACACTTCAGGTTACAGACACGTCAGGTTACAGACTCCACTAACCCAGAAATAGTACCTCGGGTTAAGAACTTTGCTTCAGGGTGAGAACAGAAATTGTGCTCCGGTGGCACGGCGGCAGCGGGAGGCCCCATTAGCTAAAGTGGTGCTTCAGGTTAAGAACAGTTTCAGGTTAAGAACAGTCTTCCGGAACGAATTAAGTTCTTCACCTGAGGTACCACTGTAAACAAAAACAAAAACCTTACAGCAACTGCATTATATCCCAGTTCAGACCAGCAATGGGTAAAAAAACAGAACACCAGCCGCCTCAGGATGGGGACGCTGGCGAATTGAGGTGCTCCTTTTCAATATGACGCAAAAAAAACCCCAAGCTCTGATTATTGTGTAACGATGTGCTGAGTCCTATGTCAAGAAAGGTCAGCGTACTTTGAAAAGCTAAGTGGTGCCCATCTATTTTTGGCTGAGAATTTGTCCTCGTCTGATTCATAGACTGCACTGGCTATTCTGGCAGAAATAATGAGTGTTTCTGGCACTTGCTAAATGTTAAGCATAGGTCAACGTCCTCCTTGAAAAGTGGTAACACTGACCTCAGCGGAATTGCCAATATAATATTGAATATAGATAAACAGACTGAAAATCGTTGCTTTCCTTTTATCCATCCCTCTGCCTGTCCTAGCAGAAACAGATATTTTTTTGTCTGTGTCAGATTGATTTATATGAAGCACTTGGAGCACAATAGCCATATTTATTTTGGCTGGGTAATACCTCCCGAAGAATGTCACTGTTAAATCTTGCAGGCTTCCTGTGCTAAGAAAACAAGAAAACCTGACCTCAGAAGTGCTTGCCTTGTAAAACAGTGAGACAGCAGGCAAGTGTTAAATTTTTGAAAGATGGGCTTTATTAGTCACACAGCATTTATCCCTGTGCGTTTTAAATGAAAGATAATCACTATTATATATATATATATATATATATATATATATATATATATATATATCCAATTGAAAGAATTATGATATCCTCAGACTCTGTCATAGTAACCTTCCACAAGTCAGGAAAATGTCTGGCTAACTATAGGACAAATATCAAACCCTCCAAATGTCCCTATTTTTCAGGGACATCCCTGATTTAGAGAAGCCATCCCAATTCCTGATTTAATCCTGGAATGTCCCACTTTTCCTTAGGATGTCCCTATTTTAATTGGAGAAATGTTGGAAGATATTGAGTTATTTGACTCCTGAGCCATCTGAAGGCAATCCTGTATAAGTTTTTTTTTAAAAAAAATGCTTAATGTTTTATTATGTTTTTTATTTACCGTGTTTTTCACCCTATAGGACACACTTCCCCCCCTCCAAAAATGAAGGGGAAATGTGTGTGCGTCCTATGGGGCGAATGCAGGCTTTCGCTGAAGCCTGGAGAGCGAGAGGGGTCGGTGTGCACCGACCCCTCTTGCTCTCCAGGCTTCAGGAAGCTATCCGCAAGCCGTGAGAGAGCTGCGACTTCGCACAGCTCTCCCACGGCTAGCAGAGAGCTTGTCTGCACCCAGAAGCTTGGAGCGCGCTGAGCTCAGCATGCCCCAGGCTTCCAGCTTCGCGCAGCTCTCCGCTAGCCGTGGGAGAGCTGCGTGAAGTCGCGCAGCTCTCCCACGGCTTGCGGATAGCAGCCTGTTCTGGGGGCCGGGGAAGCTCGGGCTTCCCCCGCCCCAGCCCCGCACCTGGGGGGGGGATTTTTTTTCCCTTTATTCCCCCCCCCCAAAAAAACCTAGATGCGTCCTATGGGCCGGTGCGCCCTATGGGGCGAAAAATACGGTATGTTGGAAGCTGCCCAGAGTGGCTGGGGTAAACCAGTAAAATGTGTGGGGTTATAAATAGTAAAATTCTGATTATAGAATGGGACGTCCCTGTTTTCATTGGAGAAATGTTGGAGGGCATGGAACTGTCCATAAATATTTATCAGTGTGAATTGTACTAATTCAGGCTTGCTAGCAAACACTTTATGCAGTTATAAAGACGGTAGATGACTCAGAGCCCGGACTGGAAGTAGCCTAATTTGAAATGATAATGTTTGGTAATGTCGGCCCATTGCAAAGCAGGAGTTCATTTTATGACAGTTCCCAAGGAAACTGTTCTATAGTTTTCTTAAATGTTGTAAAACAACTGGAAGAAAATGTATATTACAAACAAGAGACATAAAAACCAGAATGGAAGATACCACCTACACACGATCCACAATACTCCACTATCAAGTAGATAGAAAATTTTACCTCAGAAGAGAAAGCCTTCATGCGTCAATATTGGACTTTCCCAACCATGGCTGAAATACAAAACTTGGAAGGGCTAGACTTATTGAGAAGCTGTTTAACAGGACATAAACTGTGCAACACAGAAGAAGCAATGAGCTTGGAATGAAAATTAAAGGAATTTAAGTCACAAGTGATAAAGGAGATAAAAAATGGAAAAGGGAGAACAAGTCCTGGGAAGGTCGAACCCAGAGATGTGATGGATGATGGTACAGTGAATGGCCAGATCATTCCCCAAAATGCCCCTGCAAAGCAATGGGTTATGGCAGAGATAAATCTGTTATCAAATAATAATAATGTACAAAGTAACAAGAGGGAAAACTTACTCCTTCCTGCGACAGAAAAAATTCCTAAGATGACAAATCCTGGGCTCTGGAGAGAAATGAGATACCTAGATGATGAGGAATTTGGATCACCACAAAAGGAAATTACTCTGGTGACCAATTTAGAAAGGAAAGGCCCAGTGATTATAAATGGGAGCACAAAATGTCCAATGACCGAAACCATTGAATATCCAGATACTACCTTGAGTAATGAAACTACAAAAAAAATAAAAAAAATTATATTGAGCTGCAACAAAGATGGGTAAACCTTAAAAATAAATTGCCTTGGGACTGACAAGGATTAAACTGTCGCAAATCTAAAGCTAAATTAAAACACCTGGAAGTTTGTGAGGATTACATCCTTCCTGCTGCTAAACAGCTAAGAATTGAAGACTTTTACCCACCACAGATGTCTGTTTCCAACTGCTTTGCGATTCTAGCAGAAAGGGACAAAGGTGACCCTCCAGAAACTACCATAAAATTTGCCCAGAAGGACACTGCTCCCTGGGCAGGTAAACCAGATGATCCAGGCCTGGGTATAAACATGCCATTGGAAAATGAGATCCTGGAAGAAGATCTCAAAGAACCTTCACAGACCTTTTCTGAGCGGGAGCAGCAGAGAATTATAGCAAAACATGACCTGTTAAAGGAAAGCCTACCCACGAGTAAAGAAAAATCTCCAAACCCTCTGAAGGCATCTACAAATCAACCAATCTGTGACTCAGATATTAAATGGAACAGCTCAGCAGTGCCCTTTCAAACTGATAGCAGCATCTTTCACAGATCTAAAGATAATACACCTAATTTTCCACCCCCAATAATTGAGGGAAACTAGTGAGAGCAATGGTACAAAGTTTTTATTCCTTGAAAACTAAGAATCCCCACAGCTGAACTGTAAATGCAAACCCCACTGATAGGCCTAAATTCAGAGGATATGGAACTTACCTCAACCTTCCCTAGTGCCCCTCAAAAAAAAATGACTATGTCTCTCAGAACAGTTAAAGATAGAACCTGATTGTCAATCAGCAGGTGCCCCTACTGGGATTCTTCGTCTCATCTTCTGGAACACTGCTGCGTGGGCCAACCGAGAGGCAAGGTCTGAGTCCAGTCCGAGGTCGAAGGAGCAATATGGAGGTAGCCCGTAAAAGCTGGAGCTGGGTGCAGGGCAGGGAGTCAGGTGAGGTCAGGAACACAGGCAGGAGAGCAGGACAGGGTTCAGGCAGGAACTGGCAACATACAAAGTTGCTCCCACAGCTTGGGACTGGGGCTGGCTGGCTTTTATCTGCCCCGAGGCATAGGGCGGCCCCGATCCACAGGTGACTCGCCTCTCCTGGCCTGGAGGTGAGCACTCCTCCTGCGGGAACTTAGTTCCCTCTGCCTCTCTGCCCTGAGCCTCTGCAGCTCAGGAGAGGCTGGAGGGTTACTGGACCCAGAGGCAACCTCCTCTTCCCCTGACGGGGCTGAGAGTGGAGCACCTGCAGGCAATGGGTCCTCCATCACCTCAGGGGCCAGAGCAGACTTGGCTGGTGCCTGCACCTGAGGATCCAGCACAGGTGAGGACCCTTCAGGCTCAGGCCCCAGCCCCAGCTCAGCTGGTTCTGGAGGCAGGGAATCCTGTGCAGGCTGGGATTTCTCAGGTTCAGCATCTGAATCTGAATCCCAGGCCATCACACTTATAGACCAATATGGAATTACACCAAAATCGTGGTTAACTTCTGTAATTATCCCAATTTATAAAAAAGGTAATCCTGAGCAGGCGTGTAATTATCGTCCTATTAGTCTCCTGTCCACTATAAGTAAACTCTACTCTAAACATTTAGAGTCCTATCTGTCGGATTGGATTAAAATGAATACAATTATTGGCCCTGACCTATCTGATTAACAAAAGAGAAATCAACTATTGATCACTGTCTCTCACTTGCCTTTCTAGCAGATAAATATATGAAATCTGAAAGGGGAAAGTTATATGTGGCCTTTATTGATCTGAAAAGTGCTTTTGACTCGATACCCAGAGGGCTGTTATGGGAGAAACTGAATGCTATTGGGCTAGAACCCTGATGACTTTTCTTGATAAAAAAGCTGCAGATGAACACTATGTGTCAGGTGAAGATCTCCCTGGACGGCCACTTATCACCTAGGTTTACAACTACTAAAGGAGTCAAACAAGGCTGTATTCTTGCCCTACACCCAGTGGCGTAGCGTGGGTTGTCAGCACCCGGGGCAAGGCAAGTAATTTGCGCCCCCTAACCCGTGGATTTGCGCCCCCTAACCCTAACCCCCAGATGTTGCGGCCGGCCCCCCCTGCACCCCCCCACGCTACGCCACTGGCGGTGGGTGGGCTAGGAGCCTTGGATTTTTATAGTACTAAAATCAGCCTCGCCCTTTGGGCATTGGGGAGGCTTCGCCTGCAGTCTCCAGATTCGGGCCCCCTTGAAGGAGCGGCCAAGCTCTTCGCTGCTATACCCGCCCTAGACATAGGTTTCAAAAATCGAATATTGGGAAGGGGACGAAGCCGGGAAGAGACTTTCTTCCTCCACTTTGCTTTGGGTTGGGCAAGCGCCATCTCCCCTCCAGAAGGAAGCGGGGAGCCCGGGCGACTCTTGCCCCCCCCGGCTGCCCGTTGGCTCTCTCTCGCAGTCCCGGCGGGCAGGCGGGCGCTCTGCACATGCTCGCGGAGCCTCTTTCTCAGCTGCGCGGGGCTTCCTTCCCTGGATCTGGTTTTCGTTGGAGGAGTGAGGCCGCGGCGCCCTCAAGCATGTGCAGAGGGCCGCGGAGAGCGCGGGCGGCCTTTCCCCTGCGCGACTCCGCCTCCGCCCGGGGTGGCTCCCCGTCCTGGGTCCCTCCCCCGATGGCCGGGAGGAGGCGGGCAGGCGCGCTCGGCCGCGCCTGGCACGGAGGACCAGCCTCCCTCGACGGGGCGCTCGCAGGGAGGAAGGAGCGCGGCGCCGGCGCTGTCGCCGACTGGACTGCCGGCCGGGATCGCCCAGGGGGAATCGGCGCTCTGCACGTGCTCCGGGGCCGGCTGGCCGCTGCGGGGAAACTTCACGTACCGCTTTCTGAAGTACGGGCGACGCAGCCTCCGCAAAGGGCTCGGCGCCGTCGGAAGAGCCCTGCGTGGCCCGAAGCTTGCTGCACTGTCCCTCCCCCAGATAGTCCCTCCCTCGCTCTCTCTCCGCTCCGCACAGTGGGCGGCGACCTGGCAGCTCGGATTCGCACAGCCAGCACTGTGAGAGAGAGTGTGTGAACCAGGTAGGGGCAGAGAGCTGCGAGTGCGCCCCCCAAAATGTTGCGCCCGGTGCGGCTGGCACCCCCTGCACCCCCCACGCTACGCCACTGCCTACACCCATTTAATCGATTTTTGAATGATATGAAACATCTACTCATTGTGAATGGCCACCCTCCTAGGTTAGGATCTAAGGCAGTTCCTATACTTTTATATGCAGATGACACTGTCCTCTTCTCTTGCACGAGAGTTGGGCTCCAAAGGTATCTAAAAGCATTCTTTCATTACTGTCAAGGAATCACCTAACGCTTAATGATAAAAAATCCAAGATCTTGGTATTTTCAAAGAGTTGGTATCCATCTAAATGGTGTATTGGTGATCAAGAAATCGAACAAGTTGAAAGCTTTAAATACTTAGGGATCACCATTTATTGCAATCTAAAATAGGTGATCTATCATAACAAGATAATCAACTTAGCTCAATGCTTTGCAGCACAAATTAAACGATTCTGTTTTCTTGATGGTAATCAGAATGTGCCTACAGCAGTTAGGGCCTATAGTGAAAAAAACTGTTCTGAAACTCATTTATGGGATTCCCTAACAACAAAGGCGAGGGCATACAGGCATCCTTCTTCCGACAAATCATAGGAGCTCCAAAATGTATCTCCTATCTGTCTATATGTGCAGAGTTAGGCCAGTATCTCCTAGAATCTAGGGGCTGGATTATGACTTTCAAATACTGGCTAAAAAATCATTATAATACAGACCCAAAAACTTTACTAACTTATTTACTGAGATATACAGTGGTACCTGAGATTAAGAACTTAATTTGTTTTGGAGGTCCGTTCTTAACCTGAAACTGTTCTTAACCTGAGGTACCATTTTAGCTAATGGGGCCTCCCACTGCACGATTTCTGTTCTCATCCTGAAGTAAAGTTCTTAACCCGAGGTACTATTTCTGGGTTAGTGGAGTTTGTAACCTGAAGTGTCTGTAACCTGAAGCGCCTGTAACCCGAGGTACCACTGTACACATAATTCTACATGGTTTTTTGATATTACCCTCAAACTCGGGCAAATAGGGATTGCAATAGATTCCCTTCTTCTATAGGATGAGTCACAAATCTTCTCTCTCATCAAGCAGAGGCAGCTAGATCATGAAATCCAAAAACTCTACTCCTCCCAGCCTTTTGCATGTTCACCTGCTTATTTAGGATTGCAGCCCCACCACGGAATTTTTATGCTAGCTTGTCTAAATGCAATCCCCTCATCTGTATTGCTTGGAAGGTTTTGAAAAATCCCCTTCCAGAACAGATTATGTTCCTGTAATAAGAAAAAAAAACAGATACAATACATCACATAATTTTGGATTGCCCTCTTCTCGACACCCATTGCAGAGATCTCCTAGTGACTTGCTTACAGCTCAAAATATTGATTTACGAAGAGTCTGTAATCCAATATTTGTTGAAGGATGATACTACCAAGATTATTTCGTGGTACTTAGCCGAGATCTTTAAAGCTAAATCTAAAGTTGCCTGATTTATTCAATGGTGGCTGTTTAGTCTTTTTTTATATTGTATGTGTTTGGATTGTCAATGTATCTGGATGGCTTTGTATGATTTTATGATTTTACTGTTTTAACTTACGCCAATAAAGGCTAGAAATAGCAGTATATGAATCAGATTTTAATATTTTAGTGGTGTAGTTTGACGCAGAAGTAAATTTTATTCTATTGCTGTTGCCGTGGTGTACATTAGTCAGATGGCAAATGAAAATTAAGTACTTGAAGTTGCTACAATAAAGTACAGTTGTTTATCTTTTCGCCTGAGTTTTATATGCCATGTGTTCTATATTATATCAGCTGCTTTAATCTGATTTAATAAATCTGTATAGCAATTTCATTCTGTGGATTTACACCTATTTACAATCGCATCTGCATTTTTTCTTTTCTTGCTAGGGATCAGAGCCAATGCTTCAAATCTAGTTTCCTAAGCTTATTACCTTAGTTATATATTTAGCCATTTGTGAGGAAAGCACATCAGTGGTATCACTGATTGGACACATACAGTTGTGAAACAGAGATAGAAAATTATTATACAGATATTTTTAAAAGGCAGCTCTCCTACCCTCCACCATTTCTCCAATGGAAATAGGAATGTCCTATACAATAATAATAATAATAATAATAATAATAATAATAATAATAATTTTATTATTTATACCCCACCTATCTGACAGCCACTCTGTGCAGCTTCCAACATATTTAAAAGCATAATAAAACATTAAACATTTAAAAAAACCTTCCCCACACAGGGGTACCTTCATATGTCTTCTAAATCAGGCTTCCTCAACCTCAGCCCTCCAGATGTTTTGAGACTACAATTCCCATCATCCATGACCACTGGTCCTGCTAGCTAGGGTTCATGGGAGTTGTAGGCCAAAAACATCTGGAGGGCTGAGGTTGAGGAAGCCTTTTCTAAAGGCTGTCTAGTTACTTATCTTCTTGGCTCAGGAGTTGCCTAACTCCATAACCTCCAACATTTCTCTGATGAAACATATGAACATTCTAAGGAAAAGCGGGACATCACAGGATGAAATCAGAAACCAGGATGGCTTCTGTAAATCCAGGACTGTCCCTGAAAATCTAATGAGATCTAGTGTTGACTTTCTAGTGTTCATTTAGGAAATGAAATAAATAATAGCTTTTCATTTAACTCCTGCAGTTCAGTGGAATTCAACCAACATCATACTCTGGTTTAAGAACTGGATTTGTCCTGAAGCTGGTACCATAGTTTCCTGGTCTGAATGAAATTGGAAACTATGGTCAACTGGAGACTTCCATGTTGAATTCAATGGTGCTGCAAAGGGAAGAGAGACGAGGGAAGATGTGTGGAGGAAAGGCTCGTTCACATCTAGGCTTCTGAAGCTGAGATACCATCCAAACCAAGTTGGTCTCTTCAGATGACCTGCACAAAGTGGCTTCTGCATTAATCTGATGGCACAGATTTGGGCATGTCCCCTGTTTTTGTTTTAGGGGCGGGTTGTTTTTGGGAGCACATGAATGCCAGTTCTCCAGAAGAACCCTTGTATTTCCCAGCACCCAACGGAACACTGTCACGTAATGGAGCTGTCTATGTTGATGTGAAACAGTCAGTGTGGCGTGCCATTAGCAGAATACATATTCATTGTCATTTGCTGTCTTTTCATGTGTGTGGGATCAGACCTTCAGCTGCTGTTAATCAGTTCTACTGACTGCACCAGAGCACATGGTGTTACCAGCGGAGGATATCAGTGGAATATGTAGAGGAAGTGATAAGAATGAACCTTGATTACATTTCTATCCCAGGCTTCATGATGTGAATAAGAAATACCCAACTATTTCCTCCCTTTAAAATCTCTATATTAGTCGCAGGTGGTTTTTCTTTAAAAGAGAGCACCCTTGTTTTAAATACTAGACCCAAACTCGGCCCTCCAGATGTTTTGGGACTACAATTCCCATCATCCCTGACCACTGGTCCTATTAGCTAGGGATGATGGGAATTGTAGTCCCAAAACATCTGGAAGGCAAGTTTGGGGATGCCTGTACTAGACTAACAAAGGGAGATAAGTGCAATCCAGATACAACGTCAAGGGAAGATAGGCATGGCACCCCTGTGTTCTTCCTTGGGACAGAGGTACCCAGAATTTGGGGGGGTCAATTTAAACTGGTAATATTCACCTTTAGGTCTGAAGACAGCAACATTTGTTGCCACTCCCCCCTCCCTGAGTATTTTAAATACATAATTGATCATTTCTTTTCAAATATTACATCTTTTAAAAATACAAAATGCCTTGATTCTCCAAAGAAAACAAAAATAATCCCCAAGCAACAGGACTGAAGGAATCTAGACATTTCTTGTTTTTAAACTCAGATGACAGCCCTGGCAAGAAAAATTAAATAATCCTTTCAAGTCTCTTCATTTCTTTGCTGCTTTGGACACTGAGCCCAAACGAAAGTGTTCATAAATGTATACATTCACATAAGAACGAGAAAGATTGGAACATTTGGCTTTCGTAAAACCACTGGGCTTTTAAAAAGATAACCATTTATAGCTACATTTGAAAATCACCGCATTATTGTCAGAACTCTGAAGGAGTGAAGGTAAGTGTATATTTTATATAGCTCCTGGGGGGGAAATGTATTTTTCACATCAAACTGCTCCCAGTTTAGGCAGTATATAGCATTAATTATGTCATGCATATGAAAACCATCAAATCAATTTCATGTCTTTCGTTTTGTAAAAATAGATTTATGACTTTTTATGACAACATTAAGAGAACAATCCTATATTCACTTGGAGGCTGGCTGAGGGGCTTAAGTACGCCACGATCAGAGAGGGAGAACTGACAGAAACCCTGGAGGTCACACCTGGAACTCTGTTAGAGAGCTCAGTTCATATCAAGCCTGGATCCCATGCTTGGATGGTGGAAATGTGGCCACTTTGAAACACAATAAAATGTGGTAAGAACACACTTTTGCCATGAACAATGCTCCTTTCCTTCTATCTACCACAGGTGTGCCGAGTTGCCACCAACATTGTGGGGGCCCATCATGGTTTTCCCAGTAGTGATGTATGGAAGTGAGAGCTGGACCATAAAGAAGGCTGATCGCCAAAGAATTGATGCTTTGAATTATGGTGCTGGAGGAGACTCTTGAGAGTCCCATGGACTGCAAGAAGATCAAACCTATCCATTCTGAAGGAATCAGCTCTGAGTGCTCACTGGAAGGACAGATCCTGAAGCTGAGGCTCCAATACTTTGGCCACCTCATGAAAAGAGAAGACTCCCTGGAAAAGACCCTGATGTTTGGAAAGATGGAGGGCACAAGGAGAAGGGGACGACAGAGGACGAGATGGTTGGATAGTGTTCTCAAAGCTACCAGCATGAGTTTGACCAATCTGCGGGAGGCAGTGGAAGACAGGAGTGCCTGGCGTGCTCTGGTCCATGGGGTCACGAAGAGTCGGACACGACTAAACGAATAAACAACAACAACAAATCACATGGTGTGACGTCACACACAAACCATCCCCCAACCCGGCCAGGCCAACTTGGCCCCGCACCCCTCATCTACCTACCGTATTGTTAGCCCAGAAATGGAAGCAAGAAGAAATTCCGATGAAAGAAGAATGGCAGACAAAATTAATGGACTATGCAGAATTAGACAAAATGACAGGAAGGAGTCGAAACCTGTGAGACCAGAGATTTACAGAAGATTGGAAGAAATATATGAATTATTTGAAGAGCAACTGTAATCAACAAATTATGCTAGTAGGACTACAAGAAGTTTTGTAAGGAGTGCAAAGTAGAGAAAAAATAGAGATATTAGTTATGAGATTTAAAGGTAATAGTGAAAGTAAGAAATGTATATTAAGTGAATAGATTGGAAAATTTTCAGACATGATTGATGGAAGTCAAAAGATTGTATAAGATGTTAAAGTATGTTTAATTACTGTTGAAAATGATATGTTAAAAACTAATAAAAATTTAGAGAGAGAGAGAGAGAGAGAGAGAGATTGCTTGAGCTCTTTCCTGGAAGGCACTCTGGCAATCCTCATATGGGCGCACCAGGGCAAAGACGCTTCCTTCTGGCGTGTCCTTTTGAGGACTGAAGTGGAATGGAGGGGGGGTAGAGCCTGGGCCCTCCTTGAAAATATGGGGGGGGTCCTGGCCCCCCATGGCCCCCCCATAGATGGCGCCAATGATCTACCAGATCTTTGGCCTCACTCTTTGCAGCTGAGAGTACACAGTAGGCTGGAGCAGGGGAACCTTTTTCAACCTGAGGGCCAAATTCCATCATGGGCCACCTGGGGACCACATACCAGAGGCTCAAATGGGTATGACCAGAAGCAAAAATTGGGTGAGGCCAAGAGAAGTGGTGGGTTGGGGAATGGTTGTGACTCTGACTTTTGTACAGTGGGCTGCATTACAGTCTCACACAAAACAGAGGCTTACACACACACACACACACACACACACACACACACACATACTCCATCCAGGTAGGCAAGAGGCATTATCACAGTTCAAGAACACATTCCAGAAAGGCTAAAGCACTCAGGGAGTGTTCAAAGGAAGGTCAGTGAGTGGGGGGACTGAGGAAGAATCCTGAGAACTGATTAGAGTCATATCTCAGGTTAAGAACTTAATTCGTTCTGGAGGTCCGTTCTTAACCTGAAACTGTTCTTAACCTGAGGTACCACTTTAGCTAATGGGGCCTCCCGCTGCTGCTGTGCCGCCGCTGCCGCCGCACAATTTCTGTTCTCATCCTGAAGCAAAGTTCTTAACCCGAGGTACTAGTTCTGGGTTATCAGAGTCTGTAACCTGAAAAGTCTGTAACGTGAAGCGTCTCTAACCTAAGGTACCACTGGATAGAGGACCACGTTGAGCCTGTGGGTAGGTTTCCCACCCTTCCATAGGCACTAGCAATTAGACAGCAATGTTTCACGAGAAGATTGAAAACTAGTATTCTTTCATTATTATCAATCTTATATTTTACCCTTCCTTTAGAAAGGCAGATTACGTGTGGCTCCCGAGGGTCTGGCTGAAAGACCTACATTTTTTGCCAGCCTATCTACATATATCACCAATCCATATTGGAAGTTAGTACAGTTGTACCTTGGAAGTAGAATGGAATCCGTTCTGGATGTCCGTTCAATTTCCAGAACATTAAAAAACCAAATCACAGCTTCTGATTGACTGCAGGAAGCTCCAGCAGCCAATCAGAGGCCGCAGAAGCCCCATCAGACGTTCAGGTTCCAAAATAACGTTTGCAAACCAGAACAATAACTTCCGGATTTGTGGCGTTCGGGAGCCAAAACGTCCGAGTTCCAGGGTGTTCAGGATCCAAGGTACGACTGTACAGTGTAGTGGTTAGCATGGCAGACTAGGAGTGTGTGACCCAGGTTCAAATTTCCACTCCAACATGAGCCAGCTTAGCCTGGCAGTTCCTTAGATCTTGTCAAGACCTACCAATCATCTACGGGTGGTTCAATACCCTGCGGGTGCTGTCTACTTACCTAAAAATTATATATTTATGAATTCCCACTTGAAAATGAAGCTCACTGGGTGACTTTGAGCTATCCCCTCTCTCTCTCTCTCTCTCTCATCCTAGTCTGAATTCATGTGGTAGTGGTTGTATCAAAATAGTCAATGGAGAACTATGCATGCTGGCCTTGATATCTTAGAAGAAAGGTGTGATATAAATCTAATGTACGTTTCCAAGCACAATTCAAAGTGTTTAAAGCCCTTTAAAGCCCTAAATGGCCTCAGCCCAGTATACCTGAAGGAGCTCCATCCCCAACGTTCTGCCTGGACACTGAGGTCCAGCACTGAGGGCCTTCACTACGGGAGGCAAAGTTACAGGGAACCAGGCAGAGGGCCTTCTCGGTAGTGGTGCCCGCCTTGTGGAACACCCTCCCATCAGATGTCAAAGAAATAAAGAACTATCTGACATTTAGAAGACATCTGAAGGCAGCCCTGTTTAGGGAAGTTTTTAATGACTTATGTTTTAATGCATTTTAAATCTCTTGTTGGAAGCTGCCTAGAGTAGCTGGTGAAACCCAGCCAGATGATGATGATGATTAAAAATATAGTGTGCTGGATTGTTGGATCCACAAAGATAGTTGAACTTCCTTCCCATTGAAAGCAATGAAACACTTTAGACATCCCATTTATTTCAGCGAGACCTGAGTGCAACTCACATAGTCTAGATCCAAGCCAATTTCAATAACACTGAATTTTGAAAACTCATTGTCATTGACCTCGTTCACAAGAATTGGGACCGCCGTAACTGTTGATTGATGTGGCTGTCTAAATATATACACTTCTTCTATTAAGCAATTTGGAACTTTGCTCTGACTTAAATAACTTTCCCACAGAAGGAATGGGCAGAGTTGAGAGGAGGCTGATCTGAAGTCAATAATGGTTTGATTCTGTCCCGCGGGGATCTACAACTGTGCCACTAACAAGAGATTTTTATATGCTGCCTTTGCCAATCTCTTCTCATCCTTTGACCTTATCAGCAGAAGATCAGCTTTGGTACAAGCTATTTCAAATTAATATTAATAGATGTCTGCAGCTATTGATCCAGGCCTTTTATTTTGATACAATTCTCAAAGCATGAATGGACCACTATGGGCAATTTGGAGGGAACTGTCCTATGTGTGTTCATTTTCTTCACTATTTGAGTGGTAGTCAGTTATTCCCTGTCTTATTGACTTAAAGACCAGGAGGGAGGAAAGGCATCTATGTTTTTAATGAAAATACCATTTGGTTCCACCGACTGTTAAAAAACAGATTCATGATGAATTCCAAAGAGTTTCCAGTGACTTCCAAAGTTTTATCAGGGACTATTAAATCACAGCAAATGCCTTTAGTCTAAATATATTTTGTTACCGGGGGGCATTATATAATGGTGTAATAGTGCTGGGCTGGACTTTCAAAATGCTGAAAAGCTGCCCAATTGGGGAGGAGGGTTGAATGAAACAAGTGGCAATAATTTGGGGGGGGGGTGTCTACACCAGTGGCGTGCCAAGAAAAATCGTATTTCCCCCTACTATTCTCCACCAATTAATGAGAAAAAAATTGCATTAGGAAATTATCAAAGGAGGAAGAGAAAAATTGACAATCTTCTCTGGAGAACTGGGGAGGAAACCCTGAACAGATTTTTCTGTTTTTGTTTAAAACAGAATAAATCCTGCTGTTATGTGTTAATTGACATATTTGGGCGTTTCTCTTATTTGAGCTTCCAAGTTGGGACAGGGGAAACAAAGCATGAATAGAATTAACATATAACTTGCTATCAAATAAAAATGTGTGTGCATGGTGTGTGTGTGTGTGTTTTTTAAAAAAGAAACATTTATTTGAAAGTATTCTCAGCAGAAGCCTTTCCCCTTACTGCTTGTGTTCTCAAATGCTGCAGACATGATGAGACAACCTGATGCTGGAATTCTGTGGCTCAACGCTGCACTCTTTGCAGGAGCAGCTGCTACAGGCTATAAAAGTGCCTAATTATTGTCAGTACTTTGTCACCTGTCTTTCTGGGAGAATTGCTTGTAAGCTGATGGAAATATAGCAGGCGGGGAAAGAAAGGTGTTTTTGGTAACGTCCAGACATGGTTGTGTGTGTCTGCATGTGCGTGTGTATTATTATTGTTGCGTTTTTTAATCCTACCATCCTTTTCACTTGTCCAACATCTGTTTCCATGGAAACAGAAGTGAGAAGGGGGGGAAAATACAGCAGCAAAAATTGACTCATCTTCTTGTGGGCTGCTTCCATTACCAGTTCCGCTTCCATGGAAACAGATGTCAGACCAGTGCACACAAGGTAATGGTTTTTAAATGCTGCCTTAAAAACAAGGCAAAGCTTACGCTGACTTTTGATTTGGCTCCTAAAATCTGCTCTCTGATGGAGAGGGGAGGACGTGCTTGTTGGGAAAACAAAAGTGCCATCTGGTTGAAAAGAGAGAATGGGGAATTAGATATTAGCCAGCAATCTTGTCATCTTAAACTCACCTGTCTGATTACATCGGTGCAAACCTCTGCTAGAATTCAATATACAGAGGCAATGTCCCTGTCAATACCAGATGCTAGAGTCAAGCAAGAGAGGGGGTTGCCTATCACCTTCATGTCCTGCAGAGGCATCTTGCAGTTCATAGTGGGAGACAGAAGGCTAGACTATGCAGTTCTTGGGTCTGAGCCACCAAGGCATGTTCTTAAGATTTTTCTTCCCCTCCAGCACAAACAATGGTCTGTGTAGGATGTAGAAATCTAGAGATATCTTCACCCAGTCACACCCACACATTCTCCATTTGCTCTCACATTGTGATCACTGCATTCCATCCTGCCTCCTTGACTGACTCAGTGCAGAGTATGATCAAAGGCTATCCTGAAAAACCGAGGAGGATAGAGTTTGGGTATACACCTGATGTGCTTATGCTCAGGGGAACAGATATACACCAAGAGTTCCACTGCTAACCCCACCCTGGAAGACAAGCACAGTGCTTGGAGACAATCAATCAGGTCATGTATCTGCAGCAGTGGCCAGAGGATGAATGACTGCTGGGAGGAGCGCAGAATGACGAAGCATAATGGCTCACCTGCAAAAGCACAACTGGACACCTTCATCTACCCCAGGTGCAATGAAACATGGGTCTTCCATATTGGTTTCTACAGCCACAGCAGACACTGTGAGTCTCCAATGGTTTGATTGCACCCCTGAAGACGCACTCTTCCATTGTCTCCCAAGACAGAGGGATGCCAACCAACCAACCAGATTTGATTATTAACTGAGAATAGCTTGTGAAAAGCTGACATTATCTCTTGGAATTTGGAAGTCCAAAAACCAATAGGTCATATATTCGGCACATTATAGCTCCTCTAGAAACTCTATACCTCTAGATCAGACATAGGCAAACTTGGACCTCCAGATGTTTTGGGACTACAACTCCCATGATCCCTAGCTAACAGGACCAGTGGTCAGGGATGATGGGAATTGTAGTCTTAAAACATCTGGAGGGCCGAGTTTGCCTATGCCTGCTCTAGATATTATATACCAGGGATGGGGAACCTTCAGGCTCTTCCCATTAGCCCCAGGCAACATGGCCAATATTCAGAGATGATGGGTGTTGTATTCCAGGAATATTTGGATGGCATCACATTAGCTACCCCTGCTACTCAACTCCACCTTTCCCCAAATTCCTAATAGCTCAGGTATACTTTCTTCTGAATCACATGCAGTCTTAATGCTTACACCTGAAATAGGTACCTTTTATTTCACTCTTGCTCCAAGGAATGCTAGGAAGGCATATGCCGCATCCTTTATCCCTATTTTAATTTGAAAATTTATAATTTTCCTTTTGAAGACAGGAGTGACTGGCGTGCTCTGGTCCATGGGGTCACGAAGAGTTGGACACGACTAAACGACTAAACAACAACAACGGGTGGTAGGGACTTCAGAAATTTGCTTAAGCTGCAACTCTCTATTCATATACCTGGGAGTAAGTCCCACTGAGCTTAATGAGGTTTCCCTGATGTTGGGAAAGATTGAGGGCACAAGGAGAAGGGGACGACAGAGGACGAGATGGTTGGACAGTGTTCTCGAAGCTACAGTGGTGCCCCGCAAGACGAATGCCTCGCAAGACGGAAAACCCGCTAGACGAAAGGGTTTTCCGTTTTTGAGCTGCTTCGCAAGACCATTTTCCCTATGGGCTTGCTTTGCAAGACGAAAACGTCTTGCGAGTGTTCCGATTTTTTTCCGCTCCCCCCCTTTTTCTAAGCCACTAATAGCCTTTTAGCCGCTAATCCGCTAAGCCTTTAATAGCCGCTAAGCCTTTAATAGCCGCTAACCCGCTAATAGCGCTAATCCGCTAAGCCGCTAATAGGGTTGCTTCGCAAGACGAAAAAACCGCTAGACGAAGAGACTCGCGGAACGGATTAATTTTGTCTTGCGAGGCACCGCTGTACCAGCATGAGTTTGACCAAGCTGCAGGAGGCAGTGGAAGACAGGAGTGCCTGGCGTGCTCTGGTCCATGGGGTCACGAAGAGTCGGACACGACTAAACGACAAAATCTCCCTTTTACATAAAATAGAACAAGGTGGCTTACAACACATGAAAGGCAGGAAAACCAGTCAATAAATACACACAAAGCATAATTCTAAACATAACTGAAACACCAGTTGATAACGGTTGGTTAAAAGAAACATTCATATCGTGAACTCCTGTCTAAACAGCGCAGTTTTCAGGACATGTCTGAAGAAGCCTAGGATAGTTCCTGCTTAACTTCTGCAGGTAAGGCGTTTTTATTGTATTACAAAAAAGCTTTAATAAAATCTTGTTTTTAAAAAATAGAACCATCTGGGAGATCACGGATGAAGAGAGCGCTGATCTTCAGAATCTTTATGCTTTAAGCTGTTCTCAAATTTCAGTGGCAATTAGGGTGCTTCTTCAGTGGCAGAAAAGTGTGTTATGTGTTCTCCCCTCCACCACACAGACAGTTCTGGATCTGATTTGGACACTCTACATGGATGCCCAGTGGACATGATTCTCCATCCTCAAAAAAGAGATCAAATGAATTGCCCATTGAACTGGCATGTTCATATATTCACTGGCTCCCTGTACGTTTCCGAGCACAATTCAAAGTGCAGTCCCAAATTTAAAGCCCTAAATGGCCTCGGCCCAGTATACCCAAAGGAGCGCCTCCACCCCCATCCTTCAGCCCGGACACCGAGGTCCAGCACTGAGAGCCTTCTGGAAGTGCCCTCACTGTGAGAAGTGAGGTTACAGGGAACCAGGCAGAGGGCCTTCTTGGCAGTGGTGCCCTCCCTGTGGAACACCCTCCCATCAGATGTCAAGGAGATAAAGAATTACACAACTTTCAGAAGACATCTGAAGGCAGCCTTGTTTCGGGAGGTTTTTCACGCTTGATGTTTTTATTATGTTTTTAGATATGCTGTAAGCCACCCAGAGTGGCTGGGGAAACCCAACCACAGATGGGTGGGGTATAAATAATAAAAGTATTATTCTTATTCTTATAAGAGCTGTTGTTGGCATCCATCTTGTCTTGGGACACAAAGGAGGAGTGCGCCTTTGGGGGTGAAGTCAAACTGTTGGAAATTTGCAGCACAAGCTGTGGCTCTAGAAAGCGATTTGGGAGAGACATGTTCTGTTGCAGCTGGGGCAGATGAAGGTGTGCGGTTGTGTTGTTGCAGATGCACCATGGTGTTTACTCTCTCTCGGCACCTCCCAGCAGTCATTTCTTCTCTGGTCACTGATATGGATACACAACCTGCACAGGACAGGAACCTGAGAGTATTCTTTTATCATGCGAGTTGCAGCTGTAGCTCAGTACAATGCCCTATGGATATAACATGAAATCTTGGCATGATTCACAAATGGAGGGTAGAGCTGAACCATCCCTGCTGGTTGTGCTCCTGACCTCCACACATTGATTGGGTCTTCTTGTGCATAGCATGGCATTATAATCAGTGGCTGGGGCTTAGGAGGAGGGTCAGCAGGTACAGTCCTGCTCCCCTCTCTATTTTTTCGATTGCCCCTTCAGGTGTTTATTACCTGCCCAAGACTCTCAGCCTGGAAATTGCAGTAAAAACATCCAGTACACAAAATGTATTTTGCATGGTATATATATGCCTTTCAGTTTAGTCTGAGGCAGCCAACGTACCCTCTGCAACAATCTGAATAACAATTAGTAACATTTTCCCTTTAAATTATTTATTTCCCTTTTTAGATTCTGGATATTGCTGCTTCTCCTTCCCCAAAGCTGAAATATCACAAAATGGGTAGTGTCTTCCTTGCTATTTAATTACACTGAACTAAATAGAGATTATGGGGATGACAATATCAGTCAGAGTAGCCTTCTTTTAAGGAAGTTTTCCAACACCGTTTATCCTATTTTGTGCCCTCTGGAAACCTCAAACGTAGCAATGAGATAATTAGGAATGGTAAAGAACAAAACAGAATTAAATTAATTCTGTCTAAAAGGTATTGAAAATATTATTCAGCCTTATAGTGACATCCCATCCAAAGGACAGGGGACAAATATTGCGGCTTAGGAGCTGGAGAGGAACTTTCTTATTTAACTTGATGGGTTTTTAATTGCGTAGTCAATTGCTCTTAGACAATGGCCCCAGTGCAGTTGGATGCTTGCATGCTTGAAGAAGCCAATATGAATAATCTTAGATTGCAATCCTGTACCTGAGACTCATTTCTGAGTGGATACAGGATTACACTGGGAATTAGGATCCACATCCTTCTTGGCAGTGCACGAGATTTACAGTGCAGGGAAATGACTCTGTCCTCACCTGCCGTTGATGGTACCTCTCTAAGCCCAGCTCCCTAGGAAGCTGGCTTGACTTCAAACCCCACATTTACTAATTTCAGAAATTATGGGGCTAACTTGGCACCCAGAAATTTTACGGAATCCTTGCCCCTTGCCCCTTGCAAACCCATAACACTGTCTTATAGTATACAATGTTTTCCATTTCTTTCAATATATCAAAGCTGTGTCCATATTCAGGCTTTGCTATCACACAAATCTATTTAAATGTTTTAAAGGCAAATTAGCTCCTTTATTAAGTAACATCATTAACGTGCACCTTTCCTCAAAATGCTTGGCTCTTGCAGACATGCATCCGAAGTAGCTCTGCTTTAGAAAAGAAATAAAAAGTGGGAGGAACAAAAATTCCATGATGTCCACAGGGCAAGACTTCATACGCATTATGACTCATAAGTACATCCTAAAATAATACAGTAAGACATATATTAGGTCATTGTTTCATAACAATGTAGCTTCTGACATAGTCTCAGGGAGTTGTTGTTGTTTTACATTCAAACTCAGCCTCTTATTACTTCACCTAGAATGTGAGAAATACAAAGCTGCCTGGAAGACAGGTTCTCATGTATCATTTCCTTCAGAGAAAATAAACTCACACAGATTTTCCCGCACTTCCTTTTATGAAAGCAGCAGGTCTATGCAAGCAATGTCCCACAGAGCATTGCAGCTGACTTCATCTGAGTCTGTATTTAGTGACAATGTAAACACTCAGCAGGAACGCTAGAAACAAAAGTATGTAGTACAGTGGTTCCTTGGGTTACATACGCTTCAGGTTACAGACTCCGCTAACCCAGAAATAGTGCTTCAGGTTAAGAACTTTGCTTCAGGATGAGAACAGAAATTGTGCTCCAGTGGCGCGGCAGCAATGGGAGGCCCCATTAGCTAAAGTGGTGCTTCAGGTTAAGCAGTTTCAGGTTAAGAATGGACCTCTGGAATGAATTAGGTAAGTACTTAACCCGAGGTACCACTGTATAAACTTTGTGCTAATACTATGCAATGGTGCAGTTTGGTATGTGTAAGTCACTGCACTATAAAGGTTTGTGCTGGTAATATGCTGTGATTTTGTTAGACCGGATTTAATGGTCTCGGCACACAGCTGCAACTATGCAACTTATTACTGTATGTTCAAAGATCTGTAGAATGGGTTCCTCATCCCTAAGGACATTAGGAGAGGACTCAAACAGGGCATCTAAGGCACCTCCTTAAAACCATACAATGGGAGCATTGCCGGATAAACAAAGGGGGTGGGCTGGATATGCACTTCCAAAATATAAGATAAAAAACAAATAAAATAAAACCTACATACCGCAACAGTGTTTTGTGTTGTGTAGGCTCCTATGATGTAAGTAACGGGCCCCGCCTGCTAGCCTGCTCCCTAAAATATCACTGGTTTGCTCATTTCTATATATAGGGTGCCTACATTCTGGTTGGACTGGTTGCAAATGGCTTTAGATGCCTATTAGGTCCATAAATTACCATGTAGCATATATTCAACACAAAAAACAGTGACAATTTGTTGTTGACAAAGGACAGCTGGATATAGAACGGGCCCCATTACCTTCAGTAGCTTAGGGCCTCATCAAACCTAAATCTGGCCCTGAATGGGAGAAGAGAGAAAAGTGGCAAGTTGGCCCTACCATTGGGCAGAGTGAGACAGGTGCCTCAGGCAATGGATACTGTTGAGAGGTGGCAAGGTGTTGGCAGACTGAGCCTGGAGGATGCTGTTCTACTAGTAGTATGGAAGGAAGATTCATCTGACATTCTGGTCTGTTTCTGTATGTGAAATGAGGGGTGTCATTTTGCTCTTTGCCTCAAGCAGCAAAATATCATGGGCCAGTCCTGCAAGGAGATGCTGTACATCAATCCACATGTTTTCTGCAGTTTCCAGAATTAGTGTAGTTCTTGTTAGTTGTACTGATAAACCACCACTGGTGGGAGAAAATCCATAATGGCTCTGCTTGTTGCAGGATCTTATCCTTTCCTTGGACTTTCTATTTCTTTCTGGCTGTTGTCTGCCCCTTTTCCTTTGGGGGTGCCCCAAAGGATGGGACAGAAAGTCAATTCAGTTTACATTTAAAGGCAAATCTCTCTAATTTGCACATCAACAAAACAATATGCAAACTGAAACACTGCGGTCCTTTGAAATGCACACTTCTCCGATTTTTTGCAGTACAGTTCTACAACCCAGTAATGTGTGCAGAAACACACACAGTAGGAAAAATTGTGCAAAAATGCATATATTAGTGAAGATATGCATATATTAGTAAAAACAACAAAAATGCATTATTTTCAGAGAAATTGTTCCGTCTGACAAAATTGCATACAAATGTGTAGAATTACACAGTAAAATGTTGGTGAAATTACCATAATCGAGGGCTTTTTTCCTTTTCTTTTTTAAGGAAACTGATGCAGAAATGTAGAAAAATGGGAAATGGAGAGATGCTGCAGTTGACAGATTTTCCCATCTGTAGTTGCTCTGTTGCGCTAAAGTGTCCTCTTGACAGGAGAGAAGTAAATGTAGGTTGCCTCTCCAACTGCAAAGGATTAGTATAACTCTCCTGTTTTTGCTACTTGTGTTAGACTTCAAAAAGAGAGTTTCTCAAGCACCTGGCAGGCCACAGAAAATGGCTACATTTAGCTTAGTAGTTCACAAGTTGTGCTGGTGTGGCCTGCAGGGCCGAATTTAGATGAAGAGAGGCCCTAGGCTACTCCACTTGTGAGACCCCTCCCCATCCTCCATGCTCACAAGTAGAAGAAAATGGAAGAGTGTTATAAACAAAACTGAGTGAAGCCAAGGATGATGATGGGCATTAAAAATTCTGCAATTCACAATTTCTCCTCTGAAGGACATAAGATATTATTGTTAAATACCATGGTGATTTTAAAAAATTCTGCAATTCACAATTTCTCCTTTAAAGAACATAAGCTATTATTGTTAAATACCATGGTGATTTTAAAAAATGCAGCAGGCCGGGTCTTCCTGTTATACACCTGCTGGGATTGAAAAGGCATCTGACCCTCACCTGAATCTCATAGCTCTCCTGACAAGTGCTTTGGTCTGCAGCCACAGTGTGGAAATAAAGGATGAGATTGCCCACCAGATACCAGGCACTCTACTATTCAAATTAGGCCCCAGTGTTTTTGTAACAATCCCCTTCTCAATTAAATAGTCAATTTTAATATAGAATTTAAATTCTCAAAACTTTCTTATTTGTTAATTCGAGCAAGTAAACTACTGCTCTCACTTCATTACAAACAGTATTTCTACCTGCAACACACTTGAGCAAACTTGCTCCTCTTCCTTTCACAGATATTTTGTTGCCATTTGCAACTGTAGCTGCCTCTTGATTAGTTATCATTTAACTCTTGGGGGATATAATTGGCATCACATGTCATGTGCATGGAAGTTGCCGAACCAATTAACCAACTAGAAGGATTACTGTTAATAGCACTAGTTTTCCTATAACTTGATATTGCTGGATAGTTCTGATGAACTGCAAAAGCATTTTTAGTTTGCTTTCTGTTGCCACCCTGGAACTTTTCTTTATTAGTGCCACTTTGTTTTGTATGATTCCTTGCAAATGAAGGAAAACAACTTTTCTGCTAGTATATGTTGATAATATAATTTTGATTACTAAGGACAAACAAGATTGTACAAAAACAAGATTGGGTGCAGGCCTGGCCAGGACATAAGTGACAAAGGTGACCTGTGTGCTTGCTTGCTTGCTTGCTTGCTTGATTGATTGATTAACAGCTGTTGGGAACTTCAAGGTCCCTTCTCTCCCTTCTTGTGGTCTTTGTACTGGACCTGGAGACTCTAATAGAGAGCATTCCATGTCAAGAAAGAGGGCAAGTGGACACTCTATCAAATGACAAGGCAGGAGCTACATGGAGCAGGGCCTTTTCACTGGTGGTGCCCATTGTATGCCTCACTCTTCCCAGACCTGCTTTCTTTTGGCTTGTATTTTGGAGCTTTATAATTTAGGAAGACTTTGGAGGATCTGGTTGACAAGTCTTATCAGTCGCTGACGTATGAGCGGATTTTATTTGCTGCTATTCTGGGCTTCTGGTGCACCAGGGTTTACACCAGCATAATAGCATTGACCAGGACACCAGACTGGATACAGTTTATGAGCTTTCTCCATTATCTGCACAGCAGGGAGTGTTCGGTCAACAGTGCAAAGGCTGAGCTAAAATGCTTCCTGCTGGTTACCTGCTTGCAATGGGGGTCACTGTTTGGTAGTACCCAATTGGTTAGCTGTCAGATTCTAGAGCACCCTATTGGTGGCTCTTAGGTAATTCACAAAATACAGAGTACATTAATAAAACACAGTGTTCATTCATAAAGCAGTAACATAAATCTCCACTGCTACATATTGGGTGTATATTTCAGCAGTTGAATGTACAGGTTTATGGCCATGCTGTAGTGTAGTGCTTATGCGACTGTGAATAAAAGGTGACTGGGCTCATTGTCTCAGGGTTTGGGGGGGGGAGAAGTGACAAAACTGATTTCCAATAAGTGCCCCCCCTTTATTTCCATAACAAGTCCTTGAGTCTGTACTCTGAATACTGACACCAGGGACCTAAAAAGTGCAGGGCTTGTCAGTCCAACCCCTGCACAGTCTCATTAGGGCTGACCTTAAGACAATTGGAGCAATTTGGCCAAATTGGGCCCCACGTGCCGCTCCTAAGGGGGCCCCCACACCAGGGCAATCTAGATGGATTTTATTTATATCTATAAGATTTTGCAGACTTTGGCTGTGAACTGGGGCCCTACCAAAAAAAAAAAAAATCAAGTTGTGCCCCACTGCATCAAATTTGGCCCCACTGGCTAGCCCTGAGTCTCATAGCTGCTGGGCCTGAGTTGCATGAAGTCTTGGGTTTACAATTTTGGGAGAGGGGAGACTGCAGTGATGTTAGGATTTCATGCTCCCTGATGCTGATTTTATGATTGGTGTACAGTGATACCTCAGGTAAAGAACTTAATTCATTCTGGAGGTCCGTTCTTAACCTGAAACTTTTCTTAACCTGAGGTTCCACTTTAGCTAATGGGGTCTCCCACTGCCGCCGCTGCACAATTTCTGTTCTCATCTTGATGCAAAGTTCTTAACCCGAGGTACTATTTCTGGGTTAGCAGAGTCTGTAACCTGAAGCATCTGTAACCTGAAGCATCTGTAACCCAAAGTACCACTGTACAAAAATCCAGCACTGGTGACCTGCCATGAAATATGAGAAATTGCTTCCAGATGAACTATGCATAGGTATTTGGAAGATACGCTGAACAAAGTCACTGGGGATGGTAAATTGAGTTGCACGCAAGAGTTCCACTGAAGTAAAATTCAAAGTGAGCTAGCAAAGTGAACCTGTAGAATTGCTGAGCAAAGTTAAAAGGCTTGCAGTCAGATATTGGGGGGGGGGGGCGCGTTCCTCAGGGGAGAGAGCCACAGCAAAGAACTTCCGTTGCAAGTGGTACTTTGGAAAAACAGTCACATGCCTACATATAAAACAAAAAGAACTGGATTTTTTTCCTAAGGATTTGATTGAAGTCCATTTACATGCATCGCACCCAGCAAGAAATCAGTGTCATTTCATATTCAGCACACATTTTAACTTGCTGACAATTTACTTGATGTTTGCAGTGTGCAATGCAATGAATTATGAATTCTCCTCCTCCTGGTTATTTTTGTTTTGTTTTGTTTTTTTAAAAACATACCCGCTTTAAAAAAATTATTATAAACAGGCTTAAGGAGAAAAGAGTACAGCAATCTGTCCGCTGCCCTCCTTTTTTAAAATGCTGGATTAAATGCCCCTGGATTCAGGCTGCCATATATACTTTAAAATATATGTTTATCAAAACATTCTTTATGCTGCCCTTCAGCTCAAAATATCCATAGGGGTTTACAATTCCTATCCCTCACAGCTCACTTATAAGTTTTGTGTATGCACAATTTCTTTTTTCTTTTTGGGGATAAAAGTGGTTCCTATATTCAAAGAGGCTTAGGAAGGGCTGGAAAAATGCCTAACCAGTTTTCACAACTTTTTCACAACTGACAGATAAGAATAGGCACCTCCTGCAAAATTCCTTGCAAGAAATAGGAATTCCTTGCAAGAAAAGGGAAAAGTTGACAGCTATGCACGCATCTGGCTGGGTTTCCCCAGCCACTCTGGGCGGCTCCCAGCAGAATAGTGAAAACACAATAAAACACCAAACACCCAAAACTTCCCTAAACAGGGCCGCCTTCAGATGCCTTCTAAAAGTCAGATAGTTGTTTATTTCCATGACATCTGAAGAGAGGATGTTCCACAGGGAGGGCTTGTGGGATGGGTCCCCACAGAGCTTTAGGTAAAGGGACCCCTGACCATTAGGTCCAGTTGTGACCGACTCTGGGGTTGCGGCGCTCATCTCGCTTTATTGGCCGAGGGTGCCAGCATACAGCTTCCAGGTCATGTGGCCAGCATGACTAAGCCGCTTCTGGTGAACCAGAGCAGCATACGGAAACGCCATTTACCTTCCCGCCAGAGTGGTACCTATTTATCTACTTGCACTTTGACGTCCTTTCGAACTGCTAGGTTGGCAGGAGCAGGGACCGAGCAACGGGAGCTCACCCTGTCGCAGGGATTCAAACCGCCCACCGTCTGATCGGCAAGACCTAGGCTCTGTCGTTTAAGCCACAACGCCAATAGGACATCCCTATTTTCATCGGAGAAATGTTGGAGGGTTTGAAGGTTTAAATGAGGGGCATCAATTGCCTTTTGAGAAGGAGGCGAAGCAGCTACTGCAGAAATACACGCAACGTGAAAGCAGACACAAAGCTGGGATGCGTACCACGCAGATTTGCAAGCAGCAACGGGAAGCAAAGGGAAGCAAATGGAGATGGTTCTATAAAGACAGTATGTAGGCTGCTCATTTGTGCTGGCCCATGTGCACTCTAGTACCCATCTGGCAGATTAGATGTTCTTTCCAATCACAGGGTATCACATGCCCTCCCTCAAGCCATGTAGAAACGTGTGGCTGAATCCAAGAAAAGCACACAAAATCCTATAGCACTGAACATGTCCCAAAGGGCATAACCATCTTTCAAATATTGTTTTCTTTAGCACTGTTTAGGGGGGGGGAGGGGAGAGACCAAAAGGGAAACCACTGGAACACTAGTTTGTGGATGCTGATGATACCTAGCTAAATATTTCTTACATGTTTCCCAGACTGTCTCCTGGGAAACTGGATTTTCAGCTCATCTGCTTATCCTTTTCTTTGGCGCTCAGGTACATAATGCATTATAGGAATTCATTAGCAACCAGAGGATGCTGGTAGCTCTGTCAGTTTCACATCATTAGTATTCCAGAAGCAGCCCGGCAGGGGGGGGAAATGTATATAATTTTCTGCTTGTTCTCCCACTCAGTCTCACCGCAGAAGTGAGCTGTTAGCTGATAGGAGCTGCAATAACAGTAGCCTTTTGAACATGCACAGAAAGCAAGATATGTGCATTTAAAGATGTATGGGATGGAGCTGGACAGACTAGTCTGATGCAGATGGCCTGGCCTGTCAGCTCCAAATATGTACAGGAATAAAAACTGTTGATGCTTGTGAAATGTTGAATTTTCCAAAAGAGGCAACCTGAATGTGGAAGGATCAGTGTTAACAGAGCCCCCACTTTGCATGTCAAAGGTCACAGGTTTGATCCTTGTCATCTCCAGGTAGGGCTGTGAAAGACCCCTGTCTGAAATAATAATAATGTTATAGAAATAGAGGGGATCGCCCTAAACCCTAGAAATTAATAAATGCTAGGATTTTGAATTCTTTGGGATACGCAGGGAGAATATAAGCTGCAAGGGGATTCCTGGGCTGCCTTATGCAAGCCAGTCTGGCTGGCTGGCTGGCTGGCTGAGGGAGAACATTAGCATTACAATAGAGAGCCACTGAGGGTTCTTACCTTGTCCCAGGGGAGACCATAGACTGGAGATTTGGAAGGTTGCCAGGGTAACTGTGCTGGGGGATGGCAAGGGGTTTCTGGGAAGAAGGAAGAAGAAAGGGGCAGATCCAGTTTGGTGACAGAGAAGGAAGAACTGCCTGTGGGTTTGTTGCAGAGACTGGTGATTATCTGGTTGTTCTCAACGGTGAGGACATCAAGGAAGAGGATGTGTGGATCATCATTGGAGCTATTGAATGTCGACTTGGTAGCTGGAAGAACAGGGTTGATGTAGTTTACAAACTGTTCTAAGTTCTCTTTGCCATTTGTCCAGACGACAAATATATCCACAATGAATCACCACTATATTGGTGGCTTATTAATGGGCTTTGTGAGGGTGTGTTGTTCAAGTTTTCATATGAATAAATTCATATAAGATGAAGCCATTGCAAACATACTGTTTTAATACCAAAACAAAGGTTACACTAAAGCAGGGGTGAGGAACCAGTGGTTTCCAGATAGTGTAGGACCCCAATATCCATCATTCCTAACTTTGGCTATGCTGACTGGGGCTGAGGGGAGTTGGAGTCCAACATCTGGGAGGGGGATAGTTTCCCCAGTCCTTTACTAAAGGGTTTTTAAAAAAAAAATTGACAAGGAGTCGTGCTTAATACCATCTGTCAGAGATTTAGTATTATGCTTTCTTGGGTTTCATTTGACCCCAAATCCAGATTGATACAGTGAATCTTGCTATCAACCAAGGTTTTTTTTTTAAAAAAATATGCACACAACTGTGAAATCACACTGAGAAAATCAAGAAAATGTCAGACCCCACAAAACGTATATGCATAAAATATTATATCCAAAGGATCTCATTGAAATTGCTGCATATTCAAAAAAATGGTGTGAATAAGGAAAAAAGTCTATTATTCTGATGGTTGCTGAAGCAGCTTTAGAAATGATAGTATTTGTATTCTTTCCCAAGGTTAGCAATATACTCATTTTCCTTTGTAGGTGTAACACACACTACTCAGTTCTAAAACTTACATTTTCTGGTATCTCAGGTAAATGCAATTGCATTTTAAGAGTTGTACAATATACAGTCTAAACACAAAGTTCTCGCAATTCACATTCCTGAGAGAGATGAAGATACACTTGTTTTAAATCTCAAATTTTAAAAATTGACCTCTTTCCTTCTGTATTTTTATCTCAGGCATTCACCAGGGCACACAAGGGCTAAAACTATGTAGCGGGGAAAACGACACCCACAGTGGCTCCACTCTTGTGGGCTCCTATCAGACCTTCATGCATTGAGCACAGAAAATTGAAGACTTCTCAACCCATTTAGGTGGACATACTTGAGAAGCCACAGCAGGACCAGGTATCCTGGGACTCTGGGTTGTGGGAAGGCTTCTAAACATGATCATTTGAATGCACAGAGAAGTTCCAGACTTCTGCACTCAATGTGCAAAGGTCTGAGAGAAGCCCATGTGCATTGGGACATTGGTGGTGAGGCTTGCATGCACCCCCAATCATGGCATCTGCATACTTTAAACCAGCGGCAGTATGTGTGCTGGAAGCAGACACAACCTCTCAACACCAGCATGGCGTTTCCGTGTGCTGCTCTGGTTTGCCAGAAGTGACTTAGTCATGCTGGCCACATGACCCAGAAAAACTGTCTGCGGACAAACGCCGGCTCCCTTGGCCAGTAAAGCAAGATGAGTGCCGCAACCCCAGAGTCGTCCACGACTGGACTTAACGGTCAGGGGTCCCTTTAACTTTACCATGGTTAGGAGCCAATAACTGTCGTTTTCCTCCATGAATTTGCCTGCTCTTATTTGAAAGCCATCCAAGTTGGTGTCCTGGGCGAGCAAATTCAATAGTTCAGCTATGCACTGTGGTATTAACACAGATAACTGGGAAACACCGGCCTGTCAGTGCTCCAATTGGATAACAGCCTTTACTAAAGGTGTCATGGGCTCTGAAGACGCTTGAACTCAGGACAAAAGGGAGAAACATGCTAAGAGGAAGGGACGGTTAGCAAACCCTCACCATGATCAACTCCCGCCTGGAAACCTATGTCCCCACTGTGGAATGATGTTGAAGCACGTGAAAGTCAGTGGTTTCTTGCCAGGATAAGGATCAGGCAGACTCAGCAATGGAGAATAAGAAGGTGAAGTTTATTGCCAGGCAATAAGGACCCAGTTTGGAATTGCTTCCAAAAGGAACTGGGACCCCGATTGACAGAAATCCAGAGGTCTTTATACCTGAGCAAATCACAGCAAATCATAGATCATGAGACAACCATGAGGGACTCACAATATTGTCAGCGAGAATCAGCCAATCAGCAAGCTGTTGTCACGCTACCAGCTCCTGGTCAAGCACTGGTCAAGCACAGGGTTCTAGTTCTGCTTTCCAATGCTTTCAGTGACGCTCAGTCTAACCTTTCCCCCAGTTATGACAGGACAGGGAGTTTTGGAGTTTTTGTGGTTTTGCTCTTCCTGTTCTGTGGATTAATTTAGCCTGTATCTGAGGGGAATTTGTACCAGAATCTCTGATTCACGTCTTCCCCTTGTCCAGGGTACACGGATGTTTGTAGGGGAAAGGTCGGTTCCTAACTTTGCTGTTCCAAGCAGTTTGCAGTTAGCTAAGGCACAGCTTCCCTTTGATTCAAAATGGATTATAAAGTACTGTAATCCTTGATTTGTGTAAGCATATATGAATATATATTGAATATATTGATTGCTGAAAACTGATTATATGGATAGCATAGGGGTAGCCCTTCTTCCTTGCCTCAATGTGTGGATCCAGAATTGGCCTCCACAGTCACATACGGACTTACTGTTAAGACCGTGTTTATGGAAGGTAAATGGTGTTTGCGTGCGCTCTGGCTTCTGTTACAGTGTCCCATTGCACCAGAAGCAGTTTAGTCATGCTGGCCACATGACCTGGAAAGCTGTCTGTGAATAAACGCCAATTCTTAACTTTCCAGGGGTCCTTTACCTTACCTTTAAATTATGTTTGTTTATTGAATTTATATCCTGCCTTCCTCCCAAAGGATCTCAGGGTTCCTTTATTGGGGGGGGGGGGATGGTGGATAACACCAGAGATGTATCTTACCGTTTATTTGAGGTGTGTGGTTTTTGTGTGGCAAATGTCTTTTACCTCCACAATGCTGGGACCATGCTATATCCAAGGCCAGGCATAGGCAAACTCGGCCCTCCAGATGTTTTGAGACTACAATTCCCATCACCCCTGACCACAGGTCCTGTTAGCTAGGGATCATGGGAGTTGTAGTCCCAAAACATCTGGAGGGCCGAGTTTGCCTATGCGTGTCCAAGGCATTACAAAGAAAATGACGACTTTATATAAAGAAGGAAGCTGGCAGTACATCTAAGGGGGTGTTGCCCTGCCCTAACCTGATCACAAATTTTAAGCTTTCTCCGTGAATAAAAATAGAAAATCAGGCAGCAGCCCCCATTGCAGTGGCGGCGCTGAACTTTCCTACCTCTCAAATTTGAGTGGAAATTTCTGCTGCTCGGAGCCCAAAGGGATGTTTATTTTCGTTGACAATGCTTATGCCTAAAACAGCTAGGCACATTATAAAGATTAAAAAATAAGACAGCCCACAGGCTTGCAATCTAATCAAAGACAGGATGTGTTGGGGAGGAAAGGGAATACGCCTGGAGGAAATACAACAAGCCCCATGTTAGATTAATGGGAATGAACAAATACCTGCTGATAGAGAGAAGTGATAAGAATCAAGCTTTTCCCAAGCTATCAGTGTTGGACTGAGTTTGGAAGGGGCCGCCTTACACTCCTACGCCATCTAGACCATTATTCATCTCGCTGCTTCTCTGCAGTTGCTGCATCTTTCGATATGATAATTTCTTTTTGTCACCCTGGAAAGGTTGACAGGAGATTCCTGCCCACTCAGTAGCATGCCTTTTTTTCCCTCTATGCCTCCGTGAAAAATGGATTCCACCATAGATTTCTTCCAAATAATTTCATTCTATTACTAGCTCAATGCACATTCCATTCAATTTGCAGTTTTCTCCTACTTTGTCATAAAGATCATTTTCTGCTCTCTTAAGCCTTGGATTCCCCCCCCCCCTTCTCAGGCTGACACCCACTATTGTGGGAAATGGAACTAGTAAACCATGGAGGCATCTGCTGAATGAATGCTGTTTAAAGATGCCAAAAGCATGTTCCTATTCCTGCCTTCTCCTCTGAACACACATCCATACAGATAACAGAGAAAAGGAGATGCCGAAACTCACCATGAATTCCTCTCTTGTTCTCTTATATTGGCAATGCCAGAGTTCCGGTGAGTTCCGGCTGGGGGGGGGGGAACCATGGGTTTACCACCTCCATAGGAATTAGCCATCTGAAGGCAGCCATGTATAGGGGAGGGTTGTTTTTTAAAAAATGTTTCATGTTTTATTATGCTTTTACATTTGTTGGAAGCCATTTTGAGTGGCTGGGGCAACCCAGTCAGATGGGAGGGGGTTTAAAAAATGTTGTTGTTGTTCTTATGGACTAGGATGTCCCTATTTTCATCGGAGATGTTGGAGGGTATGAAATCATGCCAGAAGGAAGCAGCCCTTCGGACCTATGACATCTTTTAAAATGTGTTGGGTTTGTTTGTTTGTTTTGATTATGTATTTTGTGTTTTTATATTGTGATTTTATCATGTGAACTGCGGGTATAGAGCAGTATACAAGTTTGATTGATTGATTAACTGGCCAGTTATTAGAACCTGTGCTGAAAATCTTCACCAGTAAAGTGGTTTCCCAAATGCTCTATGGAGTAGTGATATAGGGCTTGGACCCAAATGCTAATAAAGCCTTAGAAATAGTGCAGAACAAATTTCTCAGGAAAGTGCTCTCTCTCCCCAACAGGACCCCAGCTGCTCTTATCCACGTTGGAGCAGACGTGTCAATACAGGCTAGAATTGACTATCTGTGTCTAAACTATCTGAAAAGACTCCAATCTCTCTTGGAGGATGTCCCACACTGAATGGGAACAGACCAAATGCTGGAAGGCAAGCATCCAAAGCCTCTTGTCCCAATATCAGTTACAAGATCTTCAGGTGACCATGAAGATGGCTAGGAGGCACCTAAGAGATTGTCTCTTTAGGTCCGATGCAGAAAGGAATTTATCCACGATTGCCTCTACCAAAAGTTCACCATGGTGCTCACTTATTAAAATGGAGCATACCTGAGCTAGATATTTGACAAAGCTCCCACTTCCTGTACTAAGAATTGCTTTTACAGAATTATGATTCCAATCGATGCCCTTGATGGTGTTGGATGGTCGGTATGGCAAAGTACATTATGAGGAGAGACTTTGTATATGTGGGCAACCCTGTGTAGAGGGTCTGTACCATTATTTATTGCAATGCCCGCTATGCATAGATCCAAGAGACCGATTTATATAACCCCTGCTTACGAATGGAATACACTCAAACAGGGTGGAAAGGGTGGAATTGCTGCTGAGTGACACTGATGACTTTGTAACTTACAAAGTAGCACTATATGCGTTGGCAGCTAAGAAGATCAGGAGAAAAGAGCTAGATAAAATAGCAGTCAACTGCAAAGGGGATTCAGACATTTAAGCTGGCATATTTTACCTTAGATTTCCCTGCTATTCTAGTTTATGCAACAAATAATCTCCAGGAGACTTGACCGTGGTTTATTGCACAGGTAGTGCTAAATGTTTTTAAAAATGCTTTTATGGTTACTGTGGTACCTCTGGTTGCGACCAGGATCCATTCCATAGGCCTGTTCGCAACATGAACAGAACACAACCTGCAGCGGCACGTCTGCGCACGCGCGGGTTGCAATTCGCCACTTCTGCGCATGTGCATGACGTCATTTTGCGCGTCTGTGCATGCACGAGCGTCAAAACCTGGAAGTAACCCTTTCCGGTACTTCTGGGTTGCCGCAAGACGTAACCTGAAAGAATGTAACATGAAGCGGACGTAACATGAGGTATGATTGTATTGCTGTTTTTCCTTTTGTTCCCCTTGTAAATGATGCCATCGCACAATAAAGTTTTTGATGATGGTGAATAATAATATCAGGGTGGGTGTTAATTTCAGGCTTTATTCTGAGGGTCACACTTCGTTCCTGACAACCTTTTGAGAGTCACATATAGGGGCACCATCTACAGGGGATCGTGGGGGCCAGGCCCCCCCCCCAAATAGTTTCAAGAAGGGGGCCAGCCCCCTCCAAATTCTGCAGTGATCCTCAAAAATGCTTGGCCCTGCCGTGTCCCTTTTGAGGACCACTGGGGACAAAGCATCTTCGCCCCACATGTCCTTTTCCCAAAGGTAAGGCGGCTGGCTGTGGATGGGTGGGAGATGGTGGGCCAAGTCAGCCTGGCCGGGTTGTGGGGGGGCATCACATGTATGACATCATGCACATGCGACATGTTAAGTTGTGGGTGAACATATCAGACGACACAGTGATTCTTCAAGCAGCTCTTGTTTATTCACAGGCCAGAATAGAACTGAACTGAAGGGTTCAGCCAGCCTGCTTATATAGAGCTCCAGTACAATGCAACTGTAACAACTTTCTGTAACTATCCAATCGCTGACCGTCACTTTCAATCCCTTATTTGCACTACTGTGCAAATCCCTTACTGTACTATCTACAGTATCCCCCTGCTGGCCCAGGGTAAGAACTTCAGTACATAACACAACAGGCCGCCTCAATGCTCAGCACAACTTGGCGCTTATGGCCATAGGCCCAAAAGGAGCGAAGCCGGAGGCAGAAGGAAGCAAACCAATGAATGTAAATGTTACCTTTTAAGAGTAGGCTATTTTCTATACATATTCATATGCACTTTCTATTCAGTCAAGCAAGTTCAAGGGCACATTCCATGCAGGCACAAACCCACAAGGAGGGTGCAAAACAGGGCCTGCGGAAGTTGTGGCCTGGAAGACGTGGACGTGTCCCAAGGAGAAAACAGAGAAGCCTAGAAAGTCACATCTAACCCACAGCCTGAAGTTTCCTACCCCATCATAGAACTCAGGCTGAAAGTGCTTTCCTCCTCATTGTAGGTACAGAAATTACCGTATTTTGCGCCCCATAGGACGCTCCGGCCCATAGGACGCACCTAGTTTTTTGGGGGGGAAATAAAGAAAAAAAAATTTATTTCCCCCCCAGGTGTGGGGCTGGAAGAACCAGGTCGGGGAACAGTGGGAAGGCACGCTCTGCCTCCCCACTGTCCCCTGAGCTTGTGGGGCTGGCGATGGGGAGAAGTGCGCTGATCCCAGGACTGCAGGCAGCTCTGCACTGCCATCCGGAGTGGGGCGGGACTTCGCACCCGGCTCCCGGTGGCCGCGCAGAGCTGCGCTGATCCTGGGACTGCAGGCAGCTCTGCGCAACCCTCGGAGCCGGTCTCCCGAGTGTTGCGCAGAGCTTCCTGAAGCCTGGAGAGCGAGAGGGGTCGGTGCGCACTGACCCCTCTCGCTCTCCAGGCTTTAGCGAAAGCCTGCATTCGCCCCATAGGACGCACACACATTTCCCCTTCATTTTTGGAGGGGAAAAAGTGCATCCTCTAGGGCGAAAAATACGGTAATAGACAGTATGCAAACTTGTTTTTATACGCAACTACAGCAGTGAGAGTACTATTAGCCCAACGATGAAAAACAGGAAGAATTACCAATGAAGGAGGAGTGGCAAATAACACTGATGGAGTATGCAGAACTGGCAAAGTTGACTGGGAGAATTCGGAACCAGAAAGACCAGGACTTCCTTAAGGACTGGAAGAAATATATGATTTATTTGAAAGACAATTGCATTAATGTAACATCGCTTGTAGGTTTACAAGAAGTTTTGTAAGGAGGACTATATAAATTATTGTAAAATGACTTAGGAAAGAAATAATTAAGAAACGAAGTTTAAAAGCATTCATTATAATAATAAAATGCAAGATCAGATAACAAAATTGAAAATCACTAGACAGGATTGACAGAAGTCTCAGGCTATAATAGCCAAAATGAGGATGATGTGAAAATATTGGAAAATTTGGAAAATATATGCAAAAACTAATAAAAATGATTTTTTTAAAAAAAGGGGGGGAGTGCTTTCCTCATTCCTGCCCACCGGATCTAAGATATCCTGGAAATTGCATTCCTTTACTTCTCTTTTCAGCCTAGGCTCCCATTTTCTTGAAAAGCCATTTCAATCTGCTTGAGGACTGTTTTTGCTCATAGTGATAAACTTCTCCTGAATGATATTCACACCCACCTTGGGATTGTTCTCCAGTCTGAACATCCCATAGGATAAGGTCTGCGGAGGAAACCGATGAGATTTGGAAGTAGCCAATTGAACGCGCTGATTTTGAACACAGGGCAGTGCACTAATTAAAATCTAGAGAGAGAGAAAAGGGAAATCAGTTTGTAGTCTTCCCCTAGACTCCAGAAATAGCAGACACGCATTGACAGTGATCTCCGCAAGAAAGTTTAAATCACACACTGGGTATGTTCAATTTTGCCTAGTGCTGCTCCTCCCATTTCTGAGCTTTCTGGAACTCACCAGTGGCCTCCGATAGCATCTAAATAAAAGCATAGCCAATTTCACCAGGAGCTCTTTATCCCCCCCTCCTTCCCCCAAATCTAGTATTATCTCATTGGAATGCAAATTGCAAAATGCAAATGAACACATCAAGCATCCTAAACTCCCCGATCAGAAGGGACTCATAGAGCCCTCAATTTCGCCAGCTTTTCATTTGCACTCTATTTACATACAGAGACACGACTGCGCTCCTTTGCTGCATCGACATCCTCCAGCTAAAGCAGCAGTACTTGAAAGGGAAGAGAGGGGGGGATTATATACTTGTACATATACACAGACAGAAACTCATTGGAAAATAATGCCTGAATTATGGAGTTAGACATTTCCTGGTACACTGAAAGCTGTATGGAAAAACCCCTGGAGAATGGAGGGAGACTGTCGCAATTTTGCTCACACCTTCCAATGCAGCAGTACAGTTCAAGTACCTTTGCATTATCACACAACAGGATTTGAACTTCTTGTGACTTTTTACTGCCGTTCCTTTTGTGTTCATCCGAGTGTTTCATTTCTTTCCCCTGCACCCCCTCCCGTTTCACGGTGTTTGCTTGCGCGCACCAATTGTGGCTGGGTTTTTTCTTTTGCCGCCTGCCGCTGAACACCTAATTTACCCACAAGACAAGAAAGCTTATTTGTGGAGATGATGGGAAGCCTTTTTTCGCCCAATTGCAGATCACGGGCCACTCAAGACAAATGCTGCGCGAGCATAACGAAATGAATAATGCTTCCTGAAAGGCGGGAGTCAGCCATTTCAGGCTGAGCGAAGGAGAAGTCACCAGGGGAAGTCAGGATTAATATGACCCTCTGCCGTTGTTTGTTTACCAAGCCTCAACCTAACGGCGAATCCTTTCTTTCCATTTTAAGAAAGGAAGGCAAAGTTGCCTTCAAGCAACAATGGTTCTAAAGCGAAACACATTTTCTTGAAAAGCCTTCCAACAAACTCTCATCTCAAATGTTTGAAGTCACCAAAGCAACGGTCGAGAGATATGCAAGCCCAGTCGAGCAGAACCAAAAGGGGGTTTACTAGGACAGTGCACAGGCCCCTCCATTCTGCCCTGTGGCCCTGAGATGTGGCCCTGTGGCAACCCAGGGATCACTTGCCCTGCCCTGGATTCATCTCCCAAGCAATTGAGGGCTGGGGCTAGCGGTTCTCCAAAACATGGATAGATGGGAGTGGGGGAAAGGAGGAAATGCTGTGTCCCCCCCCCTCCCAACCAAGAGCAGGCAGGTTCCAGGGAAGGAGCAGCATGCAAGAAAGCAAAGGAGAAGAAGCCAGAACTGCACAGGAATCAAATCCTCCTGCTTATTAGCTGTTCTCCCTCCACTGAAGAAGAAGAAGAAGAAGAAGAAGAAGAAGAAGAAGAAGAAGAAGAGTAGTAGTAGTAGTAGTAGTAGTAGTAGTAGTAGTAGTAGTTTGGATTTGATATCCCGCTTTATCACTACCCAAAGGAGTCTCAAAGCAGCTAACATTCTCCTTTCCCTTCCTCCCCCACAACAAACACTCTGTGAGGTGAGTGGGGCTGAGAGACCTCAGAGAAGTGTGACTGGCCCAAGGTCACCCAACAGCTGCATGTGGAGGAGCAGGGAATCGAACCCGGTTCCCCATTTTATGAGTCTGTCGCTCTTAACCACTACACCACACTGGCTCTCACTGTGGGATTCTGTATGCTTTTGAACACCATTTCTGGGAAGCCCAAGTGCAGACAGGGCTGTTGCACTTGAGTCCTGCGTCTCAGCTTCCTGTAGGCATCCAGTCAGGGGCAGATGAAGGAGGGTGCGTTGGGGACGGTCTGCCCCGGGTGTCACCACTGGGGGGGTGTAACAAAATGCCAGGCAGCACTCAGCGCGCCTGAGCCACGTGTCTCTCCTGGGAGTGACCTGGTGGCTTGGGCACCCGCAGGCTCGTGCTGCAACAAATGGTCCGCCCACTGCCTCCCCCAGCTGTAGGATGGCCAAGTGGGAAGAGGGAGGCAGACTCCTCATAGGCCTTACGGAGCGTCCTGCCCCAACTGGCCCCGCCCCACGGACGGCTGGCCCTGCCCCTGGGCACAGGGCACGCATACCTACGCCCTAGGTGCCCGATCGGCTTGTTCCGCCGCTGCATCCAGTTGGCCAATGTGAGAAGAGGATGGTGGACTCAATGGGGCATTGGCCTGATCCAGACAGGTGCACTTTATGTTCTTGAGTCAATGAGCTGGTGCTGAAGTACTAAATGGTTTGGGACCTAAATACCTGGCAAATCACATCTCCCTTTATCATCCTTCTCATGTCTTACGACCTTCAGAGGAGGCTCATCTCTGCTTCCTGCTGTCAGGTTATACGGTGACACAAGAGAGAGACATCTCTGCAATGGAGTCCTGCATAGGGGAAACTCTCCCATTTGAAATGCAGTTGAAGCCAACACTTTACATCAGTTGGGTGCTGTCAGGAAACTGCCATCAGTGCCGGAGGGAGAGAGCAAAAGCCAGAGGGATTCCAGAGAGCGTCCAGGGATCGGGAGGAGAAGCCCATCTTCTGGGGAAGAGAATCAGCATAGCACCAGTGGAGAAGGGGGGCAGATGGGGGAAGCGGTGAGGCGGTCCCATGACTCCTTGCCTGGGACCAATGGGGAGAGTAGGGGTCCTCCGCTGCCCACACCCTCCTTGCGCAGAAGGCTTTTGCGCAGAGAGAGTAGGAAGAGACTAGGCGTCAAAGAGCTTCTTAGCTGGAAGAAGTTTAAGAAACGCCCACTGACGGATTCTGCCAGCGATTGAGTCAGCCACAGGTGAGTGGCTGTCTGGACAGAAAAGGTTCACTTAGGCAACCCAGCCAGGTGTTTGCACCCAGCCGGGGAGATAAGCACTGGCTTACGCATGAGCAACCCCTAGAACCATTACAGGCGCCAAGCCAATAATGATCTCTTTGCCCACACATTTTCTTTCCTTTTCTTTTCATAGAAGCTTATTAAATTAGCAGCGGGGCACGGGTGGCGCTGTGGGTTAAACCACAGAGCTTAGGGCTTGCAGATCAGAAGGTCGGTGGTTCAAATCCCCGCGACGGGGTGAGCTCCTGTTCCTTGGTCCCTGCTCCTGCCAACCTAGCAGTTCGAAAGCATGTCAAAATGCAAGTAGATGAATAGGTACCGCTCAGGCAGAAAGGTAAACGGCGTTTCCATGCGCTGCTCTGGTTCGCCAGAAGTGGCTTAGTCATGCTAGCCACATGGCCCAGAAGCTGTCTGCGGACAAACGCCGGCTCCCTTGGCCTATAGAGCGTGATGAGTGCACAATCCCAGAGTCGTCCGTGACTAGACCTAACGGTCAGGGGTACCTTTACCTTTATTAAATTGGCATTGGGTTAGTCCTGCTCTATGGTTTAAGCTGCTCCTGCTGTTTACCTGCTCCTATTGTACAGAAGGTATTTTATGGTTTTATTCTTATGCATTATGTGATTTTATATATTTTAATGCGTTGTATCTCACCCTGCTGTCTGAGCAGATAAAAGGCAGGATATAAATACTTTATTTAATTACAAAACAGTTCCCAGGCTTCCAAAATGGTTGCCACAGTTCTTATTTGTGGCAGCCACACACAAAAGCTCATAAGAAAGATGAAGGAAGTTGTGTTATTACCACTGCTGGTGATGCTCCTCACACCCAGGAAATTTGGTGGAACGGACTCCCTTCTCTGCCTACAAACAGAGTGAAGGAAAATTCTAATCCTACTGGTGTCGTAAAGGAAATTAAAAGTATATTTTTGTTTTAGCTATGGAAGAAGAGCGAACACTTTTCTATAAAGATCTTCCTGGGAGACATACAGTGTCAATATTCCAAAAGGTAATCTATGACAATTGGTTTTAAAACTGCTGAGTTTCGTACTGTGAGAGCATTATCGCTATCAGTGTGTGTTTGGGGCAAATTAATAACCTGCTGTTGTTTGCCGATGTGTTTCAATATTCAATAATTAAAAAGCCCTAAGTAAATAGTATTTACCAAACTCTATTGTTTTGTTACAATGAATAATGGTCTCATTGTTAACATCTTAATCTTTTTGAATTACTGTGTAATGACAAGAAGTAAATTATTTACAAAGAGCAGAACACTTGCTGTATTTTAAGCATACTGTTGTCATAGGAGGCCTGGGTTCTGGTGTATTAACATTTACCATTTTGAAAGACCCACTGTATTCCACCTTGCTCAGACCACACATGGAGTACTGTGTCCAGTTGTGGACACAACAATTTAAGAAGGATATTGATATGTTGGAACATGTGTAGAGGAGGGCAACCAAGATGATCAAGGGTCTGGAAATCAAGCCATATAATGAATGGTTAAGGGAATTGGATATGTTTAACCTGGAAAAATGGGGAAACTGAGAGGAGATATGACGACTGCCAAGACCACATAAAAAGCCTACATTGAAAAGCCTACATTGAAAAGCCTACATTGGCTCCCAGTATGTTTTTGACCACAATTCAAAGTGTTGGTGCTGAGCTTTAAAGCCCTAAACAGCCTCGGTCCAGTATACCTGAAGGAGCGTCTCCACCCCCATCATTCAACCCAGACACTGAGGTCCAGCACTGAGGGCCTTCTGGCGGTTCTCTCACTGCAAGAAGCAATGTTACAGGCAGAGGGCCTTCTTGGTAGTGGCGCCCACCCTGTGGAACGCCCTCCCATCAGATGTAAAAGAAATAAACAACTACCTGACATTCAGAAGACATTTGAAGGCAGCCCTGTTTAGGGAAGTTTTTAATGACTGATGTTTTAATGTATTTTTAATCTTTTGTTGGAAGCAGCCTAGAGTGGCTGGGGAAACCCAGCCATAGGGGCGGGGTATAAATAATAAATTATATTACAGTGGTACCTTGGGTTACAGACGCTTCAGGTTACAGACTCGGCTAACCCAGAAATAGTACCTCGGGTTAAGAACTTTGCTTCAGGGTGACAACAGAAATCATGAGGCTGTGGCAGCGGGAGGCCCCATTAGCTAAAGCGGTACCTCAGGTTAAGAACAGTTTCAGGTTAAGAATGAATTAAGTTCTTAACCCAAGGTACCACTGTTATTAACCCAGAATGAATTAAGTTCTTAACCCAAGGTACCACTGTAGTATTGTTATTGTTGTTGTTGTTGTTGCTGCTGTTATTGTTATTATAGCCATCTTCAAATAGCCAAAGGGCTCTCACATGGAGGCTGGAGCATGCTTGTTTTCAGCTGCTCTGGAGGGTAGGACCCAAACCAACGGCTTCAAGTTACAGGAAAGGCGATTCCGACTAAACACCAAGAAGAACTGACAGTAAGAGCTGTTTGACCGTGGAACACATTTCCTCAGAAGGTGGTGGGCTGTCCTTCATTGGATGTTTTTAAGCAGAGCCTGGATGGCCATCTGTCATTGATGCTTATGTTGAGAGAGGTTTGGAGGAGGACCCAAGGTTCTCCATGCCTGGCTTAGGAGATGTCACCTGATGCCAATAAAATAGGACCCTTTGTCTGCCCAAGGGCAGTTGTACAAACAGAACATTTCGTGCCTTTAGGAGGGAAATTGCCAAAGTTGATTCTATTGTGGAAAAGGTTGGGCCTCCACTGTAATAAGTGTAGCCATTACATTTTTATTTATTTTTTAAGGAGAACGAAACAGTAACAAAAGAGTAACGAAAGGAACAAGACTATGAGTGGAAGCTGAAGCCAATGGGGCTGCAGGTAATTAAACAAAATGGTCAAATAGCACACATACTTAAAAATACTTTCCTTTCAGTAACATAGCGGTAATTGACCCAAAGTGGGGGGGCTCCTGGTGTTCTTGCAGCTATGCTGAATTCCCCTCTCTCTTGAACCTGATGTTCTGTCTTTTTCACTGTACGGGGTCTCCTGGGAACTGTCTGCAGATAATTAGGGGATTAAAAGATAATGGCCTGTTTAGACAGCTTCCTTTCTAGGATCTGGGAGTATTATTTCAGATCTCTGGGTTGTTTCATTCATTTGAAAAAAATAATAATAATTCCGCGCTGCTTTTCTTCCTCAGAAAGGCCCCCGAGGTGGTTCACAGCAATCAAATGCAATTTTGCAATTAAAAAAATAAAATAAATCCAAAGCACAATTACAGCCAGAGCAAGAAAGGCTATTGCCTCAGAACAGAAGAAAAGAGGGCCCACGCTGCCACAGCAGAAATAAAACAATGATTGCCTCCCTCAAAGGCCTCGGGGAGCCAGCTAATGAGCCTGTAGCAGCAGCAGGGATTTCTGGGGCAAAGGTGCTATCATTCCCCATGAACACATCCCTGAATGAAAATAATCACTCTCAGCGCAACGCATGTGATTTGGATTGTGCTATTAAATATGGGTGCCCATCTACAAACCGATCTACTTCAAGAGCTTTTGTGTTGATTTCTTCAAAGCTGTCAGCAGAATAATTTCAACTGCGATTATTTGTGTGTGCTGTAAAAATGGACACCCATTTCCAGAGTATCGGTTGTAGAAAGTTAGCTTTTCTTGTCTCTGTCGACATTCATGGTCTTGTTTCAAGATGTATCCAGGAAGCTAGCATCCATTTCAACATTTGCATTGAAATAATAATAATAATAATATCTTTATTGTCATTGCCCCCTTCGGGGACAACGAAATTACTTGAAAGTACTGCCTTTTTTGCCGGGGGAGCTTAAATTTCCTCCCAAACCCTAAATTGTGAGAATTTCCTTTTGTTTTCATTATTTGTTGGCATTGCTTTTCCTCTCACCTTGCGCCACTTTTTTCAGTCCCATTGATGATCCCACCAAACTGGGGATTATATAGGAAAGAGGATGTAGTTCAATAAGATGGGACAAGGAGGATTAATGAAGCTGGTTTGAAGTGAGCTGGGTGATACCAGCCAATGAAGACCACATAATTAACAGACTGATGCCAGAACACTGCTAGAAGATCAAATTTGACTATGTACTATGTACTATGTATCTATGGTAAATGACAAGAGCGGGGACAGAGCAATGGGAGCTCACCCCATAGCGGAGATTTGAACCACTGACCTTCTGATCAGCAAACCCAAGAGGCTCAGTGGTTTAGACCACAGCGCCACCCACGTCCCTATGGGTCTATGGAGATTAAGTCAGCAAGTAATGAATCAAACTGAATAAGGATGAACTTGTGAGTTTAGCACTGAAATGGCTGTTCAGTTTGCTTGAATTCAGAATTTTGTGAAAATGGCACAAGGAACTCTGTGTAGCCATGTGATTCGCTCATGCAGGAACAGATGGTTTACTTGTTTCTGTGGGGAATTTTTTTCTGAAAGTGATTGTCTGGAAATGATAACTATATGCTTTTGACATGTTTTTTTTGGGGGGTGGGCTCATAAATAATTGTTGTTGTTAGAATTACTCAGATAATCATTATGTGTGAAATCTGTCTTTAAAACACAGGTTTTACTGGAGTACGCACCCAGAAAGAAAGAAGGACTGGGTGAAACTTTTACCACATTGGGCTGAGTTAAAAATCTAATTGTGTTTCTTGCTTTGTTTTTGATGCTTTGTTTTCAACCCTTTCTGTTTTCTGTACACATCTGGAGTCAGAAGACACGTTCTAAAGGGGGTGATGTTATGAGTTTGTGGGGGAGGGCAGATTTCCCTGAAAGTCCTCGGTAACAGTCGTCCTCCCCCCCAATAAATTCTAGAGTTAGTAAATGTTGGAGATTACTATATGCTTGAAGTCTTCACCCAGCTAGACAGCTTACCAGTGTAAAATCGCAGGCTAAATCAGTCTCCTGGTCAGGAATCACCTAGGGAGAAGAACCATCATGTAGTACAAAGGAAAGTAATGTGTGATTGATGCAGATAGTTATCCTGTTCCAGGCAGCAAGGGACTGTGAGCCCGTCTTCCCATGTGGGGTGGTCAGCAGAAGCAAAGACCAGGTTTAGGATTTCAGTGTCTGATGATGTAAGCTGGGAGGGGAAGTTCCAGGTGGGCAGTGGGTGGTGTCATTGGCTAAAGGAAACTTGGGTCATTTTTAAAATTAGGTTTGAAGTGCAGGACAGAAGGAAAACTCCTGTGCTGGACCCAGGGGTAACCCATGAAACGCGGTCCAGGACCAGTCCAGAATCCAAAGGTTCTGCTAGGAGTCAGTCCGACAGGGCCAAGGCAGGACACGAGGCAAGAAACCAGGCAAGGACAGGTACAGGATCTCAGGCAGGATCTGGCATACAGCAGTGTTGCTCCTGCAACCTGGGGCGGGGTCCGACAGCCTTTTATCTTTGTCGGGGTAACGGCCGGTCCTGATCCCCCAGCAACTCACCTCCCTGTTTCACTTCTGCGAGTATCCAGGTCTCTCCTTCTCTCAGAGCTTAGTCTCTGCAGCTCAGGAGATGTCGGTGGGTTACTAGACCCAGGGGCCACCTCAGCCTCCCCTGACCCAACCGGTAGTGGAGCAGCTGTAAGTGATGGCCCAGCTGAAGGCAACAAGGTAATCCCTGCATCTGGAGCCAGGGCAGGCTCAGGCCCCTGACTCGGCCCAGCTGGTTTTGTTGCAGGGGAACCTGTGCAGTCTGGAACTCTTCAGGGTCAGGCCCCAGACTTGGTTCAGTTGATGCCTGAGGCAAAAGATCCGGTGCAGACTGAGACTCCTCTGGTTCCGAGTCTGAGCCCGAGTCCCAGGCCATCACAACTCCATGTAGAGTTGACTGGAAGAGGCTGCATGCAGAGACCAGTGAGCATGGCTGACATCTGCTCAGGACCCTAGCCTGCTGAAGCTATGAGCAGAGCCACAAGAGCCACCCTCGGGATGTAATGTTCAGCACTCTCTCTCCATGAAACCTCAGGTGTAAATAAGGGTAAATAAACCATATTTCTTAAAGACACTGAAGACTCTGCCGTGCCTTGTTTCAAAGGAACGCAAAGCCTGGTTGAGTGCCAGGACCCCTGAAATCTCGTGGACTTCTCAGCAGAGCTTAGGGTGGCTGATAACAATATTGTAAATCTGGAGATTCAATGCTGCTGAACATCACGATGTGCGAGATCTACTGTCCCATGGTTGTTCCCATGCAGCTACATGGCTACATCCCAATGGGTGATACACAATCCACTCTAACTACACTGAACATGAGAAGAGTCACGTGGAAACAATCACAGGATAATGGCAACCACAGCGTTATGATAATGTTTCGACAGGACCAAAGATTCTTAAGCTCATGTCAAGCTTGATACTTTGGTGCCTGAAGTTCTAAGAGCTATCCACTGGAAAACATATTGGTGTTATTAAAAGAAGAAGCTGAGATGAGCAAATGAAGCCACACAGCTGAAGTAATTAAGACTGACATGAAATAGGTTTCTAAATGTCACTTTTCAATACAATTTCCCTGACATTTAGTGATCTTATTGATAATTTTCACTGATATGATTTACAGTGACTTTTGGGGTAAGCTAGAAATTATTCCAAGGATGCGCTGTTCAGTGCTAGTCCTTCTCAAAGTAGGCCCATTTCAATTAATGGAGATGAGTAACTTGGGTTTGTTAATTTCAGCGGGTGAACCCTGAGTTAGGGCTTAGCTGAATACAACCTTATATTTTGACAACACGGCTGTAATGTACTTTGTAACATGTGCAGTAAAACAAACAGATTTCGTGTACCACACTTTTAGTTATGCTAAGGAGTTTTGTGCTAATGGTACAATATTGTGTCAAATCACATGTATTTAAGTAAGGCCAAAACACATGACTTTCCAGGTATAGGAAATCATCGACTCATGGAGTTCAAAGAGACTTCAAACACTGTGTCGATGAAGGAAGACCACCACTTCAGAAATTCAGATAGCTGACTATCCAGCTTCTGCTTAGATATCTCTAATGAAGAGGACTACACAACATTCCATGTCACTCTATTCTCCTGTCAAGTACATTGTGCCATCAGGAAGATCTTCCTCATGTTTACTTTAAAGCTTTTTCCCCCTTGTAATTTTGAACCCTTTTGGGGTGACATATTTTTATTCTTTATTTTTTTTTTAATATATGCTACACCATATAGGGTTGTAGAAGTGCTCAGCTTTCTACTGAAGGGATAATTGCTTGCCAAAGTCAGTAACACCATTGGGCCTAATTCACACATTGGACCAGATCAGTGAAGAGATTAGACCAGGTAGCAGCCCAAGCCTGTGAGTGGTAGGTGGAATGGCAGACTTGAACTCACCTGGCTGGGACTAGGAAGAAGAAGAAGAAGAAGAAGAAGAAGAAGAAGAAGAGTTTGGATTTGATATCCCACTTTATCACTACCCTAAGGAGTCTCAAAGCGGCTAACATTCTCCTTTCCCTTCCTCCCCCACAACAAACACTCTGTGAGGTGAGTGGGGCTGAGAGACTTCAGAGAAGTGTGACTAGCCCAAGGTCACCCAGCAGCTGCATGTGGAGGAGCGGAGATGTGAACTTGGTTCACCAGATTACGAGACTACCGCTCTTAACCACTACACCACACTGGCTCCCAAGGAACCGGGTGAGCATTCAAATGTCAACATTACAATTATTTTGGCTCCAGGTTAAGACATTTGCCCAGGCACTTCAAAGGGCTTAGATTCACCTTCACATTTTTAAAAACCAAAACTGGCACCACAAAATTCTGATTGGGTAGGTGTTTCCTAATCCACAGACAAGTCCTGTGCCGGCGAATTTGATCACTTTGCCTGAAAATGTGGACTGAATTAATTTCCCTTTCATCCGTACTAGGATTATTCCTAACTTCCACCCTACAGTGTGGTCAACCCTGAACCCAAACAGCCTGTGTGGACTAGGTCACTGAAATTAACAGCTGAAATATATTCCCAAATAACCAGAGAGATTTTTGTTTTAAATCAATGTATCTCATATTTTTCTGTAAAGGCTTTAAATACTTATTCTCCCCTAAGGCAAAGATTTTTAATAAGTGGAACAGTAATTAAACTGCTATAATATACATGTGATATAGAATAAATTTGTGTTCATTTCCCCCACAAAAATAGATTATAAATTAGTGGCACCAATCCCTTTAAACACTGAAACACAATTTAACTCCTTTAAAAAAGAAGAAGAAGAACTTTGACAATGGAAAGCTGGCAGAAATGTGTCATCAGAAAAAATAAGCTTCTTTTCCGACGCTGATTTTGTTAACTTAATTTTGGCTGACAATTTCATTCTTGCATCTTCCTAAGAATGTCGGAGCAGGCACCAGGAGTTAATCCCAACCCTTGTCACTCATTTGTAAGGAAGGAACAAAACCTTCAGAAAATGAAACCGCAAGACACAAAATAATCAAATTTAAACGCATAACCAGTACAGATATGCTTCTACAATGCAAATGCTATTAAAGCAAATTGCCCTTCGATTCCCCCTTCCAATATTTTAATAGAAGCCTTGTGAGAAGATGGAGGAGGACGAAACACTCAAAATCTCACACATCCCTACTGCCGGGCTTGAACATGCAGAACTTAGATGGCTTTAAGCAGGGATTAGACAAACTCATGGAGAAGGAGGCTATCAATGGCTACTTGCCATGGCTGCTATATATTACCTCCAGTATCAGAAGCAGCAGGCTCTAAATTTGATGGGGAGCATTATGCTATTATGCTCTCGTCCAACCTGTGGGCTTCCAATTGGCATCTCATTAGCTACTGTGGGGATCCGAATCTCAGACTCGGTCGTTTTCGTCCTCGTTCAGCTGGCCTGCAATCCATATAAACACTTGCTCGCCTTCACCCCTCAGGGTGAGCACAGTCCATAAAATACATTCCCTCCTCCTACTGTGACGGGGAAGGAGAGGAAATCAACAAATACTACTGAATTTGAGGGTCAGAGTGGAAGTGTTCCATGATCTCGATAAGAGAAGCCACAGACCCCACAGGACTTCAAGGGTTGTGTGATTAATGTGATGCAAATGTACATAGGATCAGGTCTGTCCCCAGAATCATTAAAGCCTACTCAAGTATTATGCTTTGAGGGGAAGAATGGGACCACCCACTCTTGCTGTTGAGTCCCATCCCAGCATCCCCACCCCAACACCAGAAGGGGAGAAGGACGATTTGAGGTGAAGAGGCTGCTTTGTGTTCATAGGCTCCCATACAATTTAGAACGTTCCCAGTGTCTGGAAGGTGTGATCCTAATAGTGTGAGGGCTGAATAGGACTTAAATATTCTTTCATGAACATCTGTGCTTGAAATGCCTACAGAAAGTTCACCTGAAAAGGACCCTCTAGATTAACCGTGAATTCACTTTAGGTTGGAGGTGGAGAACCTGGAGACCTCCAGATGTTGTCAGACTACCAACTCCCATCAGCCTCTGCCTGCTTTGCCAAGGGTCATTGACGATGAAGGTCACAATCCAGCATAATCTGGATGGCCTCAGGTTTCCCATCCTTGCTTTGGGGGGGGGGGGACGACTCATAAACTCCAGTCAATAACCTTTGGGACTTATTTCTATGTAACCTGACCTCAGATTGTGGTATAAGAGTCAGATTAAGCCAAAATAAACTTTCTTCAACAAAACAAACAAGTATGATAAAATCATTTCTAAGAAAATTAGACCAAAGTAGGATTACTGGGTGACCCTTAAAAATAAGAAAATTAAGGTGACCACCACATAACTGGGAAGCATATGTAAATATCCTGGCAATGCTGTTGGGTTGAATCATATTGTGTTTTCCCCACCTGATCATCATCCTGAATAGAATATACAAATTCACCCACAGTACAAAATCATTATCCTGAGAGGATTTCATTCACAGTCCAATGTCTGCAGGCTGAAATTTCCAGAAGCATCACTTTTTAATCACCTGTGGTTAGTATTAAAATTAATGTCTTGCTTCCCATTTAAAAATCCAAAATATTAAACATGGCAGATGTAAGCTGTTTACATTCCTTCTAGACTTCCACACAGAGTAATCGAAACTTTAGGCAGGATTATATATATTTTTAATTGCCCCAAAAAGTGTATACAAAATTGATGTGGCCATTATTAACCTTGTGTTCTACCTCCATAGTACCTACATGTTGAAAAGCAGAAACTCTTTCATTTTGAATTACCTGTCTTTCCAATCACTGCAGTTAGTTTAAATGTGCACCTCTGTGACAGTTGCTATGGAAATATCCTTAGAAGAGACTGCGGTTGAAGGAGACATTTTCAACTACGATGTATATGGGGAAGCCAATACAGACACAGAACAATGTATAGAACCCTGGAGGCTTTGAAGGCCCTTCAGAAAGCAATAGAAGATATGTGAAGCTGAAGGAGGGGGCTGTTCAAAAGCTGGAAGGGAAAGTGTGAGGAGATAGAAGTCATGGAACTGCCAGAGTATTTGATGCCTCATGCTGAGTCAGATTATTGATTCCTCAAACTCAGTCCTGTCTTTTCTGTCTGGCAACAACTCTTCAAGATTCTTCAAGACAACCACCTTACCCTGTTTCATAGATGGAGAACTTGTGACCCTTCAGATGTTGTTTGTCTGCAAGTCTCATCATTGATCATGCTAGCTGATGGGAGTTGGGAGTTGAACAGCACAAGTTCCCCATCTCTACCCTATATCCTTTAACTGGAGATGCCAGAGATTGGGGCCCAATATATGAAAATCATGCGCTCTGCCATTGAGCTGTGGCCCCCTTCCCTGACTAATCAATGTAATATCGAAAATGTTCTACCGGGTTGCATCATTCTAAATTACGGTAGTGGGCTTCTATCTAGTTAAAGCTTTCTTGCCCAACGACATCTCCTTTGGTGTAAATGTATTCCAAAAGCTAAAGCTCATGTAGTGAAAAACTTATTGAAAAATGATTTGATTTTTTGCTCAACCCTAAAGGGTATATTCATTCATCATGCTTCTACATCTCATGCCTTCACACAAGTCCATTTAAAGACATGCTCAAGATTGATATAAAGTCATGAAATAACCTTGCCCCACAGCTAGACATCGAAAAGTATCATCTCCCAATCTTGCCTGGCATCTTTGCTTGTACTTTCAAAGGTTAAAGAAAAACAAGTTTTAACTGCCAGATTTTAATCACTTTTCTTCATGCTTTCGATTATTCCTCTCATCTCCAGTCTTCACTCCATCAAGGGTATCTATCCTGGCATTCAGTCTAAGAAACAGATATTTGGCCATACGGAAATATTAAAATGTTATGATACAATCATCGTATAGTGTGCAAGATAATGGTCCCATCTTCATTTTCTGCAGAGAGTAGGAGGCATTGTACATACTACCTCTACTGTTTATTATAACTCTTCTAATTTGGGAAATACTTTATTATCTGCAGCTTGTTTGCCCTCGTGGAAACCTTATGAGCTTGATCTTTGCTTCACATCCCCTTCTGTTCTACAGATGGAGAAGAGCAGCAGCTGAAACACAGCAACTTGCCAAAGGCCACCCACTGATTCCCCCCAGATGGGCCCGTGAAAGCTCTTTACCTGCACAAAAAATGAGGCAAACTGAATCGAGCCATTGTAGTTGTTTTTTCATGATGTGCAATCTTGGGGGCAGCCTGGCAAATCTGCCGGAGTTGTTATTTTGATGATGCATGTTTCTTTATTTTAAATAGCACTCAGGCCCACTGAGGAGAGAATACAGAATTACAGTGAGGTCTGCAATGTGTGAAGGCATTTGTATTTGCACACCATGTTGAACAGATACTTCGGAAAAGTGCAAAATATATATTAGTCAAAGCAAAGAAAGCCCGAATTAAAAGTGTGGTTTGCACTAGAGAATTGCTTAGGGCTGAATAAAATAAATTAAACCTACAACCCAATTAAACGGCAGGCTTTGGATTTAAGCCTATCTGAGTTCATCCACTTCAGATAGTCTTCGAATAGTGGATTAAATCTGTTCATTTGGACAACTGCTTCAGGAACTTGGGTTGGCAAGCAGGGTAGAAATTTAATAAATCCATGAATAAATTTCACCACAGTTGAGCTGTGGAAATCACAGCTTAAAATGCATCACAATTTTGACCGGACTGCTGTTGGCACTGCCTACAGCAAATGCCTTCCGGGGCCAAGTAAAGGGGTGGGTTAAGTTGAAGGAGGGTACATCAAAACAGTCCAAGAAATCAAGGCAGTTTAGATGTTTGCTGATCAAATTAAGTTCTACAGGTTTGTCGGTTGTATCAGTGAAGTTGCAATGAGGTTGGAAATAAGAGCAAAATCATATAAGCAGCAGTAAATGTGTGTGTTTGTGTGTGTGTTGCCTTTCTGTTAAACTTGCAGGTTTCCACTTATGATCAGCGAGGAACATTATAGCCTCTCTAACTAGCTAGGAAAGGTCTCTCTGTTTTAGTTTGATCTGGGGTTGTTGTTGTTGTTTTATATGTAGAGAGCAGGGTATGTAGGAAAGCATTCAACAATGAAATAGTGTGGTACAGATTGGATACATCTTGAGGGACACAAGAGGTTCTTATAACCCTCATATCATAGAATCATAGAACTGAAGAGCTGGAAGAGACCCTGTGAATCATCTAGCCCAGGGGTTGGCAAAGGTTTTGTGGCTTGGGCAGACGCCACAGTGGGCCAGTGTGTGTGTGTGTGTGTGTGTGTAAACACTATTTCCGCTGCTCCTTCTGGCATGGAGGAGATGTGCGCAGCTTCCCATTGGCTACAGGAGCCAATGGGAAGCCGGCCAGCGTTGCGGAAGACGGTCCTCACTCTGCTCCGCACCGGTTTAGCGCAGCACATGGGAGCCGACTGAGCGGGTGGCAGAGGTCCATAGGCTGGTTAAACAGCCCCCATGGGCTGCTTGTGGCCTATGGGCCTTAGGTTGCCGACCCCTGATCTAGCCCACCCCCTGCAATGCAGAGATACACAGCTGTCCCATAGGGGGATCAAACTTGAAACCTTGGCCTTAACAGCACAACGCTCTAACCAACTGAACTATCCACTGCTATACAAATGAACTTCTACTTTATCCTTGAATGTGGGGGTTTGCTGGCTGCATTTTTTAAAAAAATATCCTGCCAGAAAGTTCATAGTACATATTGCTGGACAATTATTTCCAGTGGACTAATTTCAGCAAGATCTAAAGAAGATGGGAGCTGATAGCACTTAATCAAATTCGGTGTGCTGTCTGTCAGCTTGCAAATTCCTAGCACTTCCTGACATCTTAGGGCATTCTTGTGCCCCTGATGCCTTAATTTGGGAGTCACCAGTGTGGTGCCTGTGCACCCACCAAGGCCTTCGCTTGCACCCACAGGGTCCCCTCCCCCTACTGAAATTAGGCTTGAAATAAGCACCTGTTGCAACCCACACAAACAGGTTATGGTGCGTGATTGGTTGCCATGTGTGTTGCACCCATTTGGCTTGAAAATGTGCCCATTGTCCTTCAAAGGTTGGGGATCCCTGTCTAATTGCTGTAGTTGCATGTGTGTGAGAGAAGCATATCTCCATGTGTAAACTCGACAGAACAAGACCTACTTTTACCACATCACATGATCTGGCAAATTAGCTCCACCAACCCACACTGTTGTGAAGAATTCCGTTTTGAAGCCATTGCAGATTCTCTGGATTGGTAAAATGAGCCCAAGAGAGCTCTCGAAAAGGTCAGCGGTTGTTCTCTCAAGTATCCTCAGGGAGCAAAATAGAAGTGCCCTTTCACTGTTAGTCGGGAGAAAATAGAGGTGGACAAACGTTGAAAAAAGCAAAACAGAGCTATGATGGAGACACAGCTAGGTCTGCTGCCCATTTATTGGCTTAATTTGGCTTGTGGTTGCGTCTGCATAATCAGAGTTTGTTTATTGCAGTATGATGTGCATCCCAGGGTGGGATGTTAGGGGTGGGATATTACCTCTGGTGGGGAACACACCATGATCTTCTTGGGGTAGTTTGTCCCCCTTTAGTCCACGCCCTGCACTCAGCTCTCACTTGAGGTTCCTAGAAGCTGTCAGCATGCGACACCCCCCCCCCCCCGGAAACAGCTTTGACTGGCTGGCTAAACCAAGTGAAGGTGGCTCTTGTTGAGTTAGAGACATCTCCTGAATGTGAAGACAGGCTCTGGCGGGTTGAGTGGACAAGACTGATAGTGGGTCCAATGGTTGAGAAGACCTCTCCTCCTCCCAGAGGGGAAGGGTTGTGAGCAGGAGCAGCTTCCGGCAGTGGCAGGGAGGCGTATTCAGCTCCCTGTCTCTGATTGCCTCTGCTGCCATGGCTGAGCCTTCCATCCGGCCAATAGGGCCAGTTGGTGGGCGGGGTTAGCTGCATGTAAGCAGCTGCGGCAGCGCTCTGTCCCCAGTTGGTTCCTGCTTGCATCAGATCTCCCTCCCTTCCTCCCTTTAGGTCAGCTTCCTAGAATCATAGAATCATAGAATCATAGAGTTGGAAGAGACCACAAGGGCCATCGAGTCCAACCCCCTGCCAAGCAGGAAACACCACCAGAGCACTCCTGACATATGGTTGTCAAGCCTCTGCTTAAAGACCTCCAAAGAAGGAGACTCCACCACACTCCTTGGCAGCAAATTCCACTGTCGAACAGCTCTTACTGTCAGAAAGTTCTTCCTAATGTTTAGGTGGAATCTTCTTTCTTGTAGTTTGGATCCATTGCTCCGTGTCCGCTTCTCTGGAGCAGCAGAAAACAACCTTTCTCCCTCCTCTATGTGAGAAAACAACCTTTCTCCCTCCTCCTCTGCGTATTGACCTTGCTATGGACAAAGTTGGTTGCCTTGGTTGCCCAAGGGGCCTGGTAGGACTTTTTTCTCCATTGGGCAAATTGGCACCAGCATCTTGGTTTTTTCGCCTACCTCGTAGCAACTCGTCACAACTTCCTGGTATTGGCGGTTAGGCATTGGAATATGTGTACTGTGTTGGAGAACTGGGTATGGCCATCATCTACCCCTCCTCTTTTGGGATTCTGTTAAAGGAATCCGGTGGTCATGGATCCTGTCCGATGCCCTGCTGGTGGGTAGGGCCATGGCACATCCCCTGGTGATGTCATGGAGAAGCTTCCAGTTGTATTTGCATCAACAAGCTCCTCCCACTGGTTGTTAACCCTGAAATGACTCCCCGATGTGTGGGGTGGGGTCATGTATTGCTGTTTTATCCAATGCCTAAGCCAATACTACTCACATGCTGTAACCAATAAAGTTGTGGCCTAATTTTGCCCATTAACTTAAAATAATGTGTCTTTGTGTCTTATTATAATCCTATGCAGGTGGCGGGACCTCAACTCACAAGGCAATTTCTGCGCGAACTGTAAAGGGAAGTGAGGAGCAGGTGGGGTTTGTCAATCAGGGGAGAGAGGCAATCTAGGAGAAGGAAAACTCTGATCCTAAATCTCCCCTGCCATGTGGGATGTTTTCAGGAGAAGAAAAGGCTAAGGAGCAAACACTATACAAATCTTAGGGAGTGGAGTCCCTAAGATGGTTGAACTTGAAGCATGGGAAGTCCCAATAGAAATTTATAATTTGGCAGAATATTTGGACTATATGATATGTATTTGTATAATTTGGAATATTTAATATGATTGGATTGGATTGTTAAAATGGAAAATGGGCAAATTGGCACCAGCATCTTGGTTTTTTCGCCTACCTCGTAGCAACTCCTGATATTGGCGGTTAGGCATTGGAATGTGTGTACTGTGTTGTTGGATTGGGTATGGGCCATCATCTACCCCTCCTCTTTTGGATATTCCATTAAAGGAATAAACAACTATTTTTTTTAAAAAAAAAAGATGGTTGAATGGCACCTTGTACCCCTTCCAAGCTGGTACAAAACATATTGCTCTGCACACACACACACACACACACACACACACACACACACACACACAGGATTTTTCTCCATCTTTTACCTTAGCAATACTTTAGCAGTTTTGCATTTTGATATACTGAGAGTGAAAGAGAAACCAGGAAAAATGTTTTTATGATTCACCCTGGTATTTATGTTGTGGGAGCAAAGCAAATGCTAATGTGTAGATATGTGTTGTGTTCTAAAATAACTGATATGCCACTTCAATCTCATAGCCCTCCCTTTCTGCTCCAGAAATGCTTCGAAGAAAATGTCTCCTGGAATACTTGCTCAACGACACATGCAGGATATATTTCAACATTTAATGTGGAACAATCATTTCATTGCTGATTTGCCTATTTTATTTACAGGCATAAATACCTCATAGGCACTCACCAGTGGGATATCAGTTTATATTGCCTATTTTCACTAAGCACTACTACAGATTGTGAATAGCGGTGAAGTTCGCTCAGGGGACATCTGTCTAGCCAGCTACCAGGAATATCAATGTGTGTTCCTTTCTCTTCAGAAAAGACATGTTTGTGATTTATGTGCCCATTTTAAACTAGGGATTTTAAAAGCTACACATAACTGCATGATTCAGGCGAAGAGCCAAAATAAACTCCATATCCACCTGATGAAAAATATGTAGAGTTGAAGACCCTTAACTATAAACTTTTAAAAAAGAAAGTTCATGATTGCGGTCCACTGTGGAGAGGGGTTAAGATGGGAGAAAGGGCCCATAAAAAGTCAACTTGAAACTTTGGATTGAATCCCTCTTTCCATACTCCATTCTTGTATGGCCCCTGAAGACGCCAGAACCAGCAGAAAGATCTACTATGGGGATGGAGAACTTGTGGCCCTTCAGGCATTCTTGGACTACAACTCCCATCATCCCTGGCCATTGGCCAAGCTGCCTTGGGCTGATGGGAAATGAAGTCCAATAACATGCAAAGGGTTCCTCACCTTAGGTCTACTAGTTAGAGATAGGAAATGAAGTCGTGGTGGCTGGTGCCACTGTGAATGATGCAGAGGAAGCCAGGCAGACCAAAGAATATATTAAGCCAGAGCCAATCACAAGCAGAGTCAACTAATTCTAGTTTTGTCCATGACCTCCTCCCTGCTAAATTCTACAAGGGAAGCACCCATCTACACCATGAAGAGAATGATCATATATGGATATCTTCCCACAACATTCCTCTAGGGTCCATGTTGTTATGTACTGAAGTTCTCACCCTGGGCCAGCAGGGGGATACTGTAGATAGTTTTCACTCAGGTCCACATATGCAAATAAGGGATTGAAAGTGACGTTCAGTGATTGGATAGTTACAGAAAGTTGTTACTGTTGCCATGTAGTTGAGCTCTATATAAACAGGTTGGCTGATCCCTTCAGCCCTGTTCTGTTCTGGCCTGTGAATAAACAAGAGCTGTCTGAAGAATTGCTGTGTCGTCTGATATGTTCACCCACAACTTAACACATGTCATTGTTGTCTAATATCCATATGGAAGCCACTAGGAAAGATCACCAAGAAGTTCAGAGCAAAGCACCATAGGTGTTTTGCCAATCCTTGTTTTCTTTCCCCATCAACCTGTGAGTACCAGTCTCAAATCTGAGTGTCTAAGCTGTGGTTGATTGGATAGGAATGGGGAGATTAAAAAAAGAAGAAGAGTCTAAAGAAGGTGGGTGTGGTGGTGGTTGAAGTTTCCCATCATCTGAGAAAGGCTGTAGGTCCTGTGATGGATGGGTCACCTGATTCCTAAAGAGCAGACTCTTAGAAAAACAGTTGTTCTTTTTCATTCTAGATTTTGGTTTACTGTTCACCCTTCTTAGCAAATTTAGTGCTGACCCTGATAGCCTCCTTGATAACCCATTATGATTAATATGGTTAGCCAAGGATGCAGTGGGCAAGGCTTGTAACATCTGTCCATCTGGAAGTCTACTAAAGTCAACCTGAGCATTTTCTGGAAACAAATACTTTATGTGTTGTTGTTTTGTGTGTGTGAGAGGGCAGGGGAACCCCTGAAGCTTTTAGTAGCTGGGGATAAGCCCATGCTTTTTCTTAGAACTTTATGTGCTATGTTTTAAAGCGTGTTGTTTGTTACCTATTCATAGCCTAAGGAATAGGTGGGTGGGAGAAGGGAAGGAAGGAATAAATAATAGGTAGGTGGTTGGCTGTGCGAAAAGGAAACTCATCTCGGTCTGGGAAGCCCCAGATTTACATATAGTTCACATAGCCGTAGAGAAGCTAAATGAATTTGTGAGGTTTAGAAAGTTAATAGAGGGGATGCTTGCAGAGCTGTTGGTATAAAGTCTGTCACTTGCTTCTTAATCCACAGAAGCAAGTGATTACGGATTCCTATTCCATGCACATTGCCTCAGCTTTATCTGCACAGGCCTATCGTCTCAGCCAAGGTGTTTAATAGCGGATATGGTTATAAAGGTCTGTTGAGTCAGGGGGAATCAGTGTGCTCAAAGCAAACGTGGATCAGGTTTGCTGAGCTTTTATCTGCTTTAATATTTAAAAATTAAAATGATGCTCATTATATGCAGCACTACATGCAAGTGGGTGCATATTAAAATGCACATGCAAACTAGCCTCAATTCTCTTAGGCATTTCCATTTTAAAACTACATTGTTGTCATTATGAAGCTTCCAGTTCAATCAGCCTTCACTTCATGAAGCCGTTCTAGACTAATAAATATGCAAAACATCTCACAGTCTTGCTCCAAGCTTGTGCGAGAATTCTCATCATATACCAAGGGATATGCACTCACCCGGGGGGTGGGACAGGGTTTACCCAGCTACTAGTGAACTAACCTATCAGCTAGAGGCAAAAAATGTAGTGCACACGGAGTCAGAAACATATTGCTTACTACTACTATTACTAATAAAAAATTATTTATACCCCGCCCTTCCCGGTTCAGGGACACAGGTGGCACTGTGGGTTAAACCACAGAGCCTAGGTGCTGATCAGAAGGTCGGCGGTTCGAATCCCCGCAACGGGGTGAGCTCCCGTTGCTCGGTCCCTGCTCCTGCCAACCTAGCAGTTCAAAAGCACGTCAAAGAGCAAGTAGATAAATAGGTACCACTCCAGCGGGAAGGTAAATGGCATTTTGTGTGCTCCTGTGGTTTGCCAGAAGCGGCTTAGTCATGCTGGCCACATGACCCGGAAGCTGTACGCTGGCTCCCTTGGCCAGTAAAGCGAGATGAGCGCTGCAACCCCAGAGTCAGCCACGACTGGACCTAATGGTCAGGGGTCCCTTTACCTTTATCTTTACTTCCTGGTTCAAAAACTGGCCTCAGGGTGGCTAGCAACAAATTTAAAACACTTTAAAACACGTAATTATAAAAGCAGCATAAAATAGAGTATAAAAACATGAATAACAGTAACATTCAAAAATCATAAATCAATTAGATAATCCCCTGGGCTAGCTGGTTGAATTGGTCCTACTTGGACCAGCAAGGAGGCCAGGGGAGAATTAGCTGTGGGGTCTCAGAGTGGCTGATCTTCATAAAAGGGGAGGGGGAGGGAAGAGAAGGGAAATAAAAGATCAGGCTGAATTCAAATTAAAGGCCAGGCGGAATAGCTCTGTCTAGCCCAACGGAAGGAGCTTAAATCCTGAAGGGCCCTAGTCTCATGGGACAGAGCATTCAACCAGCTCGGAGCCATCACTGAAAAGGCCCTGGCCCTGGTGGAGTATAGTCTGACTTCGTTAAATAAATCTAAACACAGTACAGTGGTACCTCGGGTTACATACACTTCAGGTTACATACGCTTCAGGTTATAGACTCTGCTAACCCAGAAATAGTACCTCAGGTTAAGAACTTTGCTTCAGGATGAGAACAGAAATTGTGCTCCGGCAGCGCAGCGGCAGCAGGAGGCCCCATTAGCTAAAGTGGTGCTTCAGGTTAAGAACAGTTTCAGGTTAAGTACGGACCTCTGGAACAAATTAAGTACTTAACCTGAGGTACCACTGTATCATTGCATACTGCTGCCTTGAAACAAAATACGTCACGTGTGTCCCCCAAATGGTTAGAGAGTTCTAATACAAATGAGATTTAGGCAGATGACACTTCATCACAGTCTACAAGTCAATACTACATAATAGTAGTCAATAGCATCAGTTGGTTGACTGACTAATTCAAGCAGCCACATGGAGGGTGAATTTGGAAGAACAGTATTAGCCTAGAAAGGTTCCCTACAACACTATTCAAGAAAGCTTGAAGTCAATGAGTAAGACATTGGAGTTGATCGTCTCAACCTCCTCTCGGATGTGCAAGTTTTCCAAAGGCAGGCAAATTTGCTTGTTTTTTAAAATGTGAGAAAGCATGCCAATTTTGCACATTTGAATTGGCCCGTATCTCCATATGGCTCCATCCACTGTGCTGCCTTGACCCCTGCTTCTGATTTTGAGTGCCATTAAATCCAGTGGTTAAAGGTTTGCTCAAAGGCAAGGCCTTCATCAGCTCATTTGCTTCAGCAAAAACCATTCATCATTTCCTCCTCACAAAAGCCCATTGTCCCATGGCTGCTGTTTTCATTCAGCCGCTCTCATTTTCTACTCAAATCTGCTCTTGTTCGATCAAAATAATGAGCATCCAGTTATCCCACTCATCTGCTCATTGCCACTAGGAGAGATTTATCCTAGGAGGAAGTCTTTGGGGGCCCATAGCCCTGAGGGGAGAATCGTACAAATGAAATGGCCAAGAGATTTGAAGACTGTAGGCTTCAGATAAGCACACACTACATGCGAGGGTTGAGATACATTTTCTTTCTCTTTTCCCTAAGGGGAACATCACCCTGGCTCAAAGCCCGGGATACGTTGTTAGACTTTTGTGAGGCTTTCATTGCCAACTCACCATGAAAATGAGCTGAGGAGGCACCTGTTTTCACCACTCTGCCCCTGTTGCGCAGTGTTCAGCAGGGTGGGCCATCTAGATTCCAGAAATATTGTATTGTATTTCTCTGAGCCAGATGGCAATGTGAGATGGTTGGTTAGATGCCCCTCTCACTCTGAGTGCCTCACAGTGCTTGCCTTCATCTGACTTTGTATTTTCCAATAAGGAAACAGATCTTTTGGAGAAATCTCTAGCTGGGCAACAGGACTTAAGAAAAACTCAGTGAATTCTGTTCTCTGTCACCATCAGTCCCAAAATACATATTTAAATGAGTATTTTGATACTTCAAAACTGCATCGCAACATTCAAAGAAGTGCAAAATCTGTTGGCTAACTCAGGTTCCAATCTGTACAGTAGTCTGAGAAGTGCAGATAAGATCATTTTGAATCGGGATTTGAAAAGACTTAGAACTTTGATCCCTGAGGTGAAAGAAAAATTCAACTGCACTGCCCCTGGCAGTGAAAAATATAATAAATTAAATAACTGTTTTGCGTAATGCTTTAAAAAATAATAATAGTTTGAACATCTGGAAGGACTTTACATCAAGTCAGATATAAAAAGTGAAAGGGCCATACTTTATACCCCATTGAATGTTTTTGCCTGGCTGAAATATCCTTGATTGCCTTTTGGTTGCCTGCCTGGTGAGTAGAGATGCATGTGGGCACATGTAGAAATGAACCTACTATAAAAAGGTGGCACTGTGATCAAACCACTGAGCCTCTTGGGCTTGCTGATTAGAAGGTCAGTGAGCTCCCATTGCTCTGTCCCGGCTCCTGCCAACCTAGCAGTTCGAAAGCATGCCAGTTCAAGTAGATAAATAGGTACCACTGCGGCGGGAAGGTAAACGGCATTTCCATGCACTCTGGTTTCCGTCACAGTGTTCTGTTGTGCCAAAAGCAGTTTAGTCATGCTGGCCACATGATCTGGAAAGCTGTCTGTGGACAAACACTGGCTCTCTCGGCCTGAAAGCGAGATGAGCGCCGAAACCCCATAGCCGCCTTTGACTGGACTTAATTGTCCAGGGGTCATTTACCATTTCTTTTACTAAACAAAAGTGAAATTCACACTTGTTCCTTCACCCACATTTGCCTTCTGGTGGTTCCTCGCTGCAAGAAGCCAAGTTACAGGGAACCAGGCAGAGGGCCTTCTCGGTAGTGGCACCCGCCCTGTGGAACGTCCTCCCACCAGATGTCAAAGAGAAAAACAACTACCAGACTTTTAGAAGACATCTGAAGGCAGCCCTGTTTAGGGAAGCTTTTAATGTTTGAGGGACTATTGTATTTTAATATTTTGTTGGAAGCCACCCAGAGTGGCTGGGGAAACCCAGCCAGATGGCCAGGGTATAAATAGTAAATTATTTATTATTATTATTATTATTATTATTATTATTATTATTATTATTATTATTATTACCTCTGAACCCACTAACCACTGGCCACTGGCAGGTTGCCCTGATGGAAATGGCTGCTTACCTGATCACAGGGTGGGTAGCTATTGTGACCAGTTGTACCAGCCTCCTCCCCCTTGAGAGCAACATCAAGGTGAGACATGGGAGAATTTCCAGGCTGGCTGGGGGCTTTGCCGCCATAGCCTTATTTGACTCTTGGCCAGGCCAGGTGAGAAGGGCATGGGACCCTATAAAGGATGGCTGCAAGTGACCTCATGGGCCAAGGAGCTTCCTTCAGTGGCTTGGGAGGGACATATGTGTAGACCTGTGGCTTGTGGATGAGTTGTCCATCCTGGGCTTGACCCTGCCCTCCACCAGGGAGGCTGTGAAGGGTATACACCCAATGCCTAAGCAAAGTCCAACCTACATACGGAATCAATAAAGTTGTGGTCAATTTTAAAATCCCAGAACATTGTCTTGTCCAGTCTGTTCACTCTCTTAGCTCAGGCCTTGCTTCCTGGGAGGGTGAAGTCACTGCGAGTGTGGCCCTTTGCCTGAAAAAGACCCCCTGATCTAAGGAGCTCTCCCAAAATAAACAAATGATTCCCACAAGGTTCTTGCCCTTTATGAGCCGCTGGTTAATGGTCAGCGGCTGTCTGTTGCAGCGTTTGTTTCCTTCCTAAATCTGAGTTGTTGTTGGTGAAGATTGCTTTTAAAAAATGCTGCCATTGCCTCTCTGTTTATCGGCTCCAGGCTGTGTATGTCGACGCTGAACGTTAACAGCGATTCCAAGCTGCACTTGGTGACTTTTGTAAAATGTCACTGCACTTTGCTTCCTCGCCACTGCCGCAGCAACCGAGCGAGTGAACACGGCATGGCTAATTTGTGGTACATGGTAGCAATTACTCCAGTGATAAACAGGGCTGCACGTGCCACTTCAGATAAGACCTGAATTAGCCTGAATCTAAACCCTTTGGACATCCATCAATCCAAAGGGCTAGAGGTGCTTGGCAAGCGAGCCTAGGCTATTTGGTGTGCTCTGCTAAGGCAAAAAATGAGTGCTTTGCAAGACTAAACTACAGCTGCATGGTCCCCTGTTTGCTGTTACCTTGAAATTCACAGGAGGGATGCATAGTGCCAAAATCCAGGATTAGTAAAGGTTAGCATCTCATTTGAGATTATTTATGAGAACCTCTAGTTCCGTTTCAGACCAAACCTGGCTGAGTCTTCAGAGCTCTGAAAACAGATTAAGGGCTTGCTTGGGATCAGCCCAGGCTGAGACTGTGGATGGCTGCATCCTAGTCTAGAGTACCAGACCATACACTTTATAGTGCAGTGCTCCTGAAATCAGCAGCCAAAGCTGAGAGCAGAAAGCAGAAAGTACTGCTCTGTGGCACAAGCAAAGAAAGGCAGAAGGCTAGACTCATTCTGTCTGAGATCTGAACCCAGAAGTTTCAAACTGTTTATCAATGTCTGACATCCCCATTCCCTCTGACGTCTAAAGAATATACTAGTAGCAGCTCACTAGGAAAGGCCTCAGTCTCTGACTCTCTCGTCCCTTACCTGTGCTGATGTACCAGGGGTTTTAAACTCCTGATCAGACCCTGGCCTTGCCAATGGTGCCGTGTGCCACCCTTCCATCTCAGATGATTCAGCTTCTGCCATTCAGGTAGCATGGCATCTCCCTGGCTCCACAATCCACTTCCAGATTGTAAAAGGAATTATGGATTGTGGAATCAGGAAGGTCCACCCTCTCAGATTCAAATGTATACAGTATAGCCAAGTCCACTGGTTACTTCTACTGTATGGTAGTGGAAGGGGCATGAAATGCATATGAGAGACTGAAATCCTCTACAAAAAGGATGGGCAACCTGTGGTCCACCACATTTTGGGGATTACAACTCCCTTCATCCCTGACCATGTCTGGAGTCTTGAGGGCCACAAATTTCCCATTGCAGCTATTCACACTTAGCAGGGACTCTGTGAGTAGGTCCCATTCAGTTCAGTAGCACTGACTCCTGAGTAGACACACATAGGATTGTGCTGAGAGACTCTATTACTTGGCTGAGATTTCCTTGTGGAGTGACATCAGAGCTATCATAATATTCCTATTGACGATGATAATGATGGGTTTGGCACATATTGTGCTATACCCAAAGTTGCAGAGAAGTGCTGTATTGACCTTTTCTAAAACAGCTTTTTGCCCCTCTTTGAAAGATGGATTTAGTTTACTCCCTACAGAGAGGGTGGGAAACCAATTATTTAATACCTCAAGAGTTATCTTGTCACTCCCTCCTAATAAACGCTCACTTAAATGTATCCTGCTTGAGAAGCTAATAATGAAAAGCACTCACGATAATTTATACTGATAGGTTGCACTTATGTGTGAGTCAGAACCTGCATCAAATCTGCTCTGTGGATTCCACAGACAAAATGAGTGCTCAGCTTTGCCTAAATGACATTTGAATAGAGCCAAGATTGTTAATTTAACAGAGGAGTCCAATAGGATCATAAAGCAGAAACAACAAATGATGGTCTATTTGACTAAACCTGATGTTTGCCATGGAACTAGCAACCTGGATTGGTCCATTATGATGCCTCTTATCCCCTTCTCTCCTGTTCAGCTAGCCATATTCCCACAACCATGTTTAGTTCCATGGAGGACACTCAAAAGCTTAAAGTAATCTCTGCAGAAAAACACCATGCTTTTAAGATGAAAGGAATGATACCCAGAAGACAGACAACCTCAAGTCATTCAAGCAGATGAACAAGCAAGCACAGGAAAATAAACACAGATTACTTTCAAAGGAAACAAAAGTAGGAGGCTAAAGGTAAACTCAGAAGAAACTTTTAAAAAAGAAACCAGTGTGACAAAAAGAGAAACCAATTGGATGAAAATAGGAAAAGCTGAGTTTTAGATGAGAAAAGTATCCAGATAATGATTCAGCCATGCTTCATATTCCCAGAGTTTAATAGGCTTGAAAGAAAGAGAAAGAAGGACTTGATTGATGGACATTTGGCTGGACATTTTATTTTGGGTCAGATCCAAAGTGGAGTTGCATTTTGCTTCAGTTTCTGAAGGCTTGTATGTCTTCTCCATAGACTATAATGGGAAGATCAACAAGTGCCTATGATGAGTTTTGGGTTGTTGTTGTTGTTGTTGTTGTTTTTGTTCTTGTTGTTCTTGTTGTTCTTGTTCTTGTTCTTGTCGCCATCGTCATCATCATCATCATCATCATTTACTGAATTTATATACCGCCTTATACCCAGAAGTCTCAGGGTGGTTAGCATAAAATGATCACAGTACATAAAATAAAAATAAAAGCAATAACCCAATAATAGCCCCCCAAGAGCCACATTTTAAAAGGGTATGGGATGGGTTTGGGGGTTGTTGTCGTTTTGTATTTTGGCAGAACTATATAACATTCATAGCATCAAAGTTCCTTTAGATAAGTCCTGGATTTATGGAGTTATAAAAAATTGAAGCTTCAAAAATACTTTGCTTTTCTCAATTCACATTAAAATAACAAGAAATTAAAATCACTGCCACTGTAGTGGTCTGGTGAAGGAAGCAATACAAACCACACTAAGTAAAACATTTTTCTTTTTCAACTGATGTGATTTGAAGTTACAAATTTAGCATCATGTCTAGTTTGGCCCTGGCAAAAGAAAGGGACCATTAAAACACACAAACACAAAATCCAAGAATAAATGTCAACAGAGGAATGCCATTGTTAAGTTGTGGGTGAACATATCAGACGACACAGCGATTCTTCAAACAGCTCTTGTTTATTCACAGGCCAGAACTGAACTGAACTGAAGGGTTCAGGCAGCCTGCTTATATAGAGCTCCACTACAATGCAACAGTAACCATTTTCTGTAACTATCCAATCACTGAACGTCACTTTCAATCCCTTATTTGAATATGTGGACCTGAGTGAAAACTATCTACAGTATCCCCCTGCTGGCCCAGGGTGAGAACTTCAGTACATAACAGCCATGGTTATGTGTGCCTCAGCTGCTTGCTCCCATTCATGCCACAACATACAATCAATAAAAGTGAATGGCTGAGGTGCACAATCAAGGAAGAATTTGGCCCAAGCTGCTGCTGTTGCCACCAGGAAGGAGGCTGTCAAATATTTCTCCGCTTGTGTCTTGGTGCACAGAGGAAGGAGTCAGTGGCTCCCCACTTAGCTCTTGCTCAATTTTTTGAAAATGACCTTATGGGGCACGGGGGGCAGGCACAGTATTGCTAGCCAGGCATCAAGAACCCTCTGCCTAGATAAATTTTCCAGTATTTGGAAAGGAATATGGCGCCACCCCCCACACTTACGAACAAGTCCTACTGAAACAGAGCTTACGCATTGATTTCATTATTTATAACACATTTCCACGTCCTTTTAAAGGAATCATCAGCGAGGCATTCGCCACAGTCTCGCCTGCCCTGTAATGTAAGACAGCCTGCTGTACGATCTCTCTTCCAGTACTAAGACATGCTTTGCACGTCCTCTGATGTTCCTACATTCCCCAAAGGATATTGTTTTCTTAATATCATATCAAAAAAGAAATCATGCAGTTAAAACCTTTACTGAAAGTTGGGCAGCAAATTCAAAACCATTTTCATCAGCCTTTACATAAACTTTAAAACACAAGCACGCATTCTCTTAAGTCATCGTGGAGAGCAATGGAAGCACCTCCTTATATTTTTAATTGCTCTCCGAGTATTCTTTGATAAAGCCAACTTGCATTAATACACAGGACTGCAGGAGACGCTGTACAAAATCAGCAACAACTTTGGATCAAATATTTATTAGATGGTGGATGCAGCAAGAATCTACTGAGAGGTGTGCTCCCAGAGAGCATATTTTAGCTCTAGGCTTGAGAAACTCTTAACTACCATGGTGCTTTATTTGAAATGGTAGGTTTTGCAAGGTTAGGTTGCTGAGCTGTTACACAATCACATTCAATTAAGCAGCTGGAATTGTATTATCCAAGCACTTGGGACATACATGCGAGCAATTATTTTTTTTTAAAAAAAAGGATAAAGGTTTAATAAAGCCACTAACAGAGAGCCTATGAAATTGCAAGCTGTGATGGCATAATCTCCATGGGAAGAGGTGCAGATCTAAATACCTTTGAAATGACAAAACAAACAGCTTTCCCCATTCCATTTTCTACAACTGGGTCACAAAAGGACACTGTATCTCTGTTGCCAGGCAAAGAAAAGAGCCCTAAGACATGAGGTTTGCCCACCCTCCCCATTCCTGATATCAAAAACTGAATGTGTGTGTTTGTGTGCTTTAAAAAAAATCAAAACACCATCATATTACATATACAGTTCACATCTGACTTGACAAAATGTTCGAATCCAAATGGGTATCAGATCAAATCTTTATGCCCACCAGACCCAATTGGTTATGTGTAACAACTCATGAATGAAAATGTAACAAGGGTGTGTGTGTATTACTTATGACATGGGTAGGCAAACTAAGGCCCGGGGGCCGGATCCGGCCCAATCGTCTTCTCAATCCGGCCCGTGGACGTGTTTTTACATGAGTAGAATGTGTCCTTTTATTTAAAATGCATCTCTGGGTTATTTGTGGGGCATAGGAATTTGTTCATATTTTTTTTCAAAATATAGTCCGGCCCCCCAGAAGGTCTGAGGGACAGTGGACTGCCCCCCTGCTGAAAAAGTTTGCTGCCCCTTGACTTACACTAATAGATTAATAAGATTTATAGCCAGTCCTCAGTGAATCCATGCCATAGACAGAGGTATTGAATGCCTCAATTTAAGAAGAAGAAGAAGAAGAGTTTGGATTTGATATCCCGCTTTATCACTACCCTAGGGAGTCTCAAAGTGGCTAACATTCTCCTTTCCCCCTCCTCCCCCACAACAAACACTCTGTGAGGTGAGTGAGGCTAAGAGACTTCAAAGAAGTGTGACTAGCCCAAGGTCACCCAGCAGCTGCATGTGGAGGAGCGGAGACGTGAACCCGGTTCCCCAGATTACGAATCCACCGCTCTTAACCACTACACCGTCCTATTATGTGTGTCACGTATAGTTCAAATGTCAAGTCATAAGGAAAAGTAATAATGACTAAGAAGTCCTTAGAACAGGTCTTACATATTATTGAATATGAAAGACCTCTAAATTTTGACTTGTAAATATTAGGGCAGCCTACTTTTCACATTCTCAATGATAATTAGAAATTGCTCCCCCCCCCATTGGACCACATGTTTTCCCCCAGAGACATGCTAGGCTGCTTCCTTCCTGTGACCAGTGGATGGCACCATATAATTCTGGAATTTAATAACTGTTTTTTCACATTACTAGAGATTTGGTAAAAATGATAGGATGCTTTTAAACCTCTAATTGGCATCTTTCCCCTAGGTATTTTGGTAAAAACCAATGCTACAGTAAAGTATTCAAAACCTATACTGTGTTTATACTCAGTGTTATGATAGTTTGGTTTTAAAACTCTTGGCCTACAGATTATTTATTGTGCTTTATTACCCAGCAATGAAAACAGAATCAGGCCAATATCTCCTGAAATAGTTAAGGCGGAATACAATAAAATCCACTTCAGAAATCATTTCTCGACTGATGAGATACAATACTGCCCTTTTTATTGTTAAAAAAAAGAAGTTTCTTTTACTGCAGACTTTCTGTAAATACTACAATATGTTTTGTCTCCAAGAAGATTAAATTTGCAAGTAAATATGTTCATTTGAGATGTCGTTTTTCACTGTCTATACAAGTTTCAAAAATCATTTTAATCCAAATTTTCAGCTTCTCCCACAATAACAACCAAGTGATAGATGGCAGTGAGGGAAATAAAGTTCTTATTACTCATCCAAATTGAAAATGAGGTTGAGTCAACTTGCCAATGACTTTCAAACTAAGTTGGAGCCAAATAGCTGCCACTATAGCCCCCTTTGGTCTTAAATATTGCTCTCTCTTCCTCCCTATGAAACCCATCCACTTTTTCATGGCTGTATACTCTCCTTGCTTCTCTGTGACAGGAAGGAAAAGTGTGATCCACCAGGTGGATGCACAACCTCTGACAGAAAATAGACATCCACACTTAGTTAATGGAGTATGTTGTTGTTGTTTAGTCATTTAGTCGTGTCCGCCAGTCCCTCCTGTCTTCCACTGCCTCCCGCAGTTTGGTCAAACTCATGTTGGTAGCTTCGAGAACACTGTCCAACCATCTCGTCCTCTGTCTTCCCCTTCTCCTTGTGCCCTCAATCTTCCCCCACATCAGGGTCTTTTCCAGGGAGTCTTCTCTTCTCATGAGGTGGCCAAATTATTGGAGCCTCAGCTTCAGGATCTGTCCTTCCAGTGAGCACTCAGGGCTGATTTCCTTCAGAATGGATCGGTTTGATCTTCTTGCAGTCCATGGGACTCTCAAGAGTCTCCTCCAGCACCATAATTCAAAAGCATCAATTCTTTGGCAATCAGCCTTCTTTATGGTCCAGCTCTCACTTCCATACATCACTACTAGGAGAATAAACAGTATGGAGGCTGGAATGCTGGATCTGGAGAGAAAGGGACCTTTACTTTGAGGCCTGTTTGGTTTATTTCATATTTTGTAAGATGGTGAGCCTGTGCTGGACACCACAAGACATTGTCTGGATATTTTGGACATATCATTTGATGCATTCTGTTTTATTTTAAAGAGTTCTGCCAGTAAAAGTTTGAATAATATTTTTATGGGTCTGGACAATGATTTATTCCAAAAGGAGTCAGTTCTTATGCTTTCACTCACTTCAAACTGCATGATACCAATATCTGCAACAGAAAAGAACTCTGTTATTGTTCAGGGCAATTGAACACAAATATTCCAAGTAGTTCAACTCCTAAAAACATTAGGCCACAAATGAGGAAAGACAGCGGGACACATTTCAAATGTCGTTCTCATTTTTTAGATTTGGTTGTTTCTTCAGTAATGAAAACAGATTAAAAGAGTTATCTCCAATTAGGCAGTATATAATGCATCCTTCCTTTACATACACATGCACACCTAAAGTGAAGAGTGTCTGTATTTATGCAAGAGAGCAGCAGGAAAGCCCCTACTTCAAATCTCATCTTTGCTATAACATCACTAGGCATCCTTTCAAGAGTCACTATGCTCTAAATCTTAACATTGGGGATTACTGGGGATTACTAGAAGCCTGCTTGAGGTGGGAGTGGGGGAAAGTCTGATATTTCCAAATTCAGTCCATATCCCCCTTCCACCTCACCTCTGACCATTGGTTCTTTTACTCTCATCTTTTTAGGGCTCCCAGGTTGCTGTAATGACCTGGCCCTTCTGAAAGTCAAGAGTACATTGCTTTAGATTCATAGGTTCTATGCTGCCCTGGATGGCATACTCATTGCCTTCCCAAAGGCGGCTGCTGCCTAGCCACTGGATGATGCACTAAATAAACCCTCAGCCTGATGCAACATGGTTCTTTCTCCATACCCTCCAACATTTCTCCAATGAAAATGGGGATGTCCTATTCTGCATTACTATTATTATTTCTCAAATGTCCTTTATTAGGCATAGCAAGCCACACGTTATCAAACAAACACCGTATACAAATTGTGCAAAATACAAGCTCAACATAACAAGGCTTGTCCCAGTCAGATCTTTAATTCCAGAGAAAATCAATTTGCATAAATAATACAATACAACCACTAAATCACTTTATAATGGCCCAGTCTTTCTACATGGGCAGCACTCAAGAATTAAGCAACTATTAAAGTAATTTGATCATTACTGTCCGAAAGCAGGTCCTGAACCTTTGGTAGTGTAGAAATCAGTCTATTGAGTTGTAATCACAAGAAAAGAAAATATGCTATTATTGTTGTTGTTGTTGTTGTTGCTGGTAATATATCCCGCTTAGACTACTGCAATGTGTTCTACGTGGGGCTACGTGAATGGGAGAGGCTGCTGGGACCATATAACACCGGTTAAAGGATCTACATTGGCTCCTGGTACATTTCCAAGCACAATTCAAAGCATTGGTGCTGACCTTTAAAGCCCTAAACAGCTTTCGCCCTGTATACCTGAAGGAGCGTCTGCACTCTTATCATTCAGCCTAGATACTGAGATCTAGCCCGAGGGCCTTCTGGCAGTTCCCTCACTGTGAGAAGCAAGATTACAGGGAACCTGGCACAGGGCCTTCTCGACAGTGGTGCCCACCCTCCCATCAGATGTCAAGGAAATAAACAACTATCTGACTTTCAGAAGACATCCGAAGGCTGTCAGGGAAGTTTTTCTTTTTTCATTTAAAAATAATTTATAGCATATATTTCAAACGTTCTCATAATCTTAAAAACCATAAAATAACACCTCACATGTTCCATTCCCATTAAAAGGAAGGAATACATTATATTTGCAACAAATTGAAAGGTTAAAATATATACTTCAAGTATTCCAAACTCAGGAAAGTTTTTAACGTTTCATGTCATATTGTGTTTTGAATTGTTTGAAACCACACTGAGTGGCTAGGTAACCTAGTTAGATGGGCGACATATAAATAAATTATTATTATTATTATTATTATTATTATTATTATTATTATTATTATTGCTCTGGCAATTATTATTATTATTATTATTATTATTATTATTATTATTGCTCTGGGTGGCTTCCAGCATATAATAATAATAATAATAATAATAATAATAATAATAATAATAATAATAATAATAAACTATACAGAGCTGCCTTCAGATGTCTTATAAAGGTTGTGTAGTGACTTATCTCCATGGCTCAGGGGTCACATAATTCCATACCCTCCAACATTTCTCCGATGAAAATAGGGACGTCCTAAGGAAAAGCAGAAGATTCTGGGATCAAATCAGAAACCAGGACGGCTTCTGTAAATTTGGACTGTCTCTAGAAAATAGGGACACTCAGAGGGTCTGCATCTTATGTGCCCCTTTTTGTAACAAGTGCTTTGAGATATTGCAGTTTTCTGCTCTTGCTTGGTTCTCTTCGAGGTAGAGGAAATCAGGCGAAGCAAAGCGCTACCAGAACCCCGGGGACATCTACATCCATGCTGAGGCTACGGGGACTACTCTTCTGTTGTTTGGAATCTATTATGTTGCTATTTTCTAACGCAGTGGAGAGTCTGAACTATAAGCTAACTTTGTATTGAGGCAGATGGTCTGTGGGTGTGCAAAGTAAGAATTGAGCTTTACCAAAACTGGTAGATGGTGAAAGCAGCAGGTCAGAATCATTTTTAAAGCTGCTTTAAAAGGAAAGGAGAGGGAGAGATGTTGTGCCTCCCTAGTATTCCGTTGCTTGCAAAACATTTTACCTCATGTCTAGCTTCAAGCTGTTGTCATGATCTGGATTTTTGCCACAGCTATGGCTGCTGGATGTTTTTGCCCGCAGTCCTCTGCACAATGTCCTCTGTGGGATGTTAACATTCTTAGATGAGCAAAATGCCACAACCTTTGACGATGCAGAAGAGAAGACTCCCTGGTAAAGACCCTGATGTTGGGAAAGATGGAGGGCACAAGGAGAAGGGGACGACAGAGGACGAGATGGTTGGACAGTGTTCTCGAAGCTACCAGCATGAGTTTGACCAAGCTGCAGGAGGCAGTGGAAGACAGGAGTGCCTGGTGTGCTCTGGTCCATGGGGTCACGAAGAGTCAGACACAACGACTTAACAACATTTTCATGGGAGAAATGTTGGAGGCTATGGCATTAAGCGACCCACTGAGCAAGGAGATAAGCAACTATACTTCTTTGTTTTGAAACCATTTTGATTTTACAAAAATAAATTTATAACAATCCAAATGCATATCCATATATAGAAATTACTCTGAATCTTGAGATTTCACCCATCCGATCCATGGGGCGTATTGCGTGTTGAGTCCCACAATGCCACTCCCCAAAAATTCACACATCACACGTCAACTTTTGTTTAAGGTTTTTGGCATAATTTTGGCCACAACTTTATTAAAATACAAAAAATGTGAGTGGTTGCTTAGGCATTGGTTATGACTATCTGTCCTTGCCCCCAGGGACAGAGCTGGCCTTCTGGATTCCAATGGAAGCCAGCGTGGGAAACAAGTATTGGGTGAGGAAATGAAGCTGGGCATCAGTCCCTCACTTCTCACCCTCATGTTCCTGTGGGGCTTGCATGGCCCAAGTCCGATGCCAGGGACAAGGACGAAAAGAATGGCAAGCCCCTGGATTCCTTTAACGGAATTCCCTTTCCACACCACCATTGGAGGGGTAGGCACTTACCCCTCCAACAACCAATTTTAACCAATGCCTAACCGCCAACCTTACAAGTTGTGACGATTTGCTACGCAGTAGGCAAAAACCAAATGGCACCAGCCAATCAGCCAGATGGCAAAATTCCTACCAGGCCCCTGCTCCAAGGCAGACGACCCCATGACAGGCATAGCAAGGTCAACCGGTCAAGGACCCCCCCCCCTATTAAAGGGGGGCCACCATCTTATGTGATCTCTTGTTCCTACGCAACTGCCGAGACAACAACTTAATTCCCACATGCTTCCAACTTAAATTCCACTCTAAAACCCCAGCTACCGAAAGGATCCTGAAACGAACTGAACTATCCCTAATCAGAAACGAAATACATAAGAAAAGATACCTACTAAACCAAACCAACAAAGATCTGCTCACTCTTCACCTCAAACTCTGTAACAAAATCCACCCTGCACTCTGGGACAAATGCAAACAACTAGCCGTCTGGAGAGCTGAAACTGAGACCTCACATAAAACAGACAGACACACCAACAAACTCCACAAACTAGAGAAACGCCAGAAGCCCAGCCACCCTCCACAACAACCCATGAAACAAACAGTACATAACATATCAGACAGGATCCTCACCTCAACTGAAACCAAAGTACTCTCCAAAGGTTTCAACTTTGCAGTCGCCCTGAGACGCATCCCCACGGAAAACATCATATGCGGAGTCGAAGCTAGCCTAACCAAAATCAACCCAGATGAAGCCAATAAAATCAGACTTGAAGTCACCAACATCCTCTGCTCCAGCAAACCACCCAGAAGCAATTTACACAAAGAAGAACAGAAAGCACTCACCAACCTGAGGAAAGACAACAACATAATCATTCTCCCAGCAGACAAAGGTAATGCCACTGTTGTGATGAACACATCGGACTACCAAGCAAAACTATCAAATCTACTCCAAGACCCTACCTACCAACCTATAAAAACAGATCCCACCACCTATCTGGAAAAAACCACCAAATCCAAAATAAAAGCCTCTCCTATCAGTGAAGAAATCCAGCTAAGAATCATCCCCAGAGAAAAATCATCCAGATGCCCCAAACTCTACGGTCTCCCCAAGATACACAAAGAAGGAACACCACTCAGACCAATAGTCAGCTCCATAGGCTCACCTCTACAAAATCTCGCTAAATTTCTCGCTAAGCAACTTCAGCCCTATGCAGAATCCATCGCTTCACACGTCACAAACTCCTTCCAGTTCATAGAAACAATAAAGAAGCAAAACCTACATCCCGATGACCTACTTGTGAGCTTCGATGTTGTATCTCTCTTCACACAAGTGCCCATTAATGAAGCCTTGACAGCCATTCAAAACAAATACAATCCCCCCGAATACATCCTGGACCTGACCAACCACTGCCTAACCAACACGTACTTCATCCACAATGGACAAAGATACAAACAGATAGAAGGAGCACCTATGGGATCACCCCTCTCACCGGTCATTGCAAATTTGTACATGGAACACTTTGAAACCAATGCTTTAGACAAGTCAGAACACAAACCCAAACTTTGGCTCAGATATGTTGACGACACCTTTGTAATTTGGCCACACGGGAAAGAAAAACTAGATAGCTTCCTCACACATCTCAACAGCCTACACCCCAAAATACAATTCACTATGGAAATAGAAGCCAACAACCAACTTCCCTTCCTTGACGTCCTAATCTACAAAAAACCTGATGGCTCACTAGGACACACTATCTACCGGAAAAAAACACACACCAACCGCTACTTACATGCACAATCACACCACCACCCTGCACAAATAAACTCCGTAGCCAAGACTCTCATCTCCAGAACCAAACGCCTGGCTGACAAAGACCACTTGACAACTGAGTTACAGAATCTCTCAAATGTGTTAATCGCCAATGGATACCAGCAAAACAGGGTTACGAAGCTAATCCAAAAAGAAACACCCCCCAAAAACCAAGACACAGAAGAAAACAATGGCATGGCCCTCCTTCCTTATATCAAGGGCACTACAGATAAAATTAGCAAAATCCTCCATAAACACAATATCAAAACAGCCTTTTGCACCAACCAAAAAATAGCCAATATCCTCAGAAACCCCAAAGATAAAATCCAGTTGGAAAACCAAGGGGTCTATGAAGTACCCTGCAAAGTCTGCCCAGCCACGTACATTGGACAAACAAACAGACGAATAAATGCACGTATCGCAGAACACAAGAATGCCGTCAAAAAAGAAGAAAAAACCTCCTCTCTTTTCCAACACATGAAAGAAACAGGACACGAAATTAATTTTGCAGATTCCAAATTGCTCTTTAACATGGAACATCACCACAAGAGAATAATCATGGAAGCCATCGAGATAGAGAAACACCCTCACAACATGAACAAGCGTGACGACACGTCCCGCCTGCCAGACATCTGGAAATTAGCCCTCCCCACAAAAACCGACACCAGAACCAGAGGCACACAGAACGCCATCACCAATCAACCACACCAGACCCAAACCCAGACCCTCTCCACAGATAAATTACAGACACCATCCAGTAGCCAAACCATAGTGGCACCTCCGGATGCTGCACCCCCCTGCAATCCCTACACAGATCTGGCTGGCACAGGGCACAAAACCACAGCTCGCCCCTATACACGAAGCCAAGCCAGAGCACAACTAAGTGCAGTACAGCCATCTTCTCAGAAAAACTCTTCACAAGCTCAAGAGGTCAAGACACGAAAGCTTTAGCAACTAATCCACACCTAATGACCCACCTAAGTGGTACTCAGAATATCACTCAAGAAATCACTCAAGATATCCCTCAAGTAATTAAGGAACAAAAGAAGAAAAGGCACACTAACCTGGGAACTTCCTCTCTGCCCAGAACGTTGGAGGCTATACACCACACCCCCTCAACAGTATTTATAGGAACTCAAACACTGAGATCCTGCTCTGTTCCAGTAACAAGAAGCCGAAAGCACCAGCCTGAAGATGACGAGTGAGACCTCGTCGAAACGTCGCCTAGACACCCCAACTCTTACACGGGAAGACACCCGAAGACACCTAAACCTGCATATATATATATATATATATATATAAGTTTAATGTTTTATTATGTTTACATATATGTTGGAAGTCAAACAGAGTGGCTGGGGCAACCCAGTCAGATGGCTGGGGTATAAAGCAACAACAACAAGAATAACAGTTATTATTAAATAGGACATCCCTATTTTCACTGGGGGAGGTGGGTGGCACTGTGGGTTAAACCACAGAGCCTAGGGCTTGCTGATCAGAAGGTCGGCGGTTCGGATCCCAGCGACGGGGTGAGCTCCCGTTGCTCGGTCCCAGCTCCTGCCCACCTAGCAGTTCGAAAGCACGTCAAAGTGCAAGTAGATAAATAGGTACCGCTCTGGCAGGAAGGTAAATGGCATTTCCGTGCACTGCTCTGGTTCACCAGAAGCGGCTTAGTCATGCTGGCCACATGACCCGGAAGCTGTACGCCGGCTTCCTCGGCCAATAAAGCAAGATGAGTGCTGCAACCCCAGAGTCGGCCACGACTGGACCCAATGGTCAGGAGTCCCTTTACCTTTTATTTTCACTGGAGAAATGTTGGAGGGTATGCACATAGAAAATGTCAGCTTGTTGGTTTTGTTTTCCCTTCTTGAGAGGATTTTTTTTTTTTTTTTTTACACATCTGATTCTTGGTGACATGCTGTGTTTGGGGCCTTTTTGTAGTTTAGTAACATGACCAAGGCACCGAATTAGCTTAAATTGCTTGCCTGTGAGGTACTGTCTCTCAGCCCACGCCGAAGCCTATCTATGCCTGGGCTTGGTTAGCTCCCGGTTCTTTTCGCTACCCACAGTAGCACACTGCTGGCAGTCTTTTCTTCAGTTGGTGACAAAAAATATTCAGAGCAGTTACTCATGTTATAACCCCTTTCCTCCCACATTAACTCTGGGGCTGGTTTTTGTGATGGATTGGAGAACATTAGCTGCTGCATCACCCGCACCCTAGCCACCTCCCGTGCAAACAGAAAAGGATGAAAGGGAAAGCTGGGAGTGAGCTCTGGGTGTTACCTGGTAACTGCAGATAAAGCAGCCTGCTGAATATACATTTGCGAGTGGAGTGGTTTCTGTCACATGTGTGGTGCATATTAATCCAGAGTCCTAGATAAGAGGGCTGGTAATGCACACAACATATTTTTACACCATAATAGTTTACGGAGAAACTTTACTATAATGTTTGTTTGTTTCCCTGTGTGTTGTTTCTATAGCACTTTTCATAGTTGTCACAAGCATCCACACACAAACACTGTGAGACTAGCAGACCCTCTAAGTGTCCCTATTTTCTAGGGACAGCCCTGGATTTACAGAAGCCATTCTGGCTTGTGTTTTGATCCCAGAATGTCCCACTTCTCCTTAAAGGTAAAGGGACCCCTGAGCATTAGGTCCAGTCATAATCGACTCTGGGGTTGTGGCGCTCATCTCGCTTTATTGGCCGAGGGAGCCGGCGTACAGCTTCCGGGTCATGTGGCCAGCATGACTAAGCTGCTTCTGGCGAACCAGAGCATTGCACGGAAAGGCCGTTTACCTTCCCGCAGGTAGTGGTACCTATTTATCTACTTGCACTTTGACGTGCTTCACTTCTCCTTAGGATGTCCCTATTTTTATGGAAGAAATGTTGGAGGGTATGGGAGGACATCCCTATTTCCTTTTTCTTTTTTCCTTTTCTTTTCTTTTTGCATTTTCCATTACAAACATTCATTTCTTTCACTGTAATATTCTAGTTTCCCCCATCAGCTCTTTTGAGCCTCTAATACAATATCTAATACAGTGTTACCTCGGGTTACATACGCTTCAGGTTACATATGCTTCAGGTTACAGATTCTGCTAACCCAGAAATAGTGCTTCAGGTTAAGAACTTTGCTTCAGGATAAGAACAGAAATCATGCTGTGGTGGCGCAGCAGCAGCAGGAGGCCCCATTAGCTAAAGTGGTGCTTCAGGTTAAGAACAGTTTCAGGTTAAGAATGGACCTCCGGAACGAATTAAGTACTTAACCCGAGGTACCACTGTACAATGATAATTACTGATTACAGCCATGAAACATCTCTAGTTATTTCCTATCAAAAGAAGACTTCCCAGCCTATCTTTCCTTTACATACTAAATTTCCATTTGGTTTTGCTGCGACTCCTTGTTTTATGCCCCCGCCCCATTTTCTCCTGCAGCCAATCAGAATCTGCGGAAGCCCCGTTGGATGTTCAGCTTCCAAAAATAGTTCACAAACTGGAACAGTCACTTCCAGGTTTGTGTCGTTCCAAAGCCAAAACGTTCGAGAACTAAGCTGTTTGAAAACCAAGGTATGATTGTATATCTTTTACCCATTTTTTTGCTGATGTTCATATATTTATCCGTGCTTGTATATTTAACATTATTCCACTTTAAAAAAAATATATTTTTCTAGTAATTCTCACTCGCTTATTATTTTCGTAACCATATTTCTTATTGTAGCCATCATATTGGCTAATTCTATAAATTCAATTAATTTAAACAGCCACTGATATTTTGTCCGTATTGCCTTTTCTTTCCACATTTTCGCATATGTTATCCTTGCTGCTGCTGTCGCGTAGAGAAATAGTTTTTTAGTTTTGATTTGGAGTTTTTGTCCACTTGGGGCTAGCAGGAATGCTTCTATTTTTTTGGGGGGGGGATGAACATTGGAGTATCTTCTCAAGTTCTTCATGGACCATCCAACAAAATTCTTTTCCCCTTTTACACTGCCACCACATGTGGATTAATGTACCTCCTTCATAATATTTCCATCATATGGTATGGAGTCATGCGACCCTTGAGCCAAGGAGATAAGTAACAGCTTGGAACAGCTGCTCTGAGTAATGAACACATGCCGTTTGAAGCATGGGAAGGGGATCTGCACCTCTTGTCCCATTCTCAATGGTGTTACCACATGGCTGTGCACACTGAATACTTCCTTCTTTTGAAAATGCTACTAAGGCTCAGTTGCCGCAAGGCCTGCACTGCACGGGATTCCTCTTAGCCATCCCCAGCTGCATGGACAAAGAGTTGTTTTCAGAAGGTTCTCTCCATGTGTGCCCATTACATGTGGAAAGGCAACAACTCCTCCTGTTGGCCCTGTCAGGAGCTCGTCCTACATTCGAGTAGGACCCTGGCAGAGACTCGTGCCCGACTGGCATGTTCTCTCCCTCCTGGTCAATCGTTCTAGAGCTTCAAAAGCTTTCTTCAGCCCAAACATCACAGCGACCGATGCCAACAGACATCGACACACTTAGGGATCCACAGAGTCTTCACAGCTTGTGTAACAGACCTCAGCAACTCAGCATTTTGGCTAATCTACTTTATTGCATATAAAACCACACACAGAGCACTGCAACATGGCTCCCTTTCTCTCCAGCATCAGACCGCAAAGAGAAAGAACAAAGACAATAATCCCACTTCACGGAACACAGTAACACAAACATCCTGTCTCCGTCACTTCCCACTCTGTGGAGTCAAAACATACACCGTCATGTGATAAGACAAAAATCCCATGACTGCAATCATGGAGCAGGAATTCTAACAGGCCCCACCAGACCCTCCAAGTGTCCCTATCTTCCAGAGTGTGCTGGTCCCGGGGGGAAGGTTACCGTTGGCGTAGTCAAAGTCTGGTCCTGGGTCACTAGCCTGGAAACAGTTCACAAGGAGCAGGGCGAGGTCCGAAGCAGGAAGCCGGGCGGGGACAGGAACACTGGAGGGTCAGGTCTGGGTCCGGGCAGGAACAGGTACTCAACAACGACATTGCTCCCGCAACCTGGGACCGGGCTGACTGGCCTTTATCTTCTCTGAGGCCAGGGGTGGTCCCGGCCCCCAGGAGACCCGCCTCTCCTGGCCTTAAGGCGAGCACTCCTCCTGGGAGAAACCAGTTCCCTTCACCTCTCTGCCCTGAGCCTCTGCAGTTCAGGAGAGTCTGAAGGGTTACTGGGCCCAGGGGGAGATTCACCTGTAGGCACTGAGTCCTCAACCACCTCTGGAGCCAGAATGGATTCACCTGGTGCCTGCTCCTGAGGATCCGGCACAGGTGCAGGCGCCTCAGAATCAAGGCCCTGCCCCAGTTCAGCCAGCCCTGGAGGCGGGGACTCCTGTGCAGGCTGGGATTTCTCCGGTTCACCCTCTGAATCGGATTCCCAGGCCATCACACAGGGACATCCCTGATTTAGAGAAGCTGTCCCGGTTTCTGATTTGGTCCCACTTTTCTTTAGGACAGGCATAGGCAAACATGGCCCTCCAGATGTTTTGGGACTACAACTCCCATCATCCCTGACTACTGGTCCTGTTAGCTAGGGATGATGGGAGGGCCGATTTTGCCTATGCTTGCCTTAGGACGTCCCTATTTTCATTGGAGAAATGTTGGAGGGTATGGAATTATCTGACCCCCCAAGCCGTCTGAAGATAATCCTGTATAAGGAAGTTTTTTTAAAAAAAATGTTTAAGGTTTTATTATGTTTAGATATATGTTGGAAGCTGCCCAGAATGGCTAGGCCAATCCAGTAAGATGTGTGGCATATAAATAGTAAAATGATCATTGTGGAATGGGATGTCCCTATTTTCATCAGGGAAATGTTGGAGGGTATGCCCCACCCATGATGTTGTGTGCTTCCTAGGCTCCACCATGAGTGGGGCATCAGCAAAAGGAAGCCTACATAAATACATCCTGTTGCAATGTACGTATGAGCATCACGAAGAGTAGGGACTTCATTGTGTGTCCATTCCCTCTACTTAAACTTAGCTTCCATGTGCAGATGGCCTTCAGAAAAGGTCACCTTCCCTGTAATTTGTGCAATCATAGCCACTTTAAAGTGTGCCCCTGCAATCATACAACGTATCTATTGTATGTCACATAATACATTATTTTCCATGCCCTCTTTGTACCTGGGAATAGTCAAGAAAGTATGCATGCAGGCTAATTGCCTATGCAAACCAACCCTCAATTATATAACTTTTTTTAAAAAATCTTTTTTTTATCTGCATCATTCAACACAGCCTCTTTTTCTTTCCTTCTCACAAACATTAAAAGTAGAGCCAAATTGGCCACCTTACCAGATATTATTTTGCTCAGTCTTGCCATTTATATGTATTTTTACGGGGAGGCAGGAGCTGCTTCTTCTGCTAATTATACATGGCATGCTATAGACAAGGAGCTTGTGGGGTGGAATATAAAAATGGTTTAAATTAACAAGGCGCAGACGGAATGCCAAATTCCTCAAAAATGATCAGCGCTTTTGCCCCGAGTCATAAAGCGGATGGGCTGCCAAATTCTCATCCCTACATGTGGCCAATCACCAGTATCTGTTTAAGAAGGAATAATTAGTGAAATGGTATAATGAAGTCTGTCGTTTTTTAGCAGGCTGAATTAGACTGATTAACTCATTATAAGCCACCCATAGCAAATCTGTCATCTGGAGTAATAGTAACAATCACACATGCCACTCTTTCATTAAAAAAAATTGAGGCCGGAATAAAAGCAACTGTTCTACCTGTAGGAAGAGTGAAAGGGATACATTGATGGTACTAATTCAAATGCTGTAAAAATCCAAGAAAAAGCCCCAATATTTTATTATTATTATTATTATTTTAGGAAAAAGCTCAACAACTTTGCTGGATTTTCACTTTGTAGTGGTTCGCCCACCAGTACCTTCTATAGCACCCACAGAGCCTAGGTCTTGCCGATCAGAAGGTCAGAGGTTCAAATCCCCATGACGGGGTGAGCTCCCATTGCTCGGTCCCTGCTCCTGCCAACCTAGCAGTTTGAAAGCACATCAAAGTGCAAGTAGATAAATAGGTACCACTCCGATGGGAAGGTAAACGGCATTTCCGTGCACTGCTCTGGTTCGCCAGAAGCGGTTTAGACATGCTGGCCACATGACCCGGAAGCTGTACTCCTGTTCCCTCGGCCAATAAAGTGAGATGAGCACTGCAACCCCAGAGTCGTCCGCGACTGGACCTAACAGTCAGGGGTCCTTTTACCTTTACCTTTACATTGAATACACCCCCTTAAACATGCCCACATTTTGCTGGATGTCAGGACTAGGTGTCAACATGGCCATTGAAAATCAAATAACTAAAAAATAAATAAGTTTTTTTGTTTTGTTTTTAAAAGGCCAGTGGCCACAAGGGATGACGGGGAGCCAAAGATTCCCTATAGTGTGGTACCTCTGGTTATGTACTTAATTCGTTCCAAAGGTCCGTTCTTAACCTAAAACTGTTCTTAACCTGAAGCACCACTTTAGCGAATGAGGCCTCCCGCTGCTGCCACGCCGCTGCTGCGCAATTTCTGTTCTCATCCTGAAGCAAAGTTCTTAACCTGAGGTACTATTTCTGGGTTAGCGGAGTCTGTAACCTGAAGCGTCTGCAACCCGAGGTACCACTGTAACTGTTACAAACATTTTTGTTTTTTTGTTTTTTGCTGGTCTCAAACCACATCAGCCTTCTCAGAACTTACCAATCTGTTATTTTTCAGTGTTAAGAATTGTCAGGGACTGGACTCCCACACCCCACGGGTTTCTCTCATGCAGAGAACTGGGGTCCCTCAATATTCTGCAGCCTGAGGCGGGTCCTGCCGGGTCTCCCCAAGGCTACAATGGGCCCTCCCGGGCCTCCCGGCAGCCGCAATGGGCCCTATTGAGCCTACCTGCAGCCATGGCAGGTCCAATCAGGCCTTCCTGTGGCTGCGACAGACCCCCTCAAAGTTGGGCAGAACCCAGTGCCTGTGCTGTCATGTGTAGAGTGTAGGTTCAGCTATTAACAGTGAAGCCTCAGAAATAACTGAGAAGGAAAGGAAGACCTGTCTGGAGTCCCAGCAGAGAGAAGCTGCTGGGGAGGAACTTGAGGTTGTGCCCGACAACTGAACCAATGCCATGCTTTCTGGCTAATTCATATAACCTACAACCCCCATGGTAAGCTTATGTCATAGAACATTTACAGTGGTACCTCAGGTTAAGAACTTAATTCGTTCTGGAGGTCTGTTCTTAACCTGAAACTGTTCTTAACCTAAGGTAGCACTTTCGCTAATGGGGCTTCCCTCTGCTGCCACACGTTTTCTGTTCTCATCCTCAAGCAAAGCACTTAGCCTGAGGTACTATTTCTGGGTTAGCGGAGTCTGTAACCTGAAGCATCTGTAACCCAAGGTACCACTGTATTGGTATTTAAGGTGTCACAAAAGACTTTGCTTTCTAAGTGTGGTGAGTAATATCAGTAGGACCTCTCTCTGCTCCAACACTGGTCTTTCCTTTTTTAAAAAAATTCTTTTGCTTTATTTATACATTAAAAGTTACACACAATGAAACACATCAATTTATTAAAAAGAAAGAAAGGAAGGAAGGAAGAAAGAAAGAAAGAAAGAAAACATTCAACAAATAATCTTTTTGAATACATACAGTGATTTAAGGAATACCAACCGTCATCGACATTATTATAAACACATATTACCGTTATTTCCATACTGCTGCCCTTCCACTCCATCTCTGTTCATCTCTCTCTCTCTCTCGTTTTATGGTTACATAACATGGACCAAGTAATATTTCCCAAGAGTATTTCGGCATCATTTACTGTCCTTTACAAGTAATTACTATAAAAATATGCTATCATGCATCCTGAAGCACTCCCAAGAGAGATAAACTATAAAGTAGAAGCAAGGCAAACATTCTTTTGATAACTTTTTTTCCGCTTTAAATCAGAGAGCTGAGTGGGAGGAGAAGGGTTTTGTGCTCATCCAAATTTAGTTATTTTTCCCCACTTCTGCAGCCTGTTCACGTGGTCCTAGCAGTGGCTACATTCAACTGGGAAGTCTCAAAAGATCTTGCTGCCCAAGACAGAGTAGCAAAGAGGACAAGGTGTGTAGTACCCAAGGCCGGTCAAGTTATTTTGACAACTGAGGCACAAAAGCCCCACAAACACCTCTTCCAATCCTTGGCAGCAAAAATGCAACAATAATTAAGTTAAACAAACAATAAATTGCTGTCCTTTGAGGATATCCTAGATAAGTCTAGGAAGCACTGAAGAAAATGCTCCATTTATAATTTTACTGTATTATGAGAAAAACATTCTTTTTTGTAAATAATTATTTATTAATTTTTCAGTTACATTTTCACAAATAAAAACAGTAATGAACGGACATTTCTGCCAAATCTAAATTTACACAAGTACCCTTTCACAAACCTTCTCTTTGAGATTCTTTAAATCTCTGGACTTCCTTCCCTATCCTCTTCTGGTTCCTTATATTAACCAAGTTCTTCTGCATTTCCATACTTATACTTTTCCAATTATCATTTCCCTTAATTTTATCTAATTTTCTGCTAGTTGCAAGCGTTTACTTAAAATCCTGCCGATGCATCAACTTGTGGTACAGTATTTTTTGCTCATAAACAATTAACAATTCCCACTCTTTTAAAAACTTCTCGTTGTCATAGTCTCTGAGTTAGAAAATCTTACATGGCAAAAGAAAAAGGGGGAAAGGAAAAGAAAATTGTGTGTTACTGTCCCTGCAGGAAAAGGGGTTTCGGATAAATGTCACTGATGGTAAGTGAGGAAGCTGGAGAAAGAATATGTCTCAGCTGTGGCAAATGGGGCTAAAAAGGTAAAGCTAAGAGCCTAGGACTTGCCAATCAGAAGGTTGGTGGTTTGAATCCCCGCGACGGGGTGAGTTCCGGTTGCTCGGTCCCTGCTCCTGCCAACCTGGTGGGAAGGTATTCTCTGGTGGGAAGGTAAACGGTGTTTCCGTGTGCTGCTCTGGTTCGCCAGAAGCGGCTTAGTCATGCTGGCCACATGACCCGGAAGCTGTATGCCGGCTCCCTCAGCCAGTAAAGTGAGATGAGTGCCGCAACCCCAGAGTCGGTCATGACTGGACCTAATGGTCAGGGGTCCCTTTACCTTTACCTTTAAAGGACCTCTTGATGGTTAAGTCTAGTCAAAAGCGATTATTGGGTTGCAGTGCTCATCACACTTTCAGGCCAAGGGAAACATCATTTGTCCACAGAAAGCTTCCGGGTCATGTGGCCAGCATGAAAAAACTGCTACTGGTGCAAAGGGACCCCGTGACGGAAACCAGGGTGCACGGAAATGCCGTTTACCTTCCCACCACAGTGGTACCTATTTATTTACTTGCACTGGCGTGTTTCCGAACTGCTAGGTAGGCAGGAGCTGGGACCGAGCAACGGGAGCTCAACCCGTCGCAGGGATTTGGACCGCCAACCTTCTGATCGGCAAGCCCAAGAGGCTCAGTGGTTTAGACCACAGAACCACCCGCGTCCCTGGGGATTTAAAAGGCCCAAACAAAAAGCAGAGGGAAGGAAGAGTGACTGGACTGAGTAAAGGCTAAACACACATCTGGCCAATGACAAGAGAGAGGAGTGAGAAGTTGTGGCTGTGGAGACACAACTAGCAGGGCACATGGAGTGTGTGTAGCCTTCAGTGTCCCCTGCTGGTGTTTGGGGTGGATGAAGAGATGATCCCTGACTTGAGCTAATTAAATCCTCCCGTTTGGGGGGAAAGAAGTAGAACCAAGTGAGGAACTGCAACCTGAGAGGAACTAAAATGGCAAAGCCGATTGGAATAGGAAGAGAGGCCTGCAATGAAGTAACTGGGCATCAAGGTTCCAGGTCTGGACTCATCTGTACATACTTCTGTTGGGTTTTCTTGATATTAAGGTGGTCAATGGTGCTACTCAGAGGTGTGTATTTGTAATTATAAGCTGCATAGCAGCACATCTGTGAGCTTTTGACAATTCAGCACACCTGAGGTATCTTAACAATTTAACTAATTAGCAGGGGAAGTTTACCTACTGCACTGAATGCAGCAATGTGATAGGGTAATTGAATACAGTGGTACCTCGAGTTAAGTACTTAATTCGTTTCGGAGGTCCGTTCTTAACCTGAAACTGTTCTTAACCTGAAGCACCACTTTAGTTAATGGGGCCTCCTGCTGCCGCCGGGCCACCGGAACACGATTTCTGTTCTTATCCTGAAGCAAAGTTCTTAACCTGAAGCGCTATTTCTGGGTTATCGGAGTCTGTAATCTGAAGCGTATGTAACCTGAAGCGTATGTAACCCGAGGTACCACTGTATTTGAAAACTGAATTTAAGTTGATCAAGTGGTAGTGTGTACTGTTATAGAATGCTGTCGAGTACTGTTGAGGAAAGGTAGTGAGGAAAGGGGTGGTTTGCAGCTGTTTGGTTATTATTTAAAAATCAAGATAAGCAAAGATATTGCGGGCAAGCTTTTATCCCATTGCCCCAGTCGCTGCGCAACTCGGCTAGCGAAGAAGGTCCAACAACCTCATGGAAGAAAGCAGACTTATCTGTGAATAGTGGCCTGTGTCCTGGTATCCCAGAAAGCTGTGGTTGCTAAGAGGAAGAGCGTAGGACAGAGCATATAGAGTCCATTCCAGAAGCAGGTCGCCAAGTCATGAAGAGTCACTACGATAGCTTCCCTGCAATTGAGTCACTTTTGCTTACCAGCAGGGTGAGGAATAAGGCGGTGGGAAGGTCAGCGTAGTGCAAACACACCAGCAGAGCCAATCTGCTGCTCCTGCTGGTGGGTTTGCACCAAACTGAGCTCCTTGGCACTTTGACCCTCTCCCTTCAGGTAAGCAACAGCAACCCATCTGCCAGGAATCTAGCCTAGTGACTCTGCCCCAGCCACCTCTGGTCCATCCCAATCACAGGCACATTTGTGAATCTAAAACAATGCAAATGTTGATATTGTAACACACACAATGTGTGTCAGTATTTCATTCTCTCATTGCTGGATCATGTGATCCTCTGTTTACATTCCTTACTATTGTAAGTGTGGGAACGGAACTCAGACTTGAGAACTTCTGTTTTCTTTGCTCTCTTCTCTCCGAAGAGAGGGTGTGTGAGAGAGATGCTATTCACACTAGCCATGTTATTTTGTTTTAATTTGCTGTAAATAATAAAGTAATTTGTGATGCCACATTCCTAAACAGTTTGGCTTTCTGCTGAACTCTGCTAACGCGTGCACACAGCTCCATTGGATGTGTGTCGCAGATGTTGTCCAGGATGGCTCCCAGAGGAGATGTACGGAAATCATGCATTGTAGCCAGTGCGTTGGCCTAAGTTTTCAATGAACAATTGAAGGGAGTGTCGCAAAAACACAAATTCTGGGTCTCTTCCATTTGAATTCTGAAAGGTTCAAATAAAAGTTCCAGCTCCTGGGTTTAAGTTCAAAATAAACACATGGGGAAATTGTCAACATCTAAAGAACTTCTAACATTTATGGCCAAGAGAAACGCTCAGAGCCAAGCATTTTTCGCTCTAGCTGTCCTCCATTGAACCACAAACCACATGGAGTAATTTAAAGTACAGGAGGCTGGCAGGGTGGGAAAGGAGGCTACTGCAATCAGGCTGTACGTAAGCAACCTCTCGCAGCAGGGGTCTGCAGAATTATGGCCATTAAGCTTAATTGCAATGTTCCGTTTCAGCAATTAATTTCTACACTTTGATAGCAGTTAATTTTATTTTTAATTTTTTTAATTTTTGCTGGAGGTGGGAGCAAAACTTTTACAAATGATGATCCATCACCAAGACACATCCTGAGAGGGTTTTTTGGGTTTTTTGTTTTAATGAGAATACCCTAGGCTCACCTTTCGATATTGCACCTGATAAATTATTCCGGGATGATTTCATCTCCTTTCATAATGGCAGCTGCTGTCACAGAGGATGGAAAAATGGTCCTTGGCATCATTTATGTTACTATAGCAATTAGTCTGGATGGAGGGCATCCTTTAAACCAGATGTCATCACACGCTGCCGGCAGGTCCCAAAGCACCTGCCAACATCTCCTGTAGCACCTGCAAAAGGTCTCAGCAAGTATCACCTCAAAAAACCCCACAATATACGAGAGCCTGTTTGCTATTCCAGCTCTTCTCCATTTACATTGGTTCAGCCTCCAATGAACGTGGGCCCTTAAATATGCCTGCATTTCATTGACTAAGAGGATGGTATGTCCACCATCCCAAATATTCTTATTGCTGTGTTTTTGCTCCATAAGACACACCTAGTTTTTAGAGGGGGGAAAAATTCTGAACGAAACAGTGGATGTATGATTTTTGTGATTCATGCTGTGGCCACAGACATGTAATCTGATGGTGAATTTGGGGTGACCCAATGCAAAAATCCTGAGGATCCATGTGGATCCGTGCTTTGTAACCACATTTTTGCACCATTGCGGCCCCACACAACAGTAGATGCGTGATTTTTTTGGTGCAGGCTGTAGCCACGGACATGCTATGTGATCTGATGGTGAATTTGGGGTGACCCAATGTAAAAATCCTGAGGATCCATGGGCTTTTACCTCCCCCTTCCCAGGCAGCCACCTTTATCGCTAGCGTCCCTTATCTCTCTCCCTGATCGACAAACGATCAGCGGCTTTGTTTCAACACCCCCTTCCCTCTTTCAAAAAAACAAAAGCATGATCTGCTTTTTGCCCCTGGGCAATTCAGCTCCAGGGACCACACATTCGCTCCATAAGACGCACAGACATTTCCCCTTACTTTTTAGGAAGAAAAAAGTGTGTCTTATGGAGCAAAAATACGGTATATATTAGAATTTATATACCACCCTATACCCAGAGGACTCAGGACGGTTCACAGAACAAAATCAAAATATAAAACCACAAAATATATAATAAAAATAAAAACAACAGCCCAATAACACCCCGCCCAAAAAAACACATTTTAAAAGGGCATAGGGTGTCAATCAAATCAACCAAAGGCCTGGTTAAAAAGGAACATTTTTGCTTGGCACCTAAAGGTGTGTAAGGAAGGTGCCAGGTGAACTTCCTTGGGGAGAAATAAAAAAATTCTTTCCAGTAGCACCTTAAAGACCAACTAAGTTAGTTCTTGGTATGAGCTTTCGTGTGCATGCACACTTCTTCAGATACACTGAAACAGAAGTTGCCAGCCACTGCAGAGAAAGCCCCGTTCTCCTGTTGCCACCCTCCGGACCTCTTGAGGAGGCGGCACACGAAGAAGGGCCTCAGAAGATGATCTCAGGGTCCAGGTAGGTTCATATGGAAAAGGGAGGTCCTTGAGGTATGATGTAGGTTCCCTTTTCCCCATTGATGGGTTGGCTAAAGAAGGGAGCATCCCCACACCATTTTTTTGTCTCATTTTCTGTTCTTTAAAATGTGTCAGCCATGTTGTCTTATGGTATTCCCCCATGGCCGCCATGTCAAGATTGGCACCAATGATGTTTTCTCAAAATTTCTGATGTATCCATTGGCTCCCAAAGGCAGGCAATCCTGACTTCGTCTCTGGATTCACAGTGAACCTCCAAACCCCTACTCTATACTCCCTGCTTCGCTAAAGAAAAATAATATGACAACCAGGTTCGACATTGCCGTATGTCTCGTTCCAATGCCCCCATTGATCAATCCTATTTTAATCAAGAAACATTTGATTTCTGTCATGATAAAACTAGTTTTTAAGAAGCCAGCAAGAATGAGCAAATTATGGAGGCTGCTTTTCTAGCAAACACATCTAAGATGCCACCCAGAGCAAACAGAACTTGTGAAGTCAGCTTTGTCCAAAGCCTTGGCTGAATGTGATTTTTTTAAGACTCCAAGGGACAGAATTTGGCAGGCCTCCCTAGAGAAGACCTCTGTGGTGCAGTAGATCAGCACGTTGGAGTGTTAAACAGAAGCTTGGTGGTTCAGGTCCACCCAGGGACAGCTGTGGGCAAGATTCCTGCATTTCAGGGTATTGTAGCAGATCATAGCTGTCAACTTACAGATTTGAAAATAAGGGACCAGCAGCCTTGAAAATAAGGGACCAGCAGCCAAAATAAGGGACCTGCAGCCTCACCTGTTCCAGGCACTCCAGTCTTCCTGTCCTCCTGCAGTCTGGTCAAACTCATGCTGGTAGCTTCGAGAACACTGTCCAACCAACTTTGTAACCAGACGTTCAACTGAATAGAATCTGAATCACATGCACCACAAGGCCTATGCAGCCTCAACTTAAGATGGCTCCCCGGCCTGGCTTTGCACTGCACAGTTTGCAGTAGCACGTGCAACAAAATGGCATCCAGCATTCAAAAAACCCCTCAGCTTGCATTAACTAGCCACACACAAGGCATGCAAGCTCCACCCCCAGTCGTTCTTAGATTCCTTATTGGGTGAGCAACACAGACAAGCAACACAGTTGGAGCCTCCCTCCTCCCTGGCCGGCAGGGAGGGAGGGAGAGGAGCTGCTTCATTTGAATTTTAAGGGACATCATTTAAGGGACATTTAAGGGACATCCATCAATAAGGGACAGCAGCGGGACATGGCGCTGGAATAAGGGACTGTCCCTTCAAATAAGGGACACTTGACAGCTATGTAGCAGATGACACTCAAGGTACTTCCAAATCTACAATTATATGACTGTATAAGAGAAGGCATTCAATTATTTTGTTGCCAGTTTTACCTTCCAGTTTTAATCTAAAAGGCCTTTAATTTCCAGGGTCTTCCCAGATTGTCTTAATTAGCAGGAGCTTTGTATGTGAGGAGGCACAATATTTATCACTGCGACAAAACTCAAATGGATTTCTTTGTCATACTGCCTATGGGGATGTTTATTAGCAGTTCCAAAGCATTTGCCAAGGTTAACTAACAACTGTAACGGTTCCTTAAAGAGATGTCTGCTTTGCAGCCAGGTACAGCTTTAGAAACGATTGCTTGGGAATATCCTATGGGTTATATAACTAACACACGAAGCCGCAGGCTCACTTTGCCTTAGGCACCAGGTAGAAAAGAAGGCAACTGTCAGCAGAGAAATCCCATTCATTAGAGCATGAATGGGATGTTGACTACTGAAATATTCACAAGCTGGAGAATGTCCTAGGTGGCTGTGAACCAGAATAATTGCAAACTCATCCAGCTTTACAAAACCTCTCCCTCAGTGGCTTATTACTCTTCTTTTCCTAGTACTTATAAATAGTAGGCAAACATTGGACAGGTGAAACTATATATATATCTATATATATATACACGCACACACGCACGCACACACCCATTCTTGATGAAGAATCACTATTACACACACACACACACACACACACACACACACACACATTACAGTTGATTGTGCTCTCCATGTAACTATGCCAGGACTGCATTATCACACAACTGAAAACTCAGTCCAGGCCACAGAGGCAACCAAATGCATATCAATGGCTACTGATTATGTAGGCTATATGTAACCTCAGGATCATCAGGGGCTGAGGAGGAAAAGGATGTTGGGATACTGCCGGGGAGACGGGGGCATCAGGCAGGCCCACAGTTGGCTCCAGCCACTGGCCGGCAGCCAGACGATCACCGGTCTCCCTTGGAACAGCATCAATCAGTGACACGAGCCTCAGATACGTTTAGAGACCCGTGCACTCAGCAGAGTGTGTAAATCTTCTCACAGCAGAAGAGGCGGACAGAGCCATGTGTAAGCAGTATATTACAGCATGTAATATACATGTCTGCTTCCCTTCGTGTCCAGCAAAACAGCAGCAATACAAAAGCTATATACAAATGGAGGTTCCCAGCAAGCACTGGAAGTAAACAGGCATGTGACACAAAACAGTCATGCCTGTAGCCTTTTAAGGTGGAACGGAACTATATCCGAACACAGGAAGGGCTGTGGGACCTCCTCAATCTACCATTGTACATGTGCCTTCCATGGCAAGGAGCACTTCCTGTCAGCTTCAGCTGGTCAACCAACTATTATAATTTCTCAGCAGGGCCAGTCTGACCCATGTACTTGTAACCTCAAAATTGGACTATTGCAATGCGCTCTCTAGGGTCCTTTGAAGGTGGCCTGAAAGCAATAGCCTGTGCAGAATGCTGTGGCTCGACTGTCATGTGGAACAGTTGGCATCTGTCTGTCTCAACTGACACCCGCCTCCAGGGGTGAAGTCAAACTGGTGTGTTGGGGCACCAAACTGACCTCCCTTGGGTGCAAGCCAGGGCAGCGTGTATGGAGGTCCTGGGCTGCCCAGATGACAAGACCTCAAAGAAAAGCAGAGCAATAGTTTTGGCACCAACTTGGCTGCAGGAGTCGCTGGAAGGAGCTGTCCAAGCAACCATCTTAGGGACTCCACTCGGGGACTCCGGGTTTATGTAGGGTTTACTCCTCAACCTTTTCTGCTCCCAAAGTTATATCGCATCACTGCATAGGCTTAGGATCCATTTTCCTTCTCCTAGATGGGCTACCTTCCCAAGTTGATGAGCCCCATCTGCTTCTCACTTCTCACTGCAGGACGTTCCGAAGCCATCTTCATGATCATCAGACCCATGCCTGGTCTTGTCCACTCAATCCACCAGAGCGTGGTATTTGCATGCAGGGGAAGTCCCTAACCCACCAAGGGTTTGAGGCCCATCAGCTACCCTCACCTGATTTGGCCAGACAGTTAAAGCCATTCTTGGGGTGTGGCTGCTATTGCATGCTGACAGCTTCTCGGAGGCACAGGTGAGAGCCGAGTGCAGTTGGGGACCAAAGGTGGATGTACTACCCCAGAAGGAGCACAATGCGTCCCCCACCTGAGGTCCCCTAACATCCCATACACCTCTGTGGAACAGTACTCCTGTGTTAAAGGAACCCCACAGATTTCCAGATACATACAGAGCACTAAACACTTTAGGATTTAGATACATGATGGACCACCCATTTCCATACTAACCTGCCTATACAGCCCTGTGGGGGTTGCCCACCTGTCAGTGTCACACTTAACAGGGATTTGATACATGGTGACACAGGAGAAGGCATTCTTAGTACAGTAGGGCTACCGCCAGCTGTTATGAGTTTTTGGCACTAGCTGAAGACTTATCTATTTGCCCAGGCCTTTGACAGTATCTGTTGACCTGTTGAACCTACTTCTTCCTAGTTTCATTTTCCATCATGGTGTGTTTTGTTTACATTGTTGTTTTACAATGTTCTTGTTTTAAAGTTTGTTGCAACCCTCTCTGGAACAACTATTAATAATTAAGAGGAGGTAAGCAGTATTTTAAAGTAAAATACAGTAAATACTGGTTACTTTACCTTTTTTGGCATCATGTCCGTGTCAAATTTTGCAATGAATTCTATCATTTTAACGTGGCACTTGGCTGTTTTCAGAAAATGCATGAGATGTCTCTAACACAGACATACTAAGATCAATGTTAGCCTGAGGTCTATATTAATGGATGTCTACAGCAACATTAAGCAATCATATTTCCCAGAGACTTCAGCTTGAAATCATACCATGCCTATGGAATTAGCATTTTGTTTTCCACATCTGTCATGATGGCAAGATCCCCTCCAGACAATATTCATTGGAGGCACATAGATATTCCTCATGTGGGGCCCAATTTAAACATAACAGCGGGGGTGTGCAGATTTTTTTTACCCACAGGGCATTCCATGTAGACAGCATCTCATGGAAACTGAGCCACCTGGCTTGCAGTGGTAGCAGGCCAGAGATCCATGGTTCTGTCTATGATTGCACTTAACCACTGAGGGCTTGTTCTTTATGACATTTTTACTACATAGATGTCAAGGAGCTGTCAAGCAAGCCCAGGTCAACGACAGAGCGGGGAAGCACAAGAGGCGCGGAATGCAATTGGCTTTTTATTAACAGAAAATAACAACACACCACTGTAGAGTCCTCTGGTTAGTCTTAAACCAGCTGAGACGTTGCTGAAACTGACCACAAACCCTGCCCTCCCTAGTCTTTCACTCTTGGATCCCTCCAAGCAGACAAAGGCTGAGTCGAGGGGATGGGGTCCTCAGGACTCTCCTCAAGGAGGGTGTTAAAGGGGGAGGAGCCAGCAGGACTGGGACTGTCTGTCACAGTCCGGTCTACGGGCGATCGGAGTCTTGGCTGAGGATGTTGGGACCGGGGGCAAGATGTTGGGGTGGGAGCAGGAACGAGAGTCCAGAAGCCAGGGGTCCGAGGGTCGGGAAGCAAGGAGTCACGAAGTCAAGTGTCCGAGGGTCGAGAAGCAAGGAGTCAAGGAGCCGAGGTCCGAGGATCAGGAAGCAAGAAGCCAAACGCAGCAAGGCAGGAAACATGTTGCTGTGGCAAAGAGCCGAAGGGAAATGCTGGCCTTATATCCCTTCCCGGCTCTTGCCACCAGGTGCAGCGAGTTACCAAGCGGCCTCACCTGTGCCTTGCCTCTCCAGAACAAACTTAGGAAGGCCCCAGTCCTGCGAAGCCCTACTGGTCACAGGGCCTGGCTCCTGCACACACTCCTGACACTGTCCTGCTGCTGCGTAGCAAGGGCAACCTCTTACTCCTCTCTGTCTGTGTCTGCGCTTACACCGTAACGCTCAGCCTCTAACCCTCCTTCTCCTGACCACTCTTGATCACTCAAACCTCCTGCTTCTAGCAGCTCCCAGCTTGTCCCTTCTGTAGACTGCTCTTCAGTGTCCCACCACCACGATCTGGGATCCAAGTCTTCTTCATCTTGGGTGGGGGGCAGGATCTAGGGTGGGTTGCTCCCACCACTCTTCCTCATCCAGCCAGTCCCTGACAATAGACTTCTTTTGCACATGCCCAGTATGTCCCATTCCAGCTGCAGATTATAGGCACGGCCAAAGAACAGAGTGGGAATTCAGGCCAACACCAGGACTCTGGGCAGCAGGACTTTGGAGAGCAGTCAGGCAAAGCCAAAGAACTTTCTGACGGTAAGAGCTGTTTGACAGTGGAAAGGTGGTGGGCTCTCTTTCACTGGAGGTTTTTAAGCAAAGGATGGATAGCCGTCTGTCATGGATGCTTTAGTTGAGATTCCTGCATTGCAGGGGGTTGAATTTGATGACCTTCCTTTCCAGTTCTACGGTTCTATGATTCTAGTTTCTTCCACAGTGACTGGGTAATCCCATGGCTGCAGGGCACCAGAAAAGGGAGGAGAGAGTGAGGGAGAAGGTAGACTAGCATGTGGGTGACCAGAGAGGCCCACTGATGGAGGAGTATGTCCACTGGAGGGAGCACTTGGAGAAAGCCGGACCTGATTACAAATTGCTGGGTCCTGTCATGTCTTGGTACATATACAGTGGTACCTCAGGTTAAGAACTTAATTCGTTCTGGAGGTCCATTCTTAACCTGAAACTGTTCTTAACCTAAAGCACCACTTTAGCTAATGGGGCCTCCCGCTACCGCTGCGCCGCTGCTGCGCAATTTCTGTTCTCATCCTGAAGCAAAGTTCTTTTTTTTGTAAGATATTTATTAAGATTTTCAAAATATTACAAAAGAAAAATAGAAAAAAGAAAAATACAAAATAAAAATAATTAAAAACAACTCAATCTTTCCATTACTTATTTTTCATTAGCTTGTTTCCCGGACCTCCTCACGCCTCCCTTTTTTGTATTCCAATTTAGTTTGTTGGTTCAGCAAATCCTTCCCCTCTTTGTTTATCCTAATCTTTAATCTTAAAATATTATAACATTAAATCTTTACCTATTAATAATCCATTTTTCATATTCCCTTATAGTATTGCAGCTAAAAACCCCTTAGTTTCTATCCAACATCGTTCTAACATTCATTAATTTTACAATATTTCTGTAAATAGTCTTTAAATTTCTTCCAATCTTCTTCCACCGACTCTTCTCCCTGGTCTCGGATTCTGCCAGTCATTTCCGCCAGTTCCATATAGTCAATCACCTTCATCTGCCATTCTTCCAGAGTGGGTAGATCTTGTGTCTTCCAATACTTTGCAATGAGTATTCTTGCTGCTGTTGTGGCATACATAAAAAAAGTTCTATCCTTCTTTGGCACCAATTGGCCGACTATGCCCAGGAGGAAGGCCTCTGGTTTCTTCAAGAAGGTATATTTAAATACCTTTTTCAATTTATTATAGATCATCTCCCAGAAAGCCTTAATCCTTGGGCACGTCCACCAAAGGTGAAAGAATGTACCTTCAGTTTCTTTACATTTCCAACATTTATTATCCGGCAAATGATAGATTTTTGCAAGCTTGACTGGGGTCATGTACCACCTGTATATCATTTTCATAATATTCTCTCTTAAGGCATTACATGCCGTAAACTTCATACCTGTGGTCCATAACTGTTCCCAGTCAGCCATCATAATATTATGTCCAACATCTTGTGCCCATTTAATCATAGCAGATTTCACCGTTTCATCCTGAGTATTCCATTTCAACAGCAGGTTGTACATCCTTGACAAAATCTTAGTTTTGGGTTCTAACAGTTCTGTTTCTAATTTTGATTTTTCCACCTGGAAACCAATTTTCTTGTCCAAATTATATGCCTCCATTATCTGATAATAATGAAGCCAATCTCGCACTTTGTTTTTTAGTTTCTCAAAACTCTGCAATTTCAGTCTATCTCCCTCTTGTTCCAGAATTTCCCAATATTTCGGCCATTTGGCCTCCATATTGAGCTTTTTCTGTGCTTTAGCTTCCATCGGTGACAACCACCTTAGGGTTTTGTTTTCCAATAAATCCTTATATCTTATCCAGACATTAAACAATGCTTTCCTGACAATATGATTCTTAAATGCTTTATGTGCTTTAACCTTATCATACCACAGATATGCATGCCATCCAAATACATTGTTAAAACCTTCTAAATCCAAAATGTCTGTGTTTTCCAGAAGCAGCCATTCTTTCAACCAGCAGAAAGTTGCTGATTCATAGTAAAGTTTAAAGTTTGGCAGGGCAAATCCACCCTGAAGCAAAGTTCTTAACCCGAAGTACTATTTCTGGGTTAGCGGGGTCCGTAACCTGAAGCGTCTGTAACCTGAAGCATCTGTAACCCGAGGTACCACTGTACAGTCATACCTCATGTTACGTTTGCTTCATGTTACATTTTTTCAGGTTGCGTCCTGTGGCGACCTGGAAGTACCAGAAAGGGTTACTTCCGGGTTTCACCGCTCACACATGCGCATAAGTGCCAAATCACACTGTGCAGATACAGCGCTTCAGGTTGTGCACTTTTCATGTTGCCAACATGCCTCCGGAATGAATCCCATTCGCAACCAGAGATACCACTGTACACCGGTTTGTTAACGTTAAAACGACCCTGTCTTTTTCTGTCTATTACAGATCCCATTTTGAAGTTGTGATGGCCTGGGATTCCGATTCGGAGGATGAAACAGAGGAATCCCAGCCTGCACAAGAGTCCCCGCCTCCAGGGCCGGCTGAACTGGGGCAAGGCCTAGATGCTGAAGAACCTGCACCTGTGGCAGTGCATCAGGAGCTGGCCCCAGGTGAAACCCTTCTGGCCCCAGAGAGGCTTGACGACTCAGTGGCCACAGGTGAGCCTCCTCCAGGGCCCAGTAACCCTTCGGCCTCTCCTGATCTGCAGAGGCTTAGGGCAGAGAGGCGAAGGGAACTGGTTGCCCCCAGGAGGAGTGCTCGCCTTAAGGCCAGAGGAGGCGGGGCTCCTGGGGGCCGGGACCGCCCCTGGCCTTAGAAGAGGATAAAAGCCCAGTCAGCCCGGCCCCAGGTTGCGGGAGCAACGTCGTTGTTGGCTTCGGACCTTCCTGTGTTCCTGATCCCTGCTCGGCCTCCTGTTCCTGACTATCCGGTACTCCTGTTCCCTGCTCGGCTTCCTGTTCCTGACTATCCGGTACTCCTGTTCCCTGCTCGGCTTCCTGTTCCTGACTATCCGGTACTCCTGTTCCCTGCTCGGCCTCCTGTTCCCGACCATCCGGTGTTCCTGTTCCCTGCACAGCCTCCTATACCAGCGTACCTGTTCCCCGCCCGGCTCTCTGCCTCGGACCTTGCCCCTCTTCGTGTGGACTCTGCTACACCCAAGGTACCTTACCCCCGGGACCAGCACAGAAGTATTTGGAAACAGAAGCCTTCTCTTACCACATGGTTGTAATAGCAGGTTGCAACCTAATAAACTCGGGGTCATTTGAAGTGAGTTGTTCAAAATGGCATGTCTGATTCACTATATTTGGCGACCCCACCATAGGTAATCAGAATACACTATATAGATATAAAAAAGAAAATGGGTCATAGAAATCGATATTGAAGTACGTGTCTGGAAAAGAACAGGTGTATAAGCGAACAATTGAGGAATAAAACTGCCACAGAAAGAGTGTCTTTCTGACTCTGCTGGATGTCTGATGTTCCCCCCGAAGATCAGAGTTACATAACTAAATGGCACTTTGAACAAGGGAGTGGGGGTTAATTCTACGTAAGATGGGGACATGCCTGTGTTGCTGTTCAGAACTGAAAGAGGCACAAAAATGTTTGCAGTAGTAATTGGGGGCAAAGGAGTGACTGCTTGTTTAAAATGTGAATCTGTGTGAATCTCTGTAATGAAAATGTACAGAACTATATGCAATTATTTATCTATTTTTCTTAACAAAGGCTTAATAACTTTGCTTCAGGAGGAGAACAGAAATTGTGCTTTGGCGGTGCGGCGGCAGCAGGAGGCCCCATTAGCTAAAGTGGTGCTTCAGGTTAAGAACATTTTCAGGTTAAGAACGGACCTCCGGAACGAATTAAGTACTTAACGAATTAAGTACCTGAGGTACCACTGTATGTATATGTGTGTGTGTGTGTGTGTGTGTGTGTGTGTGTGTGTGTTGTGTGTGTATTATACACACACACACATACACACACTGTGTAATGCCTAGTTGCTCATGGATAATTTGGTCAAAAGGAAAGCCAGGAGCTATCTGCATAGAAAGGTAGTTCAAGCAAATCAAAACAGTTTTACTTAATCAGTCCTTCTGAAACTACAAAAGAAACAGCGTGATCCTCCTTCAATATACTGCACAAGGGACAACAAGGGAGTCAGAAGTGTATGGAGAGAGTGGTTCAAATTGGTTTGTGAAGGCATTCAGCAATCAATCACATGGAAGAACCCTGGAAGGGTTTGTTTCATCCATATGCAACAAAAGGCATGTAGGGGTGACAGTCAGCAGATTGAATTCTGAAACAGAATTGAATGACAAATATCTATCCTTGCTGGCGTTTGGTCAGAGGTGCTGAAATCCAAAAACCTCTGTTGTCTGTTTTAATATGGTCTCTGTAAACATGGTTGCCAAAATAAATACTTCTGCTGTGTTTGTGTGTGTGTGTGAATTTCATGCGCTTTCACACATACATGTCCGATGTTAATCCCCCAAGCAATTTAGAAAATGGACAGCTTTGATCATGTCACATTTGACAATTAGGATTCAATTAATATAATTTAGCACATCTACTTTTCAAACTGTTTTTCCCTTCCTTCCTTCCTTCTCCCCCATCCCCCTTTATCTTTTTTAAAAAAATCAGCTTGACTAATGCCAAGATTTTATGGTTGGGAAAGGAATAGAATTAAAAAGAAATGCCATCTGTGGACTGTAGGGAGAAGGGGTGACATTGTGAAATAAGAAAATGCCTTTTTTAAAAAAAACAAGGATTGGCTGGGTCATCCACAGTATATACCATTTATTCCCTTTCACATACTATGTTCCTATAAATAATATAAATTTATATTAAAACAGAAAATAATGGCAAACATTTGAAAATATATTTTATGAACTTTTGGATATAATGATGATGAATGTATTAATAGTATTTTTATTTCATTTTTATACCATTTTATATGTTTCAGGGGGGGAAACCTCAAGGTGGTTTACAACCTACATTAAAACAGCAAATGAAACAATCCAGAATAAAGTATTGCTAGACAAAGTCATTTGTACATCCCAAGCAACATAGTTAACACGAAACTAAATACTGTTAGGATATTTCCGTTCCACCTTAAAGGGAGCAGGCTTTGGGGAGTCACAGAGTCTGCGCATGTCCTAATCACAGGATGTTTATGGTCTGATATTCCTTTCGTTTTCGGCAGTCGGCTCAGACACGCTGACAGAATGGACGTGTTTTCTTTTGTTCTGTTATACGCTAAATAAAGTCTGTAAAATATGCTCTTCTGCGGTGCAAGCTTTTGGCTGTGTTTCTGCTGATAAACAGTGTACACCCAGCCCTGGAATGTGGCTAGGAATTTCCAGAGGCTTCGTGTCGCTAACTGCTGGATCTGCCTGTCTACGGGAGGCCGATGGATCGTCCAGAACTCCGGTTTGGGGGCTCATGATGGACACTATCTCCCTGGCAGTTTCCCAACAACAAGGTTACGGGCCCAGATTCACGGCACCTACAGGAGAGTAAAGCTGCAACAGACTGCGTAAGAGGTATGAAGGGGGGAAAAGCGAAAGGGACGGACGCTTTTTCTGTTATACCTCGGCAAAGAGCCTTTGAACTCCGGCAAGGCTTAATTGGCCTGGGAGCCGAGCCAAAGAGTTCGTGATTAATGAGCTGCAAAGATAAGGAGTCTTTGAAGGCATAGAAGACTCGCGGCTACTGCCAAAAGCTGAAATGGAATTTTTCCAAGCTGATGGAGATGCTCAGTGCCTTAAGTTGGATGGGCAGAATTATGAACCCTGGGCAAAATGGTGTGAGAGTTTACTGCGTCAGTTTGGGGTGTGGCATGTCGTTTTTGAAGCCCCCCCAGTTCCTCTGACAGAGAGATGGAAAGGCCAGAATTCGAAAGCGATTGACATAATAGTCCTATCCGTATCTCTTGAGGAAATTAAGACGCTGGCTGGCAACACCACTGCACGTGCAATGTGGTATGCTTTGTTGAAAGCTCACAAACCAATACTCCCAGCCCAGAGTTTGACTGCATCGCAGGTCCTAGCTGTTTCCCAGAATGCGGGTGATTGCAGGGATGCTGAGGGCACCGGTTGCAAGCTGCAGGGGGAGCTGACCGTCACGTCATCCCAGGCAGCATTCCAGCCTCCAGGGGGAGCCAAGGAGTCGGCAGCTGAGAGCTCTGGTTCTCATGGGAACCAAGGCCATCGCCTTTGCAGAGGCCGGAAAGGCAAAGGTAAACAGATGCCTACAGATGGCCAGGAGCAGAGGGAGGGTGAAGAGCCCGCGCAAGGGAAAAACAAAGCGTTGTTTACTGGCACAGCTTCACCAAAGGCTAAAGGCACGTCTGCAGATGGCCAGAAGCAGGGGGGCGAGCTGCAAAAGCCCACGTCAGTGGAAAGCAAGGTTTTGTTTGCTGGCACTGCTTCACCAAAGGCTAAAGGCACGTCTGCTGGCCAGGAGCAGCAGGGGGGCAAGCTGCAAAAGCCCAAACCGCTGGAGAACAAGGGTTTGCTTGCTGTAAGGACTGCTCCAACAGCCAAAGGCAGATTTATTGTGGATTCAGGTGCGAACCGCCATATTTCCAAGGACAAGCATCTCTTTATCTCCTTCAAGCCCCAGGAAGGTGAGATCCACCTGGCTGATGGAAGGACGTTGCAGATTGCAGGAGAAGGGACTGTGAAACTTGCAAGTCTGCACACAACCATCAGCGGTGTACTTTATGTTCCAGGAGCGGCGAGCAACTTGTTGAGCGTCCCACAGCTTACTGGGCGTGGTTTTCAGATTTCCTTCAAGAGGAGCGTCTGTGTCATCAGTAAAGGCAAAGAGGACTATTTGCATGCAAAGTTTATGGATGGTTTGTTCCATATAACTTATGATGACACTGTTGCTGTGAATAATGCTGATTCTTGTTGTGTTGCACAAACTAACAAAGTTCTTCATGCAGGTTGCATTCACGATGCGCATCGAAGGTTTGGTCACCTCTCTTGGAAGGCACTGGCCAAGATGCCAGAGGTGGTTGAAGGTTTGAACATCAAACCTTGTAAATTTCACATGAAATGTGTATCTTGTGCAGAGAACAAGGTGAAGGTTGCTCCAAAAGGCAAGGAGTCTAGCAGGCAGGCTTCCAAGCCCTACCAGCTAGTGCATGCGGACCTGGTTGGTCCACTAGCGCCCTCTATAGGAGGAGCAAGGTACTTCATGATTCTGATTGATTCTTTTTCTAGGTACATTCATGTGTATTTGCTCGAACAGAAATCGCAAGCGTTTCCAAAGTTTAAGGAATTCTGTGCTTGGTTGGAGAATGTGCACAGTAAACGTATTTCTTGTTTGTTTACTGATCGGGGCGGGGAGTTTACTTCTCAGCAGTTTGAAGCTTTCCTGACTGAGAAGGGAATCCAGCATGACATGTCAACGCCCAGATCGCCATGGATGAATGGGCTTGCGGAGAGAGCAAATCAAACATTGCTGCAAGGAATCAAAACCTTGTTGCATGATGCCAATCTCCCTGATAAGTTTTGGGGGGAAGCTCTGGGGAATTTGGTTTATACCGTTAATCGCAGATTGTCATCACCCATTGGTTGTACCCCCTATGAGAAGATGTTTGGCAAGAAACCCAACACCAAACACATGAGAATTTTTGGTTCTGACATGTGGGTACGCACACAACAAACCAACAAGCTTGGGAAGCGTGGGGCACATGGTTTGTTCATGGGGTACGAGAAAGGTGCATACAGGGTGTGGATGACTGACTCTAAGTCCATAAAGTTCACAAGGAGTGTTGAGTACAATCCTAAGTGGGGGGAAAATGTGGGAATTTTCCAGAGTTACCCAGAGGAGGAAGAAGGTGATGTCAAGCAAACAGCTAAAGCTGAGGAAGCTGAGGATGAGGATGATGATGATGATGATGATGATGATGATGATCAGAGTTTGGATTCCAGTTCAGTGGGCGGCGCTGCTGCTGATGTCAGTGAAAGTGATGACACAGCAGACTACCAGAGCGCAAAGGCCTCAGTCAGACCATCTGATGCGTCTGACAATGAACTGGAAGAACCACTGTTCACCATTGGTCATTTTTCTCCTAAGAAAGAGGAGATGAGTCCAGAAGACTTGCGTCTAGTACGCAGATCTGAAAGGGCGACCAAAGGCAGACCTCCAAAGAGGTATGCTGATGAGTTTGCTAAGACAGCAACTGCTGTTCTTAGTAGCTCAGAGAAGGTATGGGAACCTTCAAGCTTCAAAGAGGTTCAAGAGTTAACCTCTAAAGATGCTGAGCCTTGGCTTAATGCCATGAAGGCTGAAGTTGATTCCTTGAACAGGAACCAAACTTGGGAATTGGTACCGGTAGTCCCAGGAATGAGACTGGTTGGCAGTAAATGGGTCTTCAAGGCCAAGACAGACCAGAATGGCAAGGTAGTTAGACACAAAGCCAGATTGGTTGCCAGAGGTTTTTCACAGGTACCAGGACAGGATTACCACGAGACCTACTCACCCACAGTCAAATATGAGAGCATTCGGCTGATGCTCAAGGTCGCTGCGGAGGAGAAACTGCATGTTTCCCACCACGACATTAATACAGCTTTTTTGTACGGGATTTTGAATGAACAGCTGTTCATGCTTCCACCTGATGGGATGGAGATACAGAAGGGTATGGTCTGTAAACTGCGGAAATCCTTATATGGTCTTAAGCAGAGTGCCAGGTGTTGGAACACAAAACTCACTGAGACATTGCTTTCTCTAGGTTTTCACCAGGGCAAAGCTGATCCATGTGTGTTTGTCAAGGAGGAGGGGCAAAACAAACTGTATTGTTTATGTTTTGTTGATGATCTTCTGATGTTTTGGAAGAATCAGGCTTTTTATCAAAGCACCCTAGCTCAGCTGAAGGAGCACTTTGACATGAAGGATCTTGGTGAGGTATCCAACTATCTTTCTCTGCAGGTGGAGAAGGACCAAGCAGGTAATTTTCTGGTACACCAAACACAGAAAATTGCTGATGTATTAACCAGGTTGAATTTGGTTGATGCAAACCCAGCAGACACACCGATGGTGACAGGTTACCAGGTAGACAGTACTGCTGAAGCGTTTTCTGACACAACGCTGTACAGGTGCATTCTAGGCAAGTTGAACTTCATTGCCAGATGTTCGAGACCTGACATAGCTGTAAGCTGTAATCTGCTTAGCAGACATGCCAACAATCCTACGGTTCAGGATTGGAAAGCTCTGAAGCGCATAGCCCGCTATTTGAAAGGGACTATGCACTACAGGCTGAGGTTCACCAGTCAGAAGACTGGAGGTCTTGAAATCTTTGCTGATGCAAGTTTTGGAAGTGACACCACGGATGGTACAAGCACTTCTGGTGTGTGCTACATGTACAACCACTGCCTGTTTGACTGGTTGTGCAAGAAGCAAACAACAGTGAGCCTAAGTTCCTGTGAAGCAGAACTCAATGCTCTGTCATTTTCACTCATGGATTGTGAATGGTTGATGCAACTGTTTAAGGACATCAGGGTGTCTGTGAAATGTCCTATACAAGTGTATCAAGACAATAGATCTTGTTTGGCTTTGCTGAACTCCGAGAGTTGCAAGCAGAGAACCAAGTACTTGCAGATTAAGTTACATCGTGCAAGAGAGTGTATCCAGAAAGGACTGATTCAGGTGTCCTACATGGCAGGAAATGAAATTCCTGCTGATCTGTTGTCTAAGGTTGTTAACAAAGAACAACTTAAGGTTTATGTACAAAGGTTGCAATTGGGTGAACCACAGGTACAACAGGTTACACGGAAAGGGGGAGGATGTTAGGATATTTCCGTTCCACCTTAAAGGGAGCAGGCTTTGGGGAGTCACAGAGTCTGCGCATGTCCTAATCACAGGATGTTTATGGTCTGATATTCCTTTCGTTTTCGGCAGTCGGCTCAGACACGCTGACAGAATGGACGTGTTTTCTTTTGTTCTGTTATACGCTAAATAAAGTCTGTAAAATATGCTCTTCTGCGGTGCAAGCTTTTGGCTGTGTTTCTGCTGATAAACAGTGTACACCCAGCCCTGGAATGTGGCTAGGAATTTCCAGAGGCTTCGTGTCGCTAACTGCTGGATCTGCCTGTCTACGGGAGGCCGATGGATCGTCCAGAACTCCGGTTTGGGGGCTCATGATGGACACTATCTCCCTGGCAGTTAAATATGTCAAGAACATATTTAAAACTGCATAATTGGCATGTATAATGGTGGGTCATGGCAGCAGCTGTGGAAGCTCAGGCTCAGTGACCAAGATGGCCTCTGGCCTCTTCAGTAGCCTCAGTTTTTCTAGCTGGAGTCAATCAGAGCCCCACCCTCCCAGACCAGGTGGGAAAATCCCTGCTAAACAAGGAGCAGATTTTCCAAGACCCACAGCCAAGATGGTCTCTGCCCTCTTCAGAGTCTTTATGAAAGAACTCTTATGGAAGAATCTAGGAAGAATCTTCTATCTATAATAATTATAATAATAATAATTTATTACTTATACCCTGCTCATCTGGCTGGGTTTCCCCAGCAACTCTGGGTGGCTTCCAACAAGAGATTAAAGGTAAAGGGACCCCTGACCATTCGGTCCAGTCATGACCGACTCTGGAGTTGTAGTGCTCATCTCGCTTTATTGGCCGAGGGAGCCGGCATACATCTTCCTTGTCAGCATGACTAAGCCACTTCTGGCGAACCAGAGTAGCACACAGAAATGCCATTTACCTTCCCGCCAGAGCGGTACCTATTTATCTACTTGCACTTTGAGGTGCTTTCGAACTGCTAGGTTGGCAGGAGCAGGGACTGCGCAACGGGAGCTCACCGCCTACCTTCTGATCGGCAAGTCCTAGGCTCTGTGGTTTAACCCACAGCGCCACCTGCGTTCCATAACAAGAGATTAAAAATGCATTAAAACATCAGTCATGAAAAACTTCCCTAAACAGGGCTGCCTTCAGATGTCTTCTAACTTCTGACATCTGATGGGAGGGTGTTCCACAGGGAGGGCGCCACTACCGAGAAAGCCCTCTGCCTGGTTCCCTGTAGCTTTGCTTCTCACAGTGAGGGAGCCGACAGAAGGCCCTCGGAGCTGGACCTCAGTGTCTGGGCTGAATGATGGGGGTGGGGACGCTCCTTCAGGTATACTGGGCCGAGGCCGTTTAGGGCTTTAAAGGTCAGCAGCAACACATATCTACCATGTTTGAAGAAAAGAAAAATCTACACGGGGGGTGGGGGTGGGGATGATCACTTGGATTTCTCTTGGGAATTCCACCCCGTAGGCTTCATTCGGGTCTTCTTCTCCCATATATTTCATCCTCCAGAGTTATCTAGGCAATGCCATTGGCATCCCCTCTCAAACTTCCCTTTTATCTCCAAGAAGTAACAGAACACACGAAACAGTTGAAGGCTGCACTTCATATTTGCCTAGAGCGTCATCTAAGATCTGAGAGAAACAAATTCCTCACAGCGGCGGCTTTTAAACTGTGTTCGAGCAGGAAACCCTGTGGATCCTTCGAAGCTTAGCAGGAGTTCCCCTCATCATGAGAAGACCAATAACGGGAAACAAGGCTTCTGGAAAACAGACTTTGCTACTGCTGCTGAACTTTTCCTGATACACAGAATAGCAGAAAGTGTCAAGAAGCCTTTGCGAACCTAGTGCCCTGTACAAATTGAATGTGAGCCCTGCTCCAGAATCTACTTTGAATGCTTACAGGTTCTGGGAAAGGATGAACCTATGTTTTTGGCTGTTGTTTTTGCCCCTGGCTGTTTGCTAGGATAGGCAAAAATTTTAAGCTCCTTCTTTTGTATGTAATTTTTTGTTATTATTTTTTTTCAAATCTTTTCACAATAACCTTTAAATCAAATGCATTATTTCATAAGTTGAGTTTCCACTCTCACCTCCACAGTGTTTTTACTCAAACCATTTCAACTTCATTATATACTTATCCATCACAAAAAAATCTCTTCTTGCAATTATTTTATCATTTTTCTGATGCTGCTTTTATCTTGAAACCTGCCCGCGATGACATTTGACTGTAATTTCTTAAAAAAACACTCCACGACATACCGGTACCTCCATTCTTCTATAAAAAAGTTCATCATTTTCATCTCTTGATTCCGATGTCAGTTTTGCCATTTCTGCATAGTCCATTTCTTTCAAAAGCTACTCCTCCTTCATTGGAACCTTCTCTTTCCCCCCATTTCTGTGCATATAATATTCTAGCTGCTGTTGTCACATACATAAATAGTTTAGTCGCCTTTTTAAATAGTTTAGTCACCTTAAATAAATAGTTTAGTCACCTTAAAACACCCATCCCTATTTTAACCATAAGCAAAGCTTTTGGTCTTTCGGGAATAGCCCATTTAAACATTTTCTCCATTTCAGTATGTATCATTTCCCAAAAGCCTTTAGCTTTTTTACATGAAAGAATTTAACATCCTGAAAGTGGGACACAAATTTCACTGAAGCTTTTTTTTTCTTTTTCTTTCCTTACTTCTTTTACAGGCATTCCCAAAGATGGCTCCTTTCTTTTGGAAAAAGAACAATCTGTTTTCATGCCTGTTGCAACCCATAAATAAATGATATACTAAACATTTTCCTCCTTAATTCCCACTAGACTCAAAACGACCAGATAATTTGATGCAGTTGGTTATGGTGTACTCTAGGGAAGACTCTACTGCAGCAGCAGAAGAAGAAGAAAAAAAGAGAGAACAGTTCAAAATTAAGCAAGAAGACAAAATCCATCTGGGAGAAACGTACACAGCATATGTGTGCTGCGCTATTTTTGTTTTTATCCAGGGACGTTCCTTGTTTCCTTGGGCACAGGGAAGTGTCCCCCTCCCTTCTCCTGATCTCTGACCCATATCCATCTTGCTACAACAAGATCAAGAAATTAATTGTCCCAGTTTTTGCTGTGAAAAATACATGAGTTTTATACATGCCTTTGAATACCAAAGTAGAGAAAACAGACCTTCACCGGGGATACAAAGACTGAACATAATTGATTGGGATAGAAGATACACATTTATCTCATATAAGATGTGCATTATAAAATAATTTAAAATATAATGATGCTGACATTATTTTTAAATCGGAGACTGGTGTTTTCCACGAACAGAGATGTTGCCCTTCAGGTTTGTAGCTTCTACAGTTACCTGTCATTTCTTAAGGTATAGGTCACAATGCTGAAGGGACGCGGGTGGCGCTGTGGGTTAAACCACAGAGCCCAGGACTTGCCGATTAGAAGGTCAGCGGTTCGAATCCCCGCGACAGGGAGAGCTCCTGTTGCTCTGTCTCTGCTCCTGCCAACCTAGCAGTTCGAAAGCATGTCAGAGTGCAAGTAGACAAATAGATACCGCTCTGGCGGGAAGGTAAATGGTGTTTCCGTGAGCTGCTCTGGTTTGCCAGAAGTGGCTTAGTCATGCTGGCCACATGACCTGGAAGCTGTACGCCGGCTCCCTCGGCCAATAAAGTGAGATGAGCGCCGCAACCCCAGAGTCGGTCACGACTGGACCTAATGGTCAGGGGTCCCTTTACCTTTCTAGGTCACAATGCTAACCCTAGATCCTCAGAAATGGGGAAGAAATAAGGTCTCCATCTCTCCCAAGCTTCTTTCTGCAACAGGAAGGCAGCAGCAACAGCTGCGTGCTTGAAATCCAGCAACAACATCAACCACCCACAAGGAGGCAGACGGCAAGGTCAGTCTGGGAAGAGGGGGCCCCCAGGGTAAAGCCAAACAGCACCCCCATTTGCAACACGGAGGTCTTGATCACCCTGATTAACGCTGCCCAATGATTTGCAGAACCGCAGAGCTTTGTTGATGTCGCATCACACACAATAACTTTCACGTGATTTTGTGTAGAGAGAATGAGACACCGTGATGGTGTTATAGATGGCAACCACATTTTTGCCACAATGTTTAATTTGAAAGACAATGTTGTCTTGCTCTTTAGCTAGAAAAGGCTCTGAGAATGGCCTACAATTACCTATAAGAAGATATCTCCTGCCCTTGGGATCACAAAAGAAAAAGCAACTGGGAAACAAGGGGGAAAACGAGCTCAGGCACTGATTTTTAGAAACAGAGATCTTGCAGTGAATAGCAGGAATGGGAAAAATCAGGAGAGGAACCAAAAGTCCCTGGTTTTTTTACCAGCATAGATGTTGGAGAGACTCTGCAGTCCCTTCTCTTGCCCTCTCTCAGCCTGATGGAATGGCCGCTGTAGGTGACAGCTAAAAGGGAGTGGGTGGCACTGTGGTCTAAACCACTGAGCTTCTTGGGCTTGCCGATCAGAAGGCTGGCAGTTCGAATCCCCGCGACGGTGGTGAGCTCCCGTTGCTCTGTCCCAGCTCCTGCCAGCCTAGCAGTTTGACAGCACACCTGTGCAAGTAGATAAATAGGCACCACTGTGGTGGGGAAATAAATAGCATTTTTGTGCGCTCTGGCACTTGCCACAGTCCTCCGGTAGCAGTTTAGTCATGCTGGCCACATGACCCGGAAAGCTGTCTGTGAACAAACGCTGGCTCCCTCGGCTTGAGAAGCAAAATGAGTGCCACACCCCATAGTCGCCTTTGACTGGACTTAACCATCCAGGGGTCATTTATCTTTACCTTTACCTGTGACAGTCAAGGTAGGAGCTCTTTTAGCACAGTCAATAGAGAGGCCCTGCAGTTGCATATCTCAATCCCGTATAGCCTGATGGAATGGCTCCTGTAGGTGACATTTATCACACCGATGGCACCGCAGAGGAGGGGCTTCCCCACTGACTTTGAAGGTGAAAAACATATCTACAAACAGAATGGAGATGTGTTCATGGATGATTCCACAACATCAAAAAGCAGTGGGGCAGATGTTATTTGGCGTGGAAATCTACAGAGCAGAGGCAATTATTGGAAAGAAAACTGCGACATAACACGTTCAATGAAACACATGAGTCATGCTTTTCGTGTTATTCTTCCAAAGCCATAACCATTTTTTCCTATTGGAAAAAAAATCTTTTTTCCTACTTAATTACATAACTTGAGAATGTTGCCTCCACGTTTTGTAAGAGGTGAGGATGCTTTTTCTTATGTTTCCCAGTGAAAGGTGGTGGTTTTTTCCTCCTCTGGGTGGGGGAGTCACAATATTAGCAATGGCAATGCAGCCAGACGCAGATGTGATTACAAAAACAAAAATACTGCTACTTATTTGCTCAAAGAACCATTTTTCAATCATATTCCCCAAAGTGAAAAATGAAATCCACTTTCCATTTCAGCAGCAGCTGGAAGCTGTTCAGAACTCTTCTCCTTATTCTAGCTTTAATTGCGGCAACAAGGCAACAGGAGGAGTGATAAATATTTTAAATGCACACAGATCAATGCTGTGCAAATTTCAGGATCATTATTCACCATGGCTGGTGGGCACTTCTTAAATTTCTTCACTTCCAAGAGCTGCTGCTGCTGTGTATGATTATATACTTTGTTAGGATAGTAAACTGAAGTATTGCTGCTTTGGAAATTACTTTGAATCCTGCACCAGACCGACAAGTGGGGCAGGGGGAATAGCCTTACACTCAGTGAGGAAACCCCATTTTAAAATTTGGGAGAGAGAAGACGGATTCACTGTTTAAAAATGATGGGATAGCGATGAGGGTTATGAAATCATGATGAGCCCTGTTATCTCCCTCAGGGAAATCATGAGGCAGAGACAGTAATGACCTTTAAATGTCTCTTTAGAATATATACATTTCACCCAAGCTTTTATGGACTCCGATTCCTCATTTTTATTTTCATTATGTTCTTGTAGTTTTTAGGAAATCTTTTGAATGTTGTTTGTATTTTTATTGTTTTTATGTAAACCGCATAGAGACTTTTTACTATACTTAGCAGAATAGAAAATGTATTTATAATACTATACTCCAACATTTCTCCTATGAAAAGAGGGACATCCTATTCTATTATTATTATTATTATTATTATTATTATTATTATTATTATTATTATTACCCCACCCATCTGACTGGGTTGCCCCAGCCACTCTAGGCAGTTTTTAACATATACAAAAAGATAATAAAACAATTCCAAAATGGATAAAATAAAACATTTCCAAAATCCACCGTCTACGGATAAAGAGCTAAACAGGGTATGCTGCCAAATCTTTTAAGAAAAATAAACAAGGAAGATGCTTAAATGATTGTTATCCAGTAACTGCTGTAACATTTTTCTTAATTTGCATTGTATGGGTTGCACTATAAGGGTGGAAGGTGTTTGTGGCAGTTCTCCTCTGCCTGCTGGTTTATCTATAAAAACGAATTACTGGGATGAGCTAGATGTGTTTTAGAAGCCAGCATGGGACATGTAGGTGAGTGATCAATTTTTCATCCAATTAGAGGAGTAAACAAGATGCAGTGGAAACTTCTCGCTGTGCCTGAGGACCACCTACGGTGTATCATTGCATTCGTTATTAATTCCGCTGCACTTTCCCCCATTAATGTGGCAAAGCATCACATTTCCATGTAATTTGAACATAACAGGAGAACATACAAGCAGCTCTGCTCGATCTAGTCCAGCATCTTCTTCTCACTGGGGCCAAGCAGATGCCCCTGGGAAGCCCAGAAGCAGGACGTGAGTACCAAAGTGCTCTCCTCTCTTGTGGCTTCCAGCAAATGGTATTCAAAAGCATATGGCCTCCAACAATGGGGGGCAAAGTATAACCACTGTGAGTCTTATCATCTGTGAATATGTATACAGTGGTACCTTGGGTTAAGAACCTAATTCGTTCTGGAGGTCCATTCTTAACCTGAAACTGTTCTTAACCTGAAGCACCACTTTAGCTAATGGGGCCTCCCACTGCTGCCGCGCCACCGGAGCACGATTTCTGTTCTCATCCTGAAGCAAAGTTCTTAACCCGAGGTACTATTTCTGGGTTAGCGGAGTCTGTAACCTGAAGTGTATGTAACCCGAGGTACCACTGTGTTGTTGTTTAGTCATTTAGTCGTGTCCGACTCTTCGTGACCCCCTGGACCAGAGCACGCCAGGCACTCCTGTCTTCCACTGCCTCCCGCAGTTTGGTCAAACTCATGCTGGTAGCTTCGAGAACACTGTCCCACCATCTCGTCCTCTGCCGTCCCCTTCTCCTTGTGCCCTCCATCTTTCCCAACATCAGGGGCTTTTCCAGGGAGTCTTCTCTTCTCATGAGGTGGCCAAAGTATTGGAGCCTCAGCTTCACGACCTGTCCTTCCAGTGAGCACTCAGGGCTGATTTCCTTCAGAATGGATAGGTTTCATCTTCTTGCAGTCCATGGGACTCTCAAGAGTCTCCTCCAGCACCAGAGGTACCACTGTAATCCTCTTTTAAAGTTGGTGGCTACATCTTGTGAGAATGAATTTCAGAGTTGATCTATTTGGAGAAATACTTTCTTTTGCCTGTCCCGAACCTTCAAATATTCAGCTTAATTTGGTACCGTTTTACTCCATGTGGACAAAATGATGTTTAGGAGAAATCAGATGTCCCTTTATGGTTTACTAAATTTGTATGCCTCCCTATACCCGTAGACCTCAGGGCGGTTCACAACATAAAATCACAATATTAAAAAAACAGAAAATACATAAGAAAAACCAGGACAAAGACAACCCAATAGTCCCCCAACCACCACAACAATTTTTGAAAAGGGCATAAGATGTCAATCAGCCAAAGGTCTGGTTAAAGAGGAACGTTTTTGCCTGGCGCTTGAAGGTGTATAATGAAGGGACCACGTGAACCTTCTTGGGGGAGAGCAGTCAACAAATGGGGAGCCACGGTACAAAAGGTCCATTCTTGCGTTGCCACCCTCTGGACCTTCTGTGGAGGAGGCACACAAAGAAGGACCTCAGAAGATGATTTCAGGGTCCGAGTAGGTTCATATGGAGAGAGGCAATTACCTTGAGGTAATACGGTTCTGTCTGTTGAAATCACTCTGTTACTGCAAGATGCAAATAAACGTTTGCTAGATGCTGAGCTCGGTTGTATCTGGGAATGGGGTGTTTCTACAGTGCAATCAGGGACTTCAGGGCCCCACTCAGGAAATTCAACAGATGGAGATAGGGCCTAGGCAAATGAGAGACCAGGCCTTTCCACATAATATCCATATAAAACAAAAATTGATATGCATGGCTGATTGTCCCATAGAAAGCTTGAAAGTAGAATTGCCCTCCCCCATTTTGAGGGGGGTGGATTCCTGGTTTAGGTCCATGACTAGCGTATTTGAGGAAAGCATGCACAGTATTCTGACAGGACTGGTGAAAATTCCCAAGGACAGAGGGTCCCATTTCAGTAGCCACAAAATATAACCCAAAACAAAACTGAGGTGAATATGAAGGTTTTTAAGCAGAAAGTTTTGAGGGACATTAAAAAATATATCAGAAAGACTAGTGGGTTTTGTCAGGGGGCTCATCCCAACCTGAAAGTTATTGGGACAGGGTGGGAGAAACCCTTTAGTTGTTGCTATTTTCTATTTGTCAGATTTACAGTTTTACAGCTTTCTCTCTTCTTCCTTGCAGCCAAATCCCATGATGGCACTAATGTTACATAAAGGAGAAACAGGTAAAATCAGTGCAGTCATCCTTGGGAAGCATGAACCTTTACACAAAGGAAATTGCTGTCAAAAGAAATCAGGATGATGCAGGGGGAAAAGTTACACTTTATTAGAAAAAAGAACACATGGAGGTCTTGCCAGATTTTCTGTTTTTTATGTAGCCAAATACTCTCAGATGTAAATAAAAATCTCCTATTGTCGTCATAGGACGCAGGTAGCGCTGTGGGTTAAACCACAGAGCCTAGGACTTGCCGATCAGAAGGTCGGCGGTTTGAATCCCTGTGATGGGGTGAGCTCCCGTTGCTCAGTCCCTGCTCCTGCCAACCTAGCAGTTCAAAAGCACGTCAAAGTGCAAGTAGATAAATAGGTACCGCTCCAGCGGGAAGGTAAACGGCGTTTCCGTGCACTGCTCTGGTTCGCCAGAAGCGGCTTAGTCATGCTGGCCACATGACCCGGAAGCTCCCTTGACCAATAAAGCGAGATGAGCGCTGCAACCCCAGAGTCGGTCACAACTGGACCTAATGGTCAGGGGTCCCTTTACCTTTATTGTTGTCATGAAACATCTGTGAACGCTCATGAAAATTTGCTCCAACTTCCCTGTCACCTGTCTAACAGTAAGATCTCCATTTTGAGCCTGGGCAACCAGAACTATACACAGTACTGCCCAGGACTCTGTTCTTCATGCAACCCCCAGAGATGGGTCCAGATCTGTGATGTTTGCGTGTTCTGCTTGGTTTGGCACTCGCTGTTCCCAAATTCCACTATGGTCTCCATTGGAAGAAGGGAGGGAAAAAATCAGATGAATGTAAAGCAAAAAAGCAGAGCAGTTCAAGCGAAACAGAACTTGCATAAACATCATTCACTGCCATGGGCACAGGCCTCCTCTTCTTAAACAAAGAGAAATCAAGAAATTGTAATAGTGGCTTCTCTCAAAAATGCAAACTATTTGATTCTCAGTTCCATTTCTTGGGTTCTTCTTTCTGTCATTCCCCTCTAGCCTGACTCCTGTTTTGCATCACAACAAGCTATTCCTCTCTCCTCTGGTTCAAGTGGCTGGTGACTCATTCCCAAATTGTTGTGCACTCTTAACTGTAATTGTTATTTCTAATATCAGGCAGATGAGTCACGTTACTTTGCCTCTATTCACTACAAGCAGGGAATCCAGCTCCCATTAGCGTTCTCCTCTGCACTGATGTTGATTATCTTAGATTATGTCCACCATGAGCAATTTATTTCTGCTGTGATCACTTTAGTGCACTGTTGTTTACTAGAAACAGAGTGCTGCTAACAACACCTGTAGGCTGTGAATCTTCCACGGAGTTTGTGCGATATTACAGTGTGTGCTTTAATCTAGTTCCATGCCTGCTATTTCCTCTGATGTATAATAGAATTCCCCCCCGAGGCGAGGTTCTAAATACCAGCATAATTATGCTGCACAATATCATTTCAAATTTCATGTGACATGTTACTAGTCCTGATGTCTTGTGACTGGAGGGTAAGCTTGAAGACATGAAGGGAAAACTAATTTAGCCAATATGTTATATAACCAGGAATAAGCTCCACTGTAGTCTTGGAGATCGTTCACACTTCCAGTTGCCCTGACAAAACACAGATCCATGCAGTTCTTTGCTGGTCCCATGCTTTTTAGGCACAGGTTGTAGAGGCTTTGCATTTGCCCCACCACTTTCCCCTGGAAAACAGGACTCTTTACTGCTGAATCAAAACCAACAGCAATATGCAGTAAACCTGAGTGGTAAACCATGGGTTTTCCCATGGGGCAAATGGAGATGTGGACAAGCCCTTAGTGGAGTTTTCTTCTTACTTTACTCAGCTCCCAGTGTAGGGGAATTGGTTGCACGGCCCTAAAACCACTTCTGGACACAAAACAGAGCCCTGCCAATGCAGAGCTCTAAAACCAAAGGCTGACTGAACCAGTGTGCCATCAGACGAAAGAGTGGCACTCTTTGTACTCTTTCAAGCATCCTGTTTCTGTCCATAACAACCTCTCTTCAAAGAGTCCTTTGCAGCTTTTGTCTCCAGCTCCTCCCATACTGTCAGCCAATCAGTCGTTGGCACACTCTCTCTCTCCACTCTTAAATTCCTGGTGTTGTAATCAAAGTAAATTAGGGAAATTAAAACCAATCATGTAAATTTGCTTGAGTGGTGTGATTTGATACAACATGTTGGCTTCCATAGTATATATGGGCTTGCTATGGGTCTGGATTTGCTAGTGGAAGGGAATATGTGTTTCCCTGGACACAGAGAGAATCCAAACACCGGGGTGCCTGCAAGCAGCTAAAGCCACATTCACTCCCCCCCTCACTAGATTCATTCATCCCACTGCTGTGCCATCACAAACCTGTGCCACTTGCTCACAGTACAACAGATTGTGTGGCCCCCATCTGTCCTCCTGAGCCAAGCCAACTGCAGGCAGTCTTTTTACAGCTGGTAGGGCCCGCATAAAACCTTCTCCAGTTAATTCTCAGTTGTTGGCTTCTCTAAGCTGTACTCATTTGGTCTCAAATGTCAATTGCTCTCTTGTTCTTATTCCTAGTACTCCCAATTTCCTGTTATGCAGGATCAGAAGGTAAAGATCTGTGATGGTTTTGCAGTCCCAAATGTCACAGCGGGCTCCATTTTACTTGGCCTGGCCCTTATCGTCCTCACAGTTACTGTAGACATTCCCAGATTTTCTTACTTCTGCATCTCCTCGTTTGTGTTTGAAGCCACGTCCTGAGGTTAGAGCAGTGGCAAGCTAGAGGTTTCAGAGATTTACCCTCTGAGTGGATATTTTCTTATCTAAATATACTATTGAGAAACCTCTCAGAGTCCAGGGACTGGTCATGGGACAATGGAGAGGGAGAAGACTGGGAGGAGGAGGTGTTGGAGGCTGAAGAGGCAGCAGGGCTTAGTGAGCTGGGAGAGTCTGTGGCAGAGAGAAGTCCAGAGAGCCAGAAGCTGAAGCAGGAGAGGAGGCCAAGAGGCAGAGATGAATCTGGCTGCTGAAGAGTCACAGGCGTTTCTCCCCCTTCCCCCCTTGTCTCCCAGAACCAGAAGAGGTGTGAAAAGAGCAGAGGAGAGATTGGTGATGCACAGACACGGTCTCTGATTGCTTAGGAAAAAACACTGGAGACAGGAGGGGACTTAGGCAGCTGTGGGGAGGTGGGTACCTTCCATCTCAGCAACTGCTTCATGGGGGCAAGGCCTACTGGAGATGAGTTGCTGTGCTCATTAGGCCTGACCTTCCTGTGTTGTTTGTTTTGTTTTGTTTGCTAATAAAGAGTCAAGTTCAACTTGCATGGTGTGATTTACTCATGTCTGACACCCCACCTCATGGATTTTGCACTAACTGCCATTTCAGGACATCTTCAAGAGCTCCCTGTGTCAAATGCATTGAGAAGCCTCAATCTTGAACCTGCCCTGTCAACAAGACTGCAAAACCACTGAGAACAGGCTCGTCACTAATTCCCAGACCTGTGAACCACCAAGCCACAACATCTGTGTCTTATCAAGATCCAGTTTCAATTTATTAGCCCTTGTTCAGCTTGTTATAGCAGTCAGGCACCATTGCAAAACCTCCACTTCCTCACCTGACTCAGATTACAAAGAGAAATATGTACTGATGGCACCCAGCTCCAGATTCCCTGATGACCTCCCCTATGAACATCATGCAGATGTTGAATAGCATTGGGCATAGAAGAGAACCCTAGTGGACTCTTTGGTTCCATGAATTGATAGCCATAGGGATAAAAGTAAGTCACCCAGAACTATCCTATGAAACCAGTCCTGTAGGTAGCAGTGGAGACACTGTACCACTGCCTCCCACTCTCAGCTAAAAGAGCCAATCGGGTAAGCTGTCACCATGGTTGAGAATATCAAAAGCTGCTGAGATGATGATGATGATGATTTATTATTTATACCCCAGCCACTCTGGGCGGCTTCCAAAAAAAATATTAAAATACTGTAATACATCAAACATGAAAACCTTCCCTAAACAGGGCTGCCTTCAGAAGTCTTCTAAAAGTCTGGTAGTTGTTGTTCACTTTGACATCTAGCGGGAGGGCGTTCCACGGGGAGGGCGCCACTACAGAGAAGACCCTCTGCCTGGTTCCCTGTAACTTGGCTTCTCACAGTGAGGGAACCGCCAGAAGGCCCTCAGCGCTGGACCTCAGTGTCCGGGTAGAACGATGGGGGTGGAGACGCTGCTTCAGATATACTGGACCAAGGCCGTTTAGATACTCAGGAAAATTGGCAGTCACCTACTCATTGTCTCCTCAAGGATGTCGCCCATCGCAGTTGCTCTGATCCCAAATCAGGGCCTGAAACCTGACTGAAATCAAACACTGATGTGTTTTGCAAGAATGTATGTGCATCTTTACATAACGCAAAACAGGAAGTAGCCAGTTATCATACCTCAAATGCAGAGGTTCATGGGGCTTTTTGAAAAATAATAATAGAGCTGTCTAGTGTAAAGATTATTAATGTAGCCAGTGGAAGACCTCTCCGATCTGACCCATTTGTGTAGAAATACGTTCTCAGCACAAAGAAGAAATAAGTTTTAAAGCTCTACTTGTGGAAACTTGGTTGAAATGTTACAAAAACAATAAAACAGTTACGTTTGTTTCAGTCTTACAAGCTCCATCTACAGTGATCTCAAACATCTTTATAGAAGAAAAATATAACTTTCGAACCAGAAATCAAAAGCATTGCCTCTCCCTCTCTCATACTGCAGCTTTCAGTAAGTTTCCATGGAGAGAAAACACTCTGAGCGCCTGCCTAAGAGCTCATGACTCTGAAGAGGTAGTAACCTCGTTAACATATGTAAACACTTTGAGAGTCTACCCAAATCTTGTGACTCAGTCATAAGATTTAACTTACCCCCACCTTTTGAGTGAAACTGAAAAACACAAGCCACATGGCGGAAAAAAACCAGTTGTGTGATCAAACATTCTCCATAGCAACCAGGATACAATTTTAGCTACAATTGTTCATCATTTTATAGAGCATTAAAAAAATTCAACATAGTGGAATGTGATTGTCATTTGCAAGGAAAGCGCACACCACAACACAATTGTGGCTTTTCCTCCTCTGTGTGTACATGCTTTCTCACTGAGAGTCCCACTCCAAGACATTTAGAAGCTTACATAGAGTGGGAGAAAATCCTCCAAACTGGGAATTTGATAGTACTTGATGGAGAAGAGTGTCATGGTCAAGCTTCACAGAAGTTGACTCACGTAGTTACTTCCAAGGGGGAGTCCCAACAAGCACAAGTTTAAAATTGACTGTAATTTAATTACTATTAAAGGAAGACCACCCACACAGCCCATAATGTAGAATGTTGGAGGTGGAGGTGGCACAAGATGCTCTTCTACCCCAGCAGCCAAGGAAGGGGGCACAATTTGGATGGTGTATGTTCCCCAGTCATTCTCAGCTTTTGTGTTGTGGTCAGGCATCTGAAACACATTGGCACCAGGAAGGGAAACTGCTTTTGCTCTTGTATATGTAACAGGCATTTTATTTTATTTTATTTTATTTTTAAGCATGTGGCAGAAAACTGGACGTGTGCAGCAACAGGCTCCAGAGACAACTGGCAAATTTTACTTAAGGCGTGGGAGAAGACAGAAGGGGTGGAGGTGAAAGAGGAATGGCCACACGATGTGCCACAAGTGCATGTTTTTCCATTCAGGAACCCAAAAAACACAATCAGATTGGAAGGGGACAAATTTTGTAAGGGGTTTTTCATTTGTTCCGATTGAGTGGCAAATGCTGTTTTTCACATTTCTGCATCACGATGTAAATACAAAGCTTTGAGACCAGTGCTACTGATCTAAGAAATTCTAAGAAAGCATGGGATAAATGGAAGTGTGGATTGGACTCTTGAGCATGCATTGCTATGCCCACTTACCTTCATTTAACTCATTGAATGGTACTTATTTTAAGCAGAAATGCATAGGATTGTGTAGCCGTTTTCCGTGTGCAGAGGTAGCCTTTGATTATCAAAACTGCTGCGTTATCATTACATTAGTGTTCTCTCATTGAAACAAGAAAGCAAACCTGAAACAAAATGATGGAGGGGAAGATTAATAAAATATGGGGAGATGAGATCAAACCTTTTATGTCTCATAAATAAGTAGATTCTTCAATTTCTATCCCCATGTAACCTGATTATGCCACCTAAATATTAAAAGCACCGGCTTTAGCCATTGTACATAAAAATTGGCATCATCAAAGGCCGCATAAGCACATAATTCAACTTAATGGTAGCTGGCAGCTTGTAAACAAATCTCTTGGATGGCTCCTAAAGACTAACAATGAATGTCATTTTTAAGTTGTCAAATACAGTGTATAATAAACAGATGCAAGATGTGCCGTGCATCTTAATGCGTCTGAAATCTAATTTAATTCTATACAGCAGAGATAAGGGCAGGGAAAGTGGGGAAATAACAGCAGCATTTTCACTATACTAGGATGGTGTCGATTTCAACTGAGTAGAGTTTCAGACTCTGACAATTGTCAAAGGATTGGCAATCTCTCTGTTATTGATGCTGAAAAAATGCTGAAAAGAATGGCTACTCTCCTCAGAGTTTTAAGATAAGGTGAAAAGTCTCCAAAGAAATCTTCAGTAAGCAGATGTAACTCCAATGAAAAAATAATCCTGGCGTTCTGATCAGACACTGACTGCTTGTCTGAACTGTGGACCGTGCAAGCTGATAAACAGAGGAATATCCATGCAGGGTGCTTTGTAGTTTTATTAGAGTTGTTGCCCCATTCATGCAAATGAAATGGGGCACATTTCAGTGGAGGGATACGTTGAATTTTATGGGGGGCAAACTTATCGCCTTGAGGCAGCTGAGCTCCTTTTGGCGGCCACCAGGCAACAGCTACCATTGAGGATAACCATCACTTTCCTTAGATCTTCCACCCAGGGATGCTAACTCATCACATAGCATCACTCAGAGGTGCGTTGTGAGGGAAAATGTGGGTGTCAGTGGATTTGTAGTGGTTGTTGTTGTTTAGTCATTTAGTCGTGTCCAACTCTTTGTGACCCCATGGACCAGAGTACGCCAGGCACTCCTGTCTTCCACTGCCTCCCACAGTTTGGTCAAACTCATGCTGGTAGCTTTGAGAACACTATCCAACCATCTCGTCCTCTGTCGTCCCCTTCTCCTTGTGCCCTCCATCTTTCCCAACATCAGGGTCTTTTCCAGGGAGTCTTCTCTTCTCATGAGGTGGCCAAAGTATTGGAGCCTCAGGTTCAGGATCTGTCCTTCCAGTGAGCACTCAGGGCTGATTTCCTTCAGAATGGCTAGGTTTGATTTTCTTGCAGTCCATGGGACTCTCAAGAGTCTCCTCCACCACCATAATTCAAAAGCATCAATTCTTTGGCGATCAGCTTTCTTTATGGTCCAGCTCTCACTCCCATACATCACTACTGGGAAAACCATAGCTTTAACTATACGGACCTTTGTTGGCAAGGTGATGTCTCTGCTTTTTAAGATGCTTTCTAGTTTTGTAGTGGTTAAGAGTGTCAAATTGGTGCCTATGAGACCAGGCTTCAAATCTCCACTTATCCATGAATGAAGCTCATTGGGTGACCTTGAGCCATTCACAGGCTTTCAGCTTACCTCACAGCACTGCTGTGTGGGGAAAGTGGAGATGGGGCGAACCAGCTACACCACCTTGCACTTCTTGGAGGAAAATATGATAAATAAAATGGCAGCACAGACATTCTCCGGGAACCTCTACCACGACACGTTGTGGAGAAGGCCAGCAACTCAATGGAATTGCTCCCAGTTGGATTTCATCCATAGCCCTACAGACATGAAAGGGAGCCACTGAGAATCAAGCAAACATCTGTCCGCAGAACCACACAGCAGGCTCTCATCTCGCCTCCTACCTTAATTATCTTTTGCCAGGCTGAAGGAAATAATTTTAAGGAGGACCTTTGGACCATGGCTTCCTCTAGACAAGGATTTCCATTTGCTCAGCAGAACTTCTCCTCCCTAGACAGTTGCACCCCAGAACAAATTCAGGGGCTGAGTGGGTGGGGCACACAAGGACAAGAGAGAGAGAAAAAGTCATTGTGCTACTGGAAGTCCTTTGTTGGAGTTGCCACTCTACATGAATGCAATTGCCCACCAGGCTAGGGGCTCCTGGGCTACCAAAGCCCACTCATAGCTTGAGCTACTCATGCATTGTTGAAGGGCATTGAATAATCTGGCCTAGGGAATAAAATCAATGTTTGTGTGTGTGTTTACTCTTTCCTTCAAAATGACATAAAGCAGTAAAAATAGCAGAATGCATTTTGTTTGCACTGGACTATATTGGAAAAATCTATTTGAGCCGAATGGCAGGTTCCCACATTAATCATTGATTTCAGTGGGCGACGTGAAGCCTGCCAAACAGCAAGTGATGAATCAGCCGTACACTTTTTTTTAATTAATAAGACCTCATTTCCCTACAGTTTTCTCTACAGTGCATCCTGTGTGCAGTCAGACCCAAAGAAAACTGTTTTATTAAGTATGATTTTCATTAAAAATAGACGCTGTAATAAATCATTGAGAGCGTCTGGGAACATTATTTATATGCCTCAATTATATATGGGCAGGACTTCCAGTTTGCTCTCATCAGCACAATGGAGTAGGCATTGCTGACCAACATCAGTAATATTCCTTGTGTCTTTGTCTAGCATTAATACAAAGGGCCTTGATGGATTTTTACTGCCACCCCAGGCCTGGTTGTCTCCACCTCCCTTCCCTATCCCAGGTCCAAACTAGGGGACAGATCATAGTCAGGGTGAGCATCTGACATCCTTTGGCAACTACAGTGGTACCTCGGGTTACAGACGCTTCAGGTTACAGACACTTCAGGTTACAGACACTTCAGGTTACAGACTCCGCTAACCCAGAAATAGTACCTCGGGTTAAGATCTTTGCTTCAGGATGAGAACAGAAATCGCATGGCGGCGGCACAGCAGCAGTGGGAGGCCCCATTAGCTAAAGTGGTGCCTCAGGTTAAGAACAGTTTCAGGTTAAGAACAGACCTCTGGAATGAATTAAGTTCGTAACCCGAGGTACCACTGTACTAGTGTTCCATTACTCTAGCAGGTCACAGCTGATGCCTCTTCTGGGCGTCCTTAGTAGGGTTGCCACCTGTCCCATTAGCTAAAGTGGTGTCTCAGGTTAAGAACAGTTTCAGGTTAAGAACAGTTTCAGGTTAAGAACAGACCTCTGGAATGAATTAAGTTCGTAACCCGAGGTACCACTGTACTAAGGACGCCACTTCTGGGTGTCCTTAGTAGGGTTGCCACCTGTCCCATATAGTACAGGATCATCCCGTATTTCAATGTCCTGTATTAATTCAGTTTTGTCCTATATTGCAGGTCTTCCCTCTCTGCCAAGTTAGGGATCCTCTCCAAATGCATGGGGGTGTGTATATATGTCATGTATTTAAGCTCTGGGTAGCCAAGCACAGACAGATTTACAAATTCATGTGTATGTATGTATGCATGTATATGTGTGACAAATTCCGGGCCATTCTCTTAGATTGCAATGCATTGCTTTGAAGTCACTTCAGCACCAGATGGGGTGAAAATCACCCCCCCCCAAACTGCCCTGTCCTGTATTTCGCCAGAACAAAGGTGGCGATTCAAGTCCTTAGTAGTTCGTCCCCCTGACCTAGCACGCCTAGCAGTACCAGACAGATGGCTCCAACCATCCTCTCTACTGCAATGTGCTCTACTTTTGAAGGTGACCCGGAAACCACAATTAATCCAGAATGCAGCAGCCAGACTGGGGCCTGGCAGTGGCTGCTGAGACCATATAACACAGGTCCTGAAAGACCTACATTGGCTCCCAGTACGTTTCCGAGCACAATTCAAAGTGTTGGTGCTGACCTTTAAAGCCCCAAGCGGCATTGGTCCTGTATACCTGAAGGAGCGTCTCCAACTCCATCATCCAGTGCCAAGGGCCTTCTGGGGTTCCTTCACTGTGAGAAGTGAGGTTACAGGGAATCAGGCAGAGGGCCTTCTTGGTAGTGGCGCCCACCCTGTGGAACGCCCTCCCATCAGATGTCAAGGAAATAAACAACTATCTGACTTTTAGAAGGCATCTGAAGGCAGCCCTGTTTAGGGAAGTTTTTAATGTTTGATGTTTTATTGTGTTTTTAATATTTGATTGGGAACTGCCCAGAGTGGCTCTGGAAACACAGCCAGATGGGTGGGGTATGAATGAATGAATGAATGAATGAATGAATGAATATCTCTACATTTCCCACAATGTTTCTGACCTATGAATTGCTTTGGGGCACTGTGTAAACATTTAAGTGTGCCTGGGTCACTTACTCAGTCCTGTTCAGCATGCTGTTCCTGTAGGCAGATAAACCTACCAGGGCCCACTGGCTAATGAAGGGCCAACCAGATGTCACTGTAGCTCAGAAGAAGAGCAGCTATTTTGTCTGCTGAGAGTCAGTTATGGGCCCAGGGTTACCCAGTGAGCTTCATGGCTGAGTGGGGAGTTGAACCCTGGTTTCCTAGCTTCAGGTCTGATGCTCTCACCATGATACACACAAGCTCTCCATATTTTTCCACAGGCGCTGTGTAAGTGTGATCACGGTGGAGGTGATGGTATTGCAAAAGGCAGAAAACACATTTACAATTAACACCAATGTGTTAAATAGTGCTTTTTTTCTAAGAGAAAAAGGGAAGTGGGGGTGCATTTATTTGACCTGCACCAGACCCAGAGGCAATCCCCAAACCAGCTTGGGAGATATTTTATTTTATTTATTTATTTACGGCTATTAGCCCATAAAATATGTACAAACATAAAAACACAGAGGCATAAGGACCGATATATTCGACACCAAAGGGTGAACATCACGGTACTAGGGTGGGTCAATGAGCAGAGCCAAATAACAGCTTGGGGCCCAGAGAGCTCCAAGGGACGGATCACAGAAAAGCTTGGGAGATAGCTTGACATAGTCTTTAGCACCTCCTCAAGAGATGAATGCATCTGTTGTCAAACCGGCATTTGTTCATGTTAAGTTGTGGGTGAACATATCAGACAACACAGCGATTCGTCAAACAGCTCTTGTTTATTCACAGACCAGAACAGAACTGAAGGGTTCAGCCAGTCTGCTTATATAGAGCTCCACTACAATGCAACAGTAACCACTTTCTATAGCTACCCAATCACTGAATGTCACTTTCAATCCCTTATTTGCATATGTGGACCTGAGTGAAAACTATCTACAGTATCCCCTGCTGGCCCAGGGTGAGAACTTCAGTGCATAACAGTTCAGGGCTGTCCTGAGCCGCCCAGCGACTTACTGTAACGACTTCATGGTGAGTTCAGGCACCTATTTTACTTGAAATAAAAGCACCGCATGAAGTACATTCTATGCATGCTGCAAAAGCTACAGCTGGCCTTTCTGTTAAGAGCCAGATAAATTTCCTTTCATTTGAAAGATACACACATTTCACACATGGAGGGTCTTCCTAATAAATTACAGCAAGATAGAAAATTGTGCCACATAATTCTATAGCTCTCAATGGGCCCAGTCTTATCTGCAGTGGGCACACACAAACATTTGTGCAACTGCTTCCCCCAAGTGCAAATGTTGCAGTAAATATTATGTATATGACTGCAATAAATCCTCAAGGGGGCACAGCTTCAGCTTGTCCATGCAGACAGAGAGTCTCCCCCTCCATTTAAAACAAACAAACAAGGAGGCATTGTTTTGAAAGTGAACTGCCACAAGGTTGCAAACAGCCATTGACGGCAAATTTGTTTCTTGGTTGTACTGCATATTCTAGGGTCATATACAAGAGAATCGACTCGTTGAAGGAAGATTGAATAAGATCACAAAAACTCTTCCATTAAGACAGGTGTGTACAACTTGCAATCAATGGCAGAGCTTGATAAACCTCCAGCCTGTTTATTGAGCACTCATCCTGATTCATTTGCATAAAGCTTACTTGGAGGTCAGACTAGGTCCAGTCTTCTGATTTGTTTGCAGGGAAACCCTATGACAATGAGCATCCAGATCATAGCTGTCAACTTTTCCCTTTTCTTGCAAGGAATCCAATTCGGAACAAGGGAATTTCCCTTAAAAAGGGGGGAAAGTTGACAGCTATGGCATCCATCATGATTTGCTCATGCAGGGTTTTTGCATCTCTGCTTAAATCATTCCCTCGCTCCAAACTTTTCGGTGCACTTCCCTGTCACTTTTCTAACTGCAAAAGCACCTCATTTAAAAAGTGGATTTAGTGCTTTAATTGCACAAATCTTAAATTCCTCCTGCAAAATACTGCCAGTCTGGAGGCAACCAGCTGTCGCTGTGTGTTGCACAATAGGACTGTTGAGCACTTGGCAACTCCCAATATGAGGGGAGAAGGTTGGTAGGTCCCAAGTTATTAAAGCATTAAAGGTGAGGAACCTAATTCCTATGAAGGATTGCTGAGCCATGGGAAAAGTAAATTGGGAGTGGCAGCTGGTAGGGGGTGGAGACAGGGTCCAAACTGGGTAGAACCAGGGGTGCCAACTTGAATAAAATATTGGGGAAGCCTAAAGCCCCACCCTGCCTAATGGATCACACACACCATTTGAATGGCAATGCCCACCATTTTTTGCGGGAGGGGGGCAGCCCCCTCAAATATTTTATTGGGGGAACCCAAGGGACCTCAGCCTGAGGAGTTGGCTCGTATGGGTAGAATCCAGGTAAGAAGTGGGCAGGTTCTTTTGGAATGGCATACAAAAGATGAACAGGTTAAATCTGTAATGATACACTGGGTAAAAGATTCGGGACATAATATTCAGATGGTAGATTGGGAAAGGTAATGGAAAATAGATCTGAAATTCACGGCATGCTGCACGCTGGAAAAAAATTATATGAAAATCATGTACTGGTGGCATTTGACTCCTAGTAAGTTAGCGGAGGGTCGCAGGTTGCGCTGTGGGTTAAACCACAGAGCCTAGGACTTGCCTATCAGAAGGTCGGCGGTTCGAATCTCCGCGACGGGGTGAGCTCCCATTGCTCGGTCCCTGCTCTGGTTCGCCAGAAGTGGCTTAGTCATGCTGGCCACATGACCCAGAAGCTGTACGCCGGCTCCCTTGGCCAATAAAGCGAGATGAGCACCGCAACCCCAGAGATGGCCACGACTGGACCTAATGGTCAGGGGTCCCTTTACCTTTAAGCTAGTGGAACTGTAAACAAAAAGAAGGTACCTTTTATCATATGGTCGTGTAAGGTAATAAAAGCTTTCTGGGATATGATATGTAACGAAATGAAAAGAATCTTTAAAATAACTTTGTTAAAAAGCCAGAAGCTTTCCTATTAGGAATTACAGGTACCGACATTCCAAGGGAGCAGAAAAGACTTTTTATGTATGCGACAACAGCCACTCAGATGTTACTATCCCAGAGATGGAAAGAAGGAAGAGTCCCTACCAGAGAGGAATGGTAAGCCAAGCTGATGGACTACGCTGAAACGGCAAAGTTGCCTGGAAAGCTCAGGGACCAAGAGGACAAAAACATTAAATAAGAATGGGAAAATTTTATAATTTATTTAAGAGACCAATGCAAGCAGATGGAAACACCAGCAGGATTTTAATCTCACTTGTAATGTAACAAATACTATGGATAATATGGATGGATACAAAATATAGACTATGGAACAGTATGCAGCTGTAAATGATGACAATAGGACCCATGGAAGGGTTGGGGGGAAGTGGTGAGATTCAGAGTAATCTCTAAATATTGGTATGCATTTGGATTGTTATAAACTTACATTTGTTAAATCAAATAAAAATGATGGTTTTTTTAAAAAAGGGGGGGCAGTTTTCAGCACTGCAAAATTGTGTAGCACTCTTTCTCGTTCCACCTTATCTCTGCATCTCTCTGTCTTTAGGAATTTCCAAAAAGGGGGGGGGAAAGTGAACTGCAGGGTAGTATGTGACTGTAATTTGCGCACATAGCACACACCATGACAAACCCATGCATTTTGTGTGTGACTGTGCCCATGTGCATGTGTACAAGCATGCTTAGAGTCACACTCCATTACATATAGAAGCCCACTCAGAGCGACAGAAAATCTAACTGGGAATTTGACAACGCTAAAACAGAAGATGGTTATATTTGAGTTTCACCCCAAGAGGCATCATCCATGGCAGCAAAACTTTATTTTGTGTGAGAGATGTGTGTTTTTTTAAAAAGCAAACAAACTAAAAACAAGAGGAAAATATAGATGCATGAACCCAGCACATCAGTCCCTGTTACGAATGTCATGTTGGATATGTCCTGGCTTCACTGCTCTGATCATTAACACTCAGCTTCACATGACTTGTCAAAGAAGAAAAGTGTTGTTATGTTCTGTAAAGGCTACTTTGTGGTGTGAGCATTAGGCATGTCAAGGGACCTGTGGGGGCTAAGAACAGGCCACAACTTAATTCATTACAGCAAGGTAGGCATGTTGCTATGGCATAAATCTATTCCCAGACTGAACATTTGACACATATTGCTTCTGGGGAATGCCTGTGGGAGTCACCCAGTGGTGTAGGAATCCTGCTGGCAACCCGAGATGAGTGATGTCAGGCCGTCTCACCTGAGCATAGGCCGGGAGTCAATGTGCCACCTCAGCACCCCACATGTCTCTTCCTATGTTTGAGACCCTCTCCAATGTCATTTGCGTGGACAGACAGAGACCCCCCCCCAAAGCCCCAGGTAACCCCTGGGAGGAATAATGACACCTGACAACGTGTTATGGGATTAAAATTGGCCACAAATTCTCAGATGTAGGAAGACATTGGCTTAGGCATTGGCCGTTTATCCCTCCCAGTCCCCGGCCGGGGATCTGGGGAACATCAGGGTTATCCAAAGTGTGTGGGGATTGGGCTGGTTCTGGAGAACACCTGTTCAAGCAGAGAACCCGCCTCCCATTTCGCCACATCGTAGGGGAGAGCACTGACAACCCATTAGCGTAAGGCCTGTGCCTCCCCTCAAAATAACCCCTTTAACGGGGAACCCTGGGATCGCCGCCGCAGGGGGGGCGTGGGTCACCGCTTCACTCCCCCCCCCCCCATTGAGGGAAGATAGACTAAAGGATTCCGCCCAAGGCCTACAAACCGCCAAAGTTGTGACGTTTTGCTACGAGGAAGGCGAAACCTGCCAATGCAGGGAAATTCCTTCCTGGTCCCTCAACGGCGGCCATCTAGGACCACAGCAGCACCTGCATAGCTGTAAAGAAGAAGGTTAAACTGCGAAAGAAGACATAAATTGAGGGAGGGCAGGGTGGGGGAAGTTCAGGAGCCAACTGAGGACCAACAGGTAAGTTACACCCACTATTGTGAGTGTGGGCGGTCCTAACTCTACCTGGCCAATTCCCATGGCAATGGGTCTCCTGACAACTCTCAGAAGCCTTAACAATCTACAGCTCCCATAATTGTTTGGGGGAAGCCATAAAGTGGTATCATATGGATTTAAATGTATGACGTGAATGTGATCTAAGTACAGTCGTACCTTGGAAGTCGAATGGAATCCATTTCAGAAGTCAGTTCAGCTTCCAAAAATAGTTCACAAACCGGAACAGTCACTTCTGGGTTTGTGGCATTCGGGAGCCAAAACGTTCGAGAACTAAGCTGTTCAAAAACCAAGGTACGACTGTATAACTTATTTGGATAGAAATCTAAGCATATATCCACCTTTGGATTGGGGTAATGAACTTGGTGGCAGAGGTGAGACATCTCCCAACACTTTACTTTAGTGCTATAAAATTATATGTAGTAAGACTAGTAAATGCTTAGGAGTTTATTTGGGGAACGTTGTTGTGTGTGGTTTTTTAACTAAATCTTTTGAAGGTTTACAAATATGTGGTTAGCATGACACTTCATCTCCATGTGCAAATTCCCTGTTTTTATTTTGTTTCACCAGGCGACCAGATAAAAAGGGAAACGTTGTTTATGCTTGTGGTAATGCAGTTGGAAAACAGTTGGTGGGGAACTGAATCATTCCTCAATGCGGAGGCAAGCTTTGCTCTCGTGTTGGGCTCCCCTTACTCTTTTGATAATGCTATTCCTTCTATCATCACGCCAGCTTCTAGACAGCTGAGCGACAGGCTATTAAAAAGATGCAGCAGTGATAAGCTACATTACTATTTGGAGAGCATTCAAAATACGAGGAAATATTACGATATTCTATCATAGATACCCACTTACCAAGGGTATCTACCCAGTGGTGTGTGATGAAATTCTTCATGGGGAACAGCTAGGGTCAGAGAAGTGCGTGAGCATCTTGCGTCCATCTCTTAGCTTGTGAGGGCCAGTTGGCTTTGTGGTGGACCAAAAAGGGAGCTTCTCTTTTCTGGTCTATCCTTGAGCCATTGAGCAGTACCTGCTTCAACTTCACCTGCAGTGGACCAGTGGAGGAGGAGAAGCAGACAAAGAGCCTCTTTGCTACAGAAGCAGCAAATTAAGATGATCATGGGGCACAGGAGCAGCATCCCATTCTGATCAGCAACGCTGCACCAGCTTTCTAGACCAAACCTAGACATTGAACCAGCACAGATTTTCCACTTAAGCAGCTCACACCTCCCTCCCTTCTAGCATTTAGTGACTCCAAGGCGGCAGGAACAAAACAAGGTTGTTGTTTATTAAATTTGTATAACGCCCTACACCCACAAGTCTCAGGATGGTTCACAACATAAAATCACAATATAAAAACACAAAATACATAATAAAAACAAGAACAAGAACAATCCAATAATAAAAGACCTCCACAAGAACAAATCAAAATTAGAGACCTAAGTCCACTGGTGTCAGTGGGACTACTCTGAGTAGGATTTAGTCACCCAAAATGCATTATTAATGTCTAAATAAATACATTTGAGAAAGTTCCTCTGATTGATTAAATACAAGCTGTCATTCAAACCCTATTTGGAAACCTTTGCACTGACAAATACAATTACACAGCTCCCTAGCAGCCATGAGTAAGTCAGATAAAAATGGAAGCTTAATCCTTGGGTTCAGGACTCCAAGCGACAGTCCCGAGAGCCAATCTGAGGTTACCAACAAAGCTGCCCAAGGACTCTGCTTAGCAGAGCCAAATATTACTGATGGATGAGAACTGTCCACCATTGGCTCACAGTTCTAGAAAAGTCAGTTAAGGACATGCTGGGTTTTTTATTATTTTTATTTTGGGGGGGTATATATAATTTGAATAGCATTTGGCTTGCATAGGTGAACTTAGATGATTCTACATGCATCAACGCCTTTCTGATGTCAAATTTCAATTTGGCTCATTACATAATATTTGCAAAGGAAGCTAAGCCAAAAGCTAGAGGAATCTGAGCCAAAATGGGAGCGGGAAGTTGTTTTGGTGGGAAAAAAAATCGACGCCTCCCCACAAGAAGGCTTGCCCTTCTGAAGAATCTTCAGGAGTCATGTGACTCAGGGTGAAAATGTCTGTCCACTGTAAAGAGATCACTCCCACCTCCATGTTGCCATGTCTTCTTGCCCTGCTCCACAAGCACAGCTTTAATGAAAAATTATTTATTTAATGCTAAATTTGGATTCCCAACTGCATATGCTCTCTTAAATGGCTCACAGAATGGGGAGGGACCCTTCTGAAGGGTTGGGGGATCTTTTGCCTCAAGGGTCTGAGGCTCCACAAATCAAGCCCTATGGGAAGACCACAGCATGGCCAACATGGAAGGACAATTTGCCTGACTGAGGCAGGCGGTGGGAGGAAACAGGTATTATGTACTGCCTTTGTAACAGCCAACACCATACCTAGTCCTGATGAATGATGATGAATTTCATTATTTATATCCCGCCCATCTGGATGGGTTGCCCCAGCTACTCTGGGCAGCTTCCAACACACACACACCATATAAAAACATCAGACATTAAAAACTTCCTGATACAGGGCTGCCTTCAAATGTCTTTTAAAAGTTGTGCAATTCTTTATTTCCTTAACATCTCATGGGAGGGCTTTCCACAGGGTGGGACAGGAAGGAGACCACTACTGAGATGGCCTTCTGCCTGGTTTCCTGTAACTTCACTTCTCACAGTGAGGGAACCGCCAGAAGGCCCTCGGTGCTGGATCTCAGTATCTGGGATGAACAATAGGGGTGAAGATGCTCCTTCAGGTATAGAGGGGTGAGGCCATTCAGAGGCCATTCACAGAACAAGAACCTTGGGGGTACAGGCAGGGTCCCCAGAAACCAGTGCTGGGTAGCCCATTGAGAGGTTCTTGAGGTGAAAGAGATCTACTGAAGAACTCCTGATGCTGTCAGAGGAGGAGGTGGACCTCTTGCACTCGAGAATGCAGGCATCAAAAGTTCTGGGTGTGGGCCAAGGATCTATGGCACAATATATGTTTACAGACCTAGAATCATTATTCAACCCATTACTGGAGGACTTATGATACAGGAGTTTTTCAAGAACAAGGGATTCCAGAAATACCTTTACAATTAGTAGCTGTGGTTGGGGTGTGGCCTGGGAAACTGTTTAGTTGCTTCTAGTTCCAGGCCTCTGGCTCCTTCATCCTGAACCTAGTGTTGTTCTCTCCTTGCTGTTTGGCTGCTGCTGTGTGGACAAGGCATATCACAAAATGGTTGCTATGTCTAAAAGAACATAGAGAGACAAAATGATCTTCTGAATCATTTTTTGTTTTTGTATATGCTGGAAGCCACCCAGAGTGGCTAGGACAACCCAGTTAGATGGGCAGGGTACAAATAATAAAGTTATGATAATGTTGATGAAGGTGCCACAGCAAGTACAGTGGTGCCCCGCAAGACGAATGCCTCGCAAGACGGAAAACTCGCTAGACGAAAGGCTTTTCCGTGTTTGAGCTGCTTCGCAAGACGAATTTCCCTATGGGCTTGCTTCGCAAGACGAAAATGTCTTGCAAGTTTGTTTCCTTTTTCTTAACACCGTTAATACAGTTGCGACTTGACTTCGAGGAGCAACTCATAGAACGCAGTGTACATAGTAGCCTTTTTTTGAGGTTTTTAAAGATTTGAAGCTTTTCCAAAACTTCTTTTGCAGCCATTTGGTAAGTTAAGCTTTTAAAACTTTTTTTTGGGGGGGTTTGGATTTTGGGTTGGGGTGTTTGGAATTCAAGGACTTGGTGTTGGGAAGGGGTTTGCAAGAATCTGGAAGCTTGTGTGTGTGTTTTCTGCATTTTTATGATTTTCTGTGACCATTGGGCCACTCTGCTGTTTTTTTAAAAAATTCTGGATTTGAATTTCTGTGTGCTGGGTGGCTGGGGGAACAGTTGGGGAGGGGTTTGCAAGAATCTGGAAGCTTGTGGTTTTTTTCCTGCATTTTTATGATTTTCTGTGACCATTGGGCCACTCTGCTGTTTTTTTAAAAAAATTCTGGATTTGATTTTCTGTGTGCTGGGTGGCTGGGGGAACAGCTGGGGAGGGGTTTGCAAGAATCTGGAAGCTTGTGGTTTTTTTCTGCATTTTTATGATTTTCTGTGACCATTGAGCCACTCTGCTGTTTTTTTTAAAAAAATTCTGGGTTTGAATTTTGAAATGCTCTTTACAGTATGTGTGACTTTAAAGAGCACTTAATAAACTCTTGTTGTACCAAATTTGGCTTTGTTTGGACTTTTTTTGACCATAGGAACACATTAATCGATTTTCAATGCATTCCTATGGGAAACCGTGCTTCGCAAGACGAAAAATTCGCTAGACGAAAAAATTCGCGGAATGAATTAATTTCGTCTTGCGAGGCACCACTGTACTATATACCAACATGTCCACTGCAGATGTACGAGCCATCATTAAAAACAAGCTTGATGGACGATCAGATCCACACCCTCCATCTCCTTTTTTGATGGATCTGTTGGTTCTCGTTTAGGAGAAGAATTTCTTTCGGCATAAAGATCAGTTTTACCTTCAGATTAAGGGAGTATTGGTGGGGTTGGCTTGTGCCTCATTGATAGCAAATATATACATGTCAGCTTTTGAGCACAAATACATCCATGATGGCTCTGTCAGTCAGTTTAAGGGGTCCCTGTTGTTCTACTGGAGATTTATTGATAACCTAATATTTGTAATTGAAGGTGAGGAGCGAGCAAATGCCTTTGCCAACTGGCTTAACACTGTGGATGTCAATATTAGAATTACTGGTGCCATGAGCATGTTTGGCTTACCTTTCCTTGGCACTGTGGTCTTTTTTGATCATGAGCATTGTCTACCTGATCGGCTCTTTAAGAAGGACATTGAGCGTAATTCCTATTTACATTATGGTTCCTTTCATCCTAGACAGCTATGAAGGAATTTGCCATATGGGTAATTTACTAGGCAGAAACGCAATTCTTCTTCTTACCTTGAGGACTATAATGTGGCAGCCGACCTGCTGTAGAAACATCGGGACTATCCAGCCAGTGTAATTCAGGTAGGCACACACAAACGTTGTGATAGGCTGCCCCGTGATGAACTCCTTCATAACAGGGTCAGACAGCCCAGTGACAGGCTATTCTGTTCCCTGGATTACACTGACAGTGCAGATGACATCAAGAAGCTTATACACAGACACCGGCACTTGATTGACATGTTACCAAGTTGTCAACAACCACCCATTTTGGGGCTGTGCTGCACTAGATCCATCAGGGACCTTTTGGTACACACTGCCCAAACTTCTAGCTCTAGGACTACTCAGAAGCCATGGGGACATTACCGCTGCTCAGGTGGTTTGGCCTGCCCCTTTGCATTGCACTTGAAGGAGTTTCTGACATCAGCACTGGCTTTAGGTTTCAATTAAAGCATTTTTCAAATTTCGCCACCAAAAACACCCTTGTGCCCTTGTAATGTTCTAGACCTTTAAGGACTAGGATTGGGGAACATAGATCTCGTATTAGGAGTGCTGTGACAAGTGTCCCTCTGATGGAGCACTATCTCCAGAAAAGCACACTGATACTGACATACAATTTTTCGCCATTTGGCAAATGACGTTTGACCCATACAACAGAATTACCGTATTTTTCCATCTATAAGATGCCCCATGTATAAGACGCCCCCTATTTTTGGAGACTCAGATTTAATAAAATGGTGGAAGATGGCCCAGAGTATAAGATGCCCCCTAATTTTTAACATTATTTTTTAGGGGGGGGGACCTAGTCTTATACACGGAAAAATACGGTAATACCGAGAAGGTACTCTTGAGACAAGAAATTAAGTTTATTCATCTTCTCAATACAATCACACCATGTGGGTTGAACACATCTTTTGATTTGGGCTGTTTCTTGTTGTAGGCAAAAGGTAAAGGTAAAGGCCCCCCCTGGACGGTTAAGTCCAGTCAAAGGTGACTGTGGGGTTGTGGCGCTCATCTCGCTTTCAGGCTGAAGGAGCCGGCATTTGTACACAGGCAGCTTTCTGGGTCATGTGGCACAATCGAACACCATGATGGAAGCCAGAGTGCAGGGAAATGGTGTTTACCTTCCCGCTGCAGTGGTACCTATTTATCTACTTCCACTGGCCTGCTTTCGAGCTGCTAGGTTGGCAGGAGCTGGGACAGAGCAATGAGAGCTCACCCTGTCACAGGGATTTGAACCACTGACCTTCCAATCAGCAAGCCCAAGAAGCTCAGTGGTTTAGACCACAGCGCCACCCATGTCCCACTTGTTTCTTGTAGTACCTCTTTAAGAAACTCTTGGTGCTTTATTTACAGTCTCTACTCATAAATGTCCACTAGTGGGCTTCCTCTGTGCTGATGGCCAGCACACAGCAATTGTCTCAGCTTGTACCCCATGTGGAACCTTGTTAACTTTACAGGGTGAGTCAGCCTGCTCATGGTCTGGAAAAGCTGACACTGTATTATATTGTTTAGCTTGGGAAGCTACCATTTTCTTTATATTGTCAGCTGAAGAAGGAGTTTCTCTTCAAAACTGGGATTACCGGGCTCCAGTCCTGTTTGCTACAGCTGCTCCGCTGCTTCCAAGAATTCCCTTGTGTCGGAGATAATGAAAATATATAATTAATTGTAATATTGTACTTATTCTGGGACGCGGGTGGCGCTGTGGGTTAAACCACAGAGCCTAGGACTTGCCGATCAGAAGGTCAGCGGTTCGAATCCCCGCGACGGGGTGAGCTCCCGTCTTTTGGTCCCTGCTCCTGCCCACCTAGCAGTTCGAAAGCACATCAAAGTGCAAGTAGATAAATAGGTACCGCTTTATAGCGGGAAGGTAAACGGCGTTTCCGTGTGCTGCGCTGGTGCTGGCTCGCCAGCTGCAGCTTCGTCACGCTGGCCACGTGACCTGGAAGTGTCCTCGGAGGGTGCCGGCTCACGGCCTCTAGAGCGAGATGAGCACGCAACCCTAGAGTCGGACACGACTGGCCCGTACGGGCAGGGGTACCTTTACCTTTACTTATTCTGGAGCACTGCTTATATATACCGCATGCCTTGTAATGGCGTGTATATTGTGACAAATACATTCATTGTACTTTGCTTGCCATATATTGTGTCTTTGTAAACCACTGAGCCTAGGGCTTGCCGATCAGAAGGTCGGCGGTTCGAATCCCTGTGACAGGGTGAGCTCCCATTGCTTGGTCCCTGCTCCTGCCAACCTAGCAGTTTGAAAGCACGTCAAAGTGCAAGTAGATAAATAGGTACCACCTTGGCAGGAAGGTAAACAGTGTTTCCGTGCGCTGCTCTGGTTCACCAGAAGCAGCTTAGTCATGCTGGCCACATTACCCGGAAGCTGTCTGCAGACAAACGCCAGCTCCCTTGGCCTATAGAGTGAGATGAGTGCACAACCTCAGAGTTGTCTGTGACTGGACCTAACGGTCAGGGGTACCTTTACCTTATACTGGCCTGAACCCCTGGTGTGTTTTTTTTCTATTTGTGAATGTTCTTACACAGCAGGTTCCTTATTTTTGTGTGTGCCACAGCAAGTACTAGCAGGCAGGTTTCATCCTCTTATTAAGTATTTGATTTACTCGGTTTATTTGCAGTGGCGTCTTAAATTCCACTCATACTGCCTGGAACGCACTCAGTGTATGACAGCCCATGGAAGGTTGTAAAGCACACACGTCTCTTTGCTTGTTGTGTAAACTATTCACAACGTGAAAATAAAGCTATATTTATTAGGTATCACAGATGAATGATGGCCCAATAAACGGCATGAAAGCATGCTAGTAGTAACTGTGAAATATCCAAGCGTCGGATATTAAGTGATTTAATTCCCACCAGACGATTTCTTTAAAAAGATTAATGAACATTAAAATGTCACCCTGTGCTTAAAAATATAAAATGTCCTTAGTTAACCAGTCAGAAAATTATTGTCAGCTTGAATGACCCCTTTCTCTGGAGAATCTCAAAATTGCCCACGAAGCAGAAAGCATCAAATTTCTACAAAGTCTGCTTCATGTTTCTTTACAGCGTGGCAATAAGTTTATTGATTGAAAAGCAAGCCCTGCTGATTTCAAGGGATGCGTCCAAGTAAATGTGCTTAGGATTGCAGCCTCATTCTGGGAAGTGGTGATGGCCTAGGTTCACTGCTTAACAGTGACATAGCATGGGCTGCCAGTACCCGGGGCCATGTGGAGGGGGGATGGGAGGGAGGGAAACGGATGGAGTACGCATGCACATTCAACTGCCTAACAGCATCTGCATCGCCTGGGAGTTCTCAGCCACAGAGATAAGCAAAGAAGAGTTATTCTGTCGTCTGGAGTGGTCACTTCCTGGTTCACATGGAGAAGTCATTTTCAATGAAGCACACTGATGGAACTGCACAGCTGCATTGAGGCAGCAACGAGTGTTGAAATTTTGCGCTTGGGGCAACTGCCCCTGTGCCCCCCCCCACTACTGCTTAATGTTGGATTATTTGATTGTTGTTAGCCGCCCTGAGCCCGGCTTCGGCAGGGGAGGGCGGGATATAAATAAAATTTATTATTATTAATAATAATAATAATAATAATAATAATAATAATAATAATAATAAAAAGTATTTTATATTTTGACTTATTGGGAACCTAACTATCTATAGGATTTGGCCAAGTCAGGAGATTACCACATTCTGGGTTTCTCTGTGGTTGTGTAAACCTTGAGAAGGGTGTATGTGTAGAAGACGCATCACTTTTAGACAGAGGTGTACGGATGGGTGATGATGTGTTTATTTGTAATAATATCACCATCACCATTAATTAATTAATGTTTCTAAGCGGCTTACAAATCTAAAAGCCAGTAGCACAAACATTAAATGTCACTCTCAGTGCCATTCTTGGGTGGGTTACTTGCACAAAAATGGAAAGAAGAAGAAGCCCCAGCAAACGAAGAATAGATACTAAAACTTACGGAATATGCAGAAATGGCAAAACTTAACAGAAAAATAAGAAATCAAGATAACAAACTTTTTATAAAAGAACGGAAATGGTTTATTAAATATTTACAAGCAAATTGTAAACAGATAAGAATATTGGCAGGGTTATTGTAATAACCTGCAGTTTCATAAGAGTATATATTTAAAGTAGAGGAATTAATAATAATAATAATAATAATAATAATAATAATAATAATAATAATAATATTAATATTTAATTTATATCCTGCCCTCCCCAGCAGAAGCCGGGCTCAGGGTGGCTAACAACAATAAAATTATACAACATTCTAAAATCATTTCATTATAAAATTAATTCAAATCAAATTGATGGCAACCATTGGGCTAGAGTTCTGTGAAGATTGCCAAAGGAGGGAGTCAGGCTGTGCCCTGGCCAAAGGCCTGGTGGAACAGCTCTGTCTTGCAGGCCCTGTGGAAAGATGTCAAGTCCCACAGGGCCCTAGTCTCTTGTGACAGAGCGTTCCACCAGATCAGAGCCACAGCCGAAAAAGCCCTGGCTCTGGTTGAGGCCAGCCTAACCTTTCTGTGGCCCGGGACCTCCAATATGTTTTTGTTTGAAGACCACAAGTTCCTCTGTGGGACATACCAGGAGAGGCAGTCCCGTAGCTACGAGGGTCCTAGGCTGTATAGGGCTTTAAAGGTTAAAACCAGCACCATAAACCTGATCCTGTACTCCATCGGGAGCCAGTGCTGAACAAATTAAGTTAATTTGGATATGCAGTGTATATTAAAAATATATTTAAGGAACTGCAGAAAGAAGGAGAAGGAAGTCAAGTTTTGAAATGTTAAAATGACTGTAAAATTATTGCAATGTATAAACCTTAAAATCATAAATTTCTCTTCCCTTAGCTGGAAATGCCACCCGGAGCACCATTTTGTATGGATGAAAAACCAAATGAAAAATGAAGCAACACTTTTTAGCCTCCTCGTAGTTTGCTGTTGATCATGATAAGAAAGTAGAGGGGGGCACATTTGTAAATTGTTTTTAGAATCCATTCTGCTGTCATTCCATTTATAACTGCACAAAAAGGTTTCATTACAATGCCCTCCCTGAGAACTAATGACAGAAGAGGTCAGATAAGAGCAGAGAGGGGGAAACGTAATCATATTTTTAAAAGAAGTCCAAACCCCAAAGGCTATTTTTCCAGCAGAAATAACATCTGAAAATGAAATACCTACAGTGTAAGATATCACAGCAGAGAGATACAGTGCCATTCAGCTAACAGAGTGCACAAGCCGAACAAGAAATCATCTTTACATCATTCAGAGTTACATATATTTACAATTTCAACTCTTAGTTTCAAACAAATGTCTTTTCTGCTTCTCCTTTACAGAGATGGTGATGTCCTCTATAAAAAGGGGATAGAAATTGGTGATATTGGGTGCAATCGTCACTTTGGCAAATACACCTATTATTATTATTATTATTATTATTATTATTATTATTATTATTATTATTAAATACACTGCCCCCAAGGGAACTGGTGCTGTGTGGAGTAACACAGACAAACAAAAAGGACAGACCTCTGCCCCAAGGAGAAGGCAGTCCTGCTCAGAGTGGCAGTAAGTAAGTAAATCATTTTATAAATTCATCCATTTAGGGTTTCAGACAGGATGGAGATGGTGAGGCAGAACAAATTGTGAAAGTGGCTCACACTCTACTCTTGCACTTCTCCTTAATACAGTGGTACCTCGGGTTAAGTACTTAATTCGTTCTGGAGGTCCGTTCTTAACCTGAAACTGTTCTTAACCTGAAGGACCACTTTAGCTAATGGGGCCTCCTGCTGCAGCTGCGCCACCGGAGCACGATTTCTGTTCTCATCCTGGAGCAAAGTTCTTAACCCGAGGTACTATTTCTGGGTTAGCGGAGTGTGTAACCTGAAGTGTATGTAACCTGAAGTGTATGTAACCCGAGGTACCACTGTATACGAAGGAGAAATTGAGCACCTGTCCCTGCAATGGCATATCAGCAAGAGAAGCTTCTACTTTCCCCCAGCTGTGGATATATGAAAGTTCCACTTTGACCATTATGGAGAAGCACCGAGACAAGAAGCAGAACACCTTTTCTTTCCATTCCTCTTGAATTGTTGCATGTGGGTCGGTGAGGGGGACGGACGGAGGTAGCTGAGTGAGCTACCTCAGACTGTGCATGCTCATGCCTTAAAGTCCTCTTCAGATGTGCAAGTAAACTGGGGTGCACAGCACTGGTACCTCCAACCAGTAGGTTATATGAAGCTTCTGAAATGACCAGGTCTGGCATAAATCAGGGATAAGGGACTTGCTTCTCTCTAGGTTTTTTTGAATTTTCAACAGCCCCTGCAACTCCCATCAGCTGGTCTCCATGGTGACTGGTGGTCAAGAATAGATGCTTCTTTCTCAGTTTGCCTTTAGCGACAGAGCTGGTCTCCAACCCCAAGCTACAAACATTTCCATTCAAAGGGAGTGCAACCTCATTCAGAACGGACCGTCCACCTCAGGGGTGTCAAACTCAAATTCATCGGGGGCCGCATCAGCAGTTTGGTCACCCTCAAAGGGCCGGTTGTATCTATAGGACTCAATATGCGCTCAATATAAAAACAAGTGGAGGTTTCCTGAATGCATGTAAAGTGGGGGTTTCCTGTGTAGAACGGCCGGCGCCGCTAGAGGGCAGACGTTCTCTGGCTTGTCGGCTGCCGTGCATGCGCTGAAGAGGCGGCTTTCTTGTGTCAAAAAAAAAAGCGAGAATAAAAGGTGAAGGCTGGCGGCCGGCGCCGGCTACACGGGCCACATGACAAGGTCTGGCGAGCCGGATTCGGCCCACGGGCCTTGTGTTTGACACCCGTGGTCTACCTCATTCTGGAACCTGGGAAACACCGATTTGCAATGCCTTCTCCTTGTCAGGATTCAACTTCAGTTGATGGAACTGCAATGTAAACCGTCCCGGACTCGATTCATTATCAGAAGCGTTTCTTTGTGTGCCTTCTTCATGTGAGGTCTGAAGGATGTCAACAGGAGAACGGTCCTTTTCTGTAGTGGCTCCCCATTTGTGGAATGCTGTCTCCAGGGAGGTGCACCTGAGGCACCAGGCCAGGCAAAAACATTCCTCTTCAACCAGGCCTTTGGCCGATTAATGTCCTGCAGCCTTTAAATGTATCTGGGAGACATTTAAATGTGTCTTGAGAGCCAGTGTGGTGTAGCGGTTAAGAGCGGTAGACTCGTAATCTGGGGAACCTGGTTCGCTTCCCCGCTCCTCCACATGCAGCTGCTGGGTGACCTTGGGCCAGTCACACTTCTCTGAAGTCTCTCAGCCCCACTCAGCTCACAGAGTGTTTGTTGTGGGAGAGGAGGGGAAAGGAGATTGTTAGTCGCTTTGAAATTCCTTCGGGTAGTGATAAAGCGGGATATCAAATCCAAACTCTTCTTCTGTGGGAAGGGGGGTATTGTTTTGTTGTTTTGGTTTAATTATTTACTTGTGTTTCATCTTTTATTTTATTCTGTGAACTGCCTTGAGATCTTTTGGTGAAGGGCGGTATAATTATTATTATTATTATTATTATTATTATTATTATTATTATTAATGGATCTATCTGAAAAAATACCATCCCTTGTAGGATCTTTTGTCTTCACTCTTGCCTTGCCAATGAAGAGGTACACTTTCCTTGCTGTATTTTGGATTCTCAGTGTCAGAGGCTTAGTGCTGTCCAGCTGGCTATAGGTAAGACCAGCCAGTTCCAAACAATTGATTTATTTGACAAAGTTCAAACGTACATCTCCAGCGTTTCCATTAACCTCCTTCCCCTTGTGCGCAGTTGCTCCCTTTAATGTTAATTCCTCCTTTTCCGCACCCAGCATGCAAGTCTGCAAAAACTCCTCCCCTTACTTCCTCTGTGTACAGCATGACTTGTCCCAGGCTCATCCTCCTCCCCCTCTACATCAGACTGACTGTCAGACGACAAGCTGCTGATAATCTCTTTAGGCTCTCTATAACTGCTGGTTTCTGTCCTTTCATCTTTTCCCGTTTGCCTCTCCCTGACATCCAGCATGAGCAAATGACGTAAAGGACCTTGGTTGAAGAATACATTCTGAGAGTCTGAACTCTGGCCTGATCATTTTCAAGAACGTGAAACAATCTGGTGAAACAACACAAGCTGGGTGGGCGCATAAGTAGCTTAAATGATGTGGAGGATTTCTGACCCAAAGAATGCAACCTCTGTAGAAAGAGCCAAATGGCAGTACTGGCACAGCTAGATTTTATTTTGGCTAGATGGTTATTCTTTTGCACTGAAGACAAATGACGAATTTCTTCTTCTTCATCAACTCAGTCCCTGTTCAGATTAGGCTTCTGTTGTGTCTGCCTGTGGCATTCAAGATTTAGCTCAGCATGGCACAATAAATTCTGCCTTACGCTATCCATCGTGGGAATTATATCGCTAGGTGAATTAGGAAGCAATGCATGGATATGTCGTAGTTGAACAGTGATTGCAAGAAATCATGCCGCCAGGAACACACATAGATATTAAAGCCCCGATCTTCACAAAACACGTCACAGGGGATCCAAAAGACTGGTTGACAATTCCAAGGACAAATTCATTATTGGCTAGAGCCCTTAGTCCATCTTCCCAATGGGTCATCGATGACTCACAGCTGTGAAGCTTTCCAAATACAGCGAATTGTTGTGAGGCCGGTCCCTAGAGGACATCAGTAAATAATATAATTCTGTCTCTGATTCTGTAGCATGCTGTGGAGCAAGGAGAATGTCACTATGAAGGTGGAATAAAATAGCAAGAATTGGCACAGTGTTGAAGGTAACAGCCTGGCATATCTCTCTCCCTTCCTTTCTGACCTATGTTTCATTGGATTTATTTATTGAATCTGTTAGTCACTTTATCTTGCCCAAGACAACCCAAACAATTGTTCAGTATTATTCTGGCGCTACTTGAGAGACTTGTGGGCGTCCCTCAGTCCTGTCTATGCTATATCCAACCTGCAGGTTGAATAGGGATGGCACCAGGTGTGTCGAATTCTGAAGCAAAGTCAGATGAACCTTCCCACCTTATCTATGTACACACTTGCCAGGAAAAGGCTACCCACTCACACACTCACACACACACACACACACACACACACACACACACACACACCAGGTGAACTTCCCTAGGGAGAGCATTCCCCAGACAGGGAGCCAACACATAAAAGGCCTGTTCTCATGTTGCTACCCTCCGGACTGCTCTTGGAGAGGACAGACTAAGAAGGGCCTCAAATGATGATCTCAAGGTCCAGGTTAGTTTGTATGGGAAGAGGAGGTCCTTGGGGTATTGTAGTCCTGAGCCGTTTAAGGTTTTATAGTTCAAAACCACCACTCTGAACTGAGCCTGGAAACTAATTGGCAGCCAGTACAGTTGGGCCAGCATTTTGCTATAGCAGATTTGCCTGGCTCAGCTGTAATAGCCTGACCTGTCTTAATGAGAACTCTGCAAATACCCGGAGCATAATAAAAAAGAACTTGCCATTTTGGTCCCTGGACACCTAGTAAAACCTAATACTGCAGTAAAACCGGTCACCAGTGCAGCTATTAGCGAGCAAGTGGCAACCGGCTATTGCTGTCTGCTCTACGGTGACTGTCAAATCTATTAATACATTTTGTGCTGGTGACGGGCTCCCCGAAGATTTACCCATGAAAAAGAAGACTGCTTGGAACTCAGAATGCCAGGCCTACCTTTCCTCGCTCATTATTCCTCTTAAAACCTTTGTGAGAAGCATGTGCCTCTAAAAAGGAAGAAATAGGAGTACCCTGGCGCTGTGCATGTTTGGGGAGACATAAATCCTAATTGTTGGGGGTACAAATACTACAGTCAAACTCACACATGCATCAACCTGATTTCTGTACTCTTCATTCCTGTACTATTCTGCCCAGTGCTATTTTTCTAGAAAAAGAGGTGTTGTAACTCACCATGAATGCCTCCCTTGCTCTCTTATAAAACTAAAAAAAGGTAAAGGAACACTGGACGGTTAAGTACCGTCAAAGGAGACTATGGGGTTGCGGCGCTCATCTCGCTTTCAGGCCGAGGGAGCCGGCGTTTGTCCACAGACAGCTTTCCAGGTCATGTGGCCAGCAGGACTAAACTGCTTCTGGCACAAGGGAACACCGTGATGGAAACCAGAGCAGCACACAGAAACACCATTTACCTTCCTGCTGCAGCGGTACCTATTTATCTACTTGCACTGGCATGCTTTCGAACTGCTAGGTTGGCAGGAGCTGGGACCGAGCAACGGGAGCACAGCCCTTTTCAGGGATTTGAACCGCCGACCTCTGATCGGCAAGCCCAAGAGGCTCAGTGGTTTAGACCACAGCACCACCCACATCTACCTTTGTTCTCTCATAATGGCAATGGCGCCCACCTGAGTTCCGGCTGAATAATAATAATAAAAAATGTTTCAGCCTGTGGCGATCACACAGGGTCCCTGGACGTTTAACAATCTGTTGATCCCTGTGCCACCACTGTGCTCACTTCCCCGCTGCCACCAACCCGTTTCTCTCGGGTACACACTGAGTCCAGACAGTTGTTTAAATTGAACCAAATAAACGAGTTTATTTTATAAACATTAATGTTTTCTTAGATAAAATTTCCTGTCAGTTTCTTAACTTTAGTTTCTTTACCGGCCTATACCTTCCTAATAGCTTCTGACTGATTATCTCAACTCTTTGACTGATTCCTCTTAACAGATTCTCTCAGTCTCCCACATCAGACTAGCCCAACCCACAGACTTATCCTCCCTCTCTCTTCTCCAACTCCAGACTGACTTCTCAACAACTCTAACGCCTCCCCTTGGGTTCCTATTGGTTAGTCATTTTACAATTAGTTAACCCTTTCCTTATGAACCCAGTATGATGTCACACACCTAGGAGGACAAATGCCACACAGCCCCTTTCAGACAACCTTCATATGTTACATGAAAGGTGGTAGTTCAGTGACAGGGCACCTGCTTTTCTTGCACAAGTCCTGGGTTCAATCCCTGGAATCTTCCAGGCAAGAAAAGGAAACAGAAATTTGTAAAGGTAAGAAGTGGGCAGGGGGAGTGCTGGCTCGCAATGGCGCCCACCTGAGAGGTGCCAAAACTGTGCTCTGGCTGAAAAGAGGCGCTGTTCATGCCTATAACTCTGTCCCTGTTGAGTGTTTTCCAAACTTCACAAAGACTGCACATAGATGGCCGCTTCAGATATGCAAAGCTTCAGTGGATGCTGCAGTCAATAAACAATGAACATACTGCACATATGTGACCCAAGCCCAGATATATTTTGTGAGTTATATCCAATACACATACTCAAATGAGAATTAAGTGCATTGATTCTGAAGTCTGACTGTGACTTTGTTGGAATCAACACTGTGTTGGTTTCTTTAAGAGAAGATTGGAAAATAAGTGCAAAATATATTAATGTGATAAGTAAAGATGTTCATTTATCTCTGAGGACATTGGGCACTCTAATGGGCATTTAATGCATTTAGATCATTTCACTGAATGATGAGAGACTAGAGCAATATATCAAGAGGCAAAATACACATTTTCACAATGCCAAACCACAAGGCTGGTCATCAGTCTTTTTTTTTCAGGCTTTGAAATACTGAATACTACAGTCCTTTTTCAAAAAAGGTATAATTAACACTTCAAATACGGAAGGCAAATGTAGAAAGCAGCAGTTACAAACATCATTTTTAGATATTTACATTTTATTGCGCTAGCCAAAGGTCATGGCAATATCCAAAGAAGGGGAGTGGAGGGAACCAGCGGTTGCTACATACGCAGTAAAAACATGGCCAAATCCACCAAAATTTCTTATTACACAGAATAAAAAGTAACTTTCAAATAAAATCTCAAAGCCCCCTTTGCAATTGACCGCTGTCCCATCCAGTTCTTTCTTCCTAATCTTCCTAGCTGCCAAGGCATAGAGAGCCACCTTATAAGTCACAGAGTCATCAGGATCACTCAGCAGCCATTTCACCCTCTCCGCCCTAGTTAGAGTCATTTCCTTCATGAAAATGGGTTTTATGAATCGGTTTCTTGGGTCTGTATATAGTGGACATTGTAGTAAGTAATGGCAAATGTCCTCTACACATGGTTGCCCACACAGACACAGTCTCTCTTCACGACGGTGACAACAAAAGCATAGCTCTGTGGAGGCGACTCTTAATGAGGCAGATGGAAGATCTGTCAAATATCTGGCTTGAAAGCGCATCGTTTTAATAAGCGGAAACCAGGGTAAATACAATCATAAAACATCATTTTAACTGAGGTAGGAGGAAAAACAACATCCCTGGGGTGTCATTTCAGAGGGGAGGGCCAGAGGGATTTCAGAAAGGGGTCGAAATTCTTAGCAAGATTCGACGGTTGACCTTTGCATCAAATTAAAGATTAAATTTCAAAAATGCACTGCATATTAAGTGTCTTGGCGGATATTTTTTTAAACACACCCACCCACCCACCGCTTTATTATAATAATCACTCCCTAATAATTCCTACAAAATTACCTGTTACAAAGAAGTTCTTTGTCCAGCACTGGGATTGTGAAAGGTCTGGTAGTCACCACCTCTATATGTCATTAAACTATAAGTGCTGTTCAGTGACAGAACAGCTTGCATCTGTCCAATGTAGCAGGACATTGCAGAATCTCCTGGTTTTAAAGACAAGTGTCAAATGGTAACTGTCAGGATGAGAGAAGGGACACTTTCCTGGGGCGCACATTGGCCTGGCTCAGAAAATGAACTGACATACTTCCCCTTCCAAATGGAAATAGCTTAGCTCATTTTGGGAGCCGCCAGCCACCTTTCCCTTTGCAAAAGCCTTTGGGGGAAACAACACCTTTTCAGCCAGATGTGCCGCATGTTTTAATCTAGAGGGACTTCATGCTTTCGGATTCCTCACCTGCACCTGTGGCCGGGGCAGTTGAGGTATACAAATCTAGATCAGAGCAGAGTGTAAGTTCCAACAGATGACCTGCTGTGCCTTCAGAGCGCCATGGTTTTTATAGCAGTCTGATGTTCCATGAAAGTCATTACAATGTCGTGATTCGCGTCAAGTCAGATCACGTCATGTTGAACGGCTCAAATCATTCCATTCGCATAAATGATCTGTGGCATGAGCAAAACAGCCTGGCTTCGTAATGTCATTTGAAAGTTTGCTGTTTTCATATGAAAGTCATTAGTCTTGCAATCTTCTGTAAAAGACTACACTTCAAATCTTATTGATCTTTATGTTTTTTAAATGATGTGGCCAGGGGTTTTTTTAGCAGGAACTCACTGAGTTCCCTTTTTTAAATTAAATATTTTTTTTGGGGGGGGGGGAGGGTCTGGAACATATACAGTGGTACCTCGGGTTAAGAAATTAATTCGTTCCGGAGGTTCGTCCTTAACCTTAAACTGTTCTTAACCTGAAGTACCACTTTAACTAATGGGGCCTCCTGCTGCTGCTGCTGTTCTGCTGCTGCACGATTTCTGTTCTCATCCTGAAGCAAAGTTCTTAACCCGAGGTACTATTTCTGGGTTAGCGGAGTCTGTAACCTGAAGTGTCTGTAACCCGAGGTACCACTGTACACCCAATGCCTGAGCCAAAAATCCACCTATATCTGTAATCAATAAAGTTGTGGCCATTTCTAATCCATATCATCATCTGCTTGAATTCATTAATCACATCTTACATTTAGCCACTGCCGGGGGGGGGGGCAGGTGATATCACTGCAAAAACTTTGTGATGAGTTCCCTCACCCTTTTCCAGAAAACGAGCACTGGATATAACCTATCTGTAAAATAGACAAATGAGATACATTTCTTTTTTTCTTGCTACGTAGTTGTAAATTCTACACAATTATTAGAAACTTCTGGTCGCCATCTGTCCTGACAATTCTCTTAATTTTCATGACCTCAACCCCATGGAGCAATCAGGACTCCATTTTATCAGGTTCGCCAGTGTGAATCTCATAGGCACTGAACCCAGATTGAGCCCCACACTGAGCCTGAAACTATCAGCCAAGAACCACTCAAGGAGTTTTTAAGCTGAAACACTCAAGAGACAATCCCCCATATACCAGATTTCTTTTTAAGTCTCCACACTCTTTGGAGACCTGAGAAGAATAGACTGGAAGAATAGACTGAAAAGAATAGAGGGATTAAAAAGTCTCTGTTGAGTTCCATAGCTGGGCTGTGTGCACATTACCAGCTTAAAATGCAGCTAGGTTGTTCTTTTTCTCAAAAAAGGCAAACACACAGCAATTCTGAAGGAAAGAGGGCAAGGTTCTTACCTTGAACAGAGCCTTGAAAAACTGGGTAGCTAAGGCAAATTTGTTATACCACGTTGCCTGACAAACTTTCTGATCTTGCTGGTGAGACAATGTTTTAATAAGAAGCCTTTTTCAAGAAAATGGTACCCATGTTTGAGAAGGAGGGGTTTGTTCAGTTCTGTTTCTTTCAGTACTCCAGTCATATTTATCATTATTGTGACCAGAGGGAAACTGGATGTTTTTATGACAACATTTACTAAACCTCATCATTTTTTTAAAAGGGCCATTGTGGTTTAAGAAAACACAGCAGTATTTTCTGCACACAGCTACAGAGGAAGATTAAAACTATTATTCTTCAGTCTGGCAAGGAAATCACTCACATAAAAACTCAACACTCTCCTGTTGGACTTCTCTGTGAGTTGGAAACGCATCTTAAGTAGTTTGGATAAATTGTCAACTTGAATTTTTGCCCTGATATTAAAGTGCCTTGAGCAAGAAGAACAAGTTAAGGTTAATCTCTGTTTTGCTTTGTTTCTTCCAGAAATGTCCTCCATGAACTATATCACAACCCATTTCTGTGAATCGCTGAACAGTTTGCTAAATTCAGTGTAGCATGTATTTGGGTTAAATTGCTCAATATCCATTTCTGATGGCAGAGTAGCCACCCCTTTAGCCTGTTGCAGGGTTTTGACAAAGTCCCTAATCAAAGGCTCATGAGCAAACTAAGCAGCCAAGGGTTAAGAAGACAGGTCCTCGTATGGATTGGTAACTGGCTAATGAACAGGAAGCAGCCCCTAATAATACTAAAACCTGGGATCATTCACTGAAGATGAATGATGGAAGATTCAGAGCAGATTAGAGTAAGTTCTTCTTCACACATTGCAAGCTGCATAAACTATGGAATTTGGGAAGATGGACAGCAACTCAGATGACTTTAAAGGGAAACAAATTCACGATTCCCTATATTGTTACACTCCACCCAAATCTCCACAATGGTGTGAGATTCCAGGGGTTTGGGGCACTTAATCCAGAACTTAATCCATTCTGGGAGTCTGTTCTGACTCCCAAAACTGTTCAAAAACCAAGGCGCGGCTTCCGATTGGCTGCAGGAGCTTCCTGCACTCAAGCGGAAGCACCGTTGGACGTTCGGCTTCCGAAAAACGTTGGCAAACCGGAACACTTACTTCCGGGTTTGCAGCGTTCGGGAGCCGATTTGTTCAGCAGCTAAGCCATTCGAGAGCCAAAGGTTTCACTGTATATGGGTTATTTACACGTATAGACAACCTGGGCCTATGATGGAGGGTTTCAAAACGCTACACTCCAAGAGGATACTGCCTCTCCCATTTAACCTCCCATCCATTTCCTATATCTGCACCTCTATAAGCTTCCTTCAATAATCAGGACGTTGGAAAGTATGATTCTGCTAAATATGGGTGTCAGGTGCTGGTGTGGTTGCTTGAGAGCAAACAGACAAGACTCCAACCCGTCTTTTCCAGGCTTTATTATCAGTACAAACTATGCAGAGCATCAAAAGTCCATGTCTGCTCAGTCGCTAGCAGAATCTGTGAGTGGGCGGTCCTTATACCTTCCCCAGCATAACAGTCGTGTGACCCCCATCCTTCTCCTCCTCTCTCTGCGCGCAAACCTACTGAGCAACGTGGGCACTGGCAAAGGGGGAGTTGCCTCCCCTCCTCTTTGCTCAGGCTCGGTGTTGAGGCTCTCCCTAGCATTTTCTGATCCCTGAGCCCCTTCCCCTGGAGGCGGGGCTTCCCTCCTCACCAGAGGAAGAACTGCTTTGCAAGATCTTCGGAGGGTCCCTGTAACACAACTGCCCTTCCACCTCTCGCCTCTGAGCTGATGGCAGTTCCCTGACAATGGAGCAGGCAAATAAAGGCAGTCATTGGATCAGGATTAGCTCTGTGCCACAGGACAGCCTATTTATCCATCACTACAGTATGAGGCTGTCTATTTATGATAACTTTTCAACAAGTTGAAGGCAGTATGGTAGTATCATAAATGGCTATGGTACACACATTCACCCACTCCCCTATTTTTAAAGGGCCAAACAGGTAGTGCAGGATTCTGTACTGTTTCCAAAACCTGCAAAGCCTGTCAAATACTATACCAAGAGAGGGCTAAAAAGTGGACATATGTAATGGGCTGATAAACCATACAGTGGTACCTCGGGTTAAGAACTTGATTAGTTCTGGAGGTCTGTTCTTAACCTGAAACTGTTCTTAACCTGAAGACCTCTTTAGCTAATGGGGCCTCCTGCTGCCACTGTGCCACGGCGGTGCGATTTATGTTCTCATCCTGAAGCAAAGTTCTTAACCTGAGGTACTATTTCTGGGTTAGTGGAGTCTGTAACCTGAAGCGTCTGTAACCCGAGGTACCACTGCCTTCAAGCCTGTGAAAAACCTATAGATATAGAACTTCAACTGTATGCTTTATTGCATGTTAATCACCTATTTTTGTGAATATATTCCACACAAGGAAGAGCAGAAACCTAAGAGATTTCAAGGAATTTGCACTTGTTCATATCTATTCAAAATTACTTTTGAAAACCAACAGAGGTTTGAGACAGAAGTATCTGGGGACATTCTGATGCTTATGTATATAAATGGCTAGTTTATAGAAAGTACTTATTTCTTTATACCTAACATTGCATTCTGGTTATTTTTAAAGCCCACCCCCCTCGAAGGTCAGCTATTGCAAGAACTTCGCAACTTTCTGTAAAGAAGATCTGTCACACTTCTCTGACAGCTCTGCTGTGCTCCCAGCTAAATTGTATAATTAATGTCTCGTGAATATTTTGATTTGACTGATAGGCACCATCTTTGAACCTAATATTAATTGACTTTTATTTCAGAGGCAATTCATTTCAACAGGAACTCACCTAGGAGAAATTAATTTAGGAAACCACTCAAAGGGAATAGACTCGTCCTCCGTGCCAGAAATAATGCAGATGAGCTTGACTTTTTAAAGAGAAATTACCATAGTTCGAAACCTTTTCAGGTCGCTTTGAAGAGGACCGTAAGCTATGTATTCCTTTGAAATTGTTTGACATGAAAGTCTCTCATACAGTTGGAAGCCCAAGTCGTCACTTGAGCATGATAAGTGTCTAGCAATTTAGCTCCTCATTTTCAGCAACGCCTCCCCCTTCTCTACATAGCAGCATCCCATTATGCTTACCTACAATAACTCAGTCATTTTACTGCCCCCCATTTCTCTGCTCTTGATATAATCCTGCCCTTGATTTTCCCCTCAGACTCTACCACCCTCGGCTGCCATCAACACCTCCTGTTAGCTTGAAACTCGCCATAAAAAATCCCATTTGTTGTTGTTGTTGTTTAGTCGTATCCGACTCTTCGTGACCCGATGGACCAGAGCACGCCAGGCCCTCCTGTCTTCCACTGCCTCCCACAGTTTGGTCAAACTCATGCTGGTAGCTTCGACAACACTGTCCCACCATCTCGCCCTCTGTCATCCCCTTCTCCTTGTGCCCTCCATCTTTCCCAACATCAGGGTCTTTTCCAGGGAGTCTTCTCTTCTCATGAGGTGGCCAAAGTATTGGAGTCTCAGCTTCGGGATCTGTCCTTCCAGTGAGCACTCAGGGCTGATTTCCTTCAGAATGGATCGGTTTGATCTTCTTGCAGTCCATGGGACTCTCAAGAGTCTCCTCCAGCACCATAATTCAAAAGCATCAATTCTTCGGCAATCAGCCTTCTTTATGGTCCAGCTCTCACTTCCATACATCACTACTGGGAAAACAATAGCTTTAACTATACAGACCTTGGTTGGCAAGGTGATGTCTCTGTTTTTTAAAAATCCCATAGGGGGCTATAACCCCATCCCTATTCAGTCATCATTCTCCATGCAATTGTAATTGTGTGTGGGGAGAGGGGGGGAGCAGGGCCAAGCACACAAGCTCTGTTGGAGGGATAGAAATCCTCAGGCTGAGAAGACAAGTGCAGCCCTCCAAGGCTCTGTATGGGGCTCTCGCCAGGCCACACCCCCTCCTCACAGGCCACACCCCTCACTGAACTTGCTTGGATGTTTATGCCTGCCTGAATGTGTCTTTCTTCTTGTTTGCTGGGATGGAGGATGGAGAGGTGTGTGTAGAAACCAGCCTCTCATTGGTAGGAAATTTCACACGAGTCACTCTGCCCACCTTTGCCTCAGGCCCCTCCTACTCCTGGTATACGGCCCCTGTAAAGTTGCCCAGAAGGGAATATGGCCCTCAGGCTGAAAAGGGGTCCCATTCTGCCATCTACACATTGGAAGAGTATCTGCTATAGGTGCTGTATTTTCCCATGATTTGGAGCTCTGTGCAATAATAATACAGTGGTACCTCGAGTTAAGTACTTAATTCGTTCCAGAGGTCCGTTCTTAACCTGAAACTGTTCTTAACCTGAAGCACCACTTTAGCTAATGGGGCCTCCTGCTGCCGCCGCGCCGCCGGAGCACGATTTCTGTTCTCATCCTGAAGCAAAGTTCTTAACCTGAAGCACTATTTCTGGGTTAGCAGAGTCTGTAACCTGAAGCGTATGTAACCTGAGGTACCACTGTAATAATAATAATAATAATTTATTATTTATACCCCGCCTGTCTGGCTGGGTATCCCTATCCACTCTGGGCGGCTTCCAACAAAGTATTAAAATACAGTCGTCTGTTAAACATTATTATTATTTTTTTTTTTTTGCATTTTAAATTTTTTTATTAATCTTTCCATATATATACATTAAATCCGTGTTTCATACATCTCATTCTTTTGGACTTCCTTCAACGTCCTTGACATTCATTCGTATTTATCTCTTTATAACGCATTCCAATCTTTCGTACTGCCATTAGTACCATCTTTCAGACATTGTTTTCCATAAGCAATACTTCTTAGTGTTTTACAGTGCCTCTTTAAATCCTACTAGCGTTGTGTTTACTAAACATTTGTTCTCCAGATAATCCGCAAATTTTCCCCAGTCATCTATAAATTTTTGATCCTTCATATATCTAATTTTCCCTGTCAATTTATCTAACTCCGCATATTCCGTCAATTTTAATCTCCACTCTGTTAACGTTGGGCTTTCTTCCTGCTTCCACTTCTGCGCCACCACGATTCTAGCTGCTGTTACCGCATATTGGAAGATTTTACAATCCTTTCTTTTAATATCTTTTCCGACCATACCTAATAGAAAAGCTTCGGGTTTCTTTACAAATGTGTAGCTTAATATCTTTTTGATTTCATTATAGACTTCGTCCCAGAAGCTTTTAACCTTCCCACATTCCCACCATTGGTGATAGAACGTCCCTTCTTTTTGTCTACATTTCCAACATTTGTTATCTGTTTTATACATCTTGGCTAGTTTAACGGGTGTTATATACCACCTATATAACATTTTTAACATATTCTCCCTTAACAGTACACATGCTGTAAATTTTATATTCACTCTCCACAATTTTTCCCAATTCTCCAATTGAATATCATAACCGAGGTCCTTTGCCCACTGAGTCATCACTTTTTTGACTTTCTCATCTTTCATGTTCCATTCTAACAGTATTTTATACATACTTGACAGATTTTTCCGATCACAGTTTATTATCTCTCTCTGAAATTTCGATGTCTTTTCATCGTAGCCCCTCTCTTTCACTTCTTTTTTAAATATCTCATTTATCTGATAGTAACTCAGCCAATCGTATGTATATCTTTTTACCTGGTCGTATGGTTTAATTTTCCACTTCCCTCCTTCCTTCAATACCATTTCTTCGTACCTACCCCATTTTTTCCCCATATTTACTTTCTTTACACTTATTAACTCCACTGGTGATAACCAGTGTGGGGTTTTTGGTTCTAGTGTGTTCTTATATCTATTCCAAACTTCTATCAAAGGTCCCTTAAAGATATGGCTGCAAAATCCCTTATGTACTTTTATCTTATCTCTCCACAAATAGGCATGCCATCCAAATTTGTTCTTATACCCTTCTAAATCAAATAACTCTGTATCCTCCAACTTTATCCACTCTTTAATCCAGCAAAGGCATGCCGCCTCGTAGTACAGTCTCATGTCTGGCAGGGCGAAGCCCCCTCTTTCAGTGGTATCTGTTAATATCTTAAACTTAATTCTGGGCTTCTTTCCTTCCCAGACAAATCTAGAAATCACCCTTTGCCATTCTTTAAAGTTTTTTGTGCCCTTTATTATCGGGATTGTTTGGAATAGAAAAAGCATTTTGGGGAGTACCATCATTTTGACCATGGACACTCTACCCCAGAGTGATAATTTCATCCTTGCCCAAATCTCCAGATTTTTCTTAATTTCATTCCACACTGGGATATAATTATTTTGGTATAGGTCAATATACTAAATATTTAACTTTTTTAACTACTTCAATTCCTGTTTGTTCCTGTAATAATTCTATCTTGTCTTGGTCTAAGTTTTTAACGATCATCTTTGTCTTATTCTTATTTAGTTTGAATCCAGCTAACTTCCCGAATTCCTCCATCTCCTCCAGAATTCCCTTTAAGCTGTTTATAGGATCTTCTACCGTTAATACCACGTCATCAGCATATGCTTTAACTTTGTATTCGTTTGAACCTAGTGATATTCCCTTAATTTGTTTGTTTTGCCTTATTGCGTTTAGCAGAACCTCCAACACCACTATAAAGAGCAGCGGAGAGAGCGGGCAGCCCTGTCTTGTCCCTTTAGATATTTTTATATCTTCTGTTATGGCATTATTAATTATCAGCTTCGCTTTCTGTTCGGTGTATATTGCTTTTATCCCATTCCAAAATTCTTGACCCACTTCCATAATTTCTAAATTTCTCAGCATGAAGTCCCAGGTGACGTTATCGAAGGCTTTCTCCGCGTCAATAAAAATCAGACTAGCTGGCTTATCAATTCTGTCCGATAAATATTCTATTATATTAATTATGCCTCTTGTGTTGTTTTTTATTTGCCTTCCCGGTAGAAAACCCGCTTGGTCCTCTTTTTTTTTTTTTATAAAATTTTTATTGGTTTTACAAAATTTTAAAAAGACAAACAAACACTAAAAGTGACAAACATACACGTATAGTTTCAAACATATTTTCATATAAACCTCTTTTCTTGGACTTCCCCATACCCCCCCTCTCTGCATCCCAATGTCCATACTTCAACTAGCAACTCCCAATTGTTGCTTTCAAATCTCTGTCATCTTAGTCCTCTTTTATATTCTAACCTTATATCCCTGTACCCCTTTGTTTCTGGAAACCACAACATTTTAGCATTCATTAAGTTTGTAGTAGTCCTTAAGGTAACTTTTGAATTTTCTCCATTCTTCTTCCACCGTCTCTTTTCGTTGGTCACGGATTCTGCCTGTCATCTCGGCCAATGTCATATAGTCCATCACTTTCATCTGCCATTCTTCCAGAGTGGGTAAGTCTTGTGTCTTCCAATACTTTGCGATGAGTATTCTTGCTGCTGTTGTAGCGTACATGAAAAAAGTTCTATCCTTCTTTGTCACCAATTGGCCGACAATGCCCAAAAGAAAGGCCTCTGGCTTTTTAGAGAAGGTACATTTAAGTACCTTTTTCATTTCATTATAGATCATTTCCCAGAAGGCCTTAATCTTCGGGCATGTCCACCAAAGGTGGTAGAAGGTACCTTCAGTCTCCTTACACTTCCAACATTTGTTGTCGGGCAAATGATAGATTTTTGCCAGCTTGACTGGGGTCATGTACCACCTATAAACCATTTTCATGGTGTTTTCCTTTAAGGCATTACATGCCGTAAATTTAATACCGGTGTTCCATAACCATTCCCAGTCAGCTGACATAATGTTATGTCCAACATCCTGTGCCCACTTAATCATAACCGATTTGACTGTTTCATCCTGTGTATTCCACTTCAACAACAAGTTATACATTCTAGATAAATTCTTAGTATTGAGTTCTAGCAGTTCGGTTTCTAATTTTGATTTTTCCACTTGGAAACCGATTTTCCTGTCCTGTTTAAAAAATTCCATTATTTGGCGATATTGGGACCAATTTTCTACTTTGTGTTTCAATTTCTCCTGACTTTGTAGTTTGAACTTATCTCCATCCTGTTCTAAAATTTCCCAATACTTCGGCCATCCGACCTCCATATTGAGTTTCTTCACTGCTTTAGCCTCCACTGGTGACACCCATCTAGGGGTTTTATTTTCCAATAGATCTTTGTATCTTATCCAAACATTAATCAATGCTTTTCTGACAATGTGATTTTTAAAGGCACTGTTGACTTTATCATACCAAAGATATGCATGCCAACCAAAAGCATTATTGAAACCTTCCAGATCCAAGATGTCCGTGTTCTCGAGGAGCATCCATTCTTTCAGCCAGCAAAAAGCTGCTGCCTCATAGTACAATTTTAAGTCCGGCAGGGCAAAACCCCCTATTTGTTTAGCATCTGTCAGTATCTTAAATTTAATTCTGGGCTTTTTGCCCTGCCAGACAAATTTCGAGATATCTTTGTGCCACCTCTTAAAACATTCCATCTTGTCAAGAATCTGCAAGGTCTGAAACAGAAATAACATTCTAGGCAATACATTCATTTTAATCACTGCAATTCGGCCTAACATTGACAATTTCAACTTTGACCATATTTCTAGATCTTTTTTAATTTCTGACCAACATTTTTCGTAGTTATCCTTGTACAAATTCACATTCTTAGATGTTAAGTAAACCCCTAGGTATTTCACCTTCTTGACCACAGTCAAACCTGTCTCCTCTTGAAATTTCTCCTTTTCCATATCTGTTAAGTTCTTCCCTAAAACTTTAGTTTTTTGCTTATTCAACTTAAATCCAGCTACCTGGCCAAACTGTTGTATTATTTCTAAAACCTTTTTCGTACTAGTGTTTGGCTCTTGCAAAGTCAATACTAGGTCATCTGCAAACGCTCTTAACTTATAGTGTTTAGCTCCGACCTGCACACCTTTGACCTGCTGGTCATTTCTTATCATGTTCAGCAACACCTCCAGAACTGAGATAAACAGTAATGGGGAGATCGGGCACCCCTGTCGTGTTCCTTTTTCTATCTTAAGTTCCTCAGTCACAACATTGTTTACAATCAGTTTAGCTTTTTGTTCAGAATATATTGCAGCCATACCATTCTCAAAACCCTGGCCTACCCCCATCCCATGAAGATTCTTCCTCATAAAACTCCAAGAAATATTGTCAAAGGCTTTCTCCGCGTCCACAAAGATCAATACTGCTTTAGTGTTTATGTTCACCTCTAGCTTTTCTAGAATGTCTATTACATTCCTTACATTATCTGCCAGGTGTCTTTTAGGGAGGAAGCCTGCTTGGTCCCTATGAATCTTCTCCATCAACACTCTTTTAAATCTTTTTGCCAAAATGTCTGCAAAAATTTTGTAATCCACATTGAGCAATGATATTGGGCGGTAGTTCTTAAGTTGGGTCTTTTCAGTCTCTGACTTTGGTATGAGTGAAATATATGCCTCTTTCCACGATTCAGGTGCCCTTTTTCCCTCAAGGATCTCATTACAAACTTCTCTTAATGGTTGAGTCAACCATTCCTTCAGCGATTTGTAGTATCTGGAAGTCAGTCCATCTGGTCCCGGAGATTTGCCCAGTTGCATATTCTGAATGGCAGCCTCTATCTCTTGTTCTGAGATTCTCTGGTTCAAATCCATCTTACTTTGATGAGAGATGTTTTGTAGTCCATATTTTCCAAGGAATTTGTCTATATCCTCTTCATTTTGCGGGCCTTGAGTGTAGAGTTTTTTGAAATAACTTAAAAAGCAGTTTCTAATTTCATTAGGTTTAGATATATTCTTTCCGTCGACCTCTAGACTTGTGACCGTATTTAATTTCTGCCTTTTCTTCAGTTGCCAAGCCAAAAGTTTGCCACATTTATTTGCTGATTCAAAAGTCTTTTGCTTCATTTGCTTTATCTTCCATTCAATCTCTTGGTTCATCAATTCCATATATTGTGTTTGGTATAACTTAATCTCTCTTAAAATGTCCTGAGACTTTGGTTTTGTTCTTAATTTTCTCTCTCCTTCCTTTATCTTTTCCAGAATCTTTTCTTTTTTCTCATTTTGTTTTTTCCTCTTTATTGAATTTTGTTGAATCAAAAATCCTCTCATCACCGCTTTACTTGCATCCCAGATCACTCTTTTCTCCACGTCGGTCCTCAAATTTATTTCAAAATAGTCTTTTAGGGTCTTTTGGGCCTTCGTGAGAATCTCCTTATCTCGGAAGAGGGTGTCATTCATTCTCCATCTAAATTGACCAGTTATTGCGAGTTTCATCTCCATCTTCACGGCGTTATGGTCGGAGCAAGTTTTTGGGCAGATTTCCACTTTCTTAATCTTTGGGGCCATTCCACTAGTAATCCAAATTTGATCAATTCTGGTCCAGGTCATCATTGCTTGGGAGAAGAAAGTTCCCTCTCTCTCCAGAGGGTTCCTTGTTCTCCATATGTCTATCAAGTCCATATTTTCTGTCATTTCGAAAAAAGTCTTAGGGAGTCTCCCTTCCTTGCCAACTGTTAGTCTTTGTGCCTTGTCCATATTAGTGGAGACCACGCCATTCATGTCTCCCATGATTATCATATTGTAATCCAGATAGTCGGTGAGGGTTTCATGGAGTCTCTTAAAGAAGTCAGATTTGCCTTCATTTGGTGCATAAATTCCGACCACTAAGAATTTTTCTCCTTGTATTTGTATCTCCACTGCCAAGTATCTCCCTTGTTCGTCTTTAAATATCATTTTTGGGGCCCATTTCTCTTTCACGTATATTACAACTCCTCTTTTCTTGACTTTATCTGATGAAATAAATTCTTGTCCTAGCCTTTTATTTATGAGTAGTCTCCTGTGGGCTCTGGTTATGTGAGTTTCTTGCAGACATATCAGATCCAATTGTTGTCTGTTCAATATATGAAATACCTGTCTTCTCTTCAAAGGCCCATTGAGCCCATTACAATTCCAACTAAGGAATTGCAAAGCCATCTTGTTATTTTTCTAAACTCCTCCCACAGCTCCGAGTTGTTGCTCTTCCTCTGTTGGTGGTAGTTTTTGTCCAGTCGAGAGATTCAGAATCTCTAGTGCTCTCCTCTGTTCTGCAAGTGGGTCCACAGTCCCCTTCTGGAGGTCCTCCTGATTTCTTGCCAAAAATTTGTCCTTGTCTTGAATTGTCTTTATTTTCACCTTCTTTGCCTTGTAGTCGAATGACAGTCCTTGTGGGAACTCCCACCTGAAGCGGATAGAATTTTTCTTTAGCAAAAGAACCAAATCCTTGTAGAAGTTTCTTAAATCCAGAATATATTTTGGGATGTCTTTAAAGATCTGTACAGCTGAGTTTCCGATTTGCAGGGCCTTTTCAAAGTGTAGTCCTAGTATTTTGTCTCTTTCCTCCTTGGATCTGAGTGTGATCAAGCAGTCTCTCGGAGTCTTTCTGTCTTGCTTTTTACCCAGTCTAAAGGCTGTCGTAATTTTAACTTCGTCTTCCTCAAGGTCCCAACAGTCCACAAACTCCCGTGTCAGATATTCCACAAGGTTGTCTCTTTCATTCTCCGGGATCAGTCTTAATTTTAAATTCCTCTCTTTTCTCTGTAACTCCCACAAGGCCAAAGTTGCATCATGCTCATAAACCTTATTGGCAATCGGCTCTAATTTCTCCTGTGTCTCTCCAGCAGTAGCTCTAGCTTCTTCAGCAATTTGGCGCGTGGTGGCGTTTTCCTCCACCAATTTATTTATAGATTCTGTATTTTGGTTTAATCTTACTGATATTTCTATTAATTTTTGTGTGTTCTCTGAAGTCTGTTTTGTCAAAGACTCCAGAGTTTGGTTTATCTTGAGCAGAGCATCTGTCACAGCTTCCATAGAGGCGGCTGTACCTTTATCTTGTCCTGTTGTTCCTACTGATCCGGCTGTTGCGCCTGAAATTGAGCCTCTTTTCTTTGTCTGTTGCTGCTGCAGCTGTTGTTGTTGCTTGGTCTTAGCTCTTGTAACTATCTCTTCTTGTGAGCCACTCATGTCAAGGTCAATTCCCACGGGATCTGTTCTCCGTTGGAAAATTCCACTGTCTTAGGCCGTGCCGAGCTTACTTTATCCTCTAGAGGGAGCAAATCAAGATGGCCATAGAGCAAAATATCCAGATACAAAAACAAAGGAGATTATCCAAAGATGTAAAAAAGAAGATTAACACAGTCAAAGTCAGTATTACTAGAAACTTATAACTTCAAATTGCCACAGTTGCCCAATTTATGCTGTTTCTTCTTGTATTATACAGTAGCCAGGCACTGTGGAAACTTTGTATCAAAGTATCACTTCACAGGGAAAAGTAAGTTCAGTGTCCTAGGAAGGCAGACCGTTTCATGCTTTCAATAGGTGAGACAGCAGAGGTTTTTTACTTCATATAGATCATGCAGATATTGATCTCATACGCCTCCCCTCTGCTCTGGTAGCTAGAGGGGAGATCAAAGGTCTAAATGTCCGGTTTAGCTGATCAAAGAGCGGGTTTCAACGGATGCGAGTTCAGAGTTCCGTTGCTTTCACTTTCATGCAGTCGGGGGGAGGCAGACTTCCTTAGTTTAAAACTCCCCGTTTTCAGCCCAATTTTCAAGATTAAAAGGGGTCCCGATTATTTTCCAATTCTTACTCACGGGAATTCAGTCCAAATTTTCTTTCAGGAAGGAATCGGCGCTCTCCGCTTATGGCGACGCGGCTTCACTTCGCAGGCTGGGTAGCGACTCTCAGCACCGCGCTCACTCCCGATGTCAATCCGTAGCCTTTAAAAAGGCTCTTTCACGGTACCGGGGGGCGCAAAGGTGCCCACCGAGTCTCCTTGTTCTCAGGCTTCAGCGCCTGGGATTTTAGGGGTCCCCCGCTCGCCGTAGCGGGTAAGACCCGAACTTGCGAAGCAGTCCTTCTCCGGAGCTCGGAGCTAGGACCGCCATTAAGCGCTGGCACCGACCGGAACCCGCTTGGTCCTCATGCATTATCTTCACTAATATTTTTTTAAACCTTTTTGCTAAAATTCCCGCAAAAATCTTATAATCTGTATTTAATAAGGAAATGGGTCTATAATTTTTTACTTGGGTTGGGTCAGTATCTTGTTTTGGAATTATTGTGATAAATGCCTCCTTCCAGGTGCTTGGGATCTCTTTTTCCTTTAGGGTCTTATTCATCACCTCAACTAACGGAACCGTCAATATATCTTTCATTTCTTTATAGTAGCTCGCAGTAAACCCATCTGGGCCCGGGGCTTTATTATTTATACCCCGCCTGTCTGGCTGGGTATCCCTAGCCACTCTGGGCGGCTTCCAACAAAGTATTAAAATACAGTCGTCTGTTAAACATTAAAAGCTTCCCTAAACAGGGCTGCCTTCAGATGTCTTCTAAAAGTCTGATAGTTATTCTTCTCTTTGACATCTGGTGGGAGGGCGTTACACAGGGCGGGTGCCACTACCGAGAAGGCCCTCTGCCTGGCTCCCTGTAACTTGGCTTCTCGCAGTGAGGGAACCGCCAGAAGGCTCTTGGCGCTGGACCTCAGTGTCCGGGCAGAACGATAGGGGTGGAGATCAGGGTTTGAAACCCCATGGTAAGTCTCCATACATACAGAGCACTCTTCCTCATTACAGGCATCCCCCCCCCCCAGCATGCAGACGTTGGGAAGGAGCATGAGAGAAGATGCAGGGTGGCAGACTGTCCAACGTTTTCAGACCCAAAACCGGGATGTGCATCTTCTCCCAGGTGAGTCACATGACCTGCACCTCACGCTCGCCCTGAAAGAAGCACTATTTTCAGGGTGAGATCTTAGGCGGAACCCAGTAACACATGTTTTTGGGTGCTGCGCAATATCGGGGGCCCAAAAAAGTGCTTTTGGGGGGCAAGAGCACAGAACGAGAACATGTGGGGTCGCGGCACCCAAAATGGCTGCTGTAATCATGCATGGAAAAAATGAGGTGTAGTGTTTTCTGCTCTTGAAAGGGTCACTCCTTAACTGCCAATCATAGCGTGGATTTAAAATGAAGCCAGACGCTCTATTTTCTATATAATTTTACCAATTCTCAGTAGAAGTACATGTTAAATATATGATTTTCATGCAGTAGGAAAAGCCATCTGTTGCTTCTCTTCCCACACCCCAACTTAAAATAAATTGTGTAAATCACACTGGCTACTTCAATGAAAACTAGCAAGGTCAATGTGAGCGTTAAAAGCGCAACAGGGACTTCAGAAAACAAAAATAACAGAAAACAGAACACAATGCCAATTCATCTTCTTTAAATGTGCCTTTTGTGCTGTTTCCATAGGAATTTGTTGTTGCGAGATCGACGGGACATAGATGGTATCTTATGATTGGGGGCATCATTGATGGAAAACGGAGAGCCGCGATCGAGCGGAAACCACACTCTCCAAGGTAACAAACTTTTCCTGCATTTTACAGAAAAGAGATGTATGTCAGGCCATAGCAACAGCAGAATAGCAGCAGAAAAACGAACTGATGCTGAGCTGCAATAGCATTCGGTAGCACGGTAGATCGCATTTTTAGTTTTGCTCTGCAGGTTTATCAGGATCACAGCAGCAATGAATAGGCAGGCCCCACCAGCTGGTCCCAGGATATGTCTTGAGAAAACAGCTGGCAGACATCCACGCTAAGAGTCAGGGAAGATGGCAGTGGATCACTACCAATTCCAACACAATTAGATTTCCATTACCAATTTGTTGTTGTTTAGTTGTTTAGTCGTTTAGTCGTGTCCGACTCTTCGTGGACCCATGGACCAGAGCACGCCAGGCACTCCTGTCTTCCACTGCCTCCTGCAGCTTGGTCAAACTCATGCTGGTAGCTTTGACAACACTGTCCAACCATGTCGTCCTCTGTCGTCCCCTTCTCCTTGTGCCCTCCATCTTTCCCAACATCAGGGTCTTTTCCAGGGAGTCTTCTCTTCTCATGAGGTGGCCAAAGTATTGGAGCCTCAGCTTCATGAACTGTCCTTCCAGTGAGCACTCAGGGCGGATTTCCTTCAGAATGGATAGGTTTGATCTTCTTGCATTCCATGGGACTCTCAAGAGTCTCCTCCAGCACCATAATTCAAAAGCATCACTTCTTCGGCGATCAGCCTTCTTTATGCTCCAGCTCTCACTTCCATACATCACTACGGGGAAAACCAATTTAAGGAGTAGCTAAGAAACAACATCGTCTCAGAAATATGCATGCATGTTCTTCGTTTGTAGGCCCACCACTATAATTGGCTCTTACCAAATAATTGATTAATCTACTCATTAAAGCAATTAAAACCTTGCAGTCCTAATTACATATCACATATAAATGCCACAGAGATGGGTGTTGCTTAGAGTTTTCTCCCCAGATGCCAACATGCATTGGGTTCACTCACGTCACTATCCCAAAACACGCACAGATATAAATACAACTAAAATGTTTCCGGGTATTTGGCAGGCTGGAAATTCTTTTGACAAATTCTCTTTTTCTGCTTGGTTCCTCTAGAAGCACATTTGGGAGCTGACACTATATTCACAGCTCCTGAGAAAGAATCACACCTTAGTCGCCAGTTGAAAACTAAAATAAAATACTGCTGTATATTTGCAGCCTACGTCTAATCTTTTAGAGATGGACATGTTAACTGCTACCAGTATGACTGAGTGGCTTTGGGACTGCAGGCTATTAATATGAATACTGGGATTAATATTAATGACAGCGTAACATGCTCTTGAAACTTAAGTGAACAGGACCCTGTGCAAATACCAGCAGGGTATATAAATATATAAAGCAACACCACACAAGCGGGGGGTTGTTTTCATCCACATCTACGCTATCAGGCTGAAAAAATTCTGTGCATGCTGCTTTTCAGAGAAAAACAGAAGCTAACAAAATATTTCAAAAACGCTTCCATTCCCTAAGGAACCACTTACACATTGTTTGCTTTTTAGAAAACAAATTTAATACATCATAATACTACAGATGTTGGGATGTGGGTGGCGCTGTGGGTTAAACCAAAGAGCCTAGGACTTGTTGATCAGAAGGTCAGCAGTTCGAATCCCCGCGACGGGGTGAGCTCCCGTTGCTCGGTCCCTGCTCCTGCCAACCTAGCAGTTCGAAAGCACGTCAAAGTGCAAGTAGATAAATAGGTACTACTCCGGCGGTAAGGTAAACGGCGTTTCCGTGCGCTGCTCTGGTTCGCCAGAAGCAGCTTAGTCATGTTGGCCACATGACCCGGAAGCTGTACGCCGGCTCCCTCGGCCAATAATGCGAGATGAGCACCGCACGCAAGAGTCGGCCACAAGTGGACCTAATGGTCAGGGGTCCCTTTACCTTTAATACTACAGAGCAGGACCAAACTGCAGGTGTTCCTAGATAAAACACAGCTACCTATCGTTAGTACTTAACACCTACAAAATTAGCAAAGATGTATAGAACTGCTTCAGTAATATGTTGGAAGTGTAAGGAGAAGGAAGGCACATTCTACCCTATGTGGTGGACGTGCAAGATTAAGAAAAGCATTCTGGGAGATGATATATAATGAGTTGAAAAAACGTTTAAAATGATGTTTGTGGAAAAAACCCGTGAGCTTTTTCTTACTAGGAATTCTAGATGCAGAGATACCAAGGGAGCAGAAATAATTATTCACGTACGCGGCGACAGCAGCGTGGATACTACTGGCCCAGAGATAGAAAGAGGATAAAGGCCCCACCAAAGAGGAATGGCTGATGAATATGGTAGACTACGCCGAAATGGCAAAAATGACCGGGAAGATCAGAAACCAGGAAGATAGAAACTTGAAGAAGAAATGGGATTTATTTTTTTTTACAATTTAAGAGAACACTGTAAACAATTAAAAACTTTGACAGGCAGAATTTGAGTAACGCTTGTAATATATTAAAAACTAAGGTAAAAATGGATTATTATTTTTAAAATAGAGAAATTATGTAATGCAGTAGGAAAATTTTGATTATGGAAACCATGGGGGTGGGGAAGTCTGAGGATTCAGGTAACCCTAAATGTTGATGATTATGATTAATGTTTGAATCCAAATGTAGAGTGTAAAACTGAATGAAAAAAAGAATGAATGAATGAATGAAACCAGCTACCTAGATCCACTGCAATCAGAGTTCAAGCCTGGTTTCAGAACCAAATCAACTTTGGGCGCACCTTTATCATTAGAGAGTGTTGGGGAAGCATGACCCTGTTACTTCTGCTTTTGATACCATTGACTTTTGAAGAGCAACTTTTAACTATGACAATTTTCATTTTACATTCCCATGAATAAGAGGACGTTTCCTAAAAAAAAGAGGACATATGGCAATCCTATGAGGTTTTAGATGTGTTGGAAGCTGCCCAGAGTGGCTGGGGCAACCCAGCCAGATGGGTGGGGGATAAATAATAAAATTGTTGCTGTTGTTGTTATTGTTATTCTGGCCTGTGAGAAGGATAAGCTCAAGGGAGGTGTATTGGAAATGTGCAGAGGAATTCTGTGATCACAAGGAGGTAAGTGGACCACCCAACAAATGATGCCTTCTTTATGGCCTGTGTTGGGGCTTGGAACTGCTTAACAGTCAGCTATTGCAATATTTTGGTCCTTTCAGGTTGCATCCTTTGAGAAGTTACTTTTATGAGAGAATGCTTTATGCCATGAGAGGGAACACGGGCTTAAATGTCAATATTAGAGAGCGAAGCTGTTGACATAGCCTTGAATGACAAGAACATGAGATGATCTCTTGGCCAAGTTCTCATGGTTAACTCTTTGTGGCCATGGGAATCATGGGCCTAGGAGACACTAACAGAGTAAGGGGGCAGCTTGCCAACCCTTTGATGTTCCTGAATATGATTTAGGATGACACCACTGGTACGTCCCCAGGCTGACCAAAGGAACATGGTTATCAAGCATGGTTATCGGTCATGTTCCCAGGTATAACAGTAAAGTATGAGTGACCGGAGCACTGTTACACAGAGAAAGACAGACTAGGAATCATTGTGAATCAGCCAGACCCAGATCCAAGGAACATCGTTTGCTGTCTCATCCAAGGATTTTCCAACAGCAAAACAAGAATGAAGCAGAAATGCTTAGCAGTTTATGTGCATTTTTGTCTACCACTTGCTGTATAGCTTTAAAAACTTGTAATTTCCCCCAAAAGCATGCTCAGTGCTTCCTGAATACCTTGGCAGAACATGAGGCAGACAGAGCGCCATCAGGGCCTACCAAAGTCAGACAGTTGTCTCTCTCCACAGAGCCAATGTACGCCATTTTTTCCCTGTGGGGAGGATGGGAACAAGGAACGCAGGCAGAAACACTAACAGGGTCTGCACCAGTCAGTCAGTCAATTAATTACCGTATTTTTCGCTCTATAACACGCACCTGACCATAACACGCACATAGTTTTTAGAGGAGGAAAATCCGTAGGCATGCAACCCGTAGGCATTCCCTCCATAACACACACAGACATTTCCCCTTACTTTCTAGGAGGAAAAAAGTGAGTGTTATGGTGCAAAAAATACGGTAATTAATAATAGGTGACTAGCAGACTTCTGAGAGATACGTTCTCCCTTCTGCATCAAGTAAGTTAGGACACCCCCAATTCTCAAAAAATAATTGTATAAAATCAGCAGCAATCCACTGGGAATTTAGGTAAATTTCCCAAGCATTTTCCCCCAGGCAAAATAAAGTTATGTCCCTTTTAATAATATCTAAGGTAATGGAAGATTGTCCTCAGAATTATTATTGTCCACCCTCACATTTGTTCAATACACCCAAAGTTCCTGATTTAAAAAGAGAAGAAGCCTGTCAAGCCAAACTCACACAAGGATTTATTAGAAACAAAACAGAAAAAGCAATCTCAGGCAGAATGGAGGAACTGTGTACATTTCTTCCTGAAACTCCTCAGATTTGCCCTGGGAGCTGCAAGCAGAACTCCTGTTGTTGCAAATGGAATGATAATGATGATGCGGCTCTTCAAGTATTCCGGACTCTGAGGAAACGGTTCTGTGAAAAGATCCCTCCCAAATTATTTTGGATTATGTCACATGCCCAAGGCAAATCAGCAGCTTTGTCTGATCAGTACCAGGCTCCTGAGTGTACAGAAAAGAAAGCACAGACATGAAACAAGTAGATTTGCAGAACAGGAGGAACCACCTAATAGGAGCCAGCCACTTAGTGCTGATCAATGACTAAAATGTTTTAACTGCATTATCCGTCAGTTCAAAAGGGAAAGATAATGGGGAAATTGATGAACAAAAACTATGCACTGACAGCAGCTGAGTCAGAACTCAGTGACTATAGACAGCGCTAGACTGCATGTCTGTGGTACATCATGGATTCATTTATTTTTATTTAGAAAAATGTCTTTGAATAACAACCTGGTGTGCTTAAAGTAACATGCAACAAATAGACTGATAATTAGTTTCCTAACTGGAGTCAGGAAGCTCCCTCAGAGGTCTCCTATTTAAGAATACTGTACAGTGGTACCTCGGGTTACATACGCTTCAGGTTACATACACTTCAGGTTACAGACTCCACTAACCCAGAAATAGTGCTTCAGGTTAAGAACTTTGCTTCAGGATGAGAACAGAAATCATGTTCCGGTGGCATGGCGGCAGCGGGAGGCCCCATTAGCTAAAGTGGTGCTTCAGGTTAAGAACAGTTTCAGGTTAAGAACGGACCTCCGGAACGAATTAAGTACTTAACCTGAGGTATCATTGTACCAAGTTTTGAATCTGGATAGCTCAATTGGGTACAGCATGGTGCTGATAACACCAAAGTCACAGGTTTGATGCCCCATATGAGACAGCTGCCTATTCCTCCATTGCAGGAGTTTGAGCTAGAACCACATGGTCTAAGTAACTCTGAGAATAGATCTCATTCTAATTGCCCCTGCTAATTTTTTTTGCAGTTTTTGCTGGCACCTGATTATCTTGCTCTGTTAGGAGAAAGGACACAGTAGCAACGGTCAGGCGACCCAGTATGGATAATAGTAGGGGGGTAAGAACAACACTCCTTAAATCTTTATAAAGAGTGCAAGCACATGGGCTACTGATTCCTGGGAAGATGGTGCCAAGGTAAGAAGTGCTTACCAGAGCTCCCTTTCAATTACATGATGGGGTTGGCTTTGCTGGCTCCCCTTCCCCTTTTCTTCTTTTTAAAATTCCTCTTATCAAAGGCATGGTTCTTTTATGTGTTCCGGCAACCCCAGGAATTTGCACCGTAGAACTTTGTGAACCCAGCGTCGCAAATTAGTTTTCACAAAGCCTAACAGCTTAGGAGCCACCACCCTGGTTTCCTGTCGGCTGTATCTCCACGTTTTAAAAATTTATTTTAAGGACTTGTAACCTTCAAACCATTTTAATCTTCTAAAATCCTTTTTAATTCCTTTGACTCCCTATATTTTAAACAAACTGAAGGAGGGGGGAAATTGCTGCTGCTGAAGAAGCTACGTTGAAAGAGCAGCCCGTTTGGTTCTTGCTTTTTATCTTTTTAGCCTCCCATTACCTTGCTGCCCACAAAGTAGCTGTAGATCAATCTGGACTGGGTCTTTAATTATTTGATTATTGATGCAAACCTCCAGAATGTATTCTGTATAGTTAAAAGTTTTTGCCTCTGTACAGTGGTACCTCTAGTTGCTCTTGTTATGGACTTTCAGCTTATGAATGCAGCAAACCCATAAGTGTTTACTGTATGCGCAGAAGTGATCTGTGCGCTCCATGCATGCGCAGAAGCACTTGATCGCGCCACGCACATGCACAGAAGAGGCCCTTTAGTTGCGGACTTTTTGGGGTGCGAACGGCACCCCGAAACGGATTAAGTCCACAACTAGAGGTACCACTGTACATTGTATTTTATTTTATTGCTACGGCTAGTGGCTGATGCAAATAAAGATTATTCTGATTCTGATCCGCACGGTCCCTTCCAACCCGTATGATTCTATGAAATGGGACCTGGTTGTGTCTTTCAGGCAGAGGACGAGAAGCTAGAACCCCACAATGACTGTACCATGTAGGAAGAAGAAGAAGAAGAAGAAGAAGAAGAAGAAGAAGAAGAAGAAGAAGAAGAAGAAGAAGAAGAAGAAGAAGAGTAGTAGTAGTAGTAGTAGTAGTAGTAGTAGTTTGGATTTGATATCCCACCTTTCACTCCCCTTCAGGAGTCTCAAAGCAGCTAACATTCTCCTTTCCCTTCCTCCCCCACAACAAACACTCTGTGGGGTGAGTGGGGCTGAGAGACTTCAGAGAAGTGTGACTGGCCCAAGGTCACCCAGCAGCTGCATGTGGAGGAACGGAGACACGAACCCGGTTCCCCAGATTATGTGACTACCGCTCTTAACCACTACACCACACTGGCTCTAGACCTTGCTTAAGTCACCTCAGGCCCCACCAAATGAAAAAGCCATGGCTGCCATAGAACTTTCAGGAACTTTCAGGAAGATGCCATACCCATTATCTCCTTGGCAGTTCCCTATTTCCGCACTCTGTGAAACTGAAGCTGAGTTGAAGGGGGGAAAGGGAGATCGCAATTCTTTTCACTACTCGCTCAATACTTGTGCTTACAGAGGAAGAATATAAATACAGTCTCACCATTACATTTCTCATTATTATCAGTGGTGTTTTGTTTTGTTTTTTAAAGAAAAAATGGTGCCGGTACTCACCATGAAGTTGTTACAGTAAGTGCAACTCTTTTAACATGTGGGGCAAAAGAGGTTCTGGTACTGCGTACCCTTGAGTACCCTCGGGGAGGGGGGGAGCACTGATTATTATTATTATATATATATTGAATTTGTATACCGTCCTATACCCCTACCCTAGGTCTCAGGGCAATTGACAACACGGAGGTAAATATACGAAGCACAAAAAACATAATCAAAATGTTCAAAGCATAATCAAAATAATCAAAATATAATGAATGCAAGCAAAGCAATATTAATGTAAACACACAAATAAACAATGTACTCCCTACACTCCCAATTCAAAGTGTTGGTGCTGACCTTTAAAGCCCTAAACGGCCTCGGTCCAGTATATCTGAAGGAGCGTCTCCTCCCCCATCGTTCTGCCCGGACACGAGGTCCAGCTCCGAGGGCCTTCTGGCGGTTCCCTCACTGCGAGAGGCCAAGTTACAGGGAACAAGGCAGAGGGCCTTCTCGGTAGTGGCGCCTGCCCTGTGGAATGCCCTCCCATCAGATGTCAAAGCGATAAACATCTACCTGACATTCAGAAGACATCTGAAGGCAGCCCTGTTCAGGGAAGTTTTTAATATGTGACATTTTTAGTGTATCTTTCATCTTTGTTGGAAGCCGCCCAGAGTGGCTGGGGAAACCCAGCCAGATGGGCGGGGTACAAATAATAATAAATAATAATAATAATTATTATTATTATTATTATTATTATTATTATTATTATTATTATTATTACTAACAAAAGCCCCTAAACGATACTCCAGCCCACAAATACATAAATCTAAGTTAGCATATGACATTTAACAACAATTTAAAACAGCCCCACCCTCCAAAGAAAACAGCACCTACCCAGCTTAAAACCCCATCCCTGTTAAAGCAATACAGTAATGTATACAGTAAACCCTTGTCCTCAGTGTGGTCAGGCTAATTTGTGTCTCCAGCGGATGGTGCCTCCTGATAATTTAAGCTTAGCCTTCGTGCGCTCCACTGAACTCTTCAGGAAAACCAGGATAATGACACCTATAATCTGGTTGTGTTCTGTTGATACTTTAAAGGCCGTTTCTTAGAAGTCACTGCAGATAAGTAAACATCATAAATACCATTATCTGACCTTTACGTTGCCCAACTGCTGCAGAAAGCTCATAAAGCTGAAAGACTGGCTTTATAACTGCAACTCAAAGCACATTTTGTGTTAAACACCCCCCCCCCCAGGGATGCCCTATCCTTAACACTGACATTGCACTGTATTGGGGGTGGGAGCCATATGCTCTGTGGTGTGTTATTAAGCAGAAGTGGTTTCCGTCTGCACAGTGGAAATTGCATGGCCTATCGTTTTTTAAAAGTTCAGAGGCAGCATGTAACAAAGTTACATGCTGTAATGCGATAGCACCCAAAGTTACATGTAACAAATAACATGTTACAAAGTCTAGTCTAAATTTCTATGCATAAGGACCAGAGAAGACATCATTGGAACTGAAATATAATTGAAATACTTTATTGTCACTTGTACAACTTGTATACAGTGAGATTACATGAGCACCCCCCCACTCAGCTCTCTTAGTCTTAATTCCTCTCATCTACTGGTGCACACCCACCAAACCCGAAAGTCAGTTGCCCTGTTGTTATCTTTTCATTCAGCAGCCTAACAGCCCACGGATAGAAGCTGTTCTTTACCCTGTTGGTGCGACTAATCATGCTTCTGTATCTTCTGCCTGAGGGCAGGAGATCAAGAAAGTGCCGGCCAGGGTGTGAATCATCCCTGAGAATTTTCCTCACTCTCCTGAGGCAATGTTCTTTCGCTATTACATCCAGCGGATTCACGGGACAGCCCATAATATCTTGTGCTGTATTCACCACCCTCTGTAGGCACTTCCTATCAGTTGATGTAAAACCAGCATACCACACTGTGATGCAGTATGAAAGGACACTTTCTATTGTGGACCAGTAGGAGATCATCAAATGTTAATTGGCATCGTTCTTTCACAATACTCTGAGGAGATGGAGTCTCTGTTGGGCTTTCTTAACCACCTGGGTTGTATTGCTTTTCCAAGTAAGGTCTTCACTGAGATAAACTCCTAGGGATTTAAAGGAAGAGACTCTCTCCACACAGCCCTCCCTAATGTACAGCGGGGCTAGTTCTCATCTCTTCCTCCTAAAGTCCAACACCATCTCCCATAACCCATGCCAAGTGTTATGGGTGCCAGAGAAAATGGCAGTGATGTATTCAGCTCCTCCCACCTTTCCCGTAATGCCAAGTAGAGCTTACAGGATCCCTTGACATCACAGCATTCCACTTTCTCCCATTCAAGTAATGGGCAGCCAATGATGTGGTGTGTAAGTGGTGGGAGACTTTGTCCAAAACATCTAGATCATACCACGTTGAGGAAGGCTAGCTGAGAGGATGATCCAGTAGGAATGATGCTATATTTCTTCTTCGGCAATCATTCATAGCTGAGTAAGATTGTCTTCCATGAACACGGTCTTACCAGTGAGTCCGTAAGTGACTGTGGAGGCCAATTCTGGATCCACACATCCTTCCACAGTGGGGCATAGGTTTCTGGGCAGGAGTTGATCATGGTGAGGGTTTGCCAAGTGTGCCTTCCACTTAGCATGTTTCTCCCTTTCATCCCGAGTGTCTTTGAAGTCTATGACACCTTTGGCAAAGGCTGTTCTCCAACTGGAGCGCTCACAGGCCAGTGTTTCCCAATTGTCGGTGTTTATGCTACATTTTTTTAGATTTGCCTTGAGAGAGTCTTTAAACCTCTTTTGTTGACCTTCAGCATTACACTTTCCATTTTTAAGTTTGGAGTAGAGTAGTTGCTTTGGAAGACAATAATCAGGCATCTGAACAACATGAGCAGTCCAATGAAGTTGATGTTGAAGAATCATTGCTTTGACACTGGTGATCTTTGCTTCTTCCAGTACGCTGACATTAGTTTGTCTGTCTTCCCAAGTGATATGTAAAAATATTCGGAGACACTGTTGATGGAATCTTTTGAGGAGAATAAATAAAATGCTGAATAAAATGCTGTATATAATGCTTACACATGGCTCTGTCCGCCTCTTCCATTGTGTGAAGGTTTATTCACTCTGCTGATAGAGCGTGCACGCCTTCTAAACGTATCTGAGGCTTGTGTCACTGATTGATGCTGTTCCAAGGGAGACTGGTGATTGCCCGGCTGCTGCCAGTGGCTGGAGCCAGCTGGGGGCCTGCCTGATGCCCCCGTCTCCTTGGCAGTATCCCAACACCTATACTATGTTGATCCTGACCAATGCCCTCATACAATGTTCTTCCACCTAACAAAGGAAAGCCATAATTTCACTGAGGTAAAGACGAAGAAACCCCAACCAAGTGCCCATCCGGTTGAGAGAGAAAAAAAATCCTTTCTGGCCCTGTCAACCAGTGACCCAAAATTGTTCAGTGAAGGCTCTAACCAGAGGTGGGCAGGCAAGAAGCTCTCAAAGCAAAATAGCTGTAAGCTCCAGGGGAAGGCGCCTTATATAGGCTTTCCCCTCCCCCCTGCAGCAAGGGCTCATGGGACAGCTTTTTCCCCATGAGCCCATTGCATAGAGAGGATACTGGGCAAAACCTTGCCCAGTATTTTGCTGCAATCTATGGGTCACAGCACCGCCGGGCAAGGGTTTCCTGTGCTTATTGGGCACGGAGCGGGGCTTCATTTAAAAGCACTGCTTTGTTTATAATAGGTTTCTCCCCCCTTATTATTATGTATTTTTTTCAATTAATGGAGCCTAAAATTAAAACATTTAGCATGTGTGGGTTCATGAAATCTCTTGAGGTTAAAGATGGGTTCTTGTACTCACAAAGGCTAGCAACCATTCTTCTAGTGAATGAAGGAAAAACAACAGAGCTAAGGGTCAAGCCTATGATTTAAGAACTAACCAAGTTATTCACAAATAATTTCAAGTATTGAGAAAAACATTTGGAATCGTAAGAGCCAATCTAGGGAGAAAAGAAGCATCATTTAGTGAATGCATTATTCACAAAATTATTGTAAATTATTAATTTCCTTCTGCCAGGTTCTGTGGCTGTCAGGTTAACCCCCGTCTTTCTTCTTATTATTATTTTTAAAAAGCAACTGTTCTCAAAAGTGTAAGTTAGAAGATAATGAGTCCTGTGAGATTTCACATGGAAAAAGTAATCTAGTGTTCCTTTATTAATATTTGAACTTCCAAAAACTGAGGAATAGTATAATTAAAGATGCCTGAAACAATGCTTCATAGAGTAACTGCTTATAACATTTTGAACTTATATCTATTAGGGTAAAGTCCATTGGACAGTTGAGAATGTTAATGCTACAATGGAGTACAGATGGTGCAAAGATTACCGTCAGACTAGGCCCTGGGAGATCAGGGTTCAAATCCCCGCTCAGTAACCAAAAGCTCACCTTCGGCCAGTCATCGTCTCTCAGCCTAACCTACTTTGCAGGGTTGTTGTGGAAATTAAATGACGAAAGGTGGAACTACGTCTGCCACCTTGAGTTTCTTGAGGAATGTGAGATATAAATGCAATAAAACAATACAAAATGGACAGCCATGGCAACATGCCATTTATCCAGCTCAGAAAACCTTTCATAACTAAATGTCTTCCAATAGCAAGCACCTGTCATATCTTGACAGAAATGCTACTCTATAGAGCCACACTAGAAGTCCTGTTCCCAGTTGCAGAGTGGGCTTCTGAGTGTCGTGTAATTCTACTCAATATGATCCAGAACAGAACTCCAGTGTATAGTTAGCAGAGTAAAAACTTAGACATGTTGCGGGATTCCCCCAAAATAGACCAGAGGCAATTGTATTTCATCTAGCAGAGCTTTACTGCTACTGAGCATAATGGTCACAAATTCAATACATTCAGGATTTGTGCTGTCTAGCACAAAATTAAAAGACACCTGCTTCTTGGGAGAAAAGCAGTGACAAACCTAGACAGCATCTTAAAAAGCAGAGACATCACCTTGCCGACAAAGGTCCGTATAGTTAAAGCTATGGTTTCCCCAGTAGTGATGTATGGAAGTGAGAGCTGGACCATAAAGAAGGCTGGTCACCGAAGAATTGATGCTTTTGAATTATGGTGTTGGAGGAGACTCTTGAGAGTCCCATGGACTGCAAGAAGATCAAACCTATCCATTCTGAAGGAAATCAGCCCTGAGTGCTCACTACAAGGACAGATCCTGAAGCTGAGGCTCCAATACTTTGGCCACCTCATGAGAAGAGAAGACTCCCTAGAAAAGACCCTGATGTTGGGAAAGATGGAGGGCACAAGGAGAAGGAGAGAACAGAGGATGAGATGGTTGGACAGTGTTCTCAAAGCTACCATCATGAGTCTGACCAAACTGCGGGAGGCAGTGGAAGACAGGAGTGCCTGGCATGCTCTGGTCCATGGGGTCACGAAGAGTCGGACACAACTAAATGACTAAACAACAACAAGAAGTCCAGTTGCAGCAGACTTAACTTAAACTTACACTAACTTATAATAAGTCTAAACCTTAACACTAAGCATACTATGTACAGAACGCCACACCAGAAGGAAGAGAGACAGAAAGAGAGAGTGAAACCCAGGCACTGTACTCAGCTTCTCTGAAGGTATAACCCAAACATCACGAACCTTCTGCTTGTTTCTTTCACACAGAGAAGTTCACAGGGCCCTCTTGAATTAAGTAGAATAGGAAAGAGCAATACTTTCTGCACTAAGAAATGCATACTGATGCTGAGATCTTTGCAACATGTGGGAGAAACCTTTGTTACAGATGGCAAGGATCTACGGAGTGTAGAAGGTGGTCTTATTGAGGCATCAGGCATAAGCCTGCATTTTATTAATGTTTGATCAGGGCTTGTATATTAAAGAGGGCTTAGATTTTTAAAAGTTTCATGCCAGGCAAGAAGGCTAGCTGCTTAAGAAAACACTGACAGTGTTTTCTTCCTAGACAAGGGGCCCCTTGATTGATAGCAGAAAACAATTCTCAAAGTCGTAAAAGCTGAAATTACAGACTGAGTAAGGACACTGACCCTACATGTTATAGAAGATAAAAAAGGCAGAGATAAACATAATTAATAGTTGGTAAATAGTAAAATAATGCCAATGTGCCTCCCAGTAAAATGAGCCAGATCTTCTTTCCAAGGTTAAAAAGGCCAAGACCAAATGGAGAAGATGCTGGCAGAAAGAGAGGCTTTTTGGGAAGTCTTTTTAAAGCATTTTTGGGAAGTCTTTTTAAAGCTGTTTCTTTCTTAAACTGAGAGAGTTTGAGGAAGAGCTAATGAAAACAAAGCAGCTGGCTGAAACAGCTGGCTGAAGGGGGGGGATGTAAACTGAAGAGGCTTCTTTTAAAGCGGTTTTTTACTGTGTTCCTTTTTTTACTGAGTTCCCTTTTCTACTTCTACTTTACAAAGACCTTATTCCTTTTAAGAGGCTACCTGTGTTGTGTATTAAATATATTGTCTTAAATGTAATTATGCAAAGGATTTAACAAATGCTAGAAGAGTTGTATTTTGTAATTAAGTCAGCCAGCAGCCTAGCCCTCCTGCCAGACAGGAAGACGCCATCCGGGCGGTCCTGATATATGGCTGTCAGACATTTGTTTGGAAACCTTCAAATGAAGGAGATCTTTCAATGTTGATGTGAAACTCAAGATCCTTGACATATGTTTAAGATAAAAATTTAAGATTAACCATTTGTTTTAGAAGGCAATAGGGCAAGGAGGGCAAGAGGTGAGCTGGTAATTAAGATTCCTTGTTGAGACACATGTAAGATATATTACTACTTATTTGTCATTTATAGATGTAACAATATATAGCTCTTTGTGTTCCATATAAGGACAGAAGGATATGGGTGTATCTTTTTGTGATTGGTTCTAGCAATCAGCCAATAGGAAATCCAACCAGGCTGATTGGACAGAGGCAGCCACAGGAGGAGCAAAGGGGGCTGGATTAAGGGAATATAAGGGCTGGCCATAATGGCAGGAAGCCAGGCCAGAGCTTGGTAACCATATACCACTGTGCCTCTCATTTATTTGTCTGACAAATAAATAATTATTTTAATTTCTCTATTGCTGCGTTGAATATTTCATTCCAGCTAAGCGTTAACCACAAGCAGGGTGCTACATTATGTGTTCAATTCAGCAGCGTAGCTGTTGAACTGTCTTTAGGAAATCAAAGTTGGTGAGCTTGTCTCAGGACAAGCGCCAAAATTCCATAGCTGCTGATTTCAGGGACAGGAACACACAGCAGCTACCATGTCACCCTACAGACCCCTGTGGTGCCTGATGCCCCTTACGCTACTGGTAAGGTGGTCTCTCAAGTAACCTGGTCCTGAGCTGAATAGGGCCTTATTTGCTAATATCAATGCCTTGAACTTTGCCTAGTCTCAAGGCCCAGCCAAAGGAATGCACATAGCAGATACAGTGGTACCTCGGGTTACATACTCTTCAAGTTACATATGCTTCAGGTTACAGACTCCGCTAACCCAGAAATAGTGCTTCAGGTTAAGAACTTTGCTTTAGGATGAGAACAGAAATTGTGCTCCGGCGGTGCGGCGGCAGCAGGAGGCCCCATTAGCTGAAGTGGTGCTTCAGGTTAAGAACAGTTTCAGGTTAAGTACAGACCTCCGGAACGAATTAAGTACTTAACCTGAGGTACCACTGTAGTTAACCTTTTATTGTCAAAGATAACAGTTTGCAGGAAATTATATGACACCAGCTTTTGAGAGTATTCCCCTCCTTTGATCTGCAGAAATGCTAAATGGCATTGCAGCAAGCAATTGTTACTCCACACTTTGCTGTGCATTTTCCCATCAGTTTCCCTGGAATCACAGAAATGTAGAGTCAGAAGGGACCCTGAGGGTCATCTAGTCCAATCCCCCGCAATGCAGGAATATGCAGCTGTCCCAGATGGGGATCAAACCTGCAACCTTGGTGTTATTAGCACCATGCTCTAACCAGCTGAGCTCTCCAGGCATATTGTAAATAATCCAGTTTTGGAGGGAAGCAAGTTTGTTAAACAAGAGCACCATATCAACTTCAACTGTGCAATGTGAATTTGTCCGTACATGGTTGAATTCCACCCCAAGAGCCTTAAAAGTTCCTATTATCTCCATAATAGCCTTTAATTTGTGTGCTCTTTGTATAAAGTAATGGACTTGCCACTGTTATATGTCTTCGTTGTAAATTCAAAAGGTAAAAAAATGTACAGTATATGCAGTATATTATTATGAAATAGCCTGCAAATTGAAGTTCTATTTATTGAAATAATATTGAATGACAATTTATCATAATTTTACAAAGACATTTCAAATCCAAACCCTGGTGCATTTATCTTGATTATGCTGGAGAATAACATCAAATGACTTAGATTTCTCTCTCCATTATGTAGCTTTACTTGGTCTTCAAGGGAAATGATCATGACACCTTGAAACCCATAAATGATCATGAGAGAATATTTTGGCTAGTTCTTGTCAAGGGGAATCTTTTAATTAAATTAAAAAATTAAGGGGAAACATCCTTATTTCTGGCAAGGGATCATCACTGATGGCCATATTGTTGTATAATGTATAGGTCACATCCACACCCTAGTTAAAGCGCAAGGCTTTCCCCAAAGCACCCTGTGGGCTGTAAGGGTGCTGGGAATTGTAATTGTGTTGTGGGCGGGGAATAAATCTCCCAGGATTCTTTTCTGAGAAGCCATATGCTTTGAATGTGCAAATTGTATGGTATGGATACTTTTGCAAAGTTCACTGCTTAGCGCTGGAAAACACATTTCTCCAGTGTATGTATAACAGAGAAGCCCGACAGCAAGAGAAGAGCAGTATCAGAGTCAACTGTTGTTACCATTTTCCTGCTTTGCTTTGCTACGGCTCCCCCCGAAGGGAAAGGAGAGACACAGGACCCTCTCTGGAGGACACTGGGCCCACCCAATACTGTGGAACCTTGGCTCCCGAGCAGCTTAGTTGCCGAACAAATCGGCTCCCGAATGCCACAAACCCGAAAGTAAGTGTTCTGGTTTGGAAACGTTTTCCGGAAGCCGAACATCCGCCGCAGCTTCCGCTTGAGTGCAGGAAGCTCCTGCAGCCAATCGGAAGCCGTGCCGTGGTTGTCAAATGATTTTGGAGGCCGAAGGCTCCCCCCCCCCAACAGATTAAGTTTGAGAACCAAGGTACCGCTGTACTGACTTGTACCAGCTGGCCTGGACTCCAGACTTCTGGGTGGAGTGGGAAGTTTAAATGAGAAAAATTGTTAGTTTGATGTGGATCATTTTGGGATGAGAAGGTTTCTTTGTTAATTAGTGGGTCTATGTACTGCTTAACAGTACCCCTGACCGTTAGGTCTAGTTGCAAATGACTCTGGGTCCTGGAGGTGCTCCTGAACATGATCAGAGGGGACTGGTTGGTTGAAGGGATACAGGTCGGAGCTAAACAATACAAACTTAAAGCTTTTGCAGATGACCTAGTTTTGACACTGCAGGAGCCAGAATCTAGTACGAAAAGAGTTCTAGAACTGATAAACGACTTTGGTCGGGTGGCGGGTTTCAAACTAAACAAGCAAAAGACTAAGGTTTTGGAAAAAAATATGACAACTGCGGAATCAGAAAGGTTTCAGAAAGAGACAGATCTAAAAGTGGTTAAAAAGGTGAAATACCTAGGGGTGAACATGACTGCTAAGAATTTGAACCTATTTAAGGACAACTATGAGAAGTGTTGGATAGAGATCAAAAAGGATTTAGAAAGTTGGTCAAGACTTAAACTTTCCTTGTTGGGCCGAATTGCTGCGATCAAGATGAATGTATTGCCAAAAATGTTATTTTTGTTTCAGACCCTACAGATTGTGGACAGAGTGGAATGTTTTACAAAGTGGCAGAGAGATATTTCTAAATTTGTCTGGCAGGACAAAAAGCCCCGAAGAAAGTTTAAGATACTAACGGATGCTAAGGAGAGAGGGGGGTTTGCCCTGCCAGATTTGAGACTGTATTATGAATCTGCAGCTCTCTGCTGGATGAAAGATTGGATTCTTCTTGAGAACACTGATGTCCTGGATCTGGAAGGGTTTAACAATGCTTTCGGATGGCATGCATATTTGTGGTATGACAAGGTAAAAATCCATAGATCTTTCAAGAACCATATTGTCAGGAAGGCAGTGTTTAATGTCTGGGCAAAATATAAAGACTTATTAGAAAATAAGACCTCAAGGTGGCTGTCACCAATGGAAGCCAAGGCCCAGAAAAGACTCAATATGGAGGCCAACTGGCCGAAATATTGGGAAATTTTGGAAAAAGAAGGAGATACTTGGAGACTGCAGAGTTTTGAGAAACTAAAGGATAAGGTGCAAAACTGGCTACACTATGCTCAGATCAGGGAGGTCTTCAGATTAGACATGAAAATAGGTTTCCAGGTGGAAAAATCAAAATTAGAAACAGAACTGATAGAATCTAAGACTAAGGTACTTTCAAAAATGTATAACTTGCTGCTGAAATGGAACACGCAGGATAAAACTGTTAAATCAGCTATGATAAAATGGGCACAGGACATTGGGCATAATATTATGTTTGCTGACTGGGAAAAGTTATGGACCACCGGAGTGAAGTTCACGGCATGCAATGCCTTGAAAGAAAACATTATGAAAATGATATATAGGTGGTACATGACCCCAGTCAAGCTTGCAAAAATATACCATTTGCACGATAATAAATGTTGGAAATGCAAAGAAACTGAAGGAACATTCTTCCACCTCTGGTGGACATGCCCAAGGGTCAAGGCTTTCTGGGAAATGATCTATAATGAACTAAAAAAGGTATTTAGGTATACCTTCCTTAAGAAACCGGAGACCTTCCTTCTGGGCATTGTCGGCCAAGGGGTGGCTAAGAAAGATAGAACTTTTTTTATGTATGCAACTGCAGCAGCAAGAATACTCATTGCAAAGCATTGGAGGACCCAAGATTTACCCACACTGGAAGAATGGCAGCTGCAACTGACAGACTATATGGAACTTGCTGAGATGACCGGCAGAATCCGTGACCTGGGAGAAGAGACGATGGAAGAGGACTGGAAAAAATTTAAAGACTATCTACAAAAATACTACAAATTGTATGAATGTTAGGAGGGTGCAAATTTGAAAGTAACAGGGCAGCAGTAACCTGGCTTTATGATATAAGAAAATAAGCTGATAAAAGATATTTAAATTTTGAGATATAATATATAAGAAAAGTTATGAACTGAAACAGGGTAATAAATTGCTGTCGATAACTTTTGAACTGAGAACGCAGAGAAGGGAGATGCGAGGAAGTCTTAAGACTATGAAAATACGATCAGCTAACAACTGTATTTCATATCTTTCTTTCTTTTTTCTTACCTATTCTTTGTCTAATTCTTTTTTATATTTCTGTGGTGATGGAATTGTGTATGTTGGGTGTTTTTTCTTCTTTTGTTATGTAAAGAAAACTGCAATAAATATCTTATAAAAAAAAATAGTTGCAAATGACTCTGGGGTTGTGCGCTTATCTCGCTCTATAGGCCAAGGGAGCCGGTGTTTGTCTGCAGACAGCTTCCGGGTCATGTGGCCAGCATGACTAAGCTGCTTCTGGCGAACCAGAGCAGCACGCGGAAACACCATTTACCTTTCTGATGGAGCGGTACCTATTTATCTACTTGCACTTTGAGGTGCTTTCGAACTGCTAGGTGGACAGGAGCAGGGACCGAACAACAGGAGGTCACCCCGTCGCGGGGATTCGAACCGCCAACCTTCTGATCGGCAAGTCCTAGGCTCTGTGGTTATGTTATGGGAAATATATTGATGTATTATATGATTTCCCCCACTTTCCACCTTCCTTATGGAGATATGTATTGTATATCCTCTTCATGCTGCTAAGAGACCTTTGAGTGACAAGCAACTAATAAGTCTAATAAAATGAAATGAAGCCACACAGGGGCCAGAGATGCTGAATCAGTGCGCCTTTACAATTCCATACTGTGAATGCAGTGATTCAATACAGATCATGTAAAATATGGCATTCCACCATGGGATGGGGAAGAAGTTCGATCCAATTCGCATTCAAAAGCAACTCTGTCAAATCCGCACCTTCAGAAGCTATATGGGGACCAACATATAGCCATCCTTGAATATCCACACTTATCCAAATGTTGCCATGCAATTCTCTAACCAACCAATGTTTACAAAAATACATGTATTGAGGGGGGGAGGATGTGCATAAAAATGAATAGGTCACTGAAAACAATGTACAAAAATGCAATATATTCAAAGAAATGGCTTGCAAAATTGTGTATATTAGTCAAAACTCTATAAAATGTTTTTATTTTGAGAAACTCACACAAAAATGCTGAAGAACTTTCATAAGGTTTTTTTTTTAAAAAAGCAAGTTTATTCAGAAATTAATAATAAGAATAATAATATTTATACCCCGCCCATCTGACTGGGCTTCTCCAGCCACTCTGGGCACCTTCCAACAAAGATTAAAAATACATTAAAACATCAGTTATTAAAAACTTCCCTAAACTGGGCTGCTTTCAGATGTCTTCTAAACATCAGATAGTTGTTTATCTCTTTGACATCTGATGGGAAGGCATTCCACAGGGTGGGCGCCACTACCAAGAAGGCCCTCTGCCTGGTTCCCTGTAGCTTTGCTTCTCGCAATGAGGGAACCGCCAGAAGGCCCTCGGCGCTGGACCTCAGCGTCCAGGCAGAACGAAGGGGGTGGAGATGCTCCTTCAGAAACAAAATGTGGAGAGTTGGCTTTTAAGAGTGGAAACATAAGAAACAGAGAAACAAAATTGACAGATCTTTCCATTCCTGTTTAACACTGATGCCCCCTTTGTTGGTATGAGCCAGGTCACCTGCAACACTATGCTTTAGCAGACTGGGTGATGTGCAGCTTATAGCCAGTCCCTCATGCTGGATTCGGTCCTTCATTGTCTTGTCAACCCAGAGAGCCCTGTGTCACCAGTGCTACAGTTGTTGATGGAACAAGGAAAAGCCAAGGTGTGTTCCTCTTATTCTCCCTCTATGAATGCCAAAGGCACCAATCTCTTTGCTTTAGAAGAGGGTGACTTTTTGAACCGAGTAATAGTCACACCATGAGGTGTTAGAAAGAAAGTAATAAGTGCATTGCTTTTTCCTGACTTGAATTTATATCCATAATGTCCCTTACTGCTCTTACCTTTGTTCTGTACCAAAATCTAACACAGTGCCCCTGGCTTTGAAAACAAGTAAATGGAAATTTTAAAAAGCGCAACATCAGAAATAATTGAAAAGAAGAAATAATGTAAAGCAGACCAGAAATGATCACATTCAGCTCAGGTAAAATATGGTACAATGTAAACAAAGCTAAGTTAGAGCCATTGGAATTAAGCATGTGCTTAACGCTCCCACTGGGACTGTAGCACCCAGCTGTTGATTCCAGACATTATATCATTTCTTCCGTTTATTGATCGAGGTGGTAAAGAGGTAGCATCCACAAAGGCCTTTTGCTTGTAATAGATAATTTTAGCCATTCTCTGTTATGTAACTGTTCGCTTCTGCCGTCACCCTCAGGTCAAACTGCATAGCACATTGCTGTGGGCTAAGACACATATTTTTCAGAGTGGTTTTCTGATCTTGATTTGTTTAAGGGTCACTGGAATCACAGCACAGTCTACCTGCTCTGCTTGGCTCCACTGAGTTTACCTTATGAGGCAGCACACTGTTTTTGGTTTTTTAAATAAACCTGATCAAACTTGAGTTACATTCTAGCAAAGCACCACCGTGTCTGTGTACTCAACTCCTATGGCAATGTAAGGGGGAGAGGAAGGGGAGCTACCCACCCCCCCAAGATGCCCACCCCCTTCTTCGGTGATTGCAGGACAAAATGGCACCGGAAAGTGCCTTCAGTCTTCTTTCCATCATGTCTTTGATCCATGGAGTGCTGCTGACACCACCTGCCTCTTCCTCCTTGTACCCACCACCTTCTTCCTTGCCACAGCTGCTTCATCAAGCATCCCTAAAGACCTTTGGTTTCATATGATCTTATATAATCCTTAAATATTCTCCAATCTCCAAATACTTGTAAACACAAATACTTGTAAACACAACAAATACTGTTTGTGGAGTAGATGGGAACAATATTAAAGAATATAAAACTGTGCGGGGGAGAACGACAGTATAAACAGTACAATGAGAATGATTGGAAGACTCGTTTTGTCAGAAGTCTTTTTTATTTAAGTGCTTATTTAAGTATTAATTAGGAAGATTAAGTTTTTTTATGCACGTGAATCTGCTTTTTCTTCTTTCTTCTTTCTGTATTTTCTTTTTTCTGAATTATTTTTTCTTTAATTTTCTTTTGTAGTATGAGATTGTAAATTCTTTGTATATGTGTGTAATTTAAATTAATGAAGATTATTAAAGATATTTTAAAAAATAAAAATATATAAAGGCCTTTGGTTTCAGTGTTGTGTTCTCTCCAGAATCCAATGCTGACTGAGACGCCTCTCTCCCAGGACAGCCAGCTTATATATAGCAAGGGAGTGGAGCAGAGGGACAAAGGCTTCACTCAGGTCCACTCCCAAGCTGCGCCTTCCATAAGCTTCCAATTTGGCTCTCGTAGCCATGCAAGCATGCCCGGCATCCAGTGCAGGAAACAATCCCTTGCGTCCTGATGGAGCTGGGAGAGCAGGATCCATCCTTTCTGCTGTGGCTGTGCCATGCCACATGTGCTACCTCATCGCAATACCACAGGAGAATGGTAAATATTTTACCCATTCTGGTTTCCTCCAAACCAGGGGTCAGCAAACGTTTTCAGCAGGGGCCGGTCCACTGTCCCTTAGACTTTGTTGGGGGGGGACTATATTTTTGGGGGAGGGAGGGAATGATGCAAGCGACCATGAGCCCCAGTGGCTGCTTACCTGTGTCTTGTGAGTGGCAGGGGCTGGCGGCGGCGGAGGGACGATGAGCAGCACGCGAAAGGGCTCCAGAAAGGGACTGCTTAAAATGGCGGCTGCTCGAGCGCTGTTGCTGGCACCAACAAAGCCCAGCCCCCTTCCTCCTCTAGGCAGGGTGGGGAGAAGCCAGGAGGAGGGAGGCAGGAGCGGTGGCACCGCCGCCGCCGTGTGAGGGAGAGGGAGAGGGAAAGAATGCGTGCGCTGGCGATCCACGTGGCTATTCCCAGACCATCCACGGGCCAGATCCAGAAGGCAATTGGGCCTAATCCAGCCCGCGGACTTTAGTTTGCCAACCCATGCTCCAAACAGCCCTAGTCAGAAAGTCTCCCTCCAATATGACTTGCCCTTTCCTTTCCACAAGCATCAGCTTCTTCCCCAAACTGTTATCTTCTTCCCCTTCCCTTCCTTCCTTCCTTGAGCATCTCCTTGCCCCTGAATCAGTGGCCACCCTGCCCATTAGTCCACACCTGAGAGAGACTGGGGGCAGGCTGGTCTGAAGGGCCAAGGGGGTTTCTCCCACTTTTCCACAGGAAATAAAGTTACATTTCTCCTAACGCTTGAAGTGCATCTTGAGAGAGAGAGAATACTGATGGCTCATTCCTGCAGGGGTGGGAGAACAACACTGAGTCACTGCCTAAGACAATTGTTTTGCTCCACACAATCAAAACTCAGCTAAATGGAGTTTGGTGCTGGAGGCTTGCGGCCAGTCAGAACAAGCCACCCTCCCCGAGACCTTCGGCCAACTGTGAGAGAATTTCGGGAGAAATACCAGGAGCTATTCTGTCAGCAGCTGTCCCTCATGGATTTGTTTTTGTTTCTTACTTAATTCCTGCCCCCCCAAAGCATTTTTAAAGACTGTCCGTTTGTGGTTTCTAACCTTCGCAGCAGCACTCACTTTGCCTTCACGTCAACGTTGACATGAGAAGTAGAGACGTTTCGCCCTTCACCTCATTTTTCCTGCTGCGCCAAGGTTTCCATAGGGAATTCTCTTCACACAGGACCTGAGAGCAGAGAGATGGGCAGATCAAGACAGGCATCTTGTCTTCCCACAGCAGTCGGCAGCATGTAGGATAGGCCTTGCAGCAAATGAAGTCCTCAGCTTGAATCTATAAGTCTCTCTGCATTTGTTCAGTTCAGTATTCACCCATGACTTGACACAAGCATAGTGCATCACTGGAATCGTTGTTCAGCTTCTCTTGTAATTTGTTCTTTCAAATTATTTTTTTAACCATTGAAGCATGAATTAGTGCTATTGAAACTGGCCCAATTAAGCATTCAGCGTTTCTATTTTTGAATTCACCAATATGGCATCTGGGAGGTCTTGAATTAGTCATGTTGGCTTGCCCCATTTGAGAGACCATGTAAGTGAATTAGCCATGAAACATTCAAAAATGGCATGCCTTCACGCACCACAGCAACATGCCAGCTTAAGACAAATGATTTGTCTTCAGGTTTTGTAGACATATTTTAGAATCTGCTAAAGATATGTATTTTACCCCTTCAGGCAAAAACCCCAAGACTGCAATATATTTTGAAGGAAAATGAAAGAATACACCAGATGGACAAACAAAAACAATCACCCATCTCATTTCATTTTAGAGATTATGTGTTACTTGACATTTTAAAGTATTAAACACAAAATGATTGCTTGCAGCATCTATAAATATTTCGGGCCCACTCTGTTTCCGTGGCAACAGTTCTAATTTATGCAGAGACCTTTGCAGATTTTAAAAAAGAGAGAAAGAAATTAAGGGAAATGGTTCTATGTATGATAAAAGTTGCGTTTTTCTTGATTTTGGCATCTTTTTATAGAAATGAAGGGTGTCTGACAGTGATTTAAAAAATATGCTTTAAAACGTGGGAGCACCAATGCGTCTATTTGCTCAGGTTCCATTTGCCAGTGCAAGGTTACAGGGTGCCATAGCTATGGTTACACAATCACAAGTCCGTCCCAGGCAGACAACCAAAATAAATAATCTTATTTAGTGTGGGTGTTTGGAGGGTGGGGGGCAGCTTTTACAGTGGCCATGGCCTTGAGGAAAACTATTGTTCCCAAGAGAGACTGGTGCTTTTGTCATGGAATGCTATCTTCACACAAAAGAACAGGTCAAAGGAAAGATCTCCCTCTTCTTATCATGGATGGAGAACGTCAGCTGCTATCCCCAGCCTGATGAGTGTTTAGAGGGGAAAGGGATGATGGAGTGATATGGGGGTGGTATTACCTGTGCATTTATTTAGAAGATTTATAACTCACTATTCACCAATACAGTGATACCTTGGTTCTCAAACGCCTTGGTCCCCCAAAGCCGAAAACCCGGAAGTAAGTGTTCCGGTTTTCGAACGCTTTTCGGAAGCCGAACATCTGGTGCAGCTGTTGGCTGTTGTTTCCAGGGCACCTGCACCAATCATAAGCTGTGCCGTAGTTTTCAAACATTTCAGAAGTCAAACAAACTTCCAGAATGGATTAAGTTTGGCACTTTTGTTTTTGCTATTCATTTTGCATTTTTGTTTTTGAGGCTTTTTCGGTTAATTTTTGTGTGTGGCTGTGTGGAACCCAGTTCAGCTACTGATGGATTGATTGCGTGACTGCGGAAATGGATAAAAGCCCCCCATCCAAACAATGACTATCATCAGTGTAGGTAAGAAAAAATAATAATTTTAATTTTTATCATCTACAATACTGTCTTATTTATTTTATAGTATATTACCTTGATTACTGCTTTCATTTTATGGATCAATGGTCTCGTTAGATAGTAAAATTCATGTTAATTTGCTGTTTTAGGGGTTGTTTCTAAAGGTCTGGAAAGGATTAATCTGTTTTTCATTACTTTCTATGGGAAAGCGCGCCTTGGTTTTGGAACGCTTTGGTTTTGGAACGGACTTCCAAAACGGATTAAGTTTGAGAATCCAGGTACCACTGTACTAATACCATGATGGAGAAGCTCCAGGTAGAATGTTTAGGAGTCTCATGGATGGTATGGTAGATGTTAGAGAATTCAGATTTGATTCAGAAATGAGCTGGGATATTTCCCTGAATTATTGGGGGGCGGGGAATAGCTGGACTCACCCCTGAGCCAGTCTGATGTGAGGGAGGCAAAGTTCACTCATCTACAAGAAATTCAAGCGGCCTACCCCAACCCCTAAAGAACATTAGGTTGCATATTGACGTCAAGAGGACTGGACATTAAAATAATCTCTTTAGGGGTGGGGGGAATGACCAAAAACATATCCCTGCACATCAGGAGGGGGGGCTTTTCCAGACCAAAGGCCGTATTTGCTCATGGGCAACCTTCCATGGGTGAAGGGGAGGGTCAGTTATGTACAAAAATACAGAATTAGCCAGGCTAGCCAAACCAAACACAAGGGTGACTGGCTCTTTTCGCATCTGTCAACATGAATGTTACGTGCTTTTCCCTGGTTGGGGTGAGAGGCAAAAAGTCGCTGGAGCAGCAGGTTTGAGTCTAACCTTTGTACAGTAAAAGTCAGAGGTTCCTAAGTACATCCGCACCCATTCTGTGTTATGTTAGTGAAGTATGTTAACTATTTGAGATGTTGTGAGCCGCATTGGGCATGGATTACTATGGAAAGATGGCATACAAATAAATGATGATGGTGATTCAAACAAGTAGGAAGCATCATGACATGTTTGAGTCAGCAAAAATAACTCCAGGAGGGGTGTGGCCTGGGGGAAAGGGTCCCAAGGGCCAGATACAAAGGTGTGAGGGGCCACCTGAGGCTGAGGTGTCCCTCCCCCCAACCCTTGTGACACATACTAAAATAACATGTCAGGGACAAATCCTTTCCCCTAACAGTGGTACCTCGGGTTAAGTACTTAATTCGTTCCAGAGGTCTGTCCTTAACCTGAAACTGTTCTTAACCTGAAGCACCACTTTAGCTAATGGGGCCTCCTGCTGCTGCCGCACTGCCGGAGCACGATTTCTGTTCTCATCCTGAAGCAAAGTTCTTAACCCAAGGTACTATTTCTGGGTTAACGGCATCTGTAACCTGAAGCGTATGAATGCCACTGTATTCTGCTCTGGTCAGACCTCACCTGGAGTACTGTGTCCAGTTCTGGGCACCACAATTCAAGAAGGACACTGACAAACTGGAACGTGTCCAGAGGAGGGCAACCAAAATGGTCAAAGGCCTGGAAACGATGCCTTATGAGGAACGGCTAAGGGAGCTGGGCATGTTTAGCCTGGAGAAGAGGAGGTTAAGGGGTGATAGGATAGCCATGTTCAAATATATAAAAGGATGTCACATAGAGGAGGGAGAAAGGTTGTTTTCTGCTGCTCCAGAGAAGCGGACATGGAGCAATGGATCCAAACTACAAGAAAGAAGATTCCACCTAAACATTAGGAAGAACTCCCTGACAGTAAGAGCTGTTCGACAGTGGAATTTGCTGCCAAGGAGTGTGGTGGAGTCTCCTTCTTTGGAGGTCTTTAAGCAGAGGCTTGACAACCATATGTCAGGAGTGCTCTGATGGTGTTTCCTGCTTGGCAGGGGGTTGGACTCGATGGCCCTTGTGGTCTCTTCCAACTCTATGATTCTATGATTCTATGTAACCTGAAGCATATGTACCACTGTATTTGTTTCCCATGTGTCTTCTGTGTGACACACATCTATACACCCTAAAATTCTATAAGGATGCTTTCATGCTCAATTCTCCTGTGTGGGCTTGGGTTTTCTATACAAAATGGGAAGGAAACAGTGGGTGAGAGGCAAACAGAACACACCCCCAAGTAAATAAAAATAACATTGAGAAACAGGACTCCTGAGGCCAAGCCTGAAGCAGACTGACAGGCGTGTTCAAGGCACCCTGCAGCTCCCTAGCCTGTAATCCATCTATTCTACAAATAAATACTTTGTTTACTCTTCAAGGCTAACCATGTATTCCAAGCAAGAACAGACCATTTGGTGGACGGGAGTGGGGGGGGGAAGCTTTTATTATGTGAATGTAAGAATTTGTAGCATATGGTTTAATTATCCCCTATAATTAGGGCTTTTCTTGCTTCTGAAATCAGGTTAGAAGATCCAGTGAGTTTTTTTCTGGCCAGCATCTATACAACGATGTAGACTGCAGTCCTACTAAAAAGACAGCAGAAGCTCATCCAACTATTATGAGAAATCTCTGTGACTGCAGCTTTTAACAGAGGAAGAAGCATGGCCTGGGAATTGAAAGGTTTAATAATTTTTTAAAAAAACAACAACAACAACAACCAGTCTGCATGTCCAATCCTACAAACCACGGACTGAACATGGCCTGTGTGCAGCTTGGAAGGCACTGGAGCATGGGGAATCTTTATTTTAGCTCAGCTCACAACAGCACATGCATTATCCTCATACTACAGACTAAGGATTTAGTTCCCCATGTGACTTGGTTCAGTTTGTATGCCTTCTGCATGCGTTTCTGCAGCTGAGTTTTAGAAAGCCAATTTTGTATCTCACCCAGAAAACAACCTTATCGTTCACTTGTGACCCAGGCTGGCTTTCTGAAATTTGATAAACAAGCAAAACACTGCATTCCACTAGCATGCTAAAACTGCAGCAGGTGTAGGTGTACTTGCTAAGAAACTCACTAGTGAATTGCAGCAGCCCTGGGTGAAATCCGTGGACTCCCTCGGGCAAACCATTGCTTCTCAAACTCAGCCCTGACTCTCACCTCCACTACAGGGAAAATACACTGGCTTCCCTTTACAATATATCAAAGGATTACAGAGATAACAACATGCTTTAAACATGCCAGAAGAAATGTGTTACTGTTGTCATCAGTAACTTTTTGTACAACGCAGCTCACTATAGGCTTAAAAATTGTGATTAGCCGATCTGCTAACTAATATAATCTCCCTCCTTCCCAATTTCATCTTTCGATGTTACAGTCGTACAGTTGTACCTTGGAAGTTGAACTTAGTCGACTTAGTTCCCGAATGTTTTGGCTCCCGAACGTCACAGACCCGGAAGTGACTGTTCCAGTTTATGAACTATTATCGGAAGCCAAATGTCCAACGGGGCTTCCACAGCTTCCAATTGGCTGCAGGAGCTTCTTGCAGCCAATCGGAAGCCACGCTTGGGTTTCTGAACGTTTTGGAAGTTGAATGGACTTCCGGAATGGATTCCGTTCGACTTCCAAGGGACAACTGTATTTTCATTAGCTTTCTTGAGGGTTCCTGTGGAATATGTTTGGCAGAGAAAGTAAACCTTTGCAAAGTTTTGCTACACCTTAGAACAGAGCTATTGAGCTAAGTATATGTCAGTCCAAGTCTTATATCGCTTTACTCAAATGTTAGGTCCCACTTAACAAAGCAACAGGTGTTTGGTAGTAGCTTTAGTTTAGCCTTTGTAACATTTTTCACATCCAGAACTCACTTTTAATTCCAATCTGAATATATACATAACTGATACTCACAACTGATATTCCAAGTAGAACACAAACAAACAAACAAAACAAATAAACAAATAAAATATAATAATAATAATAATAATAATAATAATAATAATAATAATAATAATGTTTATTTACACTCCGCCCATCTGGCTGGGTTGCCCCAGCCACTCTCGGCTGCTTCCAACACACATGAAAATAATAATAAAACATGAAACATTAATAGTAACAATCAGATCCTGTATAGGTATAAGTCACAATAACTTTAAATTAAAAATTTATATAAAATAAAGCAATATTCAAATGGAAAAATAATAAATCAAGACACAAAATTAGAGGAAGACCATCCCTCAGATTAATACCATAACTAGGCTACTCTAACCAAAAAACAACTAAATAAAGCTGCAATATAGGAACACAATAAGCTGCCTTATATTGAATGAAATCAAACCTTTATTAGGCATTATGCAAATAAAACCATAAAAGAGAAAATAACATGTAAAAGCCTTGAAATATATATAAAAAGGCAGCAGTTGGCTACATACATATATATATACAATAAGCTGCCTTATATTAAGACAGTACTTCTGGCTCACCATTGTAAACGATGACTGGCAGCAGTGTAGTCTCCCAGTCCTCCTTAGGGATGCTAAGGAGGAAACCAGAGACAAATGAGATGCTCTACCACTGAGCTATAGTCCTTCCCCAAGGGCAGATGGGCTGGATCTAGAGTACTTGTGGAAACACAGAGAAATTCATCCAACGCCAGTAAAAGGACTCTGTTGTTTGGGATTGGATCATGTATTCTTTGCTATCACTATTTATTTATTAATAAATTGGGTTTTTTCCTGTTTAAAATTTTTACGATACACCTTTCTTACATTTTTTAAAATTCCACATAACACCGGCCCTAAAAGATCTACATTGGCTCCCAGCACATTTCTGAGCACAATTCAAAGTGTTGGTGCTGACTTTGAAAGCCCTAAATGGTCTTGGCCCTGCATACCTGAAGGACTGTCTCCAGCCCCATCATTTAGCCCAGACACCGAGGTTCATCTCCAAGGGCCTTCTAGGGGTTGCCTCATTGCAAGAAGTGAAGTTACAGGGAACCAGGCAGAGGGCCTTCTTGGAAGTCGCACCTGCCCTGTGGAATGCCCTCCCATCAGATGTCAAACAGATAACTGCACAACTTTCCAAAGACATCCGAAGGCAGCCCCGTATCAGAAAGTTTTTAATGTTTAATGTTTCGCTGTGTTTTTATATGTGTTGGAAGCCACCCAGAGTGGATGTGGCAACCCAGTCGGATGGGCGGGATAAAAGTAATAAATTCTTATTCCAGAGTGGTTGCAATTTGCCTCTTTCCATCCACAGTATAGTGGTACCTCGGATTAAGTACTTAATTCATTCCGGAAGTCCGTTCTTAACCTGAAACTGTTCTTAACCTGAAGCACCACTTTAGCTAATGGGGCCTCCTGCTGCTGCCGTGCCGCCGGAGCACGATTTCTGTTCTCATTCTGAAGCAAAGTTCTTAACCTGAAGCACTATTTCTGGGTTAGCGGACTCTGTAACCTGAAGCATCTGTAACCTGAAGCATCTGTAACCCGAGGTACCACTGTATAAGGTGCTTTGTTCATTACATTCCTTTAGTAGGTAAAGCACACAACCAATATGTGCTTGCAAATTCTAACCTCTCTGCTTTGTTATTCCTTTCTGTATAAAGAGAGACAATATTTTGTTCAAACGCCCTAAATTCTCTTTACAGCATGGAAGCATTTTCCTCGTTCCAAACGGGTTTGTCTTTGCAGGTAGTGAGATTGGCACCTAGCCATGAAACTACAAAGCCCCCAAACATCCGGTATGTATGTAGGATCCCTGAACGGTTAGAATCCTGTGAGGAGAAATGAAACAAAAAGAAAAGCAGTTGAGGGGATAAGCAATGGCTATGAGCAGCAGCAAACAGCCACTACAAAGCTAGGAATAAAGAGTTTTTTAAGGGAGTTTAAAAAACCTCTCTGAAATTGCTAATTTTGAGTCAAAAAGTGAACGTTTGGTTCACCCCTAAATATATCGCATCTAAGGAAGTAGCTTTGAGTAATTAAATACCATTGTACACTGGTAATTTAGACTAGTAAGAAACACTATAGCATTCCAAAGCATCCCATGCCTCATTTTATCCACTCTCTTCATTTGGATGCTGTGCTAAAATTGCTTGACTATCTCGTCCAACAATTAATTCTACCTCTGGCCATTTTTTAATGCCAAGCTGGATTGAGCCACTGTGAATAATTAATTGAGGCTATCTGTGTCTTACAAGCTGGTCTACGCACTTCCTTGGGACATAATTGTTATAGGATTGACTGAGGAAGCCTTTGCCTCTTAATTAGCCCGATAGATCTCTCTGGAATCAATTAAACTGTGTAGGTACAATAATTCTGTTACCAACAACCTTTGTACAAACTGACAGCGCTATTTAAATAAACATAATCAGCTTTCATTAAGCAATTAAATCACCCAGGTTGCACACCCAACCAATAGTAATTTTGCTGTTTGTTATTCGCCAGTTTTATGACGCTACAATATAAGGAGACGCCTCCAGGTGTTGATGCAACACAACTCTCATTGCGCATGAAAACTAGCCATGTTGGCTGTGGCGGATGGGCAGGCTTGAACCACTGATGGAGCAAAACGAGGTGTCCACCTCAAGTGGCAAAAACCCAACAGGCCAGACAGGCCCAGAGGAGGCGGCCACCTCATTAACACAGCATTCGTCAGCTGGGAAAGATCCAGAGTGAAGGGTGAATCTAGTGGTCACTTTCAGCAACATCTTAGTTGGAGTAAGGCGAACCAGTGTTGTTTTTCTGTTAACAAAGAGCTAATTGTATTCTGTGCCTGCTGTGTGGGTGCCTGCTCTGTGGTCGACCTAGCTCAATGACAGCTCTTTGACCTCACCCCACCACCTCCAACATCAGAGAAGTGACCCCGGTTTCTGGAAAGATCTCTCAACCTCTCACCCAAATCTTGCAAGCTATCATGGAGAGTCTGGTGTTTCTATGGTTTGGGTTAGATCTTGTCGGAAGCCAGCCACACTGACCACGCTTTGTAGGTACCATCACACAACACAGGTAAGGAGAGGTGCGGTTTTGGTGACATGTTCTCATTTCCCCACTTGAGGTGTGGTGAAACAGGACGTGCCACCCCTGCTAATGGAAACTCGAGTCCAACAACCACTGGAAGCCCACAAGTTTCCCCTCCTTGATCTAGGCCCGTTTCCCACAGCAGTCAGCCTTGGGGTCTTCAAGCTGGATATAAAAGTAAGGACCTTTGCCTCTTTCTTATCTTCAGCATGAGGCATTCAGAGCTTTTTGCCGCCTCTCAATGCCGATGTTTCAGTTTAGCTGCCGTACACATACGACTCATCTTCCATGACATTGTATACTCCTTTTAAAAAACCCATTGGAGGAAGGAGCCAGTCACCGCATCATGTTATGTATTGCCTTAAGAAAATATTTATTTTTTGTCTATCCTGAACCTACTTGAAATCAAGTTTCATTTAGTGACTCCAAGTGATAGTATGGTTGTGCTCTGCATAAGTGTCGTGGTAATGCATTCTCGCATTATTTCAATGCTGCTATGAACTTTAAAATTCTATGGGACCCAATAAGCAGATACTGTTCATGGGAAGATATTTATTTTAACGACCCTGGGTATAGGGTGGTATGCACATTTTAATAATAATAATAAAAATAATAAAAATAATAAAAATAAATAATAAAAATAAAATAAAATAAAATAAAATAAAATAAAATAAAATAAAATAAAATAAAATAATAATAATAATAATAATAATAATAATATTGACACTGCTGGTGCTACTGGCTGTTCCAATACCACCACTGCTTACAACCTCTAAGCTGCATAGCAATAAATGCCTAAAAACCTCTTATTTGTAACTCTTTTGTGCTTAGCAAAAACACTGTATATATGCAGAAATAAGAATGCAAAAAGTATACAATATTTATAGAACTGTTTTTGGATTATGTTTTTTATTATATCTGTTGCTGGGCACTGGTATGACTTACTAGCGGATTGTTTAACCTTAATGTATTTTCATATAGAATGTTTGGGCTATTAATATTTGAATGACTATAAATTGTTGCTATGTCTTATGACTGTCAGTGCATTATATTTGAAATATTGCTGTATGCTTCTCTTAAGCTGATACATGAATTTGGAGGAAATCCTCCATTCATGCCAGTGGGAGATTTCCATCCAAAGCAAATAGCACCTTCAGGAGTGATCTTCCTTAGGATGGCTGCGAAAGAGGAAAGGGTTACAAAAATTGTGCCTCCATGCCTGATGTGATTCCAACACTTATCAGTCCCCCACCCCCAACTGTTGCTATTTGCATTTTTGAAAAACCTGCACATTTAATGCAAAGATGCATTTAATAGTTCACCTAGCTTGGCTCCAAGATTACTGGAAGGAATCTAAAAAGAAGGGAGCGGTCATAGACTGCAATATATTTTTTCATCTATGGGAGGAAGTGAGCCAGAGGAAGAGATTTACAGGATTGTAAGAGAGATTTAATTCAGCAGAGCAGAACAAAGGATTACAGAATTCTGTGGAAGGTCAAACTTCACACCTGATCTCGTAGGTATCTCATAACAAGGTGTAAAAAAAGAGAGGTCTTCTCGGAGCATAGAAATTCCTGTGAGCCCCGTGTGGTTCATGTGAAACCATTTCAGCTAAAGAGTAGAATGAAACTTCTAAATCAGTGGTTTTCAAACTTTCCATCTTTGGAAACGCTTTCCACTTTGTGCTATGAAATGTCTGCATGCTGCAGAGGATTCTGGGAAAACATTTCCTTAAGATCGCCATTGGACCTGCCTCAGTGTTTCCCCATCTGAACCGAGAATGCACCCTAAGACACACCAAGCGCTCCCCTCCACCTGGGCAGTCATTGAACACCGGCACTGCCACCCTTGGATTCACTCACTAGCCATCTTCACATGTCAACGTTTTATTTTATTGTAGTGTTTTAAGGAATGCGGGTGGAGCTGTGGGTTAAACCACAGAACCTAGGACTTGCAGATCAGAAGGTCGGCGGTTCGAATCCCCACGACGGGATGAGCTCCCATTGCTCAGTCCCTGCTCCTGCCCACCTAGCAGTTCGAAAGCACATAAAAGTGCAAGTAGATAAATAGGTACCACTCCGGTGGGAAGGTAAACGGCGTCTCCGTGCGCTGCTCTGGTTTGCCAGAAGCGGCTTAGTCATGCTGGCCACATGACCCGGAAGCTGTACACCGGCTCCCTCAGCCAATAAAGCGAGATGAGCGACGCAACTCCAGAGTTGGTCACAACTGGACCTAATGGTCAGGGGTCCCTTTACCTTTTAAGGGATCCTGAGGGTCATCTAGTCCAACCCCTCACAGTGCAGGAATCTCAACTAAAGCATCCATGACAGATGACCATCCAACATCTTCTTAAAACCCTCCAAGGAAGGAGTGTCTTCCACCTTCCAAGAGAGGGCATGTCCAGGGTGGTTGATCTGAAAAATAATATGACTATCTAATTCTAAAAGGATTGCCACATTTTCTTATAGTATTGCTGATGAACAGCAAATACAGTCATACCTTGGATCCCAAACACCTTGCAAGTCGAACGTTTTGGCTCCCGAAGTGAGTGTTCCGGTTTGCGAACGTTCTTTGGAACCCCAACGTCCGATGAGACTTCCGCAGCTTCTGATTGGCTGCAGGAGCTTCCTGCAGCCAGTCGGAAGCTGCGCCTAGGTTTCCAAAAGTTTTGGAAGTCGAAAAAACTTCTGGAACAGATTTCGTTTGACTTCCAAGGTACCGCTGTATTATAAAACTGCCATGCTGGTTGGGGCTAAGGGCACCAGGTTGGAAAACGCTGCTATAATTTAGCAAAACCCCATGTGTATGTCCCAGTTACTCGTATCTTATTCCCACCTGAAGTGATGATGGAATTATGAGCTGAAGTCCTTTTCTTTATCTGAATTGCAGTTTGGAGAGGAAAATTGTCTTTCTACACTAACGCTGGCAGCATGATTAACAAAGCCTGTCATGATCTCATGGCCAAATGAGAGGAAAAGGCGGAATCTCTTGCTATCAATATCCCCTTGCTCTTTTTATCTAGCGTTGAGTTTCATTACCAACATCTTTCCAAGAGCTGTCATGGATACTTGCCTGTGAGATGAGTTAAGCTGCTAATAAAGCATAATAACGTGTTTATCTTTGGGAACTTAAAAAACAACAACATGAATCTAAGCAGAAAAACAAGATTTAGTGGAAGAATCATTTTTTAAAAGCGGGAAATGTATGCGGGGAGCTAACCTAGTTCTACCTTACAAATCCATTAATGTGCTGCAACAGCCATGGTATTCTGAATGAATAGATGGCAATCTGTGTCGGTTTCAAAACAAAACTCAATGGAAGAAGTATTTTCTTACTGACCACTGATGGCCAGTTGGTGTTCCGAAGCCCTGGGATTAGAGATGTGATTTTTCACATTTAAAGGAGAATCTATGTAATTCATACTTCCTGAAACAATATGAAAACCAGAACAGAGTCTTCTGTTGAAATTCAAACTTGCCTTATTTTTTCAGTTCAGTTCTCCAACCAGGTAACACGTACAAAAACGCATGTGCTAGGCAAAGTGTGCATAGAAATGTGTATATAAATGAAAATAACATATGCAAATTCATATTAGGGAAAATCAGAGAAAGTCCATTAGGAGAACTTCGCACTAATATGCAAATGAACTTTCACAAGGAGTTAAAAAAAATCAGAGTGTTATGAAAACTTGGGAGATGTGAAATTAAAATTTAGAAGGGGGGGGGGGGAGAGAGGAGAGAGAGAAACCAAAAATGTCAGGTTTGCCTATGCCTATCTGGGATGCCCAGTAGTGATGTATGGAAGTGAGAGCTGGACCATAAAGAAGGCTGATCACCAAAGAATTGATGCTCTTGAATTATGGTGCTGGAGGAGACTCTTGAGAGTCCCACAGACTGCAAGAAGATCAGACCTCTCCATTCTTAAGGAAATCAGCCCCGAGTGCTCACTGGAAGGCCAGATCCTGAAGCTGAGGCTCCAGTACTTTGCCACCTCATGAGAAGGGAAGACTCCCTGCAAAAGACCCTGATGCTGGGAAAGATGGAGGGCACAAGGAGAAGGGGACGACAGAGGACGTGATGGTTGGACAGTGTTCTCGAAGCTACCAGCATGAGTTTGACCAAACTGTGGGAGGCAGTGGAAGACAGGAGTGCCTGGCGTTCTCTGGTCCATGGGGTCACGAAGAGTCGGACACAACTAAACAACAAAACCTGGGATGCAGGTTACACTCTTCTGTCAGGTTTGGGCTAAAAGTATACAGCAAGGAAGGCTGACTCTGAATCTGTATGGGAAAAGCTCTCAAGGATGCTTGGAAAGAAAGTTTTGGCAAGTTGTAAGACATGCCGTTTCTCCTGGTGCTGGGCTGCTTTGTGAGTAGGGCTGCCTGTCTGTGTGTTGCTTTTCCAGCTGCAAGAAATGCAGCCTGGCTGTCCAGGGTTAAATAAATTATATTTCCTAGACACAGAAATGAAGTGTATTCTATGCCTTTTCTAATTCCCGCCAATGGAAAGAAGCATACAGTGTCCCTCAACCCCTGGCCACACCTGCCTGCTAGCAATGTGTGCCTGATGTTGAATCCTGTCAGCGTAAAAGTCCTATTCCTGGATTCAAAAGACTGCAATTTCCAGGTGTCAGATCCAAGCAATTATTTTAATAGCAAAGATTTTATTTTATTGTATTCCCTCATATCGGGGAGGGGCTTGGGTAGATATCTAACGCCAGATAATCTAAGGACTCAACATTGGAGACCATGTTTTAATCTTTTAAAAAATAATGCACAACACTTCAGCTTTTTCTGTTTACAGTTCTGCATAGTTCAATTCAGCTAACCTGGTGGAAGCCAGCGCATGAGTCCTGCTAGCGCAACAGGAATCCCCTTCCCTCGTGTACCACCTCCAAGTCTGCTCTAGAGGGTTGGGAGAAGCCCCAGAACATTGATGGGTGCCGGCAGAAAGGAGATTGTTCCATCTGACAAGCAGACATGCTGATGGAATGACCACAATATTGAATTCCACCCTCTTGTTTCTGCAGTTAAGATTTCTCCACAGTACTTGTCAAGAAGCCACTACAGAGAAAAACCCCTGAGCAAACTTCCCCAAACTTGTTGTTGTTGTTTAGTTTTGTTCCGTCAAATGTTTTCAACTACAACTCCCATCACTCCGAACCACACTAGCTGGGATTGATAAAAGTCATAATCAAAAACATTTAGAGGGCAACAAGCTGTGGAACACTGTCCTAGGTTTCTCCAACCCACATGTGCCCTCAGTTATGTATTTGTTTATGTAGCACAATTCATATAACACTTAATCAAAGAATATATTCCTCTAGGCAGTTTATGTGGAATGGTATAGAATATGCATTTGAAACAGCAATAAAAGGAATATATAAAAACAGTAGACCTAATACAGTTATCAAAACAGAGATAAAACCAACAGATCTATAAAATAAATGTGCGTTGGCTCACTTTAATAACTGCCTGGGAGCACAAGGGTAAAAAAAGGAGGGGAGATAACAAATGAAGGTACCGTTATCCCTATAAACGAATGCAGCATTCACCGAACAACCCTTGGAGTGTTCTGAAAACCATGAGAAAAGAATGGTGCATTTTGTTAATCCTTCCCACGGTTCTCTGCCTCCAAATCAGAGAGGAGAAATTACTATATCAAGTGTAGATAATTGCATTTTACCTCGCCCTGTTTAGAAATTGCCTTGCTATGTTGACATCGGCACCCTGGGAGAACAACCACACTCCAGTGAACTTGCGCTAGATTTGGTTCTCGTTGTCAGCTCTGCCTGAATCTACTTACCTGCGGTAAATGTAACATCCAACAGAACTGAAATTGCAGGGTCAAAGAAGGGACTTCTCAGCTCACTGGCCTAAATGGGCTAAACATCGGTGAGCCTTAGGGAAAGGTTGCAGAAAGACTAGCTGTGAAACTAGACTGTACTTCGACTGTCACTTTAGATGTATGCAAAAATTGCATGTACCGCTATGCATGTTTTCTTCATATGTGTGCATTCCTGTATGGAATACCCAAAAACAGCACATCTGGGTGCAATGTTGTCATCTGAACCATAAATGCTGTGAGGTAGCATGTTCTGTTGTGTGTACCACTCCAGTATCCTTGTTTACAGATACGATTGGACTGTATTTCATGTTTGGCGATACTCCATTATGTCCCCTCTGTGCTTTATCAGTCTGCATCAGAAGGGTGGGGAAATTGGAGCAAATTCGTGGACTACATTGTGGACCGTGGATCTGGAGAATCAGAGGGGGAATGGATCCGGCCCGCCATCACACACTTGCCTTCTGAAGCCCAGCCATGAGTGAGGGACATGGTCCAAATGAAAGCATTCGTCGAAGGCTGTATGTCACAACACACACAATGGTAACAAACAAACTGGAATCAGAAAAAAACAGCAGCAGCATAGTGAGTCAGTAACCAAGACTGATGACACAATTTAGTGTGTTAGCAGGACTGATTTTGATTTTTGCACACTAAAACCACATAAAATACAGAGAAGCAATGTTCTCTTTCTTTGCAGTTAACAATCTATAGTGCCACACACACACAGGAGACACACAGCAACAACAAAATAATTAACTGTAACTAATAATTAAACTTCTGAATTATTGCATATATTTAAAGAATTCATCTATAAAGGGTTTGTGCCAATTGCAGCATTGAATGTGGATTTCAAAAGAGGAACAGGAGCATTCATCTCTCATTGTCATCTACAGTCCTATAAATATGTCCTACAGTATTTTACTTCTTGTTTCTATACTGGCTTTCAGCACAGCTTCCAATGTGGTTTGCAAAACAAGATAAAATATAAATGTAGAAAGATGTTTGTAGTTTAGGGTGCTAGTCTAACCATGTCTATGCAAAAATAAGACCCACTAAATTTAATGGGACGTACTCCCAGGTGGGGTTCAGATTACAAAATTCACTGGGAAGACAGATTGACTGTTAAGCCACTTTTGTAGAATCATTTTTTATTAAAAGTTTCCAATGTAAGAGAGATGAGACCCGAAAGAAGAAAAAGGAAAAGAGCAAAAAATAAAATTACCAAGCCCTCTATCACAATTATATATTTGCCTTTTATTTATTTTAATTTTATCTTCATTAATCCAATATCGTAGGCTTCGAAAAACAAAGCCACTCTTGAGAATAGTAGTTCTGCAAGGAGAGTCTTTTGACAGCTCTCAGCACCCTTAAGAAGCTGCAGTTCCCAGGGCTTTTTTGGGGAAGCCATGACTGGTTAAAGTGGTATGATAATGCTTTAAATGTGTAGCGCAGATGGGCCCACAGTCTGACCTGGTATATGGCAGCTTTCTATGGGATTCCCCAGCCAACAAGCTTCCTTCATTAATGCCAGGAGAGGGATCTGCACTGCCTCTGTACTGGTATCAAAGAACACTAAAAAAAATCCTGGACTGTCCATTACGGGAGAAGCTCTAGTTTAAAATGTTCATGCAGTGACAGGCCAGAAAGCCTGCAGTCGCAAAACCAACAGCAAATGGCAAGCCACTCAGAAAAAGTTTTCGTTGTTTTTGTCTGCACAACATAATTTATGTAACTTTTTAGAAGTTGTAATTCAGAAGAGATTGCTTGCGGTACAGCGTTGTCTCTGGACAGGATAAACTCAACACTGCACTATGATAACACAAAGTTGCTCAGCCGTGTAAATGGCAATAATGTAATATCACTCCCTGCCTTTAAAGCAATATTCCCAAACAAATAAACCTGCTCTTATCTGATGAGAATTCATTCATGCAAGTGTCTGTTTGTTTTAAATGAGGTCAGCTAGTGATAACATTTCCTTTAGAGTTACCGTCTCAATTCCCAATGCATAACCCAGGTTGTAATGTTGATTTTCTGCTCTGATGTTTATACTGATCAAATTAAAACCCTGGATACATGCGGCTGAAAACACAAGTATCTGCATCCACACTTCATCTAGATTTGATAATTATCTTCACTGCAGAATTCCTTTACAGGTGCTTGAGATGGGAGGATTAAAAAAACAAGGCCAGCACTGCTTATGTTCCTATGCATTCGTAAGTATCTTTCACCAAAATTCAGGAGCTACCGACTTTTCTTGCTCACTTTCAAACCCAGGTGATACCTACACACAGCTAGAAGTTTGAAACAGTAAAGAGCAAACTCGTTCCAAATCATCTTGGATAGTGTGAAAACAAATCCCGGGTAGTTAAAGTTAACATACAATTTACAGAAATAATATGGCTCCATTGCAGAAACTGCTTCTAATTATTGGGCTGACAATGGAATGTTTTCAGCAAAATCACCAAAGCAAATGCAAGGATTTCTGCTAGAGCAAAAAAATAAAATAAACATTTCCCACTCTCCACCCATCTGTGCATTTGCTCTGGAGGGTTGGAGAAAACAGATTAAAATGGGCATGGGGCCTACTTATAAAATGATTTACCTTTATTTAATGTAGAGGACCATGGCTTCATTTTACAAGCTTCATGCCCTATTAAATATCTTAACTGAATCTGATCTCCAAATGGACACCAGCATCACCTAGAAAATGGATTAATATCTTTAGCTTCTGCCTGCTATTAGCTTAATTCCAGAAATATTCAGTTTTAAGAAATTAGTACAAATCAGTGAGGTATTATACTAAGATATTTATTGGAAAACTTTCCAATAAAAGTGAACAGATTACATGAGGTTGTAATAGGAACAGACTGACATTCAGATCGCAGTTTGCTAAGGCAGACATAGTGGCTTCAGGACTCACTAAACTAAGACTGTGCCTCTGTGAAGAGTCAGATAGCTGCTATGAGCACTCTGTGTATGCTCTTTAACTATGCTGTTTATGAACAACTTTATTTCCTCAAGTAAAAGTTTTATTCTGTTTATGACAGAGACTCTGTGTTGATTAATTTACAGCTGAGCAACATAGTGTTGCTCCAAACAGCTAACATTGCAACACCTTTTATCAAAATTGCAGCATCTTTTGTTGCAGGTTCTCAGTGCAGCTACCCAAGTCATAAATGAATTGTGTCTGAAGTGTGCTTCTGTCTGCAAATCCTTCCTTGCTGCATTTCAAACCATCCACTTACAAAAAGGAAGAACAGTTATAAAGAGTTGGACAACTTGTTAAAAGTTTTTGATCTTAACTAGGCCAAATACAAACAAAATTCTAGTTTCCAGAAGCAGCAGAACATCACTGTTTAGATCCTGATTTTCTCAAATAAGTAGAAAAACTTACAAAAAAAAAAGAACATATAGAAAAGGTAACATGTTAAATCATGAACAAGAACTTTAAAAAGCAATAGTGACACTAACACATACATGTAGTAAGTATATCCAAGTTTCAATTTGTCAACAAGTGATATTCCAACTTCACATAAAAAGAAGGCGATTTTTAGGGCTATTTTAGTAGATTCGACACCAAGATGATTTTTATGGCTGAAGTATGTATTTTTAATTTTTATGCCCATCCTCCAGCACCCCTGGCTGAAGAAGAGCATCATCCATGAAACCACTGACAGTGTAACCAAATACAAATGAGGAGTTAAGGGATTAGCATCTCATGATGCAGAATAGCACAAATTGTGCCCAAAGCAGAGCTGAGATTTGGAGGTTTCTGTTTGGATAAAGCTCCTTTGGAGAAGCAGCCACTGAGGAGAGAGATAAGCAATTATAAACAATGGGCCAGACAAAAGCTCCTCCTTCTCTGGGCTTAACTATGATCCTCTCTGGATTTCTCTTTCTTTCAGCAAAGAAACTTCAAGAATTGACAGCTGTTGGAGTGCTGCTCTCACCTTTTGCACATAGCCAGGCTCTTATGAGTTTGCCGAGGGTAGGTTTCCGTGTGCGAGAGGGAGAGAGAAAGCAGAAGGAAATATAAAGGTTTAAATATGACTAGCAACTTTTCTCTGAGAGGTTCTCTACACCTCAGTTTACACCCTTAATTTGGCCTTGCCCTACTATATTGTGATGTGACACCCCAACTTCTGAGGGGTGAGAGGATTCAGGGGTTCCAGAACGTACTTTGACAGTATCCTTGTGATATATGCGGTTGTTTTTTGTATATACAGGCAGAGCATAAGATGACAAGGATCACAGGATTTACACTCTGACAGATCTGGCTCCATAATTACGTTTTGCTGGGGCAGGGAGGACAAATCCATAGATTTGGTTTCCACAAGCCAGGCCTCTGTCTCTGCTCAGCTCCAGATGAGACAAGACAAGTCTGCTCCCTTGCCTATCCTTCTCCTGCAAATGAGATTACATCAACTCCAGCCAGGACAGCAGCAGAGAGGTCTCTCCCCTTCTTCTGCAAACCCCAGTAGCTAATTGTTTCTATGGCAACACACCTGTCCTTGGCCAACTCTCTTGTCTTGTGAAGAGATGCTTGCCATCACAGGCGCACTATGCCTGCAGAACAGTGAAGGGCAAACTATAGGAATAAACACAGGGCATTTGTAGTGGGTTGAAATAAGCCACAGATACAAGTAGGTTTGGTCCAAGGCGTTGGCATGGATCCGGTATCAAGCAGCCTGCCTGCTGGTTGATGAATAGTCCGGGGTCGATGCAGAGCTGGGGCATCACCCCTGACATGGGCATGGTGCCACGATCCTGCTCAGGCCACCATTTGGAGATGTGCTATGGCCCATTGGCCCCTGGGTGGGCTCCTGGACATAGACACCCCTCTTGCACCGCTTTAGTGGGGTGTCCAGTCAGCTAAGTATCCATCCCAATGCCTTATCTGCCCAAGTTGTGACTGTTGCTATGAGGTAGGTGAAAACCCACAGACCAGCAAATTCATCTGAAGGAGAAAATTCCTCCCTGGCCCCAAATACAGCGACCAAATAAACCATAGCAAGTTCCTCACTTACCGGCTGGATGGGTGAGTGGGGAATCCTGCAATGATCCTCCCCAGGGAGCAAACCATCCTCAGCTGCCTTCTTTACACCAGGGATGAGCCTCGTTCAGCCTCCTGATTGGCCCATTCATCGTGCCTTCCCAGCAGTGTGGCCAGAGGGGGAGGCACTAGGCATATCCCACAAGAGGTCATGCTGTGTGGCAAACACCACTCCCCAGGAGCCATTCTGGCGATCACACAGGGTCCCCAGACATTTCACCGTCTATCGATCCCTGTGCCACCACGTTATTTCTCGCTGCCACCACCCAGGCCCTACCTGGTACAATACTGAGTCCAGTCAGGGTTAAATTGGAACATAAACTTCTGTTTAGTTATTGCAATTTAACAAGTGTGTGGTTTCATAAACAGTATCGGTCAATTACATTCATGGGGTGCCTATCCAGACCTATAACTTCCACTACCTGCTCTCCCTCACTAAACCACCTCTCAGATATTTACTTGTCTTCCTAGCCCCTAACTGTTCCTGACTCAGCTTATTTCGCTATTTCGCTCAACCTACCCACACTCTATCCCAATTCACTCCCACTCCAACCAACCTCCCAATGAACTCTCCCCTCCACCCCTCCCAGAGCTGGTTTTATAGTCCCTCTGACTCCACCCCCTGGGTTCTGATGGGGTAACCTGTTTAACTATTTCACCTCCAGCACTCACATGTATGTTAACGTCACAGCCGTAGGTGAGTGGAGATTAATAGACTTGGCTAGGGCTATTAGCATAACAAAGGAGACTGGTAAGAAATCAGGGGCTTCTAGGGGACCCATGGATGACATCCAAACTAATCCCCCAGTTCTATAAAAGTATCCTTTTTTGAAACAGCAATGCAAGCCTAAACTTCAGCCGCAATCCAGTAATGCTCCAAGCAAAACTCCAATGATGCTTCCAGGCACCTCTTACGAGTTGGTGGCTTGATTCAACAATATCCATCTCAAGCCACAACTCCCCTTTACAACTCAGTCAACACAGCTGGGAAGAGGGAAGCACCCAGCCTACAGTAAGGGATTGTTGAAAGTAAATTAAATTCTTTATTATAAATTCTTTACTTCATTGTAGTTCCAATCATCCAAGACACCTTCGAGATAACCTTCTGTTTGGTCAATTTCCATAGCTCAAAAGAAATTCTTCTAATCTGAAAGATTTTGAGTATCATTCTGACAAGTTGGTAACCTCACTTACAAAACGCCCATACGGTGGTGTCCGCAGCCATATACAAAACCAAAACTAAAGATAGATCCACACTTTTAAAAAACCGGACTGACACTCATGAGATCACCAAGAGAATCCATTCTTCCTTAGAAATTAATCACATGCGCCACTGGCATATCTTAAAAGATATTCCTGGTTGTGAGCTCCCTCCACTCTTCGGGAAACGACACACAAGATCCCTTCGAGATATACTGATACACACTGATCTAAAACCCATACCACAATAATAGACCTTAATAGCAGCCCCGAGAGGTTTTTTCAAGTGCAGACACTGCGTTGCATGTAGATACGCACTTCCAGTAAAATAATTTACCAACAGTGAGGGTTTCACATTCACCATATGATCATTTGCTACATGTGCTACTGCACACACTGTCTATGTAATAAAATGCACATGTGGTTTATTATATGGGGGAGAAACCACAAGACCAATCAGAACCAGGATATCTGAACATCATTCTAGGATCAGAAATAGAATTTTGGATGCTCCTCTGGTATTCCATTTCATCCAAAAATCGCACACGAGGATGACCTGACATTTTTTGTACTTTGGACCTATCAAGGAACTCTTGAAAATGCAGGAAGAGTCCTTACACAGAAGGAAAGCAGGTTTATTTTCTTACTCAACACTCTTCATCCTTTAGGTCTAAATACTGAATTGGATTATGCCTGTTTCTTATAATGACATATCCCATGCAAGCTATGCGAAACATATGCTGTATAAGAGCTCTGCCTATTGACATATCATTGTGGTCATACTCCTTTAAGATCGTATTTAGGTTAATTATCTACACCTATCTCATCATATGGTTCTGCTTATTAATGGTGTACTGAGACTCACTGGTCATTACTATTGAGAATCGTCCAAGAATCATTGCTTATGTAATTGTTACACACTTCGATGGTATGTACAACCTCTGGATCTCCTAATACTTGATAATGCTTAATAATGTATGAATTCTGTATTTTTAGTCATGATATAACAGATTTATAATTGTAATTTTTACATGTCAAATATTGATCACTGTATTGTCTATATTCATATAGAACTATTAACAGCTGAGGAAGCCGTTCAGGGTGAAACAAGGAAATATCCGGAAACCTTGTTCTGCCTCCCCAACTGCCCGGGCCAGCCTGCCTGCGTCTGCTACCTATACTAGCCAACCTCATCAGCTGTATTGTCCGTGACATTCTGGGAACCTTTCCTTAATCATTCAAGGACTGTGTAACACAAGAATGTATTAAGAAGGAAGAAATATATCTGCATTAGATTTAATTAAATAGGTTATATACCTTAAGGACTGCATATGGTGTACATCCTGGACTTGATTTGCATGTTAGGAAATAATCAGTAAAGAAATTTGTTACAAACATTAGCATTCAGCCTGTTGCGCTCTGTATGTTCTACCCAAGTTGTCCACTTAGCTGAGAAAGCCCAAGATGACCTGGACTACCTCCCCTTAGAAAACTCCGACTAGTTTTTACAGACAGCAGTTCCAAAACTATTGCCGGACACCGGAATACTGGCTATGCCATTGTCACTCATACCACCACATTAGAAGCAGCTTCAATACAATCTTGCTATAGCGCCCAAGCGGGTGAATTAATCGCCTTAATTCGAGCCTGCGAACTCTGTGAAGGAAAGTGTGTAAATATATATACAGACTCAAATTGTCGTTTCGGCTTAGTTCATGCAACAGGAGCCCTATGGAAGCAATCTCCCGGTTTGGCCCCTGTTCTTTTTCCCGACAGTAAGGAGCCTAAAGCGTGCCTTTCAGTGGTTACTTTTTCCTTAAGGAAAGTGACAAATTTTGGGGTTCAAATTCTTAGTAACAGGGTACACACACAAAGGATTGTGAATACAGAATTCAAACTCTGGAAACGTCTATGTTGCTACGTTTCCTAACTAGCCCAACCCTCAATTCCTAATAAGTTAAAAGAGTACTCTAACTTTGCGGATAGACTCCAACCACAATTAATGTACAATCTACCTGTATTGTTTTGGGTGTTTTTTCAAGCAAGAAAAAAGCCAAGCGTCCGCAGCATATGGTCTCATGAGAAATGCAGATAATTCTCACAGAACACCTCTTAGACGCAACATGCTGCAATCTACAAACGTCTAAGATAGCCTGGGCCTTTGAGATCAAAAATATGCAAAAGCATTTAATGTTTTTAGCGTCTTCTCTTTTTTTTGAATATGTGCCAAGTTCCTTTAATAGCACGTGTGTTCATCACAGGAGAATTTGCTTCTTGTCGTGATTGACCCAACATGTTGAAAATGCAAGATATGGGGCTGAGCCGACTTGGGTGATTTTGGCTACTTCTGTGATTTCTTCCAATACTCTCTGTGTTTTACTTGATCTACCACTTTTGATAGCCACTTGCGGGAAGTGATTGTCAATCACTTGAGTAGTTAAGGAACTTTTGCTGCAAGTGACATTTTGGAATGTTCTGAAATGCAATGTAAAATGATAATGTAGGCTAGAATCCCAAGAAGAAGAAGAAGAAGAAGAAGAAGAAGAAGAAGAAGAAGAAGAAGAAGAGGAGGAGGAGGAGGAGGAGGAGGAGGAGTTTGGATTGTAAGACGGCAGCAACTTCTGTTCTGACCTGTATTCGCCACAATGAGCAGTGTTTTGTTCATCTACAGTTCAGTTTCCACCCAAAGTCACTGTATTTGTCTTGCTGTCTGCTATTTAGTTTAATTTATATAACAATTCACATAACTTATTTACACAGGTTACAGATTTTTCCTTATTTAAGTATTACCACATCATTCATTTCAGGGCAAAGGTCACTAATTTCAATGCAAATTAAACACTATTTAAAGATGGAAAGTAGCTTATTCTTTCCAATACCTTGACTATCAAAACATTTTAGAATTCTCAAAGCTCTTCATCCACGCCCCCCCCTCCCCAGATCTAATTAGGGTGGGAAGTGGCTGTTTCATGTGTTCCTCATAAATAGATAAGATTGCATCACTGTCAAAAAATGCTTTCCATGTTTAACGGACTATTCAGTACGTCAGATGCACACACACCCTCTTCCTCCAACTACTTTAAAAAAGAACCGTTCGGTATCACCGGTTAACATGATGTGAATTATGGGTTCAAAAAATTCCATTTCTGGCTATCTGTAGCAAATAATGAGAACCATCTGGATTGATTGATATGGAAAGCGAAACTAATTGATCCTGCCATTGCAGCGCCTTTTATAGAATGAGACTAGACAAGATAATATTAAGCATTCTAGAGTTAATCAAAACTGTGTGTCAAATTAAATCAGTGGTAGTTTATTGAAATAACCTATGGGCTGGGACCTGCATACCTGAGCGACCGCCCCTCCCAATATTGATCTGCAGGGTATAAGGCGATCAAAGCCTTGCTTCACATACTCTTTCTTTTTATGAGAGGTTAAAAATGTCAAAGTGAAAAGTTGGACTTTTAATGCGACGGGCCTATAGACTTTGGAGCAATCGAAATTGGGATGCAGAAAGGGGAGGTATGGGGAAGTCGGTGAAGTAAGGTTTAAGAAAAAAGGATTCGAAATTATACATGTTTGTTTATGTGTTTGTTTGTATTGTGTAATGTTTGTGTTTATAAAAATTGTGAAAAACCAATAAAAAAAATATTTAAAAAAATAGACTTTGGAACAATCTGCTTTTACAATCTGTATCAGCTGAAAAATGTATGATTTTTGAACATTTAGTAGTAGCAGAGCATTTAAAAATAATTACTGTATTGTTGCATTGTTTTAGTGCATTGTTTTGAACACTAGGAAAGCAGCTCATCAGTATTTTAAAATCAGTAACATTCTATAAGCAGCCTTCCCAAACCTACAGATGTTTATTGGACTGTAAATACCCCCACCAACCCAAGTCCGCATGGCCAAGGACAATGGAGTTGGGGGGGGGAACCATGTTGGTCTTCGCAGCGTAGAGAGTTTCCTTGCAAAAATCAAATGGGTGTCATTGTTTGCCTTGATCTCGAGATTATGATATTTCAAGACAGGGTGATGCCCTGTGTCAAGTATAATGCTTTAATTGACGCTGAAATGAGAATGCCTAAATGTGTATTGGTGAAAAGGTTTAACATGGAGATTTTCCATGGAGCTATATCGAAAGAATGAAGAGCTCCCTCCGAGCTGCAACAAGTTAATGATTACCTGTTGAATTTTTCCATACCCTGTGCTAAGAGTGAACCTTTTGTCATGTGATGAAGGTATTGAGTTGCAAATCTCCATTTTGAAAGGGAGTTGCCTTTAATTATTTTGTCTTCCAAACTCCATGGAGTGAGGCTATAAATGAAGCTCTCCTGAAGGGAGAGTAAACAACCCTAAGGCTAATGGAGGCTGTGGGAAGAGAAAGATCTCTGCTACTAGGTCTGTTTTGATTATTTTGTATTTTCTTTTATAAATTTTTTTGTTAGGTTTTCCACAATTATAACAAATATCACGTAACAGAATCACAAACACAAACAGAAACAAAAGACAAAAAGAAAATACATCAAAGATAAGAACAATAAACAAATAAGCAATGAAACCAGGCTTAATTCTTTAAAAGTCCAACCTTATAAACATATTATTCCCTCCCTTCTGAGTTTCCTTGTATCTGTATGTAACAGCTTTCCAGTATCATTAATGAACATAAATATTTCCAATCGTAATCTAATTTATTCACTTTTCTTACCGTTGTAAATCCCACTTATTTTTAAATCCTAATTTAATCATAGGCCTATTTGGTGCTTTCAAGTAATTTCTAATTTTTTATATTTTGTATTTTATAAGATGCTGAGCCTGTGCTGGACAGCATAAGACATTCTATGACTATTTTGATTTTATGTTTGATGCTTTATATTGTTTTTAAAAGTGCTGGCAGTAAAAGCTTGAATAATATTTTTATGGTCTTGGACAATGATTGATTCCAAAAGGAGCCAGTTATTATGCTTCCAGTCGCTTCAAAGTGAGCAATATTAGTATCTGCAATACTCTGTGCTGTCACAAGTTCTTTGCTCATATCGATAAATCCTTGTGCACAGAAGCAGTTCTGTTGGCTAATTTGAGATCCTCAGATATGAAAAACATTTTAGCACCACTTATTTTATCTGTAAATAATAGGGCTATGTGAGCCCTTCCACTCTGGGACCCACCAGCACTTCATATTGGGCCTCAATTTGCTTCAGATCACTCTGCGAGACCCTCACCCTGGACCCCCCAATCTGAAGTGGTAAATGAAAAACACACTTTGGTCCACCCAATGATTTGCACTGGAAAACCAAAATGTTCATAAATTTTTTTGCGGGGGATTTATCCTGAAAAATATCAGACAGGTAGATAGTTTCTGTGCTAGCTACCTGGGCTTGCTCTGTTCAAACTGCTTTAAGAAGTAAAATGGAAGAGTAATGAAATCCCTCTATACAAGATTGGATCCAAAAGCTGACAGAATATGCCGAATTAGATGGTCTATCAGAAAAAATAAAGAATAAATCAAAAGAGGAATTTGTTTCAAAATGGGAGGTTTTCAAAGAATATCTGAAAAATAAATGTAGTAGTTTAAATTCTGTTGCAGCATTCGAGGAACTTCAGTAATAGTTGCAAGGTAGATATAAGAAATTAGATATATTAAGAAAAAGTTTAATTATGATAAAAGTGTGTATTGGCAACAAGTAATATGAAATCGAAATATTGAATAGACGGGAGGTTGGGTCTTTAGTGTTAAGACCAATATATGTTTTATTGTTTGCTAAGAAAATTATGTGTCTATGGTTATTCCTGTGTGTAATTTGGTATTTGTGTTTTTTTCTTTTTTCTTGCTGTATCAATAAAAACCTTTTTAAAAAAGGTAAAATGGCCATAACTTTTTGTTTTTCTCACTACACCACCATGTAAATGTTTAGTACAACTTAAATGTGCTTGTGAGCTTGCAGCAGTCACAAACAGAAATATTTGTTTCTTTAAAGACTCTACTTGGGCAGAGATCATTTAACTTTTGTTGTAGCAGCTTAAAATGTTTATTGATTAAACTATCAACACCTGGGAAGAAAATCTTCCAAATTAGTATTTACTGGACACTCTCCTCATAAAGATTATGTGGTCTCAACACAGTTCTATGGCGATGAGGCATCTGATGAAGACCTGCATTTTAAAATGAGCTTAAAAAATATATTTGTAAATGTTTTGTATCTCTCATGCCAGGCAGAAACCAGCTGAATACTCTGGCAGCTGTTTATCTTCCTGTATAAGGGCCCCACTGATCTATAAGCAGTGCTTCAGGGTTGTAAAAGGAAATTACAGGCTGGGAGCAAAAGGTCACACTGACCATACAAATTACAGAATACAATCAAGCTGCAAAAACACAATTAAGAGTTGGTAAATAGTGAAATTTATTGTTTAACAGAAGACTCGAGCCATATTTTCATAAGGTTAAAGGGTAAATTGAAGAAGTTGCTTTTAGAAACAGCAGCTGGCTAGGGAAAGAGGCTTCTCTCCGAAGCTGCTTTGAAGCTTCAGAGAACTTAGAGAACTTAGCTTTCACTAAGTTCCTTTCCTTCTAAAAAGCTATATATGTTAATGTATGAAATATATTGGCTTAAATGTAATTATGCAAAGGATTTAGAAAGTAAGAAATGTTAGATTCTTATGTTAGATTCTTATTTCATTGATGGTGTGTGAGAAGGTGAACCCAAGAACTCTGTTTAAGATAAAAATTAAAAACCATGCACCATCTGCTTTAGCCATCTGTTTTGCAGTGAATAGGGCAGCAGGGGCCAAAGGTTATCTGGTAATTAAGGTGCCTGGTCGAGGCAAATGTAAGATATATGGCTACTTGTTTGCCATTTATAGATAGAAGGAAATATAGCTCTTTGTCTCCCATAAAAGGTAATAGGAAATGGGTGTATCTTTTATGACTGGTTCTAGCAAACAGCCAATAGGAATTTCAACCAGGCTGATTGGACAGAGGCAGCCAAAGGAGGAGCAAGGGGGCTGGGCTGAGGAAATATAAGTGCTGGCCATCAGGGCTGGAGTGGGCAGAGCTTTGGTATCCATATACCACTGTGTCTCTCATATTTTTGTCTGACAAATAAATTATTATTTTAATTTCTCTATTGCTGCGTTGAATATTTCATTCCAGCTAAGCGTTAACCACAAGCAGGGTGCTACAGCGATATAAGCTTTGTTTGTTTGTTCAGCTTATGCAGAATTGCCACATTCTGACAAGTAGAAGCATTTTTGCAAATCACAACCTGATGCAGAGTTCAGCTGAGCATCTCTGAGCATGACACAACACTTTTTGCAGAAAACGGTTCTTAATTGGAAAAGCTTGCAAATAATAGATAGCCTTAGGATTCAAATATGTAAGGATAAGGTTTAAGATGTTTAAAGTCAAACTAGAAAGAATGAAAGATGTCAAGTCACCAAGTTAATTTTTTGAGAAAATCGATTTTGGAAAACTGTTAAAATGAGATATAATGTAATTCAACCAAGGGGATTTGAGGAAGTCACTTAATAATGTTACCAAGACTTAAATAGGATGTATGTATGTATGTATGTATGTTTGTCTGTGTTTTGAATTTGTAAAAACCAATAAAAATTTTTTTGAAAGAAAATGGTCCAGCACTTTTGTAGCACTCAACTGATCAAGTTTGCAGAGTGTTACAGACTTAGGTCTTCCCGATTCAGAACTGTTTGATATGACTCATCAGTGCACATAATAGGCAGGCTACACTGAGCAACTCTCAATACTTTAGCATGACTTAGCTCTCTCTGGGAATGGCAGCTTGTTACAGATCAGAAGAAGAGAAGAAGAGTTTGGATTTGATATCCTGCCTTTCACTCCCTTTAAGGAGTCTCAAAGCGGCTAACATTCTCCTTTCCCTTCCTCCCCCACAACAAACACTCTGTGAGGTGAGTGAGGCTGAGAGACTTCAGAGAAGTGTGACTAGCCCAAGGTCACCCAGCAGCTGCATGTGGAGGAGCGGAGACGCGAACCCGGTTCCCCAGATTACGAGACTACCGCTCTTAACCACTACACCACACTGGCTCAGTGGTTAACATTCTGTAAACTGCTTACAGGTCTTCTACATAAATTTTGTTGTTTTGGCAACACTCAAAGAACACCATTTGGCGCTAGGTAATCATTATCTGGCCCTTCTGGAAACCATGCTGCCGTACTTTCTGGACAAGTCAAGGCTTTTCCATCACATTTCTAGAGTGTGCCTTGGGAATTGCTGGTTCAGAACCCGACAGAGTATAATATGCAGAGAAGGCTGAGAATGACTCAGCATTTTGTGACAATGACTCAACATTTTCGTAGTAGGCCAAAATGATTGCTCCTGATCATTTACCTTTGCACTGCCTGGCTAAGCTCAGTGCCAGTGGTGTTCTGAACTACACCAGAAATACAGACTTGTTAGGATCTTTCTAAAATGCAACATGCTATGATTAGATGGATTTCCTAGTTAATATATTCGTCATTATATTTTGGGCCACAAATTATGGTGGTTGACCTGCTAATGCACTTAAATGTATTAGCCTTGGAAAGGTTTCGCAGAATCCACTGATTTGGTTTGATTTAATTAGAATACTTGATTGGCTTGGAGTAATTGCAGTTTGCCTACCACTGACTTCAACTGGACTTATTATTATCCAGTGTGCTTAGGATTGCAACTTAAGTGTACAGTGGTGAGCAAATCTGTTTAACTGGCTTGCATTTAATTAAGCACATATGGATTTCTGTTTGACTAGCTGATTACTAATGAATTTAAGTCATTTATGCAACTCAAGGATTTACTTCTCTTTTCCTTCTTCTTATTAGATGTTGCATTTGATTTGCAGTTGCTCTGCTTGCATGGGTGGGCCCAGCCTGTTTCGCCCCGAGGCAAAATTGCCACCTCCTGCTCATCCCCTGCTGCCATGCCCCAGATGTCATTGAACTTGGTGGGAGCCGGCTGGGATGCTCCTCAAAGCTTTTCCTCCTGGGGGCAAGAGGTTGGTGGTTTGAGCCCACCCAGAGACAGCAGTGTACAATTGCCGGGGGTTGGACTAGATGACCCCCAGGGTCCCTTCCGACTATGTCTCTTTACCAGTAAGGGCCTTAGGATTGAAAGGATCCCCCACCTTATGCTCTAGGTCAGTGGTCAGCAAACTTTTTCAGCAGGGGGCCGGTCCACTGTCCCTCAGACCTTGTGGGGGGCCGGGCTATATTTTGAAAATCAAAATTAAAAAATGAACAAATTCTTAATCCCCACAAATACCCCCGAGATGCATTTTAAATAAAAGCACACATTCTACTCATGTAAAAACACCAGGCAGGCCCCACAAATAACCCAGAGATGCATTTTAAATAAAAGGACACATTCTACTCATGTAAAAACACGCTGATTCCCATACCGTCCGCGAGCCAGATTTAGAAGGCAGTTGGGCTGGATCCAGCCCCCGGGCCTTAGTTTGCCTACCCATGCTCTAGGTGCAACACTTTTCATGCAGAAGAATGAAAAGCACTCCTTTAGGGGGCGAGGGAAAATGTCTCTCAACTCTCAGAAGTTTGGGAAGTGCTGACCTAACAAAAGCAAGAGAGGGAGGAATTTGTGCCGCCACACCTGGCTTTTCAAAGAGCAAAGCATTGGCGTTTCTGTCCCTCCTGAGCAATTGATGCTGTCAGGAGAGCACCACACCTTGATAAATCCCTCCATCCTCAATGATCACTCCCTTACAATTCACAGACAGGAGGAAATTAATTCTCGGCTGCGGTGACAGAGCGATGCTGCCAGGCAGTTCCACTGCGTCCTCCCCCCCCCCCCACTGCTTTCAGCTGAACAGCCCTTTGAAAATCTTCCTCTCCCCCCCCCCCCAATAACACGGAATATCAGTAAGATTATAAACCATTGAGCTCCAGTCAAATAAGCTTTAATCGTTCCCCAGAATCTGGCTGCCAAGCCTATCGGGCTGGGAATTTACAGGGGAAATTTCCATGGAGAAACCTCCTCCCTGCGTAACAGACACACAAATCTGCAAAGGCTGCCGATTTAATTATTTAACAAAGAAGCACTATACCTATCAAGGGGAATAACGCAACAGAAATTGCTTTCAGCCTGCCCTCTTTGCAGGCTTCCTGGATTGCAGCAAGCAGATGAAATGTTATTGCTCCGAGCGTAGATTTTGCAGGATCAGAGTTGGAAGGGACCCTGGCGGTCATGAAGTCCAACCCTGTAACGCAGGGCTCTCACTTAAAAGCATCCAGGACAGATCGCCATCCAATCTCTGCTTAAAAACCTCAAAGAAAGAAGCCAACCTAACATCTCACCTATGTATTATTATTATAATATTTTGGGATATATGGGGTGTTAGGGGAGGGGTGGTACCTGGTGGGGGACACATCGTGCTCCTTCTAGGGGGGTGGTTTGTCCACCTTTGGTCCCTATCCTGCACTAGGCTCTCACCTGTGGCTCCAAGAAGCTTTCGGCGTGTCACAGCTGTGCCATGTGAATACTTTATTTATCATGAGCAAACTGTTTTGTATGACTGGCTTTTCGGACTGATGAAGCATGTAGTGAAACCTGTAATATATCCGGAGAACAGGTCTCCTTAGCCCACTTGCGTTATTCTCACCAGGGTGGTGGCTTTGATTTGCCTTCCCGTGATTGATCCATGCATACGGAATTGTGTTTCCAACTCAAGACCCATTGAAGAACATCTCATCCAGTTCAATCGTTGAAAAACAGCTTTGAAAAACTTTTCCATATTCTGCAGTGTGCTACCCTTGCCGTTGTGGCGGCACATGGTTACTGTTCTGTGATTGGGCTTGCGCTACTTGATGAACAGTTCATTTATCCAGTCTGTATATTGTTTACTAGGGAACGCGGGTGACGCTGTGGGTTAAGCCACTGAGCCTAGGACTTGCCGATCAGAAGGTCGGCGGTTCGAATCCCCGCGACAACCTAGCAGTTCGAAAGTACATCAAAGTGCAAGTAGAATAATAGGTACCGCTCTGGCGGGAAGGTAAACGGTGTTTCCGTGTGCTGCTCTGGTTTGCCAGAAGTGGCTTAGTCATGCTGGCCACATGACCCGGAAGCTGTACGCCAATAAAGCAAGCTGAGCACCGCAACCCCAGAGTCGGTCACGACTGGACCTAATGGTCAGGGGTTCCTTTACCTTTCTAATGTTTACTGCACTTGTTAAGATAGAGTTGTACATTTATCCACTCCATGTTTACAGTATCTCCAGGCTTTGCCTTGCACATGACACCTTAGTATGTTTGTTGTTTGAATGGTTACAAGTCTATTGCTATTCTATCTATTATTCTAGTAAATTTGGTTTTATACTTATAAGCCAGTTTGTGGTGGTGTTGTTTTGTTGTATTATTATTACTGTCACCACATTTGATATTTGTGTGTATACTTAGCGTGTGACAGCAGCCACACTCAGGGAATGTGTGGTTTTTTTATATATAAATATTTTATTAAGTTTTCACAATAAAGAAGCATACAAAGACAAAGAAAATACAAAATCACAAAAACAATACAATACAAAAATACAAACATTGAACACATAAAAAAAGAAAAAAGAGATAAAAACACATATAGTAACAAAAAACAAAAATTCCCTTTCTTAATTTCTCATCTTCAATTGACTTATTTTCCCGACTTCCTCACGTCTCCCGTTCTTGTATCCCTTTTTAGAAATTAATTCAGCAAATTCATATCCTATTAATTTATCTATTGTTAATCCAATCTTACATTTTACTTTGTTGCTAAAGCCCCTGCAACTCATTTCAATGTCCTTAACATTCAAAAATTTTACAATATTTCTGCAAATAAATTTTAAATTTCTTCCAATCTTCCTCCACCGACTCCTCTCCCTGGTCTCAGATTCTGCCAGTCATTTCCGCAATCTCCATATAGTCTATTAGTTGCATCTGCCAATCTTCCAAGGTGGGTAGATCTTGTGTCTTCCAATGCTTTGCAATGAGAATTCTTGCTGCTGCTGTAGCATACATAAAAAAAGTTCTATCCTTCTTTAACACCGATTGGTCCACTATGCCCAGGAGGAAGGCCTCTGGTTTCTTCGGGAAAGTATATTTAAATACCTTTTTCAGTTCATTATATATCATTTCCCAGAAGACCTTGATCCTTGGGCACGTCCACCAAAGGTGAAAGAATGTACCTTCAATCTCTTTGCATTTCCAACATTTGTTATCGGGCCAATGATATATTTTTGCAAGCTTGACTGGGGTCATGTACCACCTATACATCATTTTCATAATATTCTCTCTTAAGGCATTACATGCCGTAAATTTAATCCCGGTGGTCCACAACTTCTCCCAGTCAGCGAACATAATGTTATGGCCTATGTCTTGTGCCCATTTTATCATTGCCAATTTTACAGTTTCTTCCTCAGTATTCCATTTCAACAGCAGATTATACATTCTTGAGAGTGTCTTTGCATTGGGTTCTAACAATTCTGTTTCTAACTTTGATTTTTCCACCTGGAAACCAATTTTTTTATCCAAGTTGTAAACCTCTCTTATTTGAAAATAGTGTAACCAGTCTCACACCTTCTCCTTAAGTTTGTCATAACTCTGCAGTTTCAATTTGTCACCTTCCTGTTCTAGAATTTCCCAATATTTTGGCCATTTGGCTTCCATATTAAGTTTTTTCAATGCTTTCGCCTCCATGAGTGAGCCTCATGAGATTTCAACTCTGGTAATCCCTAGTCCAACACTATAACCAGTACACGATCTTGGCTTTCAGCAGGCTGGCTGTCATTTCATACAAAAGCTGCTGCTGCTTCTTGTTGCCACTATTACAGGTGGGGCCTGCAACAAAATGTTGCAGCACAGAGCGAAGTACTCCTGTTCAGCCATGCCTTTTTCTTAACTATACTTCATTACGCACACACACCAAGAGTGAGAGTTTTCCACCACTACCCCTAGCAAACAGCATACTACATCCCTAATCATATTCAGTCTTCATAGGGCTTTTGAGGGATATTTGTCCCTTTTGGGTCCCCCCCCATCAAAAGGGACACGGGTGGCACTGTGGGTTAAACCACAGAGCCTAGGACTTGCCGATCAGAAGGTCGGTGGTTCGAATCCCCGCAATGGGGTGAGCTCCCGTTGCTCGGTCCCTGCTCCTGCCAACCTAGCAGTTCGAAAGCACATCAAAGTGCAAGTAGATAAATAGGTACCACTCTGGCGGGAAGGTAAACAGTGTTTCCGTGAGCTGCTCTGGTTTGCCAGAAGCGGCTTAGTCATGCTGGCCACATGACCCGGAAGCTGTACGCCGGCTCCCTCGGCCAATAAAGCAAGATGAGCACCTCAACCCCAGAGTCGGTCACAACTGGACCTAATGGTCAGGGGTCCCTTTACCTTTACCCATCAAAAGATTTTCCCCATTTTCCATTTTGACTACATAGATGAACCAGCACCGGCCAGCTCCCTTGGTTAGAGTGTAGTGCCGATAACGCCAAGGTTGCAGGTTCGATCCTGCATATTCCTGCACTGCAGGGGGTTGGCCTAGATGATCCTCAGGGTTCCCTCCAACTCTACAGTTCTATGTACCTGAATTTGCAATTAGCATATGATGGTATTGTTGCATTTATTTATTATCCACGATTTGCTCTGACACTCTTGCTTGCTGCCTTTCTTTAAATGAAAGCTACAGGAAAGCCTTTTTCCCAACTCCCTTTTCCTCAGGTATAGACACAATACTGTACTTGGCATAGCTGGCAAGAGGAGAGAGGGAAAAATAACTCTGGAATCCTTTGTACAAATAGGCTCCCCGGCCCTCTTTGTCGGAGCGCTGGATAGATCTCGCCTGCCCTCCGCTGGCTGCAACAGAACTTTTGATTGTCAGAGGATAGCAGAGTTCATGCAGCAAAGGGAGGCGGGGGGAACAGTGAGCAATATGTCATGTTATATAAGCTACTTTTTCTCTCCTTTTAACCAGAGTTCCTGTTCTGTGAGACGCAGGAGGGATTCTCTCCCCCCCACCACCACCCCCACCGGTTCTGCAAGAAGCAAAACTGAGGAAAGAGATCAGGGCTGTGGCGTGACAAACCTGAGACACCCAGATCTTTTCTTCAGAAGCAAAACAAAAGCTGTAGAAACAACAGCAGCACGTGATCAAGAAAAAGCCCTTTTAAAAATGCATCCATTCTTGCCTAGGCTATTTTTATAGCATGCATACTTCCACCAGGGAAAAATAAAATGTGGAGGATGAGAACTGCAGACACAGAATCCAAAAGCATTAAAGGCAGGCAAATTGCTGTGATGTCAGAGACACTGTAAATGTATACATTCGGGCAACATGGAAGCGCTAGCAGTCTCTTCAACTTCTACCTGCAGGTGTTTCTGATCATACTGCCATTGGGGGAGCCGTGGAAAGACCCGGTTGTGACCCCGTAGAGAAAAGCAATCTCCTTCTCCACAGATTCGGCTGCCACCCACTGACCAGGCAGCCTCCGATTCTTTGAAGGAAGCACCAAGGATCACAATGCAATACAGTGGTACCTCGGGTTACATACACTTCAGGTTACATACGCTTCAGGTTACAGACTCAGCTAACCCAGAAATATTACCTCTGGTTAAGAACTTTGCTTCAGGATAAGAACAGGAATCGTGCTCCGGCAGCGTGGCGGCAACGGGAGGCCCCATTAGCTAAAGTGGTGCTTCAGGTTAAGAACAGTTTCAGGTTAAGAAAGGACCTCCGGAACGAATTAAGTATTTAACCCGAGGTGCCACTGTAGACTCTGTGCTTCGGAACTCGCTTATTTACACACGATTTACTCATACAGGGCACTCAGTGTTGATAGCGCTTTGCACAATAACACAGGAAGTTGCTTTATGACCCCTGGGGAAGCTACCTCAGTACTGGCAACACTGACTCACGTTGGTAGAGCACTGATCTCAGGGTCGTGGGTTCGAGCCCCACACTGGGCAAAAGATGCCTGCATTTGCAGGGGTTGGACTAGATGACCCTCAAGGTCCCTTCCAACTTTCCAGTTCTGCAGAGTTTCATTCCGACGGGGGTCTCTCCCAGACCTACTTGGGAGATGTGGCAGATTGTACCTGGAACCCTTGGCATGCCAAGTGAGAGCTCCACCCACAAACATCTGGAAGTCTACAGCTTCCACATGCCTGGTTTGGAACAGTTTATGGAACAGTATCTCTAAGTGTGGCGTTTGCCTCCTAGGTGGGTCATAAGGAAAGGGTTAAATGAGTGTGTGGTGATTGGCCAGTGGGAACCCAAGGGGAGGAGTTAGAGAGAGAGTTGGTGTTGTTTGGAAGTCAGTTGAGAGTTGGGAGTTGGAGAAGGAAGAGGGAGGATAAGTCTGTGGGTTGGTCGAGTTGTGTTGTGAGAGAATGAGAGGAACTGTTAGGTGGAGTCAGATAGATCGTTGGGATAATCAGTTTGAAGTGGTTAGGAACATATAGGTCAGTAAAGGAACTAAGATTAAGAAACTGACAAGAAAAATTAACTGAAACCACAAACTTGTTCGTGCTTATAAAAATAAACTTGATTATTTGTTAATGTTAACAACTGTCTGGACTCTGTGTGTACCCGAGAGAAATGGGTTGGTGGCAGCGAAGAAAGCCATCACAGTGGTGGCACAGGGATCAATAGACCGTCAAACGTCCGGGGACCCTGTGTGATTGCCACACAAAGCTCTTTCAGATCCATTGTAAGTCCAGGCATCCCCAAGCTCGGCCCTCCAGATGTTTTGGGACTACAATTCCCATCATCCCTGACCACCGGTCCTGTTAGCTAGGAATGATGGGAGTTGTAGTCCCAAAACAGCTGGAGGGCCAAGTTTGGGGATGCCTGAGTAAGGAGGTCAGCATTGTTCAGAAACATGGCATAAAAATAAATTTCAAGCCTTCATTGGGGTGGAGGTAAAATGAAATCCTTAAAAAAAAACCATGAGGGTTTTTTTAAAATTTCACTCTTGCTTTTTAAACTAATAAATAAATAATAATAACCACCACCACCACCACCCCACAGAGACACAGGGCTCTTTCCACTGCCTCCTTCACGGATGCACTTTTGAAGACCCAGTAAGGTAAATAACAACCCTCCTGAACATTTAAAAGAAATCTGACTCTCAGTAGTCTCCATTGTTATGAGAGAATATTTTTGGGGGAAATGTGGGTAGGGATTTTGGTCCACATTAGGGATGGGAGATGGAGGCCAAGGGACGACGCCTTGCCCAAGGCCTTCTAATGTGTTCATAACAAATGTAAACTGGGGATTTACTGATAGCTCAAATGGAAAATACAGAAACTGGATCTATAAACTTGCTAGATTTAGAGGAACTCACTCTCACCACCAATTAAAAAGCAAAATAAAAATTGCTGGATGCAAGGAAGAAAAATGTGCTTGGAACATCTAGTTCCTTGTCTGCTTCCCACCAGCCAAGATGTCCCCAGCTTCCTTGGAAATTAATTTCCTTTTATTAATCAGCTAATGTTTGCAAAGCGTGCCAAAGATGAAAACATCCAGAAGTGGTATGCCTGATTTGGTATTACCTCGGTGACTTGAAGGCTGCTTGAGACCCAGTTTGCTTTCTAGAATCCGTCCCAGTCGCCAAGATAGGGGGTTAACGGTGGCCAAAACCAGTTGTCCTCAAACAGCAGCCACATCAAGCAGCAGAATTTATTGGTGTAACGGGGAGAGGCTCCAGAAGGGGGTGGCAAGGCAGAAGATTGGCTGAAACATTGGTTTTGGCAGGGGAGAGGGAAGCAAATGAATACATTCAGAATGGGGCTTTACCAGAAGAAGCAGCCATAGCGGCTTTCCTCAACAGTGGTCATGGGAATCACACTACCTTGCATTGCTTACGCTTGGTGAAGAATTTATTTTTTCATGTAAAAGGTAAAGGGACCAGTCGCGGACTTTGGGGTTGCGGCGCTCATCTTGCTTTACTGGCCAAGGGAGCCAGTGTACAGCTTCCGGGTCATGTGGCCAGCATGATTAAGTCGCTTCTGGCGAACCAGAGCAGTGCACGGAAATGCTGTTTACGTTCCCGCCGGAGCGGTACCTAATTATCTACTTGCACTTTGATGTGCTTTCAAACTGCGAGGTTGGCAGGAGCAGGAACTGAGCAACAGGCACTCACCCCGTCGTGGGGATTCGAACCTCCGACCTTCTGATCAGCAAGCCCTAGGGAGCTAGGTTGCCTTCATGCAGGTACTGAGCTACAGCTGAGCAGACCAGCTCCGCCCTACTGTTAAGGTTAATGTTTTCATTTCCTGGAATGGCAATGTTTGCTGTGGATTCTTAGCATAAGGTTTTTCCTATGGCGGTAGCTCTCTCATGTGATTGGCTGTGAGTCACAATAGAGAGGCATTCCATTGTGTTATGACCATCAAGTAACTGTCGTTTTTAACTGTCTTCTGTTCGTGTGTGTGTGTGTGTGTGTGTGTAAGAGAGAGAAGTCCACTCACCCCTCTTGGTATGGCAGCGTTTACGGGACGGCACTGGGGGCCCCGACGTGGGAACTGGAACTGCCTTGCCCTTCCTGATAGGTGGAGGGGGCAGATGCTACTCGGGAGTAAGCCATCTTGAGTTCAGCAGGGCTAAACTCCCAGGTCAGTAAGCATATAAAGACAGTAATCTAAGAAGGGGCTGCTGGGTTTATATGTTCGCTGGGCTTTCCCACGGAAGCCAACAGAGAAATCCATTCCGTGGAGGCTGCGATCAAACGGCAGCCGAAGAAATGGCAAAATATAATAATAATAATATATTATTTATACCCCACACATCTGGCTGGGTTTATTTATTATTTATTTGTATGTGTTCACACAGACAATCATTATCTCATATTAAAAATTGGGAGAGGGTGGCTCTTCGTACAGCCCTCCAGTGTACACTAGTGGCCAAAATTGTGGAGCCTTCTGGAAAAAATGTATTTCCGAGGTTTGTTGGCTCATAACAGCACTTTGTTTTGGAGTAATACCAGTGATTTTTTTTCTGTGGGGATGCAGGGGGGCCCACAGCCCTAAACATTTTGTGAATTTAACGGGAGAAGAAATTCACTGTATTTAATTTTCCCAATTTGAACTGTCTTTATTTCCCCCCCGGTGGTGATTTTCTTGAGTCAAAATGAGAGTACCCCAGGACATTTTTGTAGGGGGGGGGGGAGCACCAAGTTATACCATAAAATTATATATCAATGGAAAGATATTTTAATGAAGACTGTAATGCAGTAACTTTTATGAAGGATTATTTATTACAACAGCAGTCATAAAGAAGAAATGTGAAGCACACAGAAAAGAATGAGATACACAGGCTAAATTGCCTTGTTGGCACTTTGCGATAAGTAAGTGGGTTTTGGGTTGCAGTTTGGGCACATGGCTCTAAAAGGTTCGCCATCACTGTCCTAGTGCCTCAAGGTTCTCATTAGGGGCCAAGGTTCCTAGTCTGCCAGCAAGATCATGCCACATCCCAATGCACGGTTGGGCATTGGGGCAATCCTTTGTTTTGGATGGAGGGGAGGCTGAAGTCTCCGCCTGCCCCTCCAAACGCTGGGGTATCCCCTTAAAGGAATCTGGGGGGAGCGGCCATGTCTGTGTGCCCAGGCGGAGGCCAGGGCCAAAGGCACTCCCCCGAACAGAGGTCCCTGCAGGGGTCACCGTATTTTGATGTATGTCTTAGGAAGCCCCACTTGGATTAACCACACATATTAAGATTGCCCCACACCCAAGCTGAAATATACTCGGAGTTGAGAGTGGATTTCATGCTCTTTATCCAGCTCATAGTGGTGAGGAGGAATGGAAGTTCTCCCAGACTGGCTGCTTTATATACATTATTGACACAATGAGCCCCTTGTGATTGGCTAATTCTGGGATTCACCTGTAGGCCAATCAGGTTGCGGATTCACTTCCACCTGGAGCTGGATTGGGTGGCTCCTGTGGACCAATCAGACTGCTGCATTCTGGACCCTATTGTTCTAGGACCAATCAGACTGCTGCATTCTGGACCCTATTGTTCTATGACCAATCAGACTGCTGCATTCTGGACCCTATTGTTCTAGGACCAATCAGACTGCTGCATTCTGAATTCTATTGTTCTAGGACCAGACTGCTGCATTCTGAATCCTATTCAACTCAGTACGTAAGCCAAGCCAAGCCTCTTTCATCTGTATTCAATCAAGTTGTAGACTGTTTTGACCCCAAACCATTCTCACTGGTCTCTTTATTTATATGGATTGGGGTATGGGGACCCCAATGCCTACTCCCACAGTGGCTGCCAAGAGGTTTCTCTGGCTGATGTTGAGGGTGTTGCGCGTTAGTGTGTGGTCTTATCTGAAGTGAAGCAAATGGGTGAGGGTCCCTAGACATGAATAGGGAGAAACCTGTTCTTTCCCGTAAGGAACAAAGTGAATCATCATGACAAAATGGATATAAAGAAAGGAGGACAAAATAAACAGGAAGGAAGGAACACAATTGAGTTCAGAGCTGCAGGATTCTGCCCTCTCCCCACCCACCCAACGCTGTAAAGTCTGCACTAGGGAAGTAAAGGCATAGGGAAATGAGTGTGAGGGACGTAGCAAAAGGGGAAAGTGCAAGCTCTTGCAAAAAGCCACATGATTGGTGGCTAGACGCAGGCAGATGTTTCTGAATGGAAAGTCAGGCAGGGAACGCTGTCAGATCCGGGTCAGTGGACATAATGAAGGCCAGTTGGCCTCCTTGCTTGCAAGCAACCGCCTTGTGTTCTCCATAATTTCTCTTTCACTGAATCCGTCCCCTGAAGAGCTGGGATGTCCCAGGTTGGGCATTTGTTCAGTCACACATGGCTTCCGGCTTCAACCTGGAAACGAGAAACAAACCAAACAGCTGATCCCTACATGGACTTGGGGAATAAATACACTGCCACCAACAGCAGAACTATTGCTATGCTCCTTTGATCGCTGCTCATTTGCTGCTCAGAGACATGTCATTATCATCATGTGCTCCCTCCATCTGTTAGCATTTTCATCTCTCTCTTTTCTGGGGGGGGGGGGAGAGAGATAGCAAATAGCATTTCATACTTGTGAGGCACTTACGTATCTCAAACCACGTAGGTACAAAGGGGGGAAGATGCTTCCCAGTTATTTCAGTGGCACATAATAATGCAATACTACCCACCATTGTAGTTGTAAAGAATGGTGCCGTGTTAAGAATAATATCAAGTTTTAAGAATCTTTTAAGCTTGTCCTTCAGGAGCTTGCAAAAGCAATAGCTGTAAATAGCACACAAATGGAGGGGCATACTTTGTGACAGCTTCTTTTTGTACTTTTTCTGTAAACATGAGGTAAAAGACACAGCAAGTGAGCACCAGCTGTCCAACAGAAAACGTACAATGTAATCCTATGTGTGTTTATCCAGAAGCAAGAAGTAGCATGCCTGTAAAGAAATTGGGGTCCCCAAATCTTGGGAACCAGGCGCTTGTTGGCTTAGCAACATGGTTGCTACCCATGGTTGGACTTGGCCACCATGGAGGCTCATGTTGTTGTTCTTTAGTTGTTTAGTCGTGTCCAACTCTTCATGACCCCATGGACCAGAGCATGCCAGGCATTCCTGTCTTCCACTGCCTCCCACAGTTTGGTCAAACTCATGCTGGTAGCTTCGAGAACACTATCCAACCATCTCGTCCTCTGTCGTCCCCTTCTCCTTGTGCCCTCCATCTTTCCCAACATCAGGGTCTTTCCCAGGGAGTCTTCTCTTCTCATGAGGTAGCCAAAGTATTGGAGCCTCAGCTTCACGATCTGTCCTTCCAGTGAGCACTCAGGGCTGATTTCCTTAAGAATGGATAGGTTTGATCTTCTTGCAGTCCATGGGACTCTCAAGAGTCTCCTCCAGCACCATAATTCAAAAGCATCAATTCTTTGGCGATCAGCCTTCTTTATGGTCCAGCTTTCACTTCCATAAATCACTCCTGGGAAAACCATAGCTTTTACTATATGGACCTTTGCTGGAAAGGTGATGTCTCTGCTTTTTAAGATGCTGTCTAGGTTTGTCATTGCTTTTCTCCCAAGAAGCAGGCGTCTTTTAATTTCGTGACTGCTGTCACCATCTACAGTGATCATGGAGCCCAAGAAAGTAAAATCTCTCACTGCCTCCATTTCTTCCCCTTCTATTTGCCAGGAGGTGATGGAACCAGTGGCCATGATCTTCGGGTTTTTTATGTTGAGCTTCAGACCGTATTTTGTACTCTCCTCTTTCACCCTCATTAAAAGGTTCTTTAATTCCTCCTTACTTTCTGCCATCAAGGTTGTGTCATCTGCATATCTGAGGTTGTTGATATTTCGTCCGGCTAGGGATGTTAGGATATTTCCGTTCCACCTTAAAAGGGAGCAGGATGTTTGTGTCACAGCCTGCGTATTTCCTGTTCACAGGATGTTTATGTTTTGCTATTGCTTTCGTTTCTCAGTCGGTCGGAGACACTGACTCAGAATGGTCATGTTTTTCTTTGTTCTGATCAACGCTAAATAAAGTCTGTAAATATGCTCTCCTGCTGTGCATCTTCTGCTGTGTGCATTATCTTCTGATAAATAGTGTGCACGAGCCCTGGAATGTGGCAAGGTATTTCCAGGAAACTCGTGTTGCTAGAAGCTGCGTGACTAGAGAGGTCGATGGATCGTCCGGCAGCCGGCTTGGGGCCATGATGGACTATATCTCCCTGGCAGTATCCCAACAAGGGATTCATCCAGCCCAGCCTTTTGCATGATGAATTCTGCATATAAGTTAAATAAGCAGGGAGACAATATACAGCCTTGTCGTACTCCTTTCCCAATTTTGAACCAATCATTTGTTCCATATCCATAGGTTCCCGCTAAACCCGGCTATTCAAATGAGCCAATCCATGGCGATCTGGGGGGCATGGCCTGGCGAATGGACCTGAGGGTTGCAGGCTTCACTCAGCCCCCCCCCCCCGCTAGCTATTTATCCCATGGTATGAACATTAAATAAGTTGGAGTTCTTGTTATTAAATGTACCAAGAAAAAAGCACACCAAGAACTCGAGGCCAATGTAAGTTTCAATAGTGGGAGTAGTCCCTACTTGCAAATCAATAGTCAATAGTAACAAAAACTGATCCATTCAAAAGTATGTATTCTGACAAGGATTACAAACTCAAATAGAGATTACAAACTCAAAAAGTTGTGGGAAGTAGTGAAAGTAGTGATCAATTGTGCAACAGTGATCTGTGAGCTTCATTAAGGTGATCAGTGGGCGTCTGTATAAATACAGACCATAAAGCATCTTTCACAGCACATTACATATTGCTCCCAGGGGCAGAAAAATTACTAAAGACCAAGACCAAGACCATTAGCAATTTACCAGTGGTCTATGGGAGGGAAAAATTTGGGGATCACCAAGTTAAAAGGCCTTCAACTTGATGGGCATGGGAATGAAAAAATATTTCCTACCAGAATTGCATTTTTTTAAACTGCCAAAATTGAAACCAGACAATATTTGGCACAGATTTCAGTGAGTTAGGCAACCAAAGAGGATTAATTCCAAGCAAAAACAAGCAATTATGTAGCTGGGAAATAGCTATGGAAATGTTTATTCCTGGTTTCAGTTATCTTTATAGGCATGCCAATGGGAAGGTGTTCCTGAGAATGTATTAACTAGGGTCATGACTCAAGAGGCAATAAAATGTGTGCTACAGGTGGGACATTTTGAGCAAGGTACTGTTCTAAAAAGTGCAAGGTATTTTATGGGGAGTCCCATAAGAGGGAAACGTCAATCTGAAGATGGGGGGGGGGGTTAGTAGTGCCCTCCTCCCCCAACATTGTAGGAAACCTCTGGTGGTTTGTGGGTTTTATTAATGCAATGCTGCTAACAAGTTGTATTTTCTCGCACACGGCTTATTTTTAAACAAACTGCAAAAGCATAGCTGGCATATTATTTCGATTCCTACCTCGCTGTTTTCCCTGGACCAAATTGCCTGCTAGTCAGTCAGTCTCTGCCTTCAGAAATTCCCTTAATCAGCTCATTAGTGTAGTCTAGGGCTACCTTGTCCTGCTTGCTTGATTTAGCAGCAAGACTCAGATGCCTCTTATAAGTCGACTCAATCTACAAATCCTGGCTAGAGTCATGAAAATGCAAAAGCTCATGTCCAAAATCTTCAGCTAAGCGAAGCAGGTGGCACTAAGGGTCCCTTCACAACCTGCTGTCTAATTTTGGAGGCTTCACTCAGGATTCATAGACAGACAGTAGGCATGTTTGTTCTCAGAAACGTCTAGTTAAACTTGGAAGGTCATGAGCCCAGAGGAAGTATCTCTCATTTGTCCAACAAACAGCATCTTCTCTGATTTGATGCACCACACGAGCTACTCGAGCTTACAGTGGTACCTCGGGTTACATACGCTTCAGGTTACATACGCTTCAGGTTACATACGCTTCAGGTTACACACTCCGCTAACCCAGAAATAGTGCTTCAGGTTAAGAACTTTGCTTCAGGATGAGAACAGAAATCGTGCTCCGGCGGAGCGGCAGCAGCAGGAGGCCCCATTAGCTAAAGTGGTCCTTCAGGTTAAGAACAGTTTCAGGTTAAGAACGGACCTCCAGAACGAATTAAGTACTTAACCCGAGGTACCACTGTATTTTCACCATGCATGTCAGGATGTAACTGGAGGCAGGCCACAATTTTAAGATTCAACATTGGATGTTCCCGAGTTCTAATGCTAGGGGAGAGAGAAGAATAGCTTTTCTCTATGCATATTCTCCACACCACAGGTAATTTAATACAACTCTTTTGTGTCCCTTTCCTTTCACCTTCAGCCACTCCTTACTGTATACAAATAACGGCTGCTAATTTTGCTAAGCTAACAGGCTACCAAAATGAAAGGCAAACTCATTTACTCACCAGAGATCTAACAGTCACCTCGTTTTTATATCCCTTCTGCATAGGCTACTGGTGGAGATATTTGTTTTCTCTCTATATTAAGGTTACCAGACGTCCCCGTTTCCTGGGGAGAGTCCCCAGATTTACAAATCGGTCCCCTGACAAAATCCATCCTGGGAATGTCCCCAGATTTCATTTAATGTGCTTGAAATTATATTTTAAATGTTGTAGATTTATTAGATAACTGTAAATTACTCCTGCATTGTGTTCTCTTTGGAAGGATAAGACTCATTCTTGAGTTTCATTCTCTTTGGAATTAGTAGGGAATGAACGTTGTGTTATCGGTTCAGTGGCAGAAGACATATAGATATGTACAGTGGTACCTCGGGTTAAGTACTTAATTCATTCCGGAGGTCCGTTCTTAACCTGAAACTGTTCTTAACCTGAAGCACCACTTTAGCTAATGGGGTCTCCTGCTGCTGCTGCGCCGCCGGAGAATGATTTCTGTTCTCATCCTGAAGCAAAGTTCTTAACCTGAAGCACTATTTCTGGGTTAGTGGAGTCTGTAACCTGAAGTGTATGTAACCTGAGGTACCACTGTATATCTAAATGTTTCTGCAATCTGCCGACGAATAATCATAATTATTACGGTACTTACTAGAAAGAACTGCAAAGATCTGGGAATATAGATTTTGGAAAACCGTTAAAATGATATGCACTGAAATTCAACCAAGAGGATACGAGGAAGCCGCTCAACAATGTTAATAAGTTAGTTTGTTTAATTTTTGTGGAAAATTAATAAAAAAATTGGGGGGAAAAGAAAAGAAGAGATCTTCTCAGCAAGTTGCACTCTTCAGAAAAATACAACTTGTTAAGAACAAAGATAACTCTTCAATTTCATTAATGCGGTAGTTTTAATGTATTATCTTAGCAATAAAGGCAAACTTCCTATCGAACTATCATTCCGACTGAAGTTGAAAAGTTTCCCCAGATTCACTGAAAAAGATCTGGTAACCTTACTATGGAAAGCTTTATATGTCAGATTCTGTACTTCCTCTCTGGAAGCAACAAATACACGTCTATTCAAAACAGGTGATCTGGCCTTCAGGGCAGCTATGAATCGCATACATCCACACAATAGTGGAATAAAGGGGGGGGGGAGTTTCACATCTGGCAATCCATGCACTCCTTTGGTTTTGGACAGTACATGGGTAGACCAAGTTTAAAAAGCCCAATACACAAATTTTCATGGCCATCTAGTAGCTATGGTGGTTCATTTACTAGAAGTAATGTATTTAGCATTGACTCTGGAAGTATATACCCAATTCCGACCAAACTAAACCCCCTACATCAAAATATACATTAGTTTGACCCTCCTTCACCCATATCATAGAATTGCAGAGTTGGAAAGGAACCCAAGCGCCATCAAGTCCACCCCCTGCAAATCTAACCATAAACCCTTCACCACCACCCTGACTTCCAGGTTGCTGCGAATAATGGCAGACAAGAATTGCTTGTAGTGGTCAACTTGCTTGACATGGGGGTTGGGGAGCAACACGCAGGTGCTGTGTGCTCCCCAAAACAAAATACCCAAAGGAAAAATTTGGGTTCTGGAGGGGTCCAGCAGCGTCAAGAACGCTTTCTCAATGTTTTCCCTGCTGGGGGAGTAGTGAGATAGGGAAGCAAGGCATGATCACAACCCCACAGCAAAAAGCCTCGAGTTCCGCCTTCCAAGCGACTTTTCTGAAAACAAAGGACATTAAACCAATTCTTAAAAAGGTAATTGTGTTACCTTTTGGGCACTGTTATACAGTGGTTCCGCTTCTTTCTCCTGTGCCGTGTCCAGAAAGTGGTGTGGGGGATGAGTGTTCAGACCCTTGGGCCCTCACTTGTGGGGTGCCTCAGGGTTCCGTCCTCTCCCCCATGCTTTTTAACATCTATATGAAGCCGCTGGGAGAGATCATCAGGGGGTTTGGACTGGGTGTCCATCAATATGCAGATGATACCCAGCTCTACCTTTCTTTCAAATCAGAACCAGTGAAGGCGGTGAAGGTCCTGTGTGAGTGCCTGGAGGCGGTTGGAGGATGGATGGCGGCTAATGGATTGGAGTTGAATCCTGACAAGACAGAAGTACTGTTTTTGGGGGACAGGGGGCGGGCTGGTGTGGAGGACTCCCTGGTCCTGAATAGGGTAACTGTGCCCCTGAAGGACCAGGTGCGTAGCCTGGGAGTCATTTTGGACTCACAGCTGTCCATGGAGGCACAGGTCAATTCTGTATCCAGGGCAGCTGTCTACCAACTCCACCTGGTACGCAGGCTGAGACCCTACCTGCCTGCTGACTGTCTGGCCAGAGTGGTGCATGCTCTAGTTATCTCCCGCTTGGACTACTGCAATGCGCTCTACGTGGGGCTACCTTTGAAGGTGACTCGGAAACTACAGCTAATCCAGAATGCGGAAGCTAGACTGGTGACTGGGGGCGGCCGCCGAGACCACATAACACCGGTCTTGAAAGACCTACATTGGCTCCCAGTACGTTTCCGAGCACAATTCAAAGTGCTGGTGTTGACCTTTAAAGCCCTAAACGGCTTCGGCCCAGTATACCTGAAGGAGCGTCTCCACCCCCATCGTTCTGCCCGGACACTGAGGTCCAGCGCCGAGGGCCTTCTGGCGGTTCCCTCATTGCGAGAAGCGAAGCTACAGGGAACCAGGCAGAGGGCCTTTTCGGTGGTGGCGCCCGCCCTGTGGAATGCCCTCCCATCGGATGTCAAGGTGATGGACAACTACCTGACATTCAGAAGACATCTTAAGGCGGCCCTATTCAGGGAAGCTTTTAATGTATGATATTTTAGTGTTTTTTGGTTTCTGTGGAAGCCGCCCAGAGTGGCTGGGGAAACCCAGCCAGATGGGCGGGGTACAAATAATAAATTATTATTATTATTATTATTATTATTATTATTATTATTATTATTATTATTGTGGCGTTTGCCGTTTAGAGCCTGTCTGTACAGGGGGAAAAGAAAGGGTTAAAAATGTAGACCAATAGGAAAGCTGGAGGCGGGGCCTACATGTGTATAAAAGGGCTTAGCCCGAGGTTTGTTGGAGGGTAGTTGGTTGGTTTTAGTGGGTTGGCTGGTTGGGAAAGGCAGTTGGCAATAGAGAGACAGGGCAGTGGGTCCTTGAGTGAGGGGAGGTAGAAGAGATAGAGAGAGGAAAATAAGACTAAGAAAGTAGAGAGTAACGACGTTTGGAATGCCGTAAAAATTTGTTTGTGTCTGAAATAAAATACACTCTTCATTATTAATTGAGACCCTGACTGAGGCTGAAGTGATTTTACCAGGGAGGACCTGGTTGGTGGCAGCGGATTGGTGGTGTACGGGTCAATAGTCTGTGAGACAACCGGGGGCTCCATACGAACGCCACAGTAATGGATTAATTTTAAATTTGGACTAATTGGCTCATCTTCAGAAGGATAAAAAGGAGCCGCCCCCACCCCCGCATGGGTTTTGCATTGCATGGTGGAAACCTGCCAAAGATTAAATGTGACATTATTTTACACCAGCTAATGAAAGACTTTACAAATCCATTGGATTAATTCTGGATGTGAGACTTAAAAATAAAAATCGGATGAAGCTTTTATTTTATATTTACTTCTGATAAATTTCCCAATCTGAAAAGGTTGAGATTTATGAGTGGCTGGGACTATGATACATACGAAATTCTGATTATATATGTATGTGCATATATGTATACATGAGTGGCACACACAATACACACCTGAGCAACCTTAAAGCAACATCTTATGTTCAGGACTTTTTTTGTGGTTCGCAGCTTCGTGTCTGCACTCTATGTCAACTGAAGATTCAGTGGAAGCTATGGAGCCGTACAGTGGAAGCCTGTGGAAGCTGTGCATAAAAAGGGAAAGCAGAAGTCAAAGCACATGGATCATTCTGCACAATTGCCTAAGAGGCAGAAATTGGCCGCTCCCAAAGTTCTCATCCCAGTTGTCCTCAGTCTGCTGGAATGCCGATAAGATCTAAGCCTTCTCTTTGTCCTATTGCAGATAAGGCTCTTATCCTGCCTCTTAAGATCTACAGCATTGGAATGTGAGGTATTGCTGCCACCCAGTGGTACCACACTCAGGTTCCCGATAGTCAACTAGCGCAAGGGCTGCCAGACTCCATGCCACCTGCTTCTCAGAATTTGCCTGGCTCTTCACATTTTAATTTTCCTTCCACCACGATTGCGCAAATTAAGAGTGCTTTAATTGCCTCCCTTTATCTTCGGACCTCCGTTTCGGGCTGCAGGCACATGGGGCAAAGGGTTTATCTAAAAAGCATGAATCTACTACTACTAACAAAATCACAAGGATTGTGGGTGATTCTTCCCCTAATCCTTTTCATGGGCTGCAGGAGGATGTGATGGCTCCTGATGATCTCTCGACACCTTCTCATTCACCATATGCTTGCGATGAGGAAGATGAGTAGAGTGATGAGTCTTTTACAAAAGAAGACTGTTACAACTTGGTCGTTTCCAGAGTCTAGTGTCGCTAGTCACCTCAAGTTTGGCCGCAAAGTCAAGACAAATCTGTGGAGGCCTCAACATCTAATGACACCTCTGTACTTGCGGATAGTCAGTGACATGCAAACAGTGGTACTGGCTATTTTAAAGAAGGTAGCTAAGAGTGAGTTGGACACTCCATTGCAAATTAAGAAGGGGCAGAAATGACTGGCAGAATCCGTGACCAGGGAGAAGAGTCGGCAGAAGATTGGAAAAAAATTAAGGATTATCTACAAAAATACTGCAAAATTAAGGAATGTTGAATGATGTTGGATTGAAGCTAAGCGGTTTCTAGCTGTAATGGTAAAAGGAATTTGATAAAATGGTTTTTTTTTTATTCAAAGTTATAATAATCGAAGATGTTGGAGAGAAAATAAGGTGTTTTTTGTTGTTTTTTAAGCTGTAATGCTCTGAGATAAGGATTTGCTGTATAAATAATTTGAACTGGATATACAAGAAGGGGAGGTATGAGGAGGTCAGGGAAACATGTTATGAGAAAATAAGTTGTGAAATTTATGTGTTTTTGTTTTTTATGTTTGCTTTTTTCTTTTTGTTTGTAAAAAATTGGAAACTCATATATATATATATATATATATATATATATATATATATATATATATAGAAAGCAAATTAAGAAGGAACAGCAATTTGGCAAATAAGCTTTATTCCCTCAAGCCAGAATTTATGGAGTACATTAACGTTCCACCTACAGATCACCCAATCATGGAAGGGTACGAGCAATTTAGACATATGACGGACAGGCGTTTGGAGTTCATAAGGTGCATAAGGCCATAGCTTTATCTATGCCAGCGGCTTGCACAGCTTCAACTGGCTGCAGGATTCCCCTCAGGATACTGTGCAACTGCCTTTATGGCTCATGTGACACAAGTTTTCTGCCAGACCAGTATTAGCTCAGGTAGTAGCACGCTGCACCTTGTGGCTAAAAAATTCTCAAGGTGGCTACAGCCTGTCGAAAAATTTTGTTACTGCCCCTTTTGTAGGGGAACATCTATCTGGGGATGGGGCCCCTGAAGGACATGCTGGGTTTATTTATCTGTTTATATTTATTTGTATGTGCGAACACAGACAATCATTATTATCCCACATCAAAAACTGGGAGAGGGTGGCTCTTAGTACAGCCCGCCAGTGTACACAGTGGCCAAAATTGTGGAACCTTCTGGAAAAAGTGTATTTCCAAGGTTTGATGGCTCATAATACTTTTTTTGGAGTAATACCAGTGGGGTTTTTTTCTGTGGGGACACAGGGGTATGCATACCCCTAAACATTTTGTGAATTTAAACAGGAAAAGAAATTCACTGTATTTATTTTCCCCAATTAGAACTGTATTTATTTTCCCCGGTGATTTTCTTGACTCAAAATGAGAGTATCCCTAAACATATTTTTTTTAAAGAAAAAAGCACTGAGTTATACCATAAAATTATATTTCAATGGAAAGGGTTACATTAACCCTAATGTATGAGTTTTTTCTAAACTAAAACCTCAGCATTCAGATTAAATTGCCGTGTTGGCACTGCGATATGTGGGTTTTGGATTGCAGTTTGGGCACTTGGTCTCTAAAAGTTTCACCACCACTGCCCTAAGGCAATCTACAGTTCCAGTTCCTTGCTCTTCCCTTTTGGCTTGGCTTCCTCACCAAGAATTTTCATCAATGTGATGATTACATGAGTGGCACACTTTCGCCTGCAGGGGATTCATGTGTATCCCTACTTGGAAGATCAGTTCTATAATAGAGGCATTGGAAGAAAGGAAGGGAATCATCTACAGTGATTCTGGACCCCCCCCCCCCCATCCAAACAATTGCAGGTAAGAAAAAAATTACATTTCCATACTGTTTTTACATTGTTTTTATTTATAATTGTTTTTACAGTACAGTATGTTGTGTTTATTGCTTTCATTGAGTATCTATGGTATCATTAGATAGCAAAAATCATGTTAAATTGCTTGTTTTACGGGTTGATTTTAAAGGTCCGGAACGGATTAATCCATTTTGCATTATTTTCTGTGGGAAACAGCACCTGGTTTTGGAATGTTTCAGAATTTGAATGGTCTTCCGGAACGGATGAAGTTTGAAAACACGAGGTTCCACTGTATATACACGAAAGAGAAAGTTGTGGAAAGTAGTTAAAGTAGTGCTCTGTAGACATGTTATTCTTATGTGCCAGTATAGTAAAACACTGGTTCTTTTTCCTCCTGCATTCTGGGAATTATTTCTAGCATCCTTTGCTTCTAAACAGACTAAAAAGTCTGTTTATAATCAGACACGCTTCTCTCCATTTCACGCACACGGCGAAAGCCTGTCCCTGGCACACAGATCCCTGCATTCCATTCCTTGCATACCACACTTTTTTCTATTTAGTTCACTTTAAGTTCACAATGATATGTTAATCCTCAATGTATAATTAATTATGTGAGTCTATATTATGATTATAACATTAGTAATTGCTTTAGTCACATTATAATCAATCTTAGTCATAAGTGGATTAAGAGCTTATATACCTGTCTAAGTGCAGCTCTTACATACTTTCTTTCATGTGCCAAAGATCTATGAAGCTATGTAAGCCTGCCTTACATACAAGTGAGCCAATAAGATTTCAGTTTCTTTGTCTTGTATTAAGCAATCAGCCACCAGCACATCCGTGGCCATGCTTTGTAACTTTGAATAAAAAGAGATGCTGTGGGGCTAGAGAGACACGCTCACACTCTGACTCTCTCTCACTCTCACCACACGCAAGCTCTCTGAAACAAACATCTCTTTGTCTGTTTTTATTCATCATTGCAACTCCAAACCGACATCTGGTGACCCCCTTGACGTGATTCTGAAGAAAGGTAAGTAGCCAGATCCCTTTAGAGCCAGCATCCCTCATACTAAACCCGACTAGGAAAAAGTCTAAAGCGCGCTTAATTCGTTAGTATGGGAGGGGATTTAAGGTTTCTTCATGATCTTAGGCTCATAAATTGCATTATTGAACCCATGGGGCCTTTGCAATGTGGTTTGCCTAATCCAAATATGATTCCACATTCATATCAATTGGCTATAATAGATCTGCAGGATTGCTTCTTCTCTATTCCCCTACATGAAAAGGATCGCAAATTTTTTGCTTTTACAATTCCAGAATTAAATAATTCTAAGCCAGCTAAGAGATACCACTGGAAGGTGTTACCTCAAGTGTCAGGGAACTGCCATCAGAGCATCAGGTGGTGGAGGGACTCAGGCAGGATGAAAGAGACTCAACTGCTGAAGCAGGGACCAGCAGGGGGAGGAGTGGGTCTCTGAGGGAATGCGAGCAGGAGGGAGGGCTCAGGGAGGCTTCCAGCGAGAACAGTGGGGAGGTATCGGAGTCTCCCATAGGGAGACCCACACCTCGCAGGAAACTGTCACGCCGTGAGTCCAGGAGACGCGTTTCCGTTAAGGAACTTCTTTGCTGGAAACGCTTCCGCAGACAGCCACTGTCGGACTCTACTAGTGACTAGAGCAGACATGTCTGAGGAGCTCCGTCACACACGGAGGTTTGTGGGGTCGCACAAACTCTGAGGGAGCACGTTTTCACGCACAAGCAGCTAATCAAACCCTCACAGCAGTCCGACAGTCTTTGTACGCTGCCTGTGCAAGAGAAGGCATCATGAGCGAACCAACCGGAACCGGAGGAGCAGGGGCTGGAGCTGGTCCAAGCTTGGAAGATAGATACCGAGCGTTGGAGGTTCAACTGGCCCTGCAGACGGCGAGGTTGGAGGAGAGAAGGGCTCAGGATGCAGACAAGAAGGGGAGAGCCACGCAATTCCCCAGAAAGGTACCAGGATTGGTGCAGAAATTTGGGGGGGACCCCAAGGACTACCATGCTTTTAGGACAGAGATGCAATATGCCCTTAATGTGCAGTTCGATGAGTTCCCTGATGAGGAATCGCGAGTTGCTTTTGTAATTGGGCATCTTGAGAAAGGGGCTAGAGACTGGGTTCGACCCCTAATGGCAACGCACAATGACATACTAAAGGACACAATGAAGTTCTTTCGTGCAATGGATATCATGTTTTCCAGCGATATTGAGGAAGGGGTGGTGCGCAGACAGCTAATAGCTTGTAAGCAGGGAAGTCGATCTGTCCATGAATATTGGACTGAGTTTACCATGCTGATTCACAGACTGAGTTGGGATTTATCGGCGGCACCCGTTCAAATGCTATTTGAAGAAGGTCTTTCTTCGGGGGTGAAAGACGAGCTGGCACGGAGCCCCAGGGCGGAGTCTATGGATCAGCTGACCAAATCTGCGCTGACCATAGGAGCGCGGCAGGAGGCAAGAGCCTTGGAGAGGCGGGAAGGGAGAGGGGAACGTTGGAAGGAGTTCCGCATTCCAGACATTCCTGAGCCAGCTTTCCCGCCGGCAGAGCCGATGGAAATCGGAACAGCGCGCGCGCGCGCATTTTCAAAAACCAGCGAGGGAGCTAAGAAGGAGGGAAAGGGCCCCCGGAAATGCTATCTCTGCCAACAGCCAGGCCACTTTGCCAGAGTCTGCCCCCAGAGGAAGGAATGGCAAGGGATGGTGGGAGCTGTTGAGGGGGGAGAAGAAGGGGGAGCGGAGCAGGTAAAAGCCAACGCCTGGTTGCCACAATTGGGGCACTGCAGCCAGGCCAAAGAGCAGTGAAAGTGCCCGTGCCAGAAGCTCCTCGACCTGCTCTAGTGATTGAAGTGTCGCTAGAGCTGCAGAATGGGCACCCCCTAAAAATAAAGGCGCTATTGGACTCAGGCAGCTCCTGCAATTTTATGAGCAAGGAGTTTGCTGCTGAACACCAGATACAGACCATCCCTTTAAGCAACCCCCTGCAGGTGACCACGATTGATGGCAGGGAGTTGTTGGGAGGAGGAGTCCGCTTGCAGACTGTCCCAATGATAATGAGGGTGGCAAGGCACACAGAACTGATAGCGTTTAATGTGGCCACCCTGGGAGGCGCTCCCATTATTTTGGGAATGAGCTGGCTAGCTCTACATGATCCGCTGGTTGGGTGGCATCAAAGAGTGGTGTCCTTTGGTTCAGCACATTGCCTAGAACACTGCAAAGGGGAGAAGGGTTCAGCAGGGGCCCAAGCCACCCTAGCAGGGACTGAAGTAATGGGGAAGGTGAAGGTACCACCACAGTATGCAGACCTCAGCGACGTGTTCAGCGAGAAGGAAGCTGACCAACTACCACCTCATAGACCCTTTGATTGTCAGATCAATTTACTCCCAGGAGCACAGCTTCCCGTGGGCAAGTTGTATGCCATGTCAGACAGGGAAATGCAGGAGTTGCGAGGGTTCATTGACAAGAACCTGAAGAGAGGCTTCATCAGAGAGTCCAAAGCAGCAGGGGGGAGCCCAGTGTTCTTTGTGGACAAAAAAAATGCGGACAAGCCGAGACTTGTATGTGATTTTAGGCGGCTGAATGCAGTGACTGAACCGGTGGCGTTCCCTATGCCCAGAATTGATGATATTTTGACCAGGGTGAGGAAGGGAAAGATTTTCACAAAGCTGGATCTAAGGGGGGCGTACAACCTGATACGCATAAGGAAAGGGGATGAATGGAAAACCACCATGTTTACCCCTTTGGGGGCGTTTGAATACCTCGTTATGCCATTTGGATTACAAGCAGGCTCCGCGTGTTTTCAATCTTTTATGAACCACGTGCTGGGCCCTTTGCTCTACAAGAATTGCGTTGCCTTTCTAGATGATGTGTTGGTGTATTCTGAGAATGAGGAGCAACATGTGAGAGACGTCAGAGAAGTGTTGAGCAGACTGCAAGCCAACAGGCTGTGGGTCAAACTGGAGAAGTGTCGGTTCCATACCAAGGAGGTGGAATTCCTGGGGTACCGCCTGTCAGACAAGGGATTGGCCATGGATCCCGGCAAGGTACGGGCAGTGCTGGAATGGAAAACACCCAAAACCAAGAAGGATGTGCAGAGGTTCCTAGGGTTTGGAAACTTTTATCGTAAGTTCATCCGCAACTTCGCCCATCTGACGGCGCCCATCACTGACTGTCTCAGCAGTAAAAAGAAGTTTGTATGGACGGCGGAGGCGGAGCGAGCGTTTGAGGAACTGAAAAGGGCCTTCGCCTCTGAAGAACAACTTCTGCATGTGGATTTACGAAAGAAGCTAAGGGTTGAAACAGACGCATCTGACAGAGCCATAGGGGCGGTGCTTCTTCTGCAGCCGGGGAAGGAGGAGTCAGAGTGGCGTCCGTGTGCCTTCTTCTCGCGGAAGCTGAACAAATCCGAGAGGAACTACACGGTGTACGACCGAGAACTGCTTGCTATTCATGAGGCGTTCCGGAGATGGAGGCATCTGCTAGTTGGTGCACAACATAAAGTGCAAGTGTGCACGGACCATAAAAATCTAGAGTACTGGAGAACGGCGCGAGTGCTCAACCAAAGGCAGTTGAGATGGGCCCAAGAGTTCTCCAAATTTAACTTTGAGATTTGTTATGTGCCAGGCCCAGAGAATGTTAGGGCGGACGCTCTCTCACGCAAACCTGAATATTTGGAGGGGGAGGGAGCACCCGAAGAAACCCATATCATTCCAGAGGACCGCTGGGTGTGTGGGGCGACTTTGGTGGGGCAAAGGGAATTGGTAGAGGGTACGGTGCAGGATGCATACGCCCAGGGGAAACTCAGGGATCTCAGAGGGGAGGAAGACAAATCCGGTGGTTTTGAGGAGAGAAATGGGGCATTGTATTATAAGGGAGCGTTATATATACCTGAAGGGGAATTGAGGGAGAAGGTACTCAAGCAGCTGCACGATAGCCCCACAGCAGGGCACTTTGGGCAACACAAAACCATGTGGCTGGTTACCAGGGAATTTTGGTGGCCCAAGGTCAGGGAAGATGTGCGGGAGTATGTGAGAGGGTGTGAACAATGCCAAAGAGCCAAGGGGGAGAGGCAGGCGCCGGCTGGTTTATTAGAACCACTGCCCACACCTGAGAGACCGTGGGAAGCAGTGGCAATAGATTTCATGACTGATCTGCCAAGGTCTAGAGGGAAAACAGCCATCATGGTTGTAGTAGACCTGTTAACTAAAATGGCCCACTTCATAGCCTGCTCACATGCGGTTACAGCAGAAGAAACCGCCAAATTGTTTGTAGAGAATGTGTTTAGGTTGCATGGCGCCCCCTTGAGGGTGGTTTCAGACCGAGGGAAACAATTTACTTCCAGGTTCTGGAGGAAGCTCATGAGCTTACTGCATGTAGAGGTTAATTTCTCGACGGCCCGTCATCCTGAAACCAACGGGCAGGCGGAAAGAGCAAATGGGGTTCTCCAACAATATTTGAGGTGTTATGTTAATGACAGAGAGAATGATTGGGTGGAGAAGTTGGCGTTGGCAGAATTTGCCTACAACAATGCAGAGAACGTGTCCACGGGGATGAGCCCCTTTTTGGCTAATCACGGGTGCCATCCCAGAGCCTTCCCAGGGGGGGAGGGGGAGAACTGGAGCGTTCCAGCTGCAGAACAGTTCGTGGAAGAAATGGAAGCGATCCATCGCCAGCTCCAACTCAACTTAAACAGGGCTAAGGAGGAATATAAGAGGCAGGCAGACAAAAACAGAAGGGAAGGTGAAAGCATCAGGGTGGGGGACCAGGTGTGGCTGTCAACCCAAGGGTTGCCATTCAAAGGAGGTTGTAAGAAATTAAGACCCAAAAGGCTGGGTCCGTTTGAAGTCATACAGCAGGTCAATCCAGTGGCTTTCAGGCTCCGGTTACCGAACCACATGAAGCTGCACCCAGTTTTTCACAGGTCGTTGCTGTCACCGTATAGAGGAGACAGTGAGGGGAGGGTCACTAGGGGACCAGCAATGGAGGAGAAGGAACACAGCTACCATGTAGCGGAGATCCTCGATTCCAGGTGGAAGGGAGATCAAATAGAGTATTTGGTAATGTGGGAAGGGGAACCGGAGTCGGAAAACACCTGGGTTAGGGCAGAGGATGTCAATGACGAGGTTTTAATAGAGACTTTTCATCAGAGGTTCCCACGTAAACCTCAGCCTGTAGCGAGGTTCCGAAGGGAATACTTTGCCACCACCGACGAGGAAGAGGAGTTGGAGGGGTTCCCAGATTTTGAAGAGGAGGAGGATTCAGCTGGCCAGGACGACGATCGATGGAGAGAATTGTTCGAGACGTCAGAAGATGAGGAAGATTCGTTTCGGGGTTTTAGCCCTTCACCTCCCAGGGGGGAGGAATTGGGAGGGGGTGAGGGGGGCCCTGGAGGGGAGGTGGATGTCAGGGAACTGCCATCAGAGCATCAGGTGGTGGAGGGACTCAGGCAGGATGAAAGAGACTCAACTGCTGAAGCAGGGACCAGCAGGGGGAGGAGTGGGTCTCTGAGGGAATGCGAGCAGGAGGGAGGGCTCAGGGAGGCTTCCAGCGAGAACAGTGGGGAGGTATCGGAGTCTCCCATAGGGAGACCCACACCTCGCAGGAAACTGTCACGCCGTGAGTCCAGGAGACGCGTTTCCGTTAAGGAACTTCTTTGCTGGAAACGCTTCCGCAGACAGCCACTGTCGGACTCTACTAGTGACTAGAGCAGACATGTCTGAGGAGCTCCGTCACACACGGAGGTTTGTGGGGTCGCACAAACTCTGAGGGAGCACGTTTTCACGCACAAGCAGCTAATCAAACCCTCACATCAAGGAATGATAAATTCCCCCACTATGTGCCAATATTTTGTGGATAAGGCGCTTCATTCTTTCCGTCTTAAGTATCCACATCTTATGATTTATCATTATACGGATGATCTTGTTTTTTACGCCCCAGTCCTTCCCCCTAATTGGAAACATGATTTAACAACATGTTTGTCTTTGTATGGTTTAAAAATTGCTCCAGAGAAAGTCCAGGAATCCCCCCCCCCTTTCAGTATCTAGGACATAAAATGATAGCTAGTTATTCTATTCCAATAATCCCTGAACTTCATATTTCAAAAACAATGAAATATGTACAACTGCAACAATTGCTGGGAAATATTAACTGGATAAGGCCTTATTTTAAAATCCCTCTTGAAGTGCTAAGGCCACTGTTTTCAGCCTTAAAAGGCCATCAATCTCCTGGTGAGCAAATCACCTTGACCCCTGATCAACTGAAAACTGTTACACAGTTGAAAGAAATCATGCGTACTCACTGGGTTGATCGAGCAATTCCTAATGTTATGCCTGATGTAGTCATAATGACAGATTCTGTACAACCTTTTGCTGCAATTATACAGATAGGCCCATCTAAAGTTCATATACTAGAATGGCTTTATTTACATCACGCACCAAGAAACACAGTAAACCCTTTAGTGGATCTCCTTGCTCAGCTCATTAGCAAAGGACGACGACGTTGTAAGCATCTTTTTGGTATTGATTGTCATCAAATTATTGTGCCTATGCCTTTAGAACAATGGGAAACTGCTCTCTCCACTAGCATGGATTTACAGTGTGCTTTAGCTGATTTTGTGGGTCACGTGGATTGTCATATTCCAGCCGATACTCGCCTGCAAATGAGCAAACAATTTCCCCTGTCTTTCTCTTCTATTTTGTCTCCTGTTCCTTTGGATGCCCTGACTGTTTTCACTGACGGGGCTCCTTCTAGGGGAGTTGTTGCTTGGCAACAGTACAAGGAGTGGCATAGCCTGTACACTCTCCCACAAAAGTCTGCTCAGCGTTCTGAGCTTGCAGCTGCTGTAAAAGCTCTGCATCATTTTTCTTCACAACCAATTAACTTGATTGTGGATAGCTTGTATGTTTCAAACGTCATATCCAGAATACAGGGCAGTTATGTAAGTCCTTTATTGGATGATAACTTGTTGAGTCTTTTCCTGTCTTTACAACTGCTTCTTTCTAATCGTTCTCACCCACTCTTTGTAGTGCACATTCGCTCTCACCAACCTTTTCCAGGTTTTATTTCAGATGGAAATGCAAAAGCAGATTCTTTGCTAAAGATTTTGCCTGTCTCTCCTATTGAAAGTCATGCCTTTCATCATCAGAATGCAAAAGCCCTTAGCCGCCAATTTCAAATTTCGATGGAAGCGGCACGTGCAATTATTCAGCAGTGTCCTCAATGCTCCAATCAGATTGGCCATCCCAGCCCTGGTGTTAATCCCCGTGGACTGGAAGCCAATCAATTGTGGCAAATGGATGTAACCCATTTTGCCCCTTTCTCACCCTGGAAGTTTTTGCATGTCTGTATTGACACATTCTCAGGCTTCCTTTGGGTCACGCCTCAAAGAGGTGAGCAAGTTAAGCATGTTTGCAATCATCTTGTTCGTGCAATGTCAGTTATGGGCAAGCCTCATTCTATAAAAACTGACAATGCCCTAGCGTATTGTGCAAAAGGCTTTGCTAAATTTTGTGAAACTTGGGATATTCATCATCTGTTTGGCATCCCTTATAATTCTCAAGGCCAAGCAATAGTTGAACGCTCTCATCGAACCCTGAAAACTGCACTGAACAGGCAGGAGAAGAAGGCAGGCATTCCAAACTCACTTTCAGAGAAGGAAGGTTGGTTGTCTAGTGTACTTTTTACTCTTAATCATTTGAATATTTCCATACAGGATCATCACTCTTACACTCGCCTTCAAAAGCATTTCCAGCAAAAGGAAATTCTTCCAGCTCCACTGGTCCGCTATAAAATTCTACCCTCCAATGAGTGGAGTGAACCAGTAAAATTGATTACCTGGGGTAAGGGTTACGCTGCAGTTTCTACTCCACAGGGTGCTCGGTGGGTTCCTGCACGTTGTATTCGACTGCACCATGGCGTGGCGGCAGACTCTTCCAGATCCACTGCCTCAGTTCAACCACCAGCTCCAGATCACCCGCGATGTGACGTCCAGCCCCCCCAGGATTCGTAAGCGGGGAAATCGCAATGCCCCAGTGACGTGGGGCCAAATTAAATCGCTCTCTCTTCAAGCTGAACAGTATCGGAGGGAACAGCAGCTGGAAGCAAGCCCTACTAATCTGCTTCTATCCCTCATTGCTTGTCTTAATATGAATTCCATGATAATTCTCATTTTCAGTATTTTATTTTTGCCTCTCTCTACTTCAGCTCTTCCTACTGGTGATTCCACAACGCCAAATGTATGGGAATCGTTTGCAAAAATGCTTAACGTGTCTTCTTTTTGCCTTACTCAGCAAGTAGCCATTGGTGAAATCCTTGGCTCTTGTCTCATTCCTGTTTGCCATGATCCTCATGACATACAAAATGATACTTGGTTTTTCTCATCCCTACCTCAAAATGATTCACTTCGCACTCTTGGATATACTGGCTACCATAATTGGGGCACTCAAGTGCGTAAACGCCCACCTTTAGCTATTGACTTGACAACACCATATGTGGCCTCTTATAATGTTACCTGTGCCCGTATGGTCAACTGTACAAAGTCAAACTGCGTGAAAATGGGCAAAAATAACTTTAATTGCTCTGATTATGTAAACATTTCTTATGTATATAAGTACACAGAACTACCAGCAGGCTGGTTTTGGTCCTGCCCAGGTTACACTTTCAATTACATTCCAGCAAACATTAGCCACGGTACACCTTGCTGTTTAAGCCGTCTGTCTATCATATTGCCTGAAAAACATCATTTCTCTTACTCTAGATATCAGCGCAGTGTTGAACTGTCTGATGACTGTGATGATCTTGTCTCCCTTCCTAGCAGGTCTGAATACATCTCTTTAGCTGTTTCTCTTTTAGGTGTTCCGGGTTTGGCTGTACGTAATAGCACAAATATTAATTCTTTAGCTTGCTCTGCAGCAAAATCCCTGAACTTTACCTCTCAAGCGCTTCATCTTCTCAACACAGAGCAAGCCGAACTTCACAACGGTTTATTGAAGACCAGAGCTGCTTTGGACTACCTACTCATGATCCATCATTATGGTTGCGAACAGTTCGAAGAAATGTGCTGTTTCAACATCACTGACAATTCTAAGGCCGTTCAAAGGCAAATTTCTCATTTGCAAAATCTTACTCACCACATTAAAAAGGATATCGGGTTTTCTGGTCTCTGGGATTCCTTTTCCTTGTGGTCTACCGCATGGCTCCCTAATCTCAACTGGCTTCGCAGTCTTTTTTATTATGCCATTGTTATTGTATGTATATTGATTTTGTTTTGTTGCCTTCTCCAATGCATTCCTAGCCTTACAAATCTTTTTTCTCGCCTTCTCTCTCCCCCCCCCCAAACCACCTAGTGCACTCCTTGCAGCCTATTATGCGAAATGGCAACGCCACCAGTAAGAAAAAACAAAAACAAAAAGGGGAGATGTGGGTAGGATTATTTTGAGATTCGTTGGCACACCACTAATCTTGAAGTACCTTTGCCCCATCAACCCTAGCAGTATTATTTCCGGCATTCGATGGCAAACCACTAATCCGGAAGTATTGTTGCTTTATTCACCTAGTTGCCTTATCTCGCAAAGAAGAAAAAAAAGTAGTGCTCTGTAGACATGTTATTCTTATGTGCCAGTATAGTAAAACACTGGTTCTTTTTCCTCCTGCATTCTGGGAATTATTTCTAGCATCCTTTGCTTCTAAACAGACTAAAAAGTCTGTTTATAATCAGACACGCTTCTCTCCATTTCACGCACACGGCGAAAGCCTGTCCCTGGCACACAGATCCCTGCATTCCATTCCTTGCATACCACACTTTTTTCTATTTAGTTCACTTTAAGTTCACAATGATATGTTAATCCTCAATGTATAATTAATTATGTGAGTCTATATTATGATTATAACATTAGTAATTGCTTTAGTCATATTATAATCAATCTTAGTCATAAGTGGATTAAGAGCTTATATACCTGTCTAAGTGCAGCTCTTACATACTTTCTTTCATGTGCCAAAGATCTATGAAGCTATGTAAGCCCGCCTTACATACAAGTGAGCCAATAAGATTTCAGTTTCTTTGTCTTGTATTAAGCCAATCAGCCACCAGCACATCCGTGGCCATGCTTTGTAACTTTGAATAAAAAGAGATGCTGTGGGGCTAGAGAGACACGCTCACACTCTGACTCTCTCTCACTCTCACCACACGCAAGCTCTCTGAAACAAACATCTCTTTGTCCGTTTTTATTCATCATTGCAACTCCAAACCGACAGTGCTCACTTATACAACAGTGATCCATGAGGTTCATTAAGGTCTGCAGGAGTCTGTAAAAATACAATTATAAACCAATTGGTCGATCCAGTTTAAAAATCACAATTGGAAGGAAAAACACAATTTAGAAGATGTAAAGGAATTTGTGCGAGCAATGCTTTGGTGGTATCTCCCCTTTAAGACTGGTTTATGGGAATGGGCTAGAACCTCAGAAATAATGGGCTTGCATACAGCTCTCTCTTGCTAAGGCTTCAAGGCTGATGTCACAAGGCAATTGGGTCAAAGAGGTGAATGTTCTGTCATGACTAGGACCTTTCGAGGGCAGAAACTGGAAAAGCGTGTTCTCCAATAAATGAGAGCACGTGTTGCGGTGTGAGCCACCAGGCCAGGCCTCTTGTTGCCAGGCAGGTTAATAGTTGTTGCCTGGCATCATGATTGGGTAACCGGGTTGCTGGGGCAAATTGTATGTTGCAAATTGGGTGGGTGGGACCATAGTCTTTAAATGTTGGTGCACTCTGGTTTCTCTTTCTCTTTGCCGAGTGCATCGGATCAATCGGATCAGAGCCAACACTGCAGAGACTTTGGTGATATTTCTGCCTTATTCCTTTTCCCTTCACCATTTCTTCCCTACCTAACCCATGCTGTGGGTAAATTTAGGCCCATAGAGCAGGGTTGGTTGGAGGGTGTGGGGAATTAGGCTTACCTTAATTTTATTTTTAATTTTGTTGTCGTTTAAAGCCGTTCTCGGCTTAAGCAGCTTTGGGGAGGCGGCACGCCTTCAGGTTCTTTCCTTGAATTTAATTTAATAGCTGGCTGCTGCTCCCAAAAAAATCTGCTTAAATTTAATTAAATTTAACTCGGCCCATTTGGGCCTCCCGGCGCTGCGGCCTTTCCTGGCCTTAATTTTGTCTTTGGGCCTAGGGAGACCGGGGGAGGAGGCCTGTTGGGCCCTTGGAGTGCTCCTGGTGCCGCGGCCGGCTCGAACGGCCAGGCCGCGGCCTCCATTTTCGGCCCTCGGCGGCTGTTTGTTGTGGGGGCCTATTCAGGCCTTTAAAAATCCATATGGCCGCGGGGAGTGCTTGGCGCAGCCCCCGCGGCCTTTAGGCGACCATTTTGGGAGGGTAAGGGTTTTGTTTTTGCTTCTGGGGTGGGCTGGCACCATAAACGCGGCCTTCCTAGCTCTTCAGTTCTCCGTGCGTCCTTTTTCAGCGCTTTCCGAGCATCATTTCTCAATTAATTGTGCAACAGTGGCCTCCTGTGGCCACTAGCTGCAATTGCGCCTAACAAGCATTCTTTTCCAATTTATTGTACAACGGTGACATCCTGTGGCCGCTAGCTGCAATTGCAGCCTTTTAGTGCTGCACCGTGAGCGCCATCTGGTCGCGTCTGAAGGGTATTGCACCCTGACTTATTTAATTTTAATTTTGCTGTTCTTTTGAAGCAAATAGGTGTTGTTGCTTCTATGTGATTTAGGTGGTCCTTTTCGGGCCACTCCTTTTCTCTTTTTTCTTCTTTATTTTATTTACCCCTTTTACTTCTTTGTGATCTGATTTGGCTTGCTCAATTTTTAATTTATTTTTATTTTTATTTTATTTTTTATTTTAATATAGTTGGAATTTAATTCAGTTTATTTACTGGATTAATTTTGGATTAAATTTAATCAATTATTTTATTTTATTTTATAATTTTATTTTTATTTTATTTTATTTATTTATTTTGACTTTGTCATATTATTAAAGTCCAGTTTTATTGCTAACTTTACTGTCTTTTATTATCAGATACGGCCCCTAAAAAGGCTGGGAAATAGACGGTGACGGTCGTCTCTGCTAAGCAGCCCATTAAGGGCCCATCACAATCCCTGCGTTCTCCAACCCCACCTCTGTCTGGGGGTCAATTGGAATCACTGGTTCCAGGGATATCAGGCGACCCTGTGGCTTTGGCGCGTCTTGCTGCAGAGGTGGACGGCCTTATCCAACGCTGTGCTTCCCGACCATCGACTTTGATGGTGCCTGCTCCTATGGTGCCTGCCTCTTCCCCAGTTCTGTCATCATCTAGTGAGGATGGGAGTGAAGTTGCAGGGGCTGGGGATTTGTTGTCTGAACCCCCGCCCCGGTCCCTTGCTTTACCTGTGCCTCAGGTTGGCTCAGGGGGGGAAGACGCTCAGTTGGCGACGTTTAGGTAAGCGGGCCAGGGAATCGACTCTGGCCAGGGCAATTTTGCCAGCTCAGTCCTCCTGTTTTACCGTCGGGTTCGGGTCTCTCACATGATTTTTCTATTCAGTCTACCTCAGGTGCCCCACAAGTTGAGGCAGATGTGGACTCTTCAATGGAGGACAGCTTGCCTGTTCCGGCAAAATCTTCTTCCGGGGGGCATCGCCGCCGTAAGAAGAGTTCCAAAAAACGTGCCAAGAGAAGGAGCGGCGAGTCTTCATCTTCTTCCACAGGTACATCTTCTGAGAGCTCAGGGGATGATGCCAATGCCTCCCTGGGTCTTTATTGGGGTTTTGGAGAATGCATTGGTGGTTTGCTACAATGGATTTGGCAGCGCAGGGCTAATTCACATAGGGCCAGGCATGGGGCAATCCTTGATTGCCGCGATGGTAGATTGGTTCCTGACATAAAAGTCTCTACTAACTCTGTTAGAGACATTATACCAGGGGTTCATTTGTCCTCTAAATTGCGGTCCAGGATTTTGGATGGCCACTATGTGGACATTTTTGACCTGGCACCACCAACCGCAAGCCTGGATGCTCTTGATAAAGCCATATCTGTCCCAAAGAGGCGGACTGCGCTTAAAAAGACGGATAGGACTTTTGAGTAGTGGCTGGATGGCTTCCAGGTCTTTGCTGGGGTTGTTCCGGCTTCTTATCCTTGGAGAGCTTTCCATCTCTTTGTGTACCTGTCTATTGTCCGCTCGGCGCAACCATGGCTGGCGATGCGGCAGCAATCCTTTACGATGAAAATTTTCGACGTCTTGCTGCAAAAATCCCTACGGCTCGATGGGACCGCAGGGATTTGGATGTGTGGACCACTTATGTGGTCCCACATATTGAGAAAAAGGCCCTGGAACAGTCCAAGCCAAAGGCAGCTCCTGTTCGGCCTGGGTGTAAGTTAATCTGTTGGGCTTTCAACAGAGGAGAGTGCCAACGGCAGCCTTGCAGATATCCCCATGTGTGTGATACGTGTGGCGGGAGTCACCCCCCTAGCAATTGTCAGGGAAAGCGGCCCTTTCGAGGGGGAAAGGGGGTGCTCAGCAACCCCCAAAGGCCACACCCTCTACCTCTTCCGCCGGAATTGGAAAGTAGTGATTTACTGTCTATGGCATATACACCGATATAACTGTCGGCATTGTTGCCTTGGCTGCAGTCTTATCCCAACCGCGAGGCTGCAGCTTATTTGAAAGAAGGGTTTTCAGTGGGTTTTAGGATTCCTGTAGCCACGGCGCCCGTGGCATGGAATCCTCGCAATCAGAAGTCTGTGTGGGAGATGCCAGATATCGCCCGCAGGAAGATTGGAAAGGAGTTGGCTTTACATCGTATGGCTGGCCCTTTTGCAGTACCCCCGTTTCCTAAGTTGCATATTTCGCCTTTGTGTATTGTCCCGAAGAAGGCTCCGGGGGAATTTCGCCTTATTCATAATTTATCTCACCCTAAAGGCACGTCAGTAAATGATGTTATTCCCCCAGAGCTTTGCTCAGTGAAATATGCATCCCTTGATCAGGCGATCAAGATGATCAGGAAATTTGGCCCTGGGGCTTTGCTGGCGAAGTGTGACATTGAGTCGGCTTTTCGCTTGCTGCCTGTTCATCCTGATTACTTTTGGCTGTTGGGTTTCCAATTTGAGGGGAAGTTTTATTTTGACAAAGCTATGCCTATGGGCTGTTCCATAGCATGTGCTGCCTTTGAGTGTTTTAGTACATTTTTGGAGTGGGCCTTGCGTGTTAAGACCGGCCTGGGGGGCGTGTCCCATTATTTGAATGATTTTTTGCTGGCCTCAGCACATGACACAGGCAACTGCGTTGTTACTTGAGGCCTTTGCTTCCCTTATGGGAAAACTGGGGGTCCCCTTGGCGGTGGATAAAACTGAAGGCCCAGCAACTCAATTCATATATTTGGGCATCTGGTTGGATACCAATGCTCAAACATCCAGCTTACCCCCAGATAAGATAATCACGTTGCGTAAGGTTATTCAGGAGATTCTTCCTTTGCGGAAGGTTACTCTGAGGCAGCTTCAGTCATTATTGGGTCATTTAAATTTTGCATGCAGAGTGGTGGTGCCTGGTCGCCCCTTCTGCTCCCGTCTGGCCAGGCTCACGGCTGGACTACGGGCCCCACAGCATTGGGTGCGATTGTCCGCGCAGGTACGGGCGGACTTGCAAGTCTTGCAGGAATTCCTAGAGGAATTCAATGATGTATCCTCGTGGCAGGACGTTTTGAACCTCCACAATGATTTTCAAGTGCACTCTGATGCTGCTGGTTCTTTAGGCTTTGGGTTGTACTGGAATGGAAGATGGTGTGCCATGCGGTGGCCGCCTGAATGGCAAGGGGAAGCGATTACGCGAGACTTAACTTTTCTCGAGTTTTTTCCCATTGCAGTAGCAGTGCATTTATGGGTCGCTGAATTCAGGGACCGTCGGATATGTTTCTGGTCCGACAACCAGGCGGTGGTGAACGTGCTGGCAAAACAGTTGTCCCGTTCTCCCAGGGTATCGGCCCTTCTGCGGGCCTTCGTCCTACATTGTTTGAGGTTTAATATTGTGTTTTCGGCACGCTTCATCCCCGGTATATCTAACAAGATTGCTGATGCTCTATCCCGTTTTCAGATAAGAGCGATTCTGGTCCCTGGCTCCAGAAGCTCAGAAGCTTCCAGAGTATTTTCCACCGCACCTCTGGAATCTTGGCAACACTTAGTCATGCAGGGAGTAGCAGCTTCCATTTCTACATCCACTTTGCGATCCTATAAAAAAGCTTGGGCTGACTTTTTAAAATTCACGCAGTTGGCGTCCAGCAATTTTAAACCCCCTCCTACCACTTCTCAGGTCTTGCAATACTTAGCTCATTTGTTTCAGCTGGGCCGAGCTGCCAGAACTCTGAGAATTCATTCTGCAGCAATTTCTTTTTTCAGCAAGTCCTTGTATGACAGGGATCCTTGTAAAAGGTTTGTGGTGCGTAAGGCCATTGAAGGGTGGGGCAGACTTGCCCCCCCCCCCAGGGCGGCTGCTAGGCGTCCTGTCACCTTTGAGTTGTTGTCCAGAATGCGCTCCAAGTTGAGGAGTGTGTGCTGGTCTAAATATGAAGCACGCCTTTTTTCAGCAGCGCTTTCATTAGCATTTTTTGGAGCCCTCCGGGTGGGAGAGGTTGTAGTGGAGTGCAATTCAGCTGGTGGTTCATGCGGGTTGCTCTTCCAGGATATTAGTGTGTCCCCCCTGGAGTTGAGACTATTAGTGCGCAACTCCAAAACTGACCAGTTGGGTCGGGGGGAGGTTATCCGCCTCCCTGCCACTGGGGAGGCGGGCCCATGCCCGGTCAAGGACATAAGGAGGTACTGGGCCATAAGGCCTCCTGGGGATGGTCCCTTGCTCTTGCATGAAGGTGGTCACCCTCTGGCGCGTCACCAGTTCCCAAAAAAACATGCATAAGGTTATTGCGGCGTGTGGAATCTTGGCATCTGGTTTTGCCCCTCATTCTTTTCACATAGGGGCAGCAACCATGGCAGCCCATTGGGGTTTGTCAGCTGCCAGGATTAAGGATCTGGGGAGGTGGAAATCTGATGCCTTCAAGGGTTATGTGTGATACAAATGTTGATTTTGTTACTAATGCTTGCTGTTTCCACTTGTAGATCCCTCGCCGGTCTGTGTCTGGATAGTAGGACACAGCATTGTTCATTGGGCTGGCATCAGAGCGAGGCAATCTGCCACAGGATCATGTCTCGGCCTCCCTCGGCATGTGCAAGTGTCATGGATTTCCAGACGCGGAATGCTGTGGGAAGAGTTTTTTGCCGCTTATTGAGCGTTGGCTGCTTTCTTCCCCTCCCCCAACGGCCATGGTGGTACAGCTGGGGGGAAATGATGTAGCAACTGTTGATTGCCTTTCTTTGCGCTCCATCATCATGAGGGATTTGGAGCGTTTGGCCGCCTTGCTGCCTTCTGTGAGAATTATTTGGTCTCACTTGTTGCAGAGGCAATCCTGGCGTGGTGTTCCCCGCCCGGAGGCCGCGGAGAAGGCCAGGAAACACATTAACTCTGCAGTGTGCAAGAAGGTTTTGGAGCTGGGTGGGTTGGTTATTCCCCACCCCAGCATTTATTTTAAGGCGCTAGCCCTTTACCGGGCGGATGGAGTGCACCTTTCTGATTTGGGGAATAATATTTGGTTGGATGCTGTGGCTGAAAAATTAGGTTCCTGGTTGGGTTTGTGAGTGGTTGGCGGCGAGCGTTAAAGCTCGGGTGGCGGTTAGGCATTGGTTATAATATGCTGGTGGTGGAAGGGTCAGGCTGGGCCTGCGCCTCCTATTGCGCTGAAGGGAATTCCGTTAAAGGAATCCTGGGGCTTGCCATGATTTCGTCCAATCCCTGTTATGGGACCAGGGCTGCCCAATCTCTGTTATGGGAATCCTTGTCAGAGCCCTGGCTCTGACTGAGGCTAATCTAACTTCCTTAGGGCCCGGGACCTCTAGGGTGTTGCTATTTATGGACCTTAAGGTCCTCCATGGGGCATACCAGGAGAGGCGGTCCAATAGGTACAAGGGTCCTAGGCTGTCAATCAATCAAACTGGCAATTGTTTGTGTGCATTGTTTCTCCATTTATCAAGAGCAAAAGGGATTTGGGGAGGAAGAAAAGACACCCCAGACTGATCAACCTAATATGAAACTATTCTCTCAAGCAGCTCCTCTCTTGCCTGCCTTCTCTTCCACTCTTGGGATGGCAGTTCTGCAGTTGAGAGCAAGTAGAAGCACTCTGTCTCAGAAAGCGGGTATTTCCATGGCACCATTAGAAATCCCGATGGCTAGAGAGAAATAGGGACATCCCCAATTTCTGGGGCATGTGTAGGGTCTATGATTCTTTATTCAAGGAAACAGAACACAAAAAGAAACCAAAGGTGAGACTGACCCCGGTGAAGCAGTTGCCAAAACTGACTGGACTCCCCACTTCCCCTCTTCATCCTCTGACCTCTTCTCAGTCTCCCACCACCATTCCCCTGGATCTGAGGCCTCTCTAGCGAGTTCTCCAGTTGGAGCATCCCGCCACCCCTCCCCTCATCCAGTCAGTCCCCGACACTTGCACACCTTGCCCCTCCCCATCTCAGCAAGTAACAGTGGGTAGTTGGATCCAACCATGTAACAGGTTCATGTGCCAGGCCGTAAATTGGAATTGATGGGACCTCTTTCACAGAATACAAAATTCAGCAAGGAACATCAAGGTGCGCTATTTATTTGGCCATAGTTTCTTCCCTGTGTAAAGGCAGATACTCCATTCTTCCTCCCCCCGCCCCCACTGTTTACGGAGCCAGTTCCTGACCCTCATCTCTGATTTCCCTATGCCGCTAGTTCATTATAGGCTTTGTAGTACATCATGTAACAGCTTTACTAGCATCTTTTATCTATTCCCAAATTGACATCATTATCCTTATTTTAGGGGCATCAGTGAAATGCTAATCTTTTAACTCCGCTTTTGCTAACATTGCATGAGTGAGTGTTTCATTAATTCACTGCAGCCTAACTACAATTCCCAAGTCATACAAATCTCCTCTGCCTTGGATAGCTATTGCTATGTAAGAATTGTCATATGAAAAGGCTCTTAGCAGTTTTCACAGCGGGCTGTGTGTGGCAGTATCCATACCCAGATTTTGTTGTTCACAGAGCTATTGAAGGTTGGGGCAGGCTCCAACCTACAAAAACAAGAAGGCAGAAGGCCGGTAACGTTTGACCTCCTCTGCTTGATACACAAGAAACTTAGGTCTAATGAATGTTAGAAAAATGTTGGAATGAAATTACTTGGCTTTAGTAAAAATGTTTAAAGAATTATGCAAGAATATTATGGTTATGAGAAGTTGGTAAAAATAAGATTTAAGTTTTAAGTTTCAAGGTTTTTTATAGTAAGATTAGAATAGTTTAAGGTAATGTAATGACAGAATATTATGAAATATGGAAAGGATTTGCTGTGACAATTAACAACCAGGATACAAGGAAGGGGAGGAGGAGGAGGTCAAGGAAAGAGGGTAATGATAGTTGAGGAGTTGAGAATAATGGATTTGTTTTTAAATGTTTTTAAATGTTTGTGGTGTGCTTTTGTTTTTTCCCCCCTTATTTTGAATTTGTAAGTGGCTTGTTTTTTTTTCTTTTTCTACTTTGTTTTTCTTTTGTAACCTTAAAAAAAATTTTTTTCAATATCATTTAAAAAAAAGAAAGTTAGGTCTATATGCTGGTCTAAATATGAGTCACAATTGTTTTCCACAGCGTTTGCCATTGCCTTCATTGGAGCCTTGAGGGTTGGTGAGGTAGTTTCTGAAGTCCAACCAAATGGTACCTCTAGGGGCCTCCATTTAAGTGATATCCAATTATCCAGCTCAGAGTTAATAGTTTGTATTCAGTGGTTGAAATCAGACCAAAGTGGAAAGGGTGCTTTAATCAAACTTGCTGCTTCTGAACACCAGGGATCGTGCCCAGTATGACACCAGGCGGTACCTGTATCTTAGGCCTCTGGGCTGTGGCCCTTTACTCATACATAAGGACGGTTCCCAGTTGATGAGACATCAGTTCACACGAGTGACTTAAGAGTTACTTGACCTCCAGAGCCTCACGGAACAAACCTGAGGAAAATATTTGTTTCTGTTAAGTTCTGCCACGGATGACATGAAAATGCCTTGGAACAAAGTTACTGTGATGGTGAATGAAGTGGATTATTATTACTCTGTAACAAGGAGATCAAAGGAGGAGGCAAAGTTATTAAACTCCATTGTATCATTCATCAACAAGTTCTCTGTGCTGAACATCTCAAATACGATCATGTTATGAAACCGGTATTAATTTTATTCGCTTTAAAGCCCTGTGCCACCACCAGCTTGAACAGTTTCTATTGGACATCCAGGCTGAATACGAAGATGTTTTATATCACAACGAGAGTAACAGCCGCTTACATGTGTGTAAGGGAGAGCCATAGAGCAGGCAGACACTGAGAAAGAGAAGCTGTCTTCCTTCTCTGACCTTGGCTTTTACACGCGCTCAGCTGTTGCCGGCTTCCGAACTGCCTCTCTTCTCCCACCTCACCGAAAAGCCATAGAGCAGGCAAGCAAGCAAGCAGGCAGACACGCTGCGCTCAGCTGTTGCCGGATTCCCAGCGACGGAGGAGGAGAGGACAGGCTGCCGAAAAGCCATAGAGCAGGTAAGCAGGCAGACACGCTGCGCTCATTTCAAAATAAGGGGCAGGAAGGCTCTCTAGCATCTCCTCTCCAGTACATCTGCCGTAGATGAATGCAGACACAGCTGATGAGTTGGATAATGAACAACTGAATGCTTGCTCCCAGAAAACGTTGATAAATCCGTCTTCATTTGCCCAGGAAGGATTTACAAGCTGAAGAAACTTTTGGGGATATTAACAAGGGTACAGGGATACGGCTTCCGGTAATGATGGCGGACAACACTCTACTAATGTGAGCCCGTTGATTTTATCTTTTTATTTTCTCTTACTCCTTTTAAAGACTATTTTAATGAATATTGAGCTCAGATAAATTTAAGCACCTCACCCCACTCTATCCCACGTTTCGTATTCCTGACTCTTCTTGGAACTTTAAAACTGCATTGACTATCTTATCACATTGCGAAGAGCTTACAGGAAGATTCATGGGCTGTTCCCACCACAAGTTTGGAGGCACAGACGGAGCATAATTTAGTGTTATGCCAATAACCTTTAGCACACTACTCCTCCTTGAATAGGATATTTTCAAGGAAAATACTCCCTCGACTCTTTGAAAAACTTAGGGAAGATAAAAGAGCGAGGCAAAGGGAGAGATGACTCAGCAATTAGACAGCCCTGCTGATGCGAGGAGGGGGGTTGGTAAACGCTGCAGAGAATCTGAGGACTTAAGAGGAAATGGCATGTTTGCCCCTTACCAAGCAAACCAAAATCAGCGAATTCTTCTATGGAAAAACAAAGGACACTTTTAATATCCCGACCTCGAACAGCTTCTCGCCATTAGCAGAGATAATAGATAAGGAAACTACACCGAAGGAACCCGCTAAACAACCTATTAACCCCTTAAACAACACCATCATGAGACCAAAAGGTCCCAAAAAAGTTCCAACTGTGCCCATTCAGGCGGAAGACTGCATCGGAGAACAAGCAAACCATCTCTCTGAATTACTACTTGAACACTCTACCACGTTAGACCTAGTGGCTAAAACCGTGGACTGTATCTTTAAATATATAAGAGACATCAAAGGCTCCTTAGAGATTATATCCTTTGTATCCCCAAAAGTTAATGTCAGCCCCGTAGACGTTTCACCGGGGGATAGGGCCGAACCAACACCCAGAGTACCTGTCCTATTGCGCTCAACCCCGCAGACTGGCTGCAAATTTGAAAACGAACAAACTATGCAAGATTTACACACCATATCTTCCTATAATCTTTCGCTACAAGCCACTAGACTTTGTTTAATTATCTTCCCCTTCAAAGGTCAGGTTAACTGGTCGTCTATACATGTCACAAGAAGGCATCTAAATGAGCTTTTGGGCGAAAATCCCCTTTCCATCGATCTGAAATCCACTGTCCACATTTACAGCAAGCCACACATGCAGAGGATACTGCTCACCTTTGAATCTAAAAAGCTTCCAACTTTATCAATACTAAGATTTGCCCTCTTATTCCCTACTCTCCAGTTAAAAGGAAAGCAATTAAAAATGAGGGCATCCCATCTTCTACGAACTCTACCTCTCCACCCTCAGACTTAATTAGTTGGACAGAGACCCCCATGCCCCTCCTATCAAAGGCTACTCATCTTGAGAATTTGATGGAGCAGGAATTAACTTATTTCCTTCTCCCATCTGCAAAAGTCGAACAAACAGAGATAACGGACAGACTAGATGAGTTGTTACTCTATCTCCGCAACTTTGAAGACCTACCGCCCACAAAAGAGGCAAATACTCCACCTTACTTGGAGCGAAAAATGGGTCATGAATCTCCTCAGGTCACGGCAGAACACACACCCCTACTCTGCCCAACTGAAATCCACGCCGAAACCTCTGTGGCGCCCCTAATCACATTACCGGAGACTTCACCATCCAATGGTTGCATCTTCCACTACCCCTGGAAAGCCCTAGATGCTATTGAAGAGACAAAATGACTCTCACCTCTACTACTATCCTGGAACGTTGCTGGATGGCAATCGAAAACAAGGGACAAAGACGTTTTAACCTACGTATCACAGTTCAAGATCATCCTGCTCCAAGAAACCTGGATGCAAAATCCTTTTGAACTACACAATTATTTTGCTTTCCATTCCCCCTGCCTCAATCGGCCCAAAAGGCGGAAGACCGGCGGGAGGTTTGAGCACCTTCGTATTGACAGATCTAGGAACCTCCCCTATCCAATTGAAAATCGATAAAAAATGGATTTTGGCTGTTAAAATATTCACTACCCATTTTAAGATCATATGCATCAATGTTTATATTCACCCACTTATGAAACAAACTGATCTTAAAAACATCTGGAACGAACTGGAAGACTGCATTCTCCTGGTCTCAAATAAGTTTCCCTCTGCCTCCTTAATTATTGGTGGGGATTTTAATGCAAGGCTAGGCCACTCAGACGGAACAGTTAATCAACGAAAGTGGAATGGGTCCCCTAAATGCTAATGATGAACACTGGCCCCTATTCAGGCGTCACTCACTTGACCCAGTTACCAATTTTGCTGGTACATGTCTTTTTTTAATGGCACTTAGATTAAACCGTATTATTTTAAACGGCCTCTCCTTGGGAGACTGCCCTGGCCAATTTACTTACTGGTCAGGCTTAAGGCATTCTGTTATTGACTACATCCTTGTCTCCCAAGAACTCTTTGATGAATATATTGAATTTACTGTAGATATAAGAACCGAAAGTGACCATTTACCCCTAAATCTTAAAAGGAATGAATTTTGGGAACCCTCTAGATGTGGGCTTGCCCTACAGACTCCTGACCCTAATGCTTTACAACAAATAGGCAGATCCAGAATTAAATGGTCCCCTTATGTTAATAACAATTTTAGCACTTGGACACAATCAATGGAAGGTCATCTCCTCTGGGCTGATCTGACTTCCAACTACACTGAAGAGACCTCCCCCAATTGACCATTATAACACATTAATCCAAAAACTCCAACCGTTATTGTCAAGACCCAGGAGATCTAACCAAAATGATTCCCCTACCAACAAAAAATGGTTTGACCACGAATGCACTCAGGCAAAACTTATACTCAGGGAATGCTTTAAGGTCTTCCAGCAAAATCCTAACCCTATCACTAAATTAGAGTTACAACTAAGAAAAAAGAACTACAAAGAGTTAATAAAAACCAAAAAAAGAGAGACGGGGGGAGACTACAGCCGAGAGGCGTGTGCGCCGGACGTTCGCCGGATGGTGAGACAGCCTTTGTTCAGTCCGGGAAAGGTCTACTCGCCCGTCAGTACTCAACCGGTGCGCGTGCCAGTACGCCGGTACGTGGCAGAGGAGGAGGAGGAGTTTTTTCAGAGACCCAAGCGTGGATACGCGACGGCAGCGGAACAGCTACGCCCGGATGGGCAGATGCCTCCCAATTTAGCTCCAAGGTATGAACTTGTTCCCACAAGGGGGGGAAACCAGCGCCAACCGTCCCCTCCAGGACTGACTTTAAGTAATCTTAATTGGAGGGTGTTCCAGAAATATCAGCCTCCTACTGATGTACTGAGTTACCTAAATCTTTTTGAGGTGACTTGCAAGGACATGGGGGTTGCTCCAGAACTGTACATGGCGGTTTTACGTCCCCTAGTCTGTGGTGATTTGTCGGAGCTTATGGGAAACCTCCCCCCAGATGAACTTAATAACTATGAAAGCTTTAAAAGGCTAGTCATGCAGCGACATGGACTACGCCCTGAGCATTATCGAAAAGCTTTTCGGAAAGTTGAGAGAGGAGGGCTCACTGACAACATTGCAGTTTTTTCTGCAAAGATGGCCCAGAATTTTGAACTGTGGCTTGCAGCCGAGGGGGCTCAGGCCACCAGTACATTTTCTCAGTTCTGAGACCGACGCCTCCCTTGACCTTTATTGGGGTTTTGGAGAATCGGGCAGTGGTTTACCCAGGTGGGCTTGGGAGCGTAGGGCTAATTCACACAGGGCCAGGTACGGGACAATCCTGGATTGCCGTGACGGCAGGTTGGTCCCCGAGGTGAAGGTCTCTACTAATTCCGTTAGAGACATTATACCCGGGGCTCATTTGTACTCCAAATTGTGGTCCAGAATTCTGAATGGCCGCTATTTGGACATATTTGACCTGGCCCCACCATCCACGAGCCTGGATGCTCATGATAAAGGGCGTTACTGCCTCAAAGAAGCACACTGTGCTTAAGAAGGTGGATAGGACATTTGAGCACTGGCTGGATAGCTTCCAGGTCTTCACTGGGGTTGTTTCGGCCTCTTATCCAAGGAGAGCCCTGCACTTAGTGTACATGTCCATTGTCCGCTCAGCTTTTACCATGGCTGGTGAAAGAGCAGCAATCCACTACGATGAAAACGTCAGGCATTCACCGCCAGAATCCCTACGGCTCGTTGGGACCGCAAGGATCTGGATGTGTGGACCACTTACATGGTCCTGCACTTTGAGAAGAAGGCCCTGGAACAGCCAAAGCTGAAGGCAGCCCTTGTTCGGCCTGGGTGCAAGCTAATCTGTTGGGATTTTAGCAAGGGAGCGTGCCAGCGGCTGCCCTGCAAATATCCCTATGTGTGCAAGAAGTGTGGTGGGAGTCACCCCGCTACCAATTGTCAGGGAGGCCGGCGGCCCTTTCGAGGGGGAAAAGGGGGTGCCCAGCAGTCCCCAAAGGCCGCCCCCAGCTTCCTCCACTGGAACCGTAAAGTAGCAACTTATTGCCCTTGGCGTATATGCCGGTAAGGCTGTCGGCCTTGCTGCCTTGGCTGCAGTCTTACCCCAAACCTGAGGCTGCGGCTTATTTGTGGGAAGGGTTTTCTTTTTTTAAAAAAAGATATTTATTGCCATTTTTAAACAACAAATTTAACACCATACACATAACAAACAAAAAAGATCAAAGAAAGAGTATAAGAAAGAAAAATAAGAGAAGAAAATACAAATAAAATAGAATTATTCATATATCGTATTTTCATAATCTTTGGACTTCCTCACATCCCCCTTCCCTGCGTTCCCAATCAGATAATTATATGCAGCAATTTGTTACCTTACTTCCATTCTTATTTTATGAATCTCAAATATTCTATTCCAACTTTAAGATGTTATTGTCATAAATTACACTGCTAAATTTGAGCATAATAATACTTCAAATTTCATCATTTCCTTAAACATCACTTATTCTCATATGTCTTACAATAAATTAACTGCTGCCATGTTTCTCTCAATTGTGCATTCTCCTAGCATTCATACAATTTGTAATGTTTTTGTAAATAGTCTTGTAAATAAATTTTTTCCAGTCCTCTTCCACCGTCTCTTCTCCCAGGTCTCGAATTCTGCCAGTCATTTCAGCTAACTCCATGTACTCTGTCAGTCGCATCTGCCATTCTTCCGGTGTGGGTAAATCTTTGGTCTTCCAGTACTTTGCGATGAGTATTCTTGCTGCTGTTGTTGCATACATAAAAAAAGTTTTATCTTTCTTTAGCACGCCTTGGCCGGCGGGAAGGGTTTTCAGTTTGCGGGAAGGGTTTTCAGTTGGTTTTAGGATTCATGTAGCCACGGTGCCTGTGGCACAGAATCCTCACAATCAAAAGTCAGTGCGGGAAATGCCTGCTATCGCCTGCAGGAAGATCAGAAAGGAGTTGGCCTTACAACGTATGGCTGGCCCTTTCGCAGTACCCCCTTTTCCCAATTTGCATATTTCTCCTTTGGACATCGTCCCAAAAAAAAAGCTCCAGGGGAATTTCGCCTAATTCATAACTTATCTCATCCTAGAGGCACATCAGTAAATGATGTCATTCCCCCAGAGCTTTGTTCGGTGAAATATACCTCTCTCGATCAGGCGATCAAGATGATCAGGAAGTTTCGCCCTGGGGCTTTGCTGGCAAAGTGCGATATTGGATCGGCATTTCGCTTGCTCCCCATTCATCCTGAAGATTTCTGGCTGTTAGGATTCCAGTTTGAGGAAAAGTTTTATTTTGATAAGGCTATGCCTATGGGCTGTTCCATAGCTTGTGCGGCATTTGAGTGCTTTAGCACCTTTTTGGAATGGGCCTTGCGTGTCAAAACTGGCCTAGTTGGTGTGTCACATTATCTGGATGATTTTTTGTTGGCCTCGGCACACGACACCGGCGACTGTCGTGCTGCTGAATGCCTTTGCTTCCCTTATGGAGGAGCTGGGGGTGGCTTTGGCGGCAGACAAGACCAAAGGTCCAGCTACGCAATTGACTTTCCTGGGTATCCAGTTGGACACCAATGCTCAAACGTCCAGCTTGCTGCGCGACAAGACCTTGCGGAGGGTCATCCAAGGTTACTTTGAGACAGCTCCAGTCTTTGTTAGGTCACCTAAATTTTGCATGCAGAGTGGTGGCGCCAGGCCGCCCATTCTGTTCCCATTTGGCCAGGCTTACGGCCGGCTTACGGGCTCCTCAGCATCAAGTGAGTCTGTCAGGGCAGGTGCGGGCGGAACTGCAGGCTTGGCTGCAGTTCTTGGATGAATTCAATGGTGTGTCTTTGTGGCAGGACGTTTTGAACCTCCACAATGATTTCCAGGTGCACTCCGATACTGCGGGTTCTCTGGGTTTTGGGTTGTACTGGAAAGGTAGATGGTGCGCAATGCGTTGGCCTTCCACTTGGCAAGGGGAAGCAATCACACAAGACCTAACATTTCTTGAGTTTTTTCCCATTGCAGTAGCGGTGCATCTGTGGGTCGCCGAGTTCAGGGACCATCAAGTTTGTTTCTGGTCCGACAACCAGGCAGTGGTTAACATGCTGGCAAAACAGTCCTCCGGTTCCCCTAGGGTATCAGCCCTGCTGCTTTGTTTTGCATTGTTTGAGATTTAACATTGTGTTTTCAGCACATTTCATCCCAGGGATATATAATGAGATTGCTGATGCTCTATCCCATTTTCAGATGGAACGATTCAGGTCCCTGGCTCCAGAGGCTCGGAAACGTCCAGAGTTTTCCCCACAGCATCTCTGGAACCTTGGCAGCAATTAGTATTGCAGGGAGTAGCAGCATCCATTTCTACTTCCACCTTGAGGTCATATAAAGAAGCCTGTACTGACTTTTTAAATTTTACCCAGTCGGTGGTTGGCAATTTTCAACACCCCCCCCCCCCCACTTCCCAGGTTCTGCAATACCTGGCACATATGTTTCAGTTGGGCTGGGCTGCTAGGACACTCAGGATTCACTCGGCAGCAATTTCATTTTTCTTCAAGTCCTTTTATAATAAGGACCCTTGCGCTAAATTTGTGGTGCGCAAGGCACTGGAAGGGTGGGGTAGACTTGGTCACCCCAGGATGGCAGCCAGGCATCCTGTTACTTTCGAATTGTTAACTAGAATGCGCACTAAATTGAGGAGCATTTGCTGGTCAAGATACGAAGCACGCCTTTTTTCTGCGGCTTTTTCGTTAGCATTTTTTGGTGCTCTTCGGGTGGGGGAGGTAATTGTGGAGTTCAGCCAAGATGGTGGCTCTCGTGGGTTGCTCCTCCAGGATATGTTTTCCCCTTGGAGTTGAGACTTGTAGTACGCAACTCCAAAACTGACCAGCTGGGTCAAGGGGCAGTTGTTCGCCTCCCAGCGACTGGGGAGGTGGGCCCTTGCCTGGTTAAGGATGTAAGGAAGTAATTGGCCTTGAGACCTCCCAGGGATGGCCCTCTACTTATGCATGAAAGTGGTCACCCTTTGGCGTGACATCAGTTCGCTAAAGTCATGCGTAAGGTCATCTCTGCTTATGGGATTTCGACCTCTGGTTTTGCCCATTCTTTTCGCATAGGTGCAGTGACAATGGCAGCTCATTGGGGCCTGTCGGCTGCCAGGATCAAGGATTTGGGTAGATGGAAATCAGATGCCTTCAGGGGTTATGTGTGAAACAAATGCTGTGTTTTTATACTAATGCTTGTTTGTTCTCGACCCTTGTAGATCCTACGGTGGTCCGCATCTGGGTAGTGGGGCACAGCATCATTCATTGGGCTGGCAGCAAAGCGAGGCCTCCCGCAGCACGTGGAAGTGCCAGGGATTTCCAGACACGGAATGTTATGGGGAGAGTTTGTGCCGCTCATTAGACGTCGGCTGCTCTTGGACCCCCCCCCTGGCCATAGTGGTGCAGCTGGGGGGAAATGATGTGGCAACCATTGATTGCCTTGCTTTGCGCACCACAATCCAACGGGATTTAGAGGAATTGGCAGCCTTATTACCTTCAGTGAGAATAATTTGGTCTCAACTGCTGCAGAGGCGCACTTGGCGCAGCATTTCCCGCCTGGAGGCCGCTGAGAGGGCCAGGAAGTGCATCAACTCTGCTGTTTGAAGGTATTGGAGCTGGGTGGGTTTGGTGATTTCACAACCGGATATTAATTTTAAGGCTGAGGCCCTTTACCGGGCAGATGGAGTGAGTCTATCCGACTTGGGTAATGATGTTAGGCTGGATGCAGTGGCTGCTAAATTGGGGATTTGGTTGGGTTTGTGAGTGGTTTGGCAGTGAGCGTAAGAGCTAATGTGGCAGTTAGGCATTGGTTATAAAAATTGGTGGTGGAGGGGTCAGGATAGGCTGTGCCTGCCCCTCCAATGGTGCTGGAAGGAAATTCCGTTAAAGGAATCCTGGGGCTTGCCATGATTTTGTCCAATCCCTGAAATGGGACCAGGGCCGGCAAGCCTTGGGGAGCTGGTTGGGTGAGGGGTGAGGGACTGTCACTCAGCTCAACTGATCCCCAACATTGTTTTCCCTTCACTGGCGTCCGATGGAGTTCAGATAGTCAGTTCTGTCCCAGGCGGGGGGACAGATAGTCATAACCAATGCCTAAGCAACCACTCACAGATTTTGTATTTTAATAAAGTTGTGGCCAAAATAGTGCCAAAAACCTTAAATTAAAATTACGTGCGATTTGTGAGTTGTTTTGAGGGGTGGCTTGGGGACCTGCACACGCAACTGGCATGTTTTTTTTTGCAGCTAATCAGAAAACTGACAAGAGACCAGCCTACACTTCCACTGCATTTTGTGACTTTGTGTGAAGTGGGATCTCTTTTTATCACATTTGGCTAATTCCTATCTTTCTCCTATGCTAGATTTTAATCTACTCTCTTTGTTATTGACCTGCCTTTCTAGGCTGCTCACATTTTGCTCCTATACAGGATTCAAAGATATAATTTCAGAAGGAAATCAACATGCTGATTCTGCTCTAAAATCTTTCTGTCCATTATTTTCTAATACAATTGATAGCCATGCATTTTTTTCATCAAGGAACTATGTAGCTGATAAAATATTTTTTCCATTCCTTTGACACAAGCTAAGGATATTGTTGATGGGTGTCCTTCCTGTGCTTTAACTCCTGTTCTTTTTACCTTAAATCAATTAGCTGTTTCCTTTCCTAATAAATTTTCTCCTATGGAATACCATTGTAGGAAAGAGGTACCTCTGGAACCCTCTAGTGACGTACCAGCAGCTCCCCAACCCGCAGCGAGAGGGACCTGTTCCTTTGATTACCTGGGGCAGGTCCTTTGTGGATTCCAGGTTGCTGTATCCATCCCTATAGGCCAAGACATGTGCTGGCACCAAGGCCAGCAGAATCCCATTCCGGACTTTGCAGGGACCATGACCCTGATTCCGCCTCTACAGGCTCAGCAACCCCATGTGAAAGTCCACCGTGTCCATCCTCATCCTCGAAAGGCTAAGGGATGCCCAAAGGTGACATGGGGAATGCTGAAGACCTTGGACTCTGATGCCAGGACACGATTTTAGCATCATGATGTTCCAGAAGCACCAGACTTTTTAGTAGCTTTAATTACTCAGATACATATGAACTCTATGCTGCTTTTAACATGTATAATATTTGTTTTCTTGATACCTAGTACTCAATGTATCTTCTGTGATAGGAATTTTATGGTCTTAGATATATGGTAATGTTCATAACTGCACATACATAGATCCATAGGCGCCGACTCCATGGGGCCTGAGGGGGCCCGAGCCCCCTCAAAAAATCGTTTGGGGGGGCTCTGCCCCCCCAATAATTTAAGAAAATTATTAGTTATATTATGCTTTGTAAAATTACAAAATTATGTTGGTATTTTTTATTTTCCTTGTTTGACAATAGTTACCTTTTAAAATACATTCAGTAATGAGTTAAAACAAATAATTATTACGGTAGTAAGCAGGTTAACTGAAAAGAGTGGTGTGAATCATGATAGTGTTACGGTGCTGCGGGCACACTTAGAATTTGTCCTGGTGCGCAAACCTTCGTGTAAAGTCTGGCGGGCTAGCGCTGCGGCCACGGCGACATCAAAAGGACTGGAGCAGAAGCGCCTGGAATCCTCCACCTCGCGTCGCCTTGACGCTTCCGAGACATTACGACGTCGCGGCTATATAAAGCCCACCCTGCTGGCGCAGTCATTCAGTGTGGATAGTTTCGTTCAGTGCATGCTGCAGACGTGTTTAGCGTTCCGACTTTAGTGTTTAGTGGACTCTTTTATATGACTATATTTTATTCGTTTACTTTAGTCTCTTAGTGTATTGTGAATTAAGTTTGCAATGGATAAATTTGTTACCAAAAAGGCGCGCTTGGAAGTTGATGATACTGCAAGTCAACCTCCGACAATAATTGTGTCGTCAATTGCTTCGTCGTCTTCAGGCGAGAACCGTTCACAGCCGAAACCTGGACAATCCGGTAAGGGAAGATCATTTCAGAAGTCTTGGTTGATCAAATATACATGGCTAGAATATGAAGCATGTACCGAAAAAGTTTTTTGCAAAACCTGCAAAGAGGCAGATGCTAAAAATCTATTACAATTTTCTTCAAAAAAAGATGCATTTATTTCCGTAGGGTTTTCTAACTGGAAAAAGGCTTTGGAAAAATTCCGTCTTCATGAAAATAACGTTTACGCATAAAGAAGGTGTTCTGAAACTAAATTCCATCACTAACCGAAGTGTGGCCTCCCAATTGAATGAACAGTTAGCTAGTGATATGAAGAAAGGCCGTTTAGCTCTTGAGACAATTTTTACTACCGTGCAATTTTTATGCCGACAAGGACTAGCAATTAGAGGGCACGAAGATGTAAACTCAATTTTTTTTCAATTGTTGGAACTCCGAAAGAATGACGTACCTGAGTTAAAAGATTGGTTAGGGCGTTCGGGGTATAAGTGGACGTCCCACGATATTCAAAACGAGATCATTGATCTACTAGGAAAGTCTGTGTTGAGAAAAGTATTGGCTTCAATCAAGAAGACTGAACATTTTTCTATTATGGTTGACGAAACAAGTGATTCTTCGATTCACGAACAAGTGTCATTTTGTATTCGTACTGTCGATGATTCCTTAATTATCAACGAAGACTTTATTGGCTTATACGAGACCCCCAACACTGAATCACAAACTCTGTTTAGTATTTTAAAAGACGTATTTGCTCATCTTGATTTGTCAATGGATAACTTAAGAGGACAGTGCTATGATGGTGCCTCGAATATGAGAGGCAAGTTCAAAGGACTAAAAAAGTTAGTTTTGGATATACAACCAAAAGCACGTTATGTGCACTGCACTGCTCACAGTTTAAACTTGGCAGTTGTAGACAGTCTCTGCCATCTTACGTCTATGAGGGATATTATGGCCTTAGCCAAGGACTTAATAAACACCGTAAGGGAATCCAACAAAAGGATGGGACTTTTCAGAAGCATATGCTGTTAGAGCGCCAACGACCAAGCTGGTCTACGACCCCTTTGCCCGACTCGATGGACTATGCGAGCTTCTAGTATCTTGAGAATATTGAAAAACCTTGAAGAACTTCTAGAGTTTTTTGAAACATTTTCTGCAGACAAAACAGAGGCTGGTTACAAATGTGCAGGCTACCTTGAGTCAATGTTACAATTCATAACTTATTTCTTTTTACGTCTTTATTGCCATGCAATGAACCCAGTAGAGGATGTCAATGAAAAAATTCAATGCCCTCATCTAAGTGTTGCTGATCTGGAAAAAATATATGAGGGCTTGATTTGTATATTGAATGGAAGGCGTGATAGTTTTGAACACTTTTGGGAATTGTGTTTAAAAGAAAAACCTTCACAAGTTGATGATCCTTCGCTTCCTCGGAATCAACGTATACCAAAGAAGTATGAAAACAACGAAGCCAGCTCACCGCACACTTTCAAAACCCCAAAGGAATACTACAAAGCTATTTACATTGAAGTTTGTGAAACGGTGCAATCTTGCATTACTGAGCGGTTTGCATCAACTGGATTCACACAGGTCATTGCAGTTGAACAAGAGTGCTTGCTTTTAGTAAACAGAGGTGAAACAAATTTTGAAAAAAATCAACTGAGTTTTTCAAAAATGACCTAGACATTGAGAGACTGCGCTTACACTTGAATATGTTAGCCGATATCGCTAATAAAAAACAACTGGTCTTAAAAAACATGCGTGATGTGAGAAAGTACATTACACAAGAGCCTGCAGTTGGAGAAATGTTATGTGAAGTAGTGAAGTGCATTAAGCTTCTCCAAGTAGTTCCAATCACGACAGCAACAGCAGGACGGTCATTTAGCGCCCTTAGACGTCTGAAGTCATATCTCCGATCAACAATGGGACAGAAGCGATTGAACAACTTGGCTGTTCTTCAAGCCCATCAAGATGTTTTGGATGAATTGGATATCCGACCAGTCATCAACGACTTCATATTCAGTAATCCAGTCAGACGGTCGACATTTGCACCTTTCTAAAGACACTCTAGCCCTAATAATGGTATTTAGAGCAATATTAAAAATCTTTATAAAATAGAGAATTAAATACATACAGAATGTTAAATTTTCAGTTTCGAAATATTAGTACTAGTTTAGTACTGTATTTCTATATTACTATAGTACTGTATTAGTTATTTTCAAATACTTAAATATTTTTAGGGTGCAAGACCCAATTAAAGCCCATTATTTACATACAGTATTACAGTGTTTACATACAGTATTAGGCATACTGTATTAACTTTATTAACTGTATTAAAGCATTAACTTTGAGATATTATTTTTATTTAATGAACCCTCAGCCTTATTCAAAGTAAGCTTAAATTAGCTATTTCACTTATTAATCAAAGTGCTATTACTGTGCGACAGCAATATTTTATGTTTTATTCTTTTAATGATAGTTTAGGATTTATTTAAATATCATTTCAGTCTTTTCAGAGCTATATATTCACTGCTCTGTAATAGTCTATAAGCATAATTATTACTGTAAATTAAATTAAGCTTTTTACGAAAATACCATGCATGTTTATGTTTTGTTTCTTTTTTCAAAGCCAAGAAGTGTTTCAGGCTTGTCGAGTTTCCCGGAGTGTGGAGTTATAGAGAGTCGAGTTTTCGGGGTTCTAATGTTGATCA